>NW_026947484.1:194187147-194815481 GCF_034190915.1 Cavia porcellus | reverse complement strand
TTCTGACAATGAATAGCTAAAGTGTGTTCCCTCACTGTCTGTGCCCCCTCGCTTATGTAACCTGCCAGGTTCCCTGAGGGCCCTCTCTTCTTTGAATATTTGAGACTTCAAGATTCTTGGTCTAAGGAAAAAGCAGTTAGAGCCAGAGAACCTAGCTGATCTAAGGGAAAGACAGGTGGAACAAGAGGCTTTGGTGGTCTAGTCCAATGACTTGCTCAGACATAAAGTATGGAGTTCCAGGAGACAATATAGCTGGGGAAAAGTTTTGTTTTGGTGTTTGAGGAGATTATATTAGGATTCTCCAGAGAAATTATAGGGTGGGGAAGGAGAGTCAAGAAACGCCCCCGAGAGAGGGACAATTAGGCTGCATCAAAAAGATAGAAAGGAGGTGGACACATAAACACTTAATGGAAGAATATTTTTCATCCATGATCCAAACCAAAGAAAGAGAAGGTGCAAAAGCCACACAGCAGGGTTTTTATCATATTCTTTAAGGCATGATAAAAGTTCAAAGGACCTGAAAGTCAAATGGGGTCAGTAGTGAAAGGAAAATGATAAGTTCTGATCAAAGACTGGATAATAATTTTTTAGGAGCTGTATGTAGGTTCAGTGATCAGTGAAAAACCCTTGAAAAGTCAGCAGGGGAGTGATATAATTTGACTTTCATTTTATGAAAATCACTGTGGCTACTGTGAGAAAAGATGAGAAAGGCTGAGACCAGTTACAAGTTTACTGATGCAGTGCAAAGGATGTTGGCAGCATGAACAAAAGTAGACAAGAGAAGTGACTCAAGTGAGATTTTGGAGGCAGCATCTATTGGACAAGAGAAAACATACTCTATAGACACAGCAAGGTCATACGCCAAACCATAAAAGTTACTTAGTGGTAAGAGGACCAAAATCTGAAATATAAATTTAGTTGCATGTTTTATATATCTCAGTTCTTACTTCATTGTGAGTGTATAGCATTTTCTTTTTTCTTTTTCTTTCTTTTTCTTTCTTTTTTTTTTTTTTTTTTTTTTTTTTTGTACTGGGGATGGAACTCTGAACTTCGCACTTGCCAAGCAGGTGTTTGTGCCACTGAGCTAAACCCCCAGCAGCATTTTCTTTATTCATTGATCTGTTGATGCGCACCTAGACTGGTTCCATGTCTTGGCTATTAGAAATTGTGCCACCATAAACATGAGTATGCAAACATTCCTACAGTATGCTGACTTTAATTGCTTCAGCTGTCCCAATTTACATTCCCAGCAGCAGTGTAGGAGAATTTCCACCCCACTGCATCCTCACTAGCATTTGTTTTTTGTGTTCTTAACTATAAACGTTTTTCCTTTGTTTTTTTTTTTTGTTGTTGTTGTTGTTTTTGTTTTTGTTTTTTGAGACAGGGTCTCACTATGGAGTTCAGCTTGGCTTTGAACTCACTTTGTAGCCCAGCCTGGTCTTGAACTCGGGGAAATGTTCCTGCCTTAGCTTCCCAAGTGCTGGGATTACAGGCCTGTGCCACTACACCTGGCTTTTAGTGAATCTCATTGTTTTGATGATGATGTGCATTTTCCCCCATGGCCTTTCTTTCAATTTCTTAAACCCACTCAATTAAGGTTCTTGGTTTGAACCTGGCTACCTTCAAGGTTTGCAAGTTGCCTTCTGTACCAGTCCCAAACCACATTAATCCTGTACTCTCCAGATCCTGAACCTTACAATCACAGGCAATACAGGTTTCTACAATAGAACCAGGCAGCTGCTGGCAGTGCCAGATCAGCTGTGCCGGCTTGTCAAATGGCAGGGACATGGCTGTGGAAGCTCACATCCCACACTCTCCAGGATCTTGGCCTCCAGGTCAGTGAAACCAAAGCAGCTCTAGCTCTATGGTGGATGGTATGTTTATTCATTCACTCAGTTCTGAGTACCTTCTGCATGTCAAGCATTGTTCTAAGAGCTGGAACTATCACAGTGAACAAAACAAAATTACTGCTTTCAATGAGTTTTACAATCTAGAGGGGGGAAGCAGACATTCAGCAGAGAAATATACAGGTCATGTGAAGATAAATACTATAAAGGAAAAAAATAAAGCAGAATAGAGTGGTAAGGAAAGTTTGTGGATTTTGAAAAGCCTGTCTGAAAGAAGAGGTCATTTGAATAATATTTGAATGAAATGAGAAACTGTCAAAGAATTTTACTCAGTATTTGGGATTGGTGGTATAGGCCTGTAATTATAGCACTCTAGGAGGCTGAGGCAGGAAGATCACAAGTATAAGCCCAGCCCAGGCAATTTAGTGACTTTTAAGAATTTATTTCAAAATTTTAAAATTGGAAAAGGGCTGGAGATGTAGCTAAGTGAAAAGGACCTACATTCACTCTCCAACATCACAAAAAATAAATAAGTAAGAAAAAAATTTTAATGAAAAAGGAATACAGGGGCCGGGGGATTTAGCTCAGTGGTTTAAGTGCCTGCCTGGCAAGCTCGAGGTCATGAGTTCAATCTGTGGCACCAAAAAAAAAAAAGAAAAAGGAATGGGAATGTAATTTAACTAGCTTAACTACCACATACAAAAAAGGATTTTAGTCAGCAGAAGTGTTACTTCTTTTAGATGAAGTCTCACTATATTACCCCGGCTGGCTTTGAATTCTTGGTTCAAGGAATCTTCCTCCCGTCTCAGCCTTCCAAGTAGCTGTCACATTTTTTCATAAAGCATCAGTCTATTTTATGGCACTAGGCTCATAAAGAGGGGTAATGGTTTCCAACTCTGCATTTTCTTCAAACCTTGATGCCTATATCAAGTCAGGAAATACTTCATAGGTAGTAAGTCAGGTTTTTAGGATCGAGCAGTAGCGAGCTAGACATAGGCTCTCCTCCACAGAAGCTTTCCTTCAGTCTGGCAAGGAAAGCTTAGCACACATTCGTCTCTCACAGTCTTAGCCTGAGCTAGTCTACTCCCCTGAATCTATCAGTGTCTTACTGCCAGTCCTCCAGACAGTGACTCAGCTGTTCTTCCTTCTATCCAGTGGCATTTCCTGAGACTGATGTGGCTCCTCTTGACAACAAATTTGTATGTCTACACTTCTGTACCAATCAGTAACCTCGGGACCCTCCTACGTTACCATCCTTTTCACTGGCAAAGCTCCAGCTCTCCATGTCAAAATAACTCAGTTTCCTTAAGTTTACTCTTTCTTCATCATACTTTGAGAGTAAAACCTTTCTACAGAATAATACCACTCTAAAGGGCTTCGATACTGCAGATATTATCCTTATTTTCTATCTATGTGTCCTCTTCCTGAGTGTTTTTTTCTTGCAATGCTAGAGATCAAACCCAAGACCTCACACATGCTTGGGAAGCACTCTACTACTAAGTTACATCCCCAGTCCCTCACTGGATATTTTAGAAATAGGGAATATACTATATGTAATACAGGAGAAAAAAGAACATGATTTTTTATTTAAATAATGTTTATTTGGTCTCACTCTCTGTGGCAGTCTATCACTTTAGAAAACCAATGATTCTTACCTCCTTAAATCTCACCCTGCATAGTTCCCTTGACACTAGACCTGGCCCAGTGACCAACTTTGGCATCAATAGGGCCCTAACAAACACGACGCAAAAAGCTTTAATAAGTTCCTACACATTATGGCCTATGTGGTTAATCTTGGGAGGGGGTGCTCCTGTTCATAATAAGCAGCCATATGAGAAGCCCAAGTTAGCCATATGAAGAAAAACCAAGGATCTGCTGAGCTCCCAGCCAATAGCCAGCACACAAGTAATCTAGCTTGGAAGCCTCCATTACCCAGCAGTTGCTGCATGGAATACAGATGCACTGCCATGTTAAGTCTTGCCCCAATTGTAGAATTTTGAGCAAATAAACATTGTTATTTTATATCAACTGAATGATAGCCAATGGAAAGACAGGCTTGTGAAACACATTGTGGTGTACTGTCATTAACCTTGTTCACCAAATCTGGCACTGTGCAACTTCTGGCTCTTCTCCATAGACAAAGCCAGGGTCTTCTCTAGGTTAATGAAACAATACTGCTTATGATAGACATAATCCTTTGCCTTGGAAGCTTACGGATCAGTAAGAGGACACGTATATAAGGAGTTCTATTAGGCAAGTTGATCTTGACTCCAATTTCAGATATTTCCATCTTAAGAATTACATCACAGAGGAACAGTGTCTTTTTTGTTGTTGTTGTTGTTTAAAGAGAATTGTGTTGGCTATTTAATACTGTTTAAAATGCTACCCCCAAATTATGAGGGCTGTATTACTAGGTAATATAATCTTGTCTTTTGAGGTGCTACGGATCAAACCTAGGGCCTTGTGCATGAAAAGCACATACTCCCCACTAAACTATATCTCCAGTACCTAGAAACCACATTCCTTTTTCTAATTAGTATGCTTGCAATACATAATAATTACATTCATCATGGTACACATACATAACATATCTTAACTATTTTTATTTTCCTTCTTCTGTCTCTGTAATTTTAACCACTACACTGGCTACCCCCATTTCTTGTCCTAGGCCTGGCAGAGCCCTTGCTATCGAAGTAAGAAAAAGGTATGGTTATGCAGCAGGAAATGAACAGATCATCTTTATCACTCCACCCCAGTGAAGGTGTCATTGTCTCCAGGCAGGTAGAAAGTTGCATACATCAGGAACCAAGCTCCTGATCCACATCGCCTCAATGATGCCAGTAACAATATGAAGATGGGAGTCAGAGGTGACCTGGTAACAACTACCAGCACTAGGCCTCAGAGTTGTCTGAGTCTGGCAACAAAAATGATTGAACTGCAACCTGTGGGTTTAGGTCAACCACTGTTTCCCAACATGATTATAAAGAGCCCTGAATCTACCTTATAACTTAATGTTGAGTCCTTTTAAATGCTGCTAGGACCTGCATTTGATCTTTCCAGTGCGCAGCACAGAGACTGATGGCAAACACTCACCTTGGTATTATCGCCAGCCTGCTCTTCTCTGAGGGAGCGCCTGAAGAAGGAAGTCTAGATCTAAGCCAAGATCACCTGAGGACTGACCTTCTGGTGGGATAAGTACAGTACTTTGCACCACTATCACCATCAGCAAGTGTACACACACACATGCACACATGTACACACATGCACACACACTACTGTCACTTCCATATTTAGAGAGAATATGAGGAATTTAGCATTAATGTGGCAGTTTAACCCAACAGTAAAAGTATTCCATAACTGAAGAGATGCAGATTGAGGAGTAGGACTTCTGTTGTTGGCAATCAGGGAAGTCTTCCTAAAGGGAGTCTTTGAACTCCATATATTCACACAGCAAACAGTTCTTGACACCTGCTATCTGTTCTAGATGCTGGAGATAAAATGTTAAGCCATGATTATCAAGATACCCTTCACCTCAGAAGCACTGCTGTGTCCCAGTGAGTTGCCACCATCAGGCTATTAGAAGCATCCCTTTAAACTAATCATGCAGTCAGGGATGCTGTCAAGGACACTGCTCCTCTCATACACACTGTGCTCTTTATAAGCATCCCTGGGAGACATTCCAGTCTGATCTCAACACCAGAAATGGTTTGACTCTATCTTCAGGCACCAAGATGCATTGTGGGACCTATGAGGCTGTCATTTTAGTGATAAATTTATGGCTCAGCTGTAACAACCCTCTTTCCCTGAAAATAAGACCTAGTTAGAAAAGAAGGAGACTTGAAAGGCAGAGATCAAAACGCCAGCCCCATGAGCCTGTCTTTGCCTTCCCTGCCATCACCATTATCTTGCTCGGTATATTCCCTAAGGTAAGGTGAGGATAGGCTGAATGGAGCTGACATTTTTCACCTCTAGTTTTCAATGCTGATTATTTTCTATCTAGTCTTATTTTCAGAGAAACACAGAAGTTGTGATGATTATTCCACATAAATTTTTAGCTTTGTCTCAGGCTCTACTTTGTCTCTGCAAAAATGGTTTTTCTTAATTTCTTTATTCTCCACTCTTTTAATTTATAGCATCCTGGGGAATGTGGCTGTTTATTTATTTATTTATTTATTTATTTATTTATTTATTGTAGTCTTCAATGTGGCTATGAATCCTTCTGGAAGAAGGCATTTACAAGTGTGTCCACGGGGTGACATAGGAATATGACAGGACTTATAAATCAGTCAAAAACATTCAAACCTTGCTTTGAGGACATTGCTAGAGTTTTTCATTTTGTACTTTTTTATACTGAAGATATTACGGAGTTTCTTCACAATACATCAATCTTCAAACAAAATTTAAGTTTTTGCAAAGTCAATAAAGATACTAAAAAAAATTTGCAGAGTAGATGTTAGTGTCCATCATGGGCTTATGAAACACCAGAGAAACTATTTATAACAAACTGAAGCTATTTTCACAACTTTCCTTTTATTAATTTTTTTCTGACAAAAAGATTATGAAAGTACAGTAGCTTTTCAATAAACACTAACTTAACAGAAAAAGATTATGGAGAAAAAAAACAAAAAAAAAAGCCTATGAGGTAAAATCTGCATCTCAATCACCTGAAGGAAGACAGAATCTTATACACATAAAGCTTTTTGCAAATTCCTATCTGCATCAGAATTTATGTACAGAGAAGAAATCCAAATGGAATATAAAACTTACACTAGACGTCTTGGTTACTTTTCTCCCATTGCTAGGACAAAATATCCGACACCCAAAATGAAGGAAGGAAAAGATTATTTAGCTTACAGGTTTTGGATGTTTCGGTCCATAATCAGCTGGCTCCAAGGCAGGCTGGCATGGCCTTGGAGCAACACCTCAAGACAGCAGCCAGCAAAAGGCAGTGGGGGGGGGGTGTTCTTTTCCTCCTTTATATTGTATGCAGGCCACCTCCTGGCCCCCAGGGAGGTTAGAGCACTCACACACTCTCTCTGGACATTTACAAAAAACCCTGGCTCCCTGCTGAGTCTCTTAGTTAAACTTTTAAAACTTTTCCAGCTGATACAATGCATCAACCATAACACTAGAAGCTGTTTAATAGCAAAGTGAGATAAACAGTTACCTAGAAGTTACCTACACATAAAATGCTATCAACTGAATTATTCAAATAACTGATGCTGAGGTTACATTTACAGAGTATATTTACAAGGATAAATTATCTAGACCAAGAGTGAGACCTGGAGGGGATATTAAAAATCATTTTGTTCAGTCTCATACCTAAGCAGCTGTACTCCTCTTTAAGTCTACATTCTGCCTTGCTGGTACACACCCAGCCTTTCACCTTCCTTTGTGTAATTGTCTGTTTATGAACAGAGTGACAGCGAGAATAGTTGCTAACACACTAAAGTGTACTGAACCAGTAGATAATCTCTAAATACACTCAACTTAAGCCCCTACTCTTAAGAAATAGCAAGTTTGTTTATTTATTGTTTTTTTTTTTTTTTTTGAGACAGGGTCTCATCATGAATTCAGCCTGAACTTGAACTCAGTCTGTATACCTGTATACCACGTCTCAAACTCATGGCAATACTCCTGCCCCAGACTCCTGAATGCAGGGATTATAAGCATGCGCCACCAGGCCTGCAAGTTTTAGCAATGTAAAAATTCTTATCAACAAATTGTATACAAATCACCTCAAGAAGGAAGCCAGAATCTTATACATAAAGCATTTTGCAATTTATAAAACTCAGCAAGATAAATCTAGTAACTGTACATCCTTTTACTCTTAACAGTATGAAAAATTACAACCATCTTTATTCAGGTTAGGGGCAAAATGAAAGCTAGGTATGGTGCTGCGTACCTGTCTTACAGCTACTCAAAAGACTGAAGCAGCAAGACTTATCTTGAGCCTAGGATTTGGAAGATAGCAGAATGATAAACAGCAGAGAAATTGCCGCTGCAAGATTTGGTGTCCAGATGCTGGAATACAGTAATGTGAAGAACATCAAGGATCTGAAGTGAGAATTGGCCTGGGGACTTAGCTCAGTGGCATAAGCGCCTGCTTGGCAAGTGTGAGGCTGTGAGTTCGATCCCCAGTTCCCCCCCCCCCCAAAAAAAAAGAAGTGAGAATTGAAGCCCATGGGAGGGCAGAGAGAGAGAGACCTCAACTAAGAAGAAGGAGGTGGAGCAGAGCATGGTGGCTCACGCCTGTAATCCCAGCACTCGGGAGGCTGAGGCAGGAGGATCGTTGAGTTTCGAGACCAGCCTAGGCTACAAAGTGAGCTCAAGGCCAGCCTGAGCTGCATAGCGAGACCCTGTCTCAAAAAGACAAAAAAAAAAAAAAAAAAAAAATGGAGGTGGCAAACCGCACTTTCTCCCAGAGCCCTGACTCACTGCACGGGAGGGGCAGCTCGAGCCACAGATGAACTGGCGACCTCAGCCGACTGCACAGAGAACGCGCTAGTGGAATGGAACGGTGGGTGCAGCAGACTCTAATGGCTGATGATGTCCCCCAAGAGATGGTAACTGGCTGGTAGCAATCTCGGAATAGGTGCAGCTGAGCTCACAACTCACAGCAACTGTGCCCTGGCTCCATCTAGTGGTTCCAAGTATCAGGGAGAGACAGGACTGAGTTTAAATTGGCAGGAGTACATGGAGTACTGCAGACTGGGTTTCAGCCACACAGCAAGAAACCAGCCTGAACCACAATGGAGCTGAAGGTTCAGGTTTGCAGAGATTATCCACTACCTCACTGTAAATCTACCACTGGCTTGTTAGGATTAATCAACACAGATCTGGGCTCCATCTGCCCACTCGGTCTACAGAATAGGCACTCTGAAGTAGACACTTTTTTCTTCTTTTTTTTCCCCTTGATTTTGTGTTTGCTATGCTTTCTTTTTTCTTGGTTGGTGGTCTTCTTTTTGTATGAGTGTGAACATTGTTTCCAGTTTGTAGTTTTTGTTGTTCAGTTTTTGCTTTTTCTCTTTCCCTCTTGTCTTTTTCACCAGTGTCCCAAAGTTTACATGAGTTTCCTTTATCTTCCAGGCTTGTTTCTAATCTCTTCCCCTTCATCTATTTCTCTATTTTCCCCCCAATCTAGTTAAGGTTTTCTCCCCTGAGGGTAAAATCACCATACTAAGGGCATATTTACTGAACATGATTTTTTGGTTTGTTTTAGATTTTGTTATACAACCACAAATATAGCTCACAGAGTTAAAGGTGGCAAATCAATAGTTACCACAGTTTGACATCTCCTAGGGTGTGTTTTTGCTACTGTTACTACTGATAGTACTATGTTAGCCAAGGTGATATAGTTGTTCTAATCAGTTGTTCTTCCTGCTATGCAAGAATCTCCAGACTGACATTTGCCCAGGGGTCACAAACAATACTATAAGCCAATGCCAAAAAACCGGGGGCTAGGTCAAATAGGCAGCAATTTCTCATCCCCAATAAACTGCAGACATAGGATTTTGCAACAGACTCAAAACTCAAAATCCTGCTCTGATAATCAGAGTTTACTAGAGAAACAGACACAACACAAAAAATGCAAGTGCATAACAAACTAAAAGATTGGCTTACAAGGGTCAGTCACACAGATGAGGAAGCATGCAAAGGGTGTCTACAGCACACTGGAGGCTGAAGGGCCCAGCCCAAGGTCGGGAGCTTACTGCAGTGTCCCATGAAAGTATATCAGAAGGCAAGCGGTCTGCAACGTAATGCTGAAGAATCTATGACAGATGGCTGAAGAGTATGATGAAGGCTGAAGAGTCCCCAGAAGAAGCCAAACAGTCTGCGCAAGAAGCTAGGAGACAACATCTAATTTGAAGGCAAAGACTGAAGCTCCTCTCAAGAACCAGCAATCAATCCCTCCTTATTTTCCTTTCACTGTATGCAGGCTACTCCCCCCAGGTGAGTGTAGGACTCATGCCATCTGTGTGCTCTCCTCTTCCAGGGTTGAGGATGTTACAAAGTAATGACCCCCTGCTGAATCACTTAAACTTCTGACCTTCTTAAATTGACACCATATAGCAACCACTACACCAGCTACACCAGGAAGACATCTCAGAAGTAGTCAAATGCTAAGGATTCTAAATACTACCTACCACAAGTAATTTACAAGCATCAATCCAGGAATTAAACTTAAAAAGTAGAAAATGAGAAGACACTTTAAGCAAGATGTAACCTCAGACTTTCAATTCACCAAAGGCAAACCTGGGAGGTGGAACACTCCGAAAACTACCTCACTGGTCTCTCTGAAGTGGTAAAAACATAAATGACAAAACAGATGAGTAAGACCCCAGAAAAATCATCATAGATAATTTCCAAGAGTCCCAATTGTCTGTATTAAGGGTTTGATGAGAAAAATAATAAACAGACAAGTTTAGTAATACATGAATGGCTGGGAAGTCAATGTCTCCCAGTGGGTCCTCTTCTCACACTCCAAAACAGCTACCATTTACTAGGTGTATACAGGGATAGGTGGGGTTAGCGAAAGATCACAAATCAGCATAAGACTCAGACTCAAAATGGCATAGATGATCATATGCTAAGAAGGATCTTGTCCTGGAATATAATCCTGGGATGACTCAAGAGAACATAGATGATCTTATGCTAAGAAGAATCAATGGGAAATCTCAAATAGGAAGTACTGATAATCCAAAGCCTCCTTTTTATCACCCTTTAAAGAAGTATGCAACAGAGCCTGGTTGTGGTAGCTCACACCTATAATCCCAGCACTCAGGAGGCTAAGGCAGGAGGATTCTTGTGAGTTCAAGACCAGCCTAGCTACAAAGTGAGTTCAAGGCCAGCCGAACTACATAGAGACCCTGTCTCAAAAAGTCAAAAAAAAAAAAAGAAGTATGCAAAATTATCCATTATGAATTAGTGATCCCCAACAAATAAAGAAGCAGGAGATAGTGTAAATGACACAAAAAAAATCTGTTCACAGAAGTCATGGCAGAGAGCTTCCCATGCAGGGAAAATGAGTTTTTCCATACAGACAAGTGAGGTATATAGAACTTAAAGTACTCATGATCAAAAATACCTACATCGGGGCTGGGGATTTAGCTCAGTGGCATAAGCGCCTGCCTTGCAAGCACGCGGTCGTGAGTTCGATCCCTGGTACCGGTAAAAATACAAAAAAATAATAATAATAAATAAAATTTTTTAAAAACCTACATCAAGGCATACAAAAATCAAGATTTCAGAAATTCAACATAACAGAATATTAAAAGCTGTTAAAGAAACTGATCACCTATAAAGGGAAGGCTATCAGAATCACAGCAGACTTCTCAATACAAACTCAATACAAGTCAAGGAAAGCTTGGAGTGAAGTATTTCAAGCTCTAAAAGAAAATAACCTCCAACCCACATTGAAGTACTCTGAGAAACTATTTTTCAAAACTGATAGAGAAGCAAGTTACTTCCATAAAAAAGAACACCTGAAGAAATTCATGACCACCAAAACATTCTGAAGGATATATATTTTTTGAAACCAGGAATAAAACTCAGGGCCTTGTGCCACTGAGCCATATCCTTGACCCTCTGAAACATATTTTAGAAAGAGATAATAAAGATTAAATATCCAAGAACATCAATAGAAAGAATTCATTAGAGAAAATAATTTAACAGGAAGGAAAAACAGGGAACTAACAACACTAAAGTAAAATGACAAGGATAGGCCAGTACATATCGTTAAAACCATCAACGTCAGTCATTTCAATTCACCAATCAAAAGAAACAGACTGGCTGAACAGATCAAGAAGAAAGATCCAACAATATGCTAGATACAAGAAACACATTTAACAAAAAAAATCACAGAATGAAAGTAAAAGGCTTGAAAACAGTATTTCATGCACTTGGAACCCAGAAAACAGCAGGGATACTTATTCTAATTGCAGAGAAAGTGAACTTCAAGCCAAGACTAATCAAAAATACCAAAGAAAGTCACTACATACTTATTAAACTCAAACTCCAAGAAGCAGAGACAATCATAAACATGCACCAAATACCAATACTCAATTACATAAAACAAATATTAACTGGCATGAAAAATAAAATAAGCACTAATACAGCCAGGGACATAGCTCAGTGGCATACTGCCTGCCTAGCAAGTACAAGGTCCTAAGTTCGATTTTCAGTACCAAATAAGCATTAATACAATTGTTATGGGGGACCTCAATATCCCACTATTACAAATAGAACAACTTGAAATAAACATCAACAAAGAAATATCAGAACCGAACCAAACTTTTGAACTAATTGACTTAGCAAATGTCTACAGAGTGTTCTAACTTACAATATCAGAATACTCATGAACACACTTAAGTAAATGCAAAGGAATTGAAATTATCCCATGCATATCATCCATAGTCCAATGAAGCTGCAAAAAATGGCAAAAGAAATCACAAAATCTTCATAAACGCATGGAAATTAACACCCTTCTGAAAATGCATCACAGATGAAATTTAAAAAGAAATTAGACAGTTTCTATAATTAAATGATAATGCCAGAACAACATAGTAGAACTTATAGGACACAATGAAAGCAGCCCTAGGAGGGAAATTTATAGTGGCAAATTCTTATGTCATAAAAACACAGCAAGCTGAATGTTGAACCTCAAGCTTCTAGAAGAAAAGAGCAAGAATATGCAGTTCAGACTGGCCTTGAACTCCAGCCTTGTAGCCCAGGCTGGAGGGGTGGGGAGTGGTAATCCTCCTGCCTCAGCCTCCCAAGTGCTGACATTACAGGTGTGTGTTGCCATACCTGGGCAACAACTTTCACAATAGCATCCCCAAAACTGAAATTCCTAGGATCAGTCTAATAAAGGAAGAAAATATCCTTACATTAGAAATCATAGTACTCTGAAAAAGGAAATTGGAGAGGATATAAGAAAATGGAAAAATATCCCTTGTTCTTATTTAGGAAGAATCAATATAATGAAAATAGCCATACATCCAAAGTTATTATACAGATTTAATGCAATTCCAATCAAAATAGCAATAGTATATCTCACAGAAGTAGAGAAAACATTCTTAAAATTCATTTGGAATCAGAAGAGACCTAGAATAGCACAAGCAATTCTGGCAACAATGGCAAGGCAGGGGATATCATAATCCCTGACTAAAATTATATTACAAAGCTACTATGATAAAAACAGCATGCTACTGGGGGGAAAAGAAAAACAGATTCTGGGAATATGAGACAGATTAGAAGATCCAGAAACAACTCCAAACATGCTCAGCCATCTTATCTTTGACAAAAGGCCAAACACCTTCAGTAGAAGAAAGCCAACCTCTTTAATAAATGGTACTGGGTAAACTGGCTTTCCACATGCCAAAGATTAAAACTAGACCCATATCTTTCACCATGCAAAATATGAGATCACAGTTGTTGATTCTTTGTGATATTTCTGTATGATTGGGATTTTGTTCCTAAAGTTTTGTTTTGTTTTGTTTTGTTTTGTTTTTTAAATAGGTTCTCATTGTGCAGTTCAGGCTGGCCTTGAACTCACTTTGTAGCTAGGCTGGGCTTGAACTGCCCAGCCTCTTGGGTGCTGGGATTACAGGCGTGTAGCACCACACCCGATTATTCATAAAGTCTTTGCCTACATCAATTTTTTTTTTGTTTTTGGTCCCAGGGATCAAACTCATGACCTCGCACTTGCCAGGCAGGTGCTTATACTGATGAGCTAAATCCCTGGCTCCGCCTACATCAATTTCAATAAGTCAATCCTATTTTCCAGTAGATTTGGTGTTTCTGTTTTAATATTTAGATCTTTGATCCATTTTGATTTTAGTCCAGTGCATGGTGAAAAAGCTTTTGCACTGCAAAAAAAAAAAAACAGTGAAAAGAAAACACATAGTTATGGAAAAAGCTTTTGCCAGGTATTCCTCAGACAAAGGACTAACATCTAGTTCTATATAAAGGAACTAAAAAAAATCAGATCCTTCCCCAAATATAAATGCCCAATCCAAAAGTGGGTATCTGAAATGAATACAAATTTTCAGATGAAGAAATACAAACAGTAAATAAATACATGAAAAAATTTTTCAACATCACTGGTTATTTGAGAGATGCAAATTAAAACAACACTGAGATTCTATCTCACTCCAAAAAGAATGGCTATTATCAAGAAATCAACAAATAACAAATGCTGGCAGGGTGGGGAAAAAGAAACTCTTCTCCACTGTTGATGGGACTGTAGACTGGTGCAAGCACTGTGGAAATCAGTGGCCTAGGACTAGAAGTTCCATTAGACCCAGCCATTTCCTTTCTTGGTATCTTCCCAAAAGCACTGAAAGCATCATACCACAGCAACATATGCACACTCATGTTTATAGTGCTACAGTTTGTAATAGTGAAATCTTGGAAACAATCCAAATGCCCACCATCTGATGAGTGGATAAAGAAGATATGCTTTTTTTAATACAATGTAATACTACTCTGCCATAAAGAATGATAAGCTTGAGCATTTATAGTTAAATGAATGTGCCTTGAGACCATACTCTTTAAGTGAAATAAATCGGACACCCATGTTTAAATATTGTATTGTTTCTCTGCTGTGAAAATTGAAAGTGTAAATAAGGACCAAAACGTATAATAGATATTTAAAAATTGAAAATGTTCAAATGAGAAGGAGCACAAGTAAAGGAGGTAGTGAGGGGGACAAGAAGGAAGGGAAAAAAAGGAAAAAATGGAACCAAACTTTTGTATTTTTGTGGGGAGGGGTGTCTTTTTGTTTGTTTTGGGTTTGTTTTTATTTTGTTTTGTTTTTTGAGGCAGAGTCTCACTAGGCAGTTTAGGGTGGCCTTGAGCACTTTTGTAGGCCAGGCTGACCTTGAACTCCCAGAGACCCTCCTGCATTAGCCTCCCAACTGCTGGAATTACAGTTGCATGCTACCACTTCCAGCTGAAAACAAAGCTTTTGTAAATAAGGAGAGGAAGTGGGATTAAAGGGATGGAAGGGAAATGGGAAAAGAAAAAGAAGCAAGATACAACATGCACAGGTAAAAATTTCATATGATGAATGCTATCTTTATGTATACTCAAAATGTATAAAAAAAGAAAATTAAATTACGAAATCGTGAAATGTCTCCTTTACCACCTCTATCCAGCACCTTTCTGTCTCCACAGGAGAATTACGGTTCTTTCCTTCAAAAATATTCTATCATGCACATACAGTACACTCAGTAATAGGTACCTTTCCTTTAAAAAAAAAAAAAACAACTTTTATACAAGCCAGGCATGGTGGTAGACACTTGTAACCCCTGCACTCAGATGCGATAGGAATATCTGGAACATCTCCATGAGTTCAAAATCAGCTGGCCATAGATAGAGAAACCCTGTCTTGAGGAACAAAACAAAACAAATGAACAAAAATACAACCATTTGTGGCCTTTATTGTTTGAGGAGTTAATGTATTACACAAATTTGAGGATTTTAAAAGTTTTTTTCATTGTCTCACATTAGCAATCCTAAAGGGTAATTTCAAGCTCAAGCTCATTTCACACATCTTTCTCAGTTGTAGGACATTCACTTGCATTCCTAAGGCAGAAAGAAAAGCTAAACATGATATTTAAGAAATAAGAAACGGCACATGGTGGCAGATGTCTGTAATCTCAGCACTCTGGAAGGCAGAAGAATCTCAAGTTCTGGCTCAAGCACCTTATGATCTTGTTCAAAAATATAAAGGGATGGGGCTCTGACTCAGTACGAAAGTCCCTGTGTTCAATCTCCACAGTGTGCATATTACAATAAGAGTAGGAACGGTAGCAGTACAATTCCATGAACCATGTTATTTATTGTTCTCTATTAATTGTTCATCCTATCAACACTTGCTGGTTTCTCTTCTGGGACTACTCATCAGGATGGTGCAAGGCTCCTCTAGGCAGTACCCAACATTTTTCCTTCATTAGCATTTATCACACCACCCGTTATTTTGTATTTCTGGTTCCTTCACTATGTTCTAAACTCCTTGACAGCAGACCACAACTTACAGGATTTTTATATTACTAAGCCTGGCAGTTTTAGATTTTAAATACAAGTTTAAAAAAAAAAAAAAACCCTAGGCTGTGCATCCTGGGTCGGCGTAGCCATGGTGGCTCATGTCCTTTCCACTTGTGTCTGCCACCTGTCCTTGGCCTTTGCATGGCCGCCCTGAGTCCCCACACCTGGCTTAGATACTCAGCACCACTTTGTGTCCCACCAGGACCAACAGAGGCTCGGTAATGCAGCTGGCCTCAGCCTCCGTACTCACACAGGTTCCAGGGAGGATTCTACAAGTTGTGCTGCCTATATAGAGACACACCTCCTTTGACAGAGAAAGGAATCAAGGATAGGGTTCTGCATGTCTTGAAACTTTGTAACAAGATTGACCCAGAAAAGCTCTCAGTAAATTCCCATTTTATGAAAGACCTTGGCTTAGACAGTTTGGACCAAATTGAGATTGTCATGGCCATGGGGGATGAATTTGGAAGAATTTGAAATTCCTGATATAGATGCGGAAAAGTTTCTGTGTCCACAAGAAACTGTAGATTACACTGCAGATAAGAAGGATGATATGAATAAACTATCACACTCCTTTCCTCATAGAAAATAATATTAGTAGTTAGAAGTGAGTGCATTTTGTCATCACACAGAGTAACTCTGTTGTACTTATATTTAAATTGTCTTATTTTTGCCCTTTAAAAGTAAATCAGTTTAAAAATAAAAACAAAAAACTTCCATACCAGCCAGGCATGGTGGTTCATGCCTGTAATCCCAGCACTCAGGAGGCTGAGGCAGGACGATCCTTGTGAGTTCAAGACCAGCCTGGGCTACAAAGTGAACTCAAGGCTAGCCTGAACTGCATAGAGAGACCCTGTCTCAAAAAGACCAAAAAAACCCCAACAAAACAAAACAAAACAAACACCTCTATACCATTGGTGACATTTAGAAGGTTAGCACCTAAGACTGGAAAAATTAGGTATTTGTTAGCCATAAAACAGCACACAGCAGTGAAGAAAAGTGATTTGCAAAATGAGATAATGCTATGTGACTGGTATGCACGACTTCAAATTAATAAAAGAGAGAAGCCTGAAGAGTGGTACTGGGATGCTCCCAGGGTGAAGTTCAAAATCCTTAGCTTAGCAGGGTGTATCATGAGGTGAAGATGTTCCCCAACTAGCTTTCAAGCCTCACCTCTATTCCAGTTCTCCTAGCTCTCCTAGCTAGGTGACTCCTAGCTCAGTGATTACATCCACTGAATTTGCAATGTTCTAAAAATATTATCACTAGTCTTTTCCTGTGGTTGACCCACTAGTGGAATACTCTTCTATGTTCAAAACAGCTCAACTGCCACTTTCATAGAAGAGCCTCTCCTGAACATCAGGTTAATCAGGAGACAGCTCCCCACTGCTAACTACGATCTGGGGTTCTTTTGTGTTTTGTTAGAGTTAGGCAATATGAACTAGGCTTTTTCAGCTTTTCATCTCTGCTTCCTTTGTGGAGAAGATACTGAAAATGTTTGTTGTATTTCTGAATAACAAAGACAGTACTACCATTTGAAACCCCCAGGACTCATTTGCAAACTGTACACTCATTTTGCAGACTGTAGACTCATTTCACCGACTTTGAAGTGTGTGGTTAAGGGGGCTGGAGTGTAAGTGCCGGCTTGGCAAACATGAGATTATGAGTTCAATCCCTGATACCAAAAAATAATAATAAATCAAAATGAATATTAAATTTTTTTAAGTGTGGTTAAATAATTTGTTAGCTTCTCTTGCTGCTTCTCTGTAGCCAAACGTCTGGCCTGCAGTTTGCAGTCTAAACCTTCTGTATTAACTCGGGCTCCCCAGGCACCGTATGTTCAACGCATAGCAGCCAACAAGGTCCAAAGCAGGTAACTTGTGCTTTTGGACCTAGAATTGGTCAAGAGCTTGCCTTCACAATCTGGTGAACTCCCACGCCTTGGACAGCGCGTTACTAAGCCGCAAGGCCTGCGAGCTCGAAAAGGCCGGGCCAGCCTTGCTCAGCCCAGCTCAGCCCAGCTCAGCAGATTCCCGGAACCTTAGGGCTCTGAATTAACGCCCAAAAGGAGACGAATGTGGCGCCGCAGCGGGGTACAGCACTTCATTCCGAGATTCTTTTCCCTACAGCTCTCTAGTTTGGGAAGCCAGAGTCGTCTCAGGATCGCTGTGCTCGCTCCAGCCGGACACCTGAGCAACCCGGAGTACGAGAGCCGCGAAAAGGCTCCAGAAGGTTCCACTGACCCCGGAAAGCCTGGTTTGGGCCCACCCCCACCAGGCCCGCGAGCATAGCCCCGCCCGATCCCAGCGCCCCCGCGCCGTTGCCTAGGTAACCGCGGGGCGGCGGCAACGACTGATGGGGCGGGACTTCCGGCGAGTGACGCGCCAGGGCTCGGCTACAAAAGCCAGCGGCTGCGACGTACCGGACGGAACTTTCCAGAACGCGTTGCGAGGTGGAGGAGCCGTGGCTGCTCGGCCTGCGCACGGCTACGCGCTCCTTCCTACTTCTCCCGCTCCGGCCCAGCCCGCTCACCGGTGAGTTTCGGCCCTCGCGCATCACCTCAGCCCGTGTCTGGCGCCGTTGTCTTCGCCAGAAAGCCGGATGGAGCCGTGTTTGGAAGGCCGTTGGCTCCGCGTGGGCAGGAAGGCTGTCGGTTCCGGGACCCACGATTCCTCTGTGGAGGGCAGATGTGTTGCGCCGGCAACCCCTGCCCTTCACGTAGCGAGGGGGCCGGAGACCTTTCCTGGCCCCCGGCCCAGCCTGAGCGCCCCCTGGAGATACCGCCCGGGCCTCCCCTCCGTGCGCGCCCCCGCCCGCCGCCGCTCTCCGGAGTGGGCAGCCGCGTGCGCGCGCGAAGGTGGGCAGGGGCGAGGGGCTGCGGGAGGAGCCCGGCGCGGCCCGGAGCTTTCGCTTCTCGTGTCCGCTTTCTCCGTCTTTGTTGCGGGCTAGGATTGTCCCTCCACCCCTTTACCGTTGGGTGGGAGGGAGAAAGGAAGGAAATCTTAACGGCCGGCGCCAAGTGTAGGGGGAAACCCACCGAAGGAGGCGTAGACTGCGCCCGCGAGAAGGGGTTCCGCGGTAAACGTGGGCAAGCTGTAAGCAGTGTGACTGAGAGACTACCCTAAGGATTGAAAGGCAGGAGAGCTTGTCCGCGTATCCCCGTGTCTTTCTCTGGGAGTAAATGGCGTTTTTCAGATGTACCAGAGACAATGTTAGGCGGTGGACTGAACCTATTGGTGCGCCTTTCCATTCCTGTTTTCTGTCACTGTCTATGGGAAAGGGGAACCGGAAGAAGCCAGATTGCATACTGTAGGCTGTTAACGTGTTGGTGTGGAAGCTTCTATGTGGGAGAGATTTAGTGTGTTAGAGCTTAGCAGCTGAATTATTGTAGGAATTGTTAGCTTTTTAAGTGAAGGGAAAGTACTGCAATTAAAATCAGATTTGGCAAAGAACATCCTTCTCTGCCCTAGTTGACCTTGCAAATTAAGTACTACCAGTTGAAAGCTGGTTAAAATTGTGTCGTCTTTCAGCCTGTAGAAAATGGTGAAAGAAACCACTTACTATGATGTTTTGGGGGTCAAACCCAACGCCACCCAAGAAGAACTCAAAAAGGCTTATAGGAAACTGGCTTTGAAGTACCACCCTGATAAGAATCCAAATGAAGGAGAAAAGGCAAGTACTGTACAGTTCTCTTATAAATAGTTCTCTGCCTTGGGTAAAGTGTTTGTATTATTAGTGCCCAAAAGTGGCTGTATCTCAGTGGCTGTGCCTTGTAACAAGAACTTTTTTTTATTGAAGAAATGTATTTTTCCTTTCTCAAACAGTTTAAACAGATTTCTCAAGCTTACGAAGTTCTCTCTGATGCCAAGAAAAGGGAATTATATGACAAAGGAGGAGAACAGGCAATTAAGGAGGGTGGAGCAGGTGGCGGTTTTGGATCCCCCATGGATATCTTTGATATGTTTTTTGGAGGAGGAGGAAGGATGCAGAGAGAAAGGAGAGGTAAGAAAATCTTATTTTGCCAAAAAAAGTAGCTGTTGGTCAGAACATTTTTGAATTCACATTTTAAATTGTTGTTCGCATGTTAGTACAATGTTCCAAGCTGATAAGTTGCCTTTGGTTTAAGGTGTTTTTTAAAATAAAATTTGATGTGACTGAAAAAGGGTAACCAGTCAAGTGGTAACATGATGAGTTCATGTTACCTTGGGTATCATTTCCGTAGGTTACTATGTTTTAATTAAGGAAACAAAGCATAGTAACAATTTTCAAAGTCTGGGAGGTTGCTGGGATCAAACTTAGACAATTGCATATGCTAGGCAGGCCTCTGCTGCTGAGCTGCCTCCCCATTTCAAAGCCCTTTTTACAGATTTCCCAGTGGTAGGTACAGGGCCTTTTTAAAAGTTCCCAAGTTCATATAGCAAGCCAGTGCTGGAGTGGGGACTGAAAATAGGCTTTATTGCTTCCAAATATTGTTTAATTTTGGTTTGGCTCTGTTATACACTTATTTAGCAGAAAAATGGCCTACAGGCTATACAAATAATCTTCCATAGGGTTAGGATTTTTCTTGTTTTTGTCCTTTTGTTGGGGGAGTAGTGCCCAGGGATTGAACCCATAGCCTTCGCACTGAGCTGGCACCTCCAGACCTTTATTTCAATACGGTGTTTTTCTAAGTTTCCCAGGCGGAATTAGAACTTGGATTTCTCTGCCTCAAGGCGTAGGCCCCCAGAGTGCAGGGATTACAGGCCTGTGCCACTATACTTAGCAGTACTCAGTGCTTTTTAAAAAGTTCTTAAAGGAGGCCTATGTTTTTATTTTGAGGGATTTACTAGGAAGTCAGTAAAGTCGTATCACTTAGTAAATCATTGGAATGCTTTGCCCTACAGAAAAATAGTTATGATTTGTTCTTCAAATAGAGAATTGGCATTGTTCCATATGGCTTAGATCAGTGAGGAGTGATTTTTTGGAAACCCTTTGTTAAAACTCCTAGTAGCTTTATTTTTCCTTTCCTCTACTCTTCATAAACTTAATGGGCTGTGATACAGTACCCAAAAGTGGAGCTAGGAACAAGAGGCTATAGGTAACACTTATATTCATTTACATTACATTACTTACATTCATTTAGAAAGTAAAAATGTTCATTAGGCAAGTTGTTTAACTTCCTGATACAAGTGAAACTGTATATGGCAGTCCTCTGTAACTGTTAACCTTTTGTGGATCTTTAGGTTAATTTAGGGCAAAAAGAAAAATTCTTTGTAGTAGCTGGCATTAATAACATGACTAGTGGCTGCTAGACTGTATTGTACAAATAAAACATCACTGCAGAAAGTTCTGCCAGGTATACAAAGAATATGAGATGTTTATCCTTTAAAGCAACCAGTGCTTGGCCTAGCAGTAAATGTGTTGTGCCTGCTGAATCAGGAAGAAGCACAAATTGATAATTTCAGTAATGTCTCAATATTGGCTTCTCCAGCCAATCTTGATTAAAAGGAATTTGCTAAAGAATGTTTGGGTGAAGTAATTGACCGTATTGCTCAATGTCATTCTAAGTGAAATTTTCAAAGAACATATTGAGACAGAATTGCATGTTTGGATTATTGATTGTGAAATCTGCTTAGATAAATAACATCAAGTGGTTTTGGAGATAACATTTTTGATTGTCATATTTCTAAAATGACCATGTCTATATCCATACGCACATTACTAAATCTGTAGCCTAGCTTCATTTATAATTACATCGTAGTTCGAGGATCATGTGGTTAATGTGAACAATCTGTGTACCTGCTTAACTGACGTGCTCTGTGAAACTTATTTCTTAGATTTTTATTGAATATTGTTTCCTTGTAGGTAAAAATGTGGTACATCAGCTCTCAGTTACCTTAGAAGATTTATATAATGGTGCCACAAGGAAGCTAGCTCTGCAGAAGAATGTGATTTGTGACAAATGTGAAGGTAAAATGTTGTAACATCTCTTACTTACATAATTTGATTATGGAGCTACAGACCTTCTGCATAGGTACAGTAGACAAATATGCACTGCCCCAATCTTACGGAGCAGGTATAAAAGAAATATTAATAAAATAACAGCATTTAGTTTTGCATATTTGTTTTAAATGCAGTTGGATGGGATTAAGCTAATTTTTGGTCTTTTTGAGACAGGGTCTCTTTATGCAGTTCAGGCTGGCCTTGAGCTCACTTTGTAGCCCAGGCTGGTCTTGAACTCACAAGGATCCTTCTGCCTCAGCCTCCCGAGTGCTGGGATTACAGGTGTGAGCCACCACGCCCGGCTTAAACTAATTTTTTTAGTAAATAGTTTGTTTTGTCTCTTTGAGACTGGACCTTACTATCCAATTCAGGCTGGCTTAGAGCTCACTTTGTAGCCCAGGCTGGCTTTGAACTTTCAGCAATCCTCTTGCCTCAGAGGTCTCCTCAGTGCTGGGATTACAGGTGTGTGCCACCACACTCAATTACTTGTAAATATGGTGTCTTCTAAGAGAAATACATTAATCTTTTATAGATAAAGTGATTGTAAGAATTGGCTGTGGAGTGTACATGTTTAAAATTTTAGTCTAAAGCCAGGCACACTATCATCCAGCTCTCGGGAGGCCATGGCAGGAATAACTTGAGTTCGAGGCCAGTTTGAACCCACATAGTAAGACACCCTGTTTTAAAAATTAGGATTCTAAAACAACTGCTTTAACAAATGAAGTCTTCAGTTGATTATTCTTAGGGCATCTTTCCATGAGATTTTGAAAATAAGAAAGTATAGTATAGTATTTAGGTACTGTCTTCCCAAAATAGTTGTTACTTTATTGTTACTAACTTGGTACATAATTTTTAACTATTTAGGCCGAGGTGGTAAGAAAGGAGCTGTGGAGTGTTGTCCCAACTGCCGAGGTACTGGAATGCAAATAAGAATTCATCAGATAGGACCTGGAATGGTTCAGCAAATTCAGTCTGTGTGCATGGAGTGCCAGGGCCATGGAGAACGCATCAGCCCTAAAGACAGATGTAAGAGCTGCAATGGAAGGAAGATAGTTAGAGAGAAGAAGATTCTGGAAGTTCATATTGACAAAGGTGAGTTATGACCCATTTCTCAGTCCATAGTGATGTGGCAAGTTTATTAATACTTTTTTTTTTTTTTACAACACTCCTTCATTAGGTTGCATGTCAGATTCTCCTCCCTTAATGCAAGTGAAATCGTCTTTATGGCATAAGTGGGAACTGCAAATTAGATTATAAGGATATTGGGTGAAGAATGAGCTCATTAAAATTTATGTTCTCAACTGATGAACATGATTAGGGCCGGGTGTGTTTGTTGCTTTTTGAGACAGGTTTTAATATGTATTCCAGGCTGGCCTTGAACTATGCAATCCTCCTGCCTCAGCCTTGAGAGTGCTGGGATTACGGGCCTACATCACCACACCTGACTTTAAACATTTTTAAATGTGCTTAGTCATCCATGTTTTTTTGTCCATTTTTGCCCAGTCTTTGAACCAATGTGGTCCTCTTGCCTTGGCTTCTGAAGTAACTAGGATTGCATATGGGTGTGCATCACCATCCCTATCTGGTTTTTTGAGTTTGTGTTTTGTTTTTCCTATTTGTTGAAGACAAAGTCTCGTCATGTTATTCTCGCTGTCCTTTAACCCCTAGGTTTATACTGTCCCCTTGGCCCAGCCTTCCGAGTAACTGGGGCCTACAGCCACATGTCACTGTGTCCAATAAAAAGTTTTGTTTTCTAAGAATTTAGATTGCTTGTACTTATTTCTCTTGTTTCTGTGTTTGTTCTAGGTTAACTTTTCATGTCATTTGAATTTTTTTTAATTTTGCCAAAAGTTTTTAAAATAGATTATAGCAGTAAATGTTCATCTCATCTGCATTGTATGACTGCAGCAGGAAAGTTGGCCCTCCATTTCTAAGGGTTCCTTATCTGCAGTTCAGCCAACTGCAGGTTAAAAAGTGGGAAATTGTGTCGTATTAAATTTACAGAGATTTTGTTTTGTTATTCCTAAAAACAACTGTTTGTATAGCATTTTATCAAGTGTTATAAGTAATTAGGAGATTTTGGTATTTGGGACAGATCCTGGGTCAATTTCTGGTTAAATACAAAGGGGTTGACTATACCATGTGAATCACAATACTGGCCTTCCACCCCCGATATCATAAAAAGGAGAAAAAACAAAATTCCTAGTTTATTTTTGCAGATTTGTTTTTATCCCTAATTGGAATATGATAAGTAGGATTTGTGTTTGGAGTGTTCCTCTCTAAAACATCTTCTCTTGACAACAATAGCTTATAGTTAAGATGTATGCAAATGAAGCTGTTTGTGCTTGGCTCTTACTAGGAGAAAGAAACAGTCGTGAATACCTGAGTTTTGATTGCTTTACCACTGTGACAAGGTAGTTGCTTTGCCTCATATAATTTGGACACCATGACATTTAATCATTGTATGATACTGACCTGTTTTATGATTTTAAGTATATATTGAAATACTGGATTTGTAGATATGGTTAAGTTGTCCTTAAGTAATTGGTGGGGGGGTAATTTGGATGAAGTTGTAATGCCAAAAGTAATGATATAAAAAGCATCATTAGTTAGCCACCACCCCTGGGTGACAGAACTAGGTGTTAATTATAAGGGTTAGGGAGTAGATAGCTCAGTGGTGGAGCCCTTCCCTTGCCATGGACAAGGCCTGGGTTTGGTCCCCGGTACTGGCCCCCAAAAGGGACTTTCTTCAAACTGTTAATTTACATTATTGTGGATTTAATGTTTTCTAAAAAGTAAAACAATAGTTTAGGCCTTTTGATGTCGGCGATTATTGGTTCAAGAAATGAGAAACTGCTGCAGTTACAATTTGTAATTACAAGTTTTCTTAGTTAAATTTACTATTTAAAGAGTTGTTGTTCAACCTCTTACTGAGCCAAAGTATGTGAGGCAGAGTTTTGGAGAGGCAGGCACTTGCTAGGCAGGTTTTTGTGCCACTGAGCTATACGTGTTTTCCTTAATGGAAAATACTGCCAAGAATTGTAGCAAGTGCCTATAATTCAAGACCAGCCTGAACAGCATAGTGAGACTGTCTCAAACGACCCAAAAGAAAAATATACTCATTGTGATTTTGGCATGCCCAGCAGTAAACTTCTCTACAATAGTTTTATTTTGATTTTTTTTGTTTGTTTGTTTGCTTGCTTGCTTGCTTGCTTTGCAGTGCTTGGGAAAGTGGTCCCAGGCCCTGGCACATGCTAGGCAAATGCTAGGCAAATGCTCTCCCACAGAGCTACACACCACGAGACTAGAGTATAAACTGCCTTTTCAACCTGTCTAGTCTATTTTTTAAATTAGTGCATTTTGCAGTTCATAATGATGGCATTCATTGTGGGAGATGGAACATAACGTAATTCTTTATCACTTTCCCCTCTCCCCTCCATTTCTTGCTAAGATTATGGATTTTTAGCTTACATAAGTTTCCTGTTACAGTATTAGCTCACTAAGAAGAAAATTGCTGTACATTAGGCTTAATGGAGGTAATGTGGTATAGATTTTTAACTAATAGCATTAAAATTGGTAACACTTACTAGTTATATTTGGCAGTGATTGATTTGGTGCTGATGCAGACTTTTTCTCTTAATCTTCTGAGCTTCTCAAATGATGTGTAGGTCTCTGGAAAATATGAGATTTAAGATGATGATACTTCTTGCTTCCCCAGAAAAATCCAGCCAGCTCTGAGATTTGAAACCTTGTGTACTTGGAGAATTTGTGCTTTCTTCAGTAGCAAACTGGACTCAACTAATTAACTGGGCTTTCTTCGTTATTTCTGTGGTACTTAGCATCCCCTAGTACAGCAACATTTTACTTTGCACACTCAAATACATACCAGGTGTTGTAGATTTTGTGATTCTGACCTTACTATTGGATGTTCAATGAGGATACACAATCTTCTGTTTTTAGGCATGAAAGATGGTCAGAAGATAACATTCCATGGTGAAGGAGACCAAGAACCAGGACTGGAGCCAGGAGATATTATCATTGTGTTAGATCAGAAGGACCATGCTGTTTTTACTCGGTAAAGACTTAACCATTCAAATTGACCTCTTGCATATGTGGTAGTTTTGTTTCCATTTAAATGAGATTTCCATTACTATTAGAGCATAATTTCTGGAAAAATACAGCAGGAAAATTCAGCTATCTATGATGTATCTTCTAAAGGTTTCACTATTTGTTTCAGTCATAAAAGAGGCTGCAAACCATTCAATTTTTGCATTTTTTGTGTCTGGATAAACTTGTTATCTAATCTTATACTTGAAAGGCATATTTCATTTAGGAAATGTTTTGTGTGAGCATAACTAGGGTAGGAAGATGACTCTGAGGAAACATGCCCAGATATAATTCTGCCCTTAACTGTATTGCAATTAATTCACAGTAAATAATGGTAAAATTTTTTAAACCAATTTTTAGTCCTGAGTTTTTGTTGAATTGAGCTTTCTTTTAAGTGTAAGTATCTAAAACCACTTAATTAAAATTGAGACTTGATATGTTATATATAAATTCACCTGTTGTAAATACTTATATCAAATTTATGATGGACTTACAAGTACACTGGAGGGAAAAAAAAACAAGTTCAGTGTACCCTTAATTTACAAATTCAGTTCATCCCCAAGATTGTAACCCAGGTTTGTCAGTTGTCAAAATCTCCTGGAGACAGATTTCAGCATCCTTCGGGATACAATGCCCCAGGATTTATCAGTTAACCCGATATTGTAAAGGATTTTGTAATGTTTTTTCCAGAACTCTTTTTAAGGGTTAAATCTGTGTCTGAGACCATCTGGAAGCACAAGCAGCCAGCATTTAGGTCATAACTCAAGACTTTAGTCATGAGTTTAAACTAATTATTGTTATGTTATCATTTGCATGTAAATGTCCCCCTAAAGTCTTATGCAGGCAAAGGTGGCCGACGGAGTCCAGTGTTTGTGATTGGTTCATTGTCTAGCCACCAGAGTTGGCAATGTGAGTTTTGTACCCGCCCAGCGGTGGGTAGCTGGCATACGATTTAAGGGACAGGAAGAGTCCACTCCGTCTCCGTGTTCCCTGCCTCTTGCTCTTGTTGCTTTGCTGTCTTTTGCCTTAAAGTGTTGCCCCAGTGCCATGCAACCCTGCCTTGGAGCCAGCTGATAATGGACTGAAACCTCCACAAAGTGAGCTAGATAAACCTTTCTTTCCTTAATTTTGAGTATCTAGTATTTTGTCTCAGCAACAAGTAAAAAGTAACCAAGACAAGTCATAACCCAAGTCGTACAACTTGCCTGATAAGTGAAACTCGAGGGTCCACCGTACAAGAAAGCTGATTAATATAAGTGAATGTATTAAATATAAATATATCCGTGACTAAGGTATGGTTGTTATCTAGGAGAAAACTAGTTTAATATTTGTTTTATTGGGGTATTTTACGGATAACATAAAAAACAGTGACTTTCACTATTATAATGTTTCTATTGAGGTGAATGTTTTCAAGAGTATTTCTGGGGTGGTGACGTATCTAATCAAAGCTATTTATTTGTTGGGGAACATGAGATGAGAGGAAGGTAGAATATAAGTGTAAAAAAATAGTGTTCATTCACAGTGTCGTAGGCACTTTATTAAATACTTCATAATAACACTTTCTAGTTCTTATCCTAGGTCTTCCAGTCTAACCTCCATTCCTAATGCATGCTGCCTTTTTTTTTTTTTTTTTTTTTTTTTCATCAGTTTTGTGAAAATCTGTGCTTGCCTCCTTCTCACCCCTCATGGTTAAATCCCTTCCATGGGGATTAAAACCAGATGCTTGCATGTGCAAGGCTAGTGCTTTACCACTTATCTACATTCCCAGCACTTTTAAAGTTTTTCCCAAACTGGCCTTCAACTTGTGATCCTCTTGCATTAGCCTGCATGTGCATGTGTGTATCATTTTGAGACTGGGTCTTACCATGCAGTTCAGGCTGGCCTTGAGCTCAGTTTGTGCCCAGGATGGCTCTACCTCACAATGCTCCTGCTGCCTCAGCCTTTTGAGTGCTGGGATTACAGGCGTGCACCTCCACATGGAGAAAGTGAAAAGGATTAAGATGTGGTATCTACATGTAAGAACTTCTCACAGTAAATGTATCACATGTACTAATAAAAAATTTTTTAAATGACCAGAATCCTGAAAATGTAGGTTTCTGTTCTTTTTTTTTTAAACTTTTTATCAGTACCAGGGATCGAACCCACGACCGCCTGCTTGCCTGCTTGCAATGTAAGGCAGGTGCTTATGCCCTCGGTTTCTGTTGTTTAAGCCACTAAAAAATATGACATTTAAAATTAGGTGATGAAACAATTCAGGAATAGTGAGTATTAGTAGCGGCTGTGGTACTTTAATCCTTGGTGGTTTGAAAGTGGTAAATATGTGCTGTATTTGCATTGACACAGACGGGGAGAAGACCTTTTCATGTGCATGGATATACAACTGGTTGAAGCACTGTGTGGCTTCCAGAAGCCAATATCTACTCTTGACAACCGAACCATAGTCATCACCTCCCATCCAGGTATAGATGAGCTTTGTATTATGCTGTTTTCCTTATCTGGAACTAAACAGAAGGACTGAGAAGAAAACTGGTGGGGTTTAGTGGGGGGGCGGGGGGGGTCTTTCTTTTTTTTCCCCCTCAACATATCCTTTACTCGACTGAGATAAGGTCATAGTCTTAGCTCTTTTTGGCAGATGTTGGAAAATGTATAAATGGAAGTACTAGGATTGTTTGGCCACAGAATTTACTCCTATCAGTTAGAATGTATATTCCCTCCGTTGTCTTCATTGTCCTGTAAAAAATGTGATCTTAAAAATTTGGCTTCTGTTTTTAGGCCAGATTGTCAAGCATGGAGACATCAAGTGTGTGCTAAATGAAGGCATGCCAATTTATCGTAGACCATATGAAAAGGGTCGTCTAATCATTGAATTTAAGGTAAGCTATGAAATACTCAAAAGATACTTGGAAATTGTTCACTTACTAAAATCTAATACAAAATCATATTTTCTGAGTGCCAAGCAACTTCATTTTTATCCTCAATCTCTAGGAAAAGAAATAAATTTTCTAATACTGTTCCTGCTGTGTTGGGCATTGCTTGTTAATAATTTGAGGGTAGGTTTATCATACAGGCTATCTCAAAGACCCTGAGGGTGCATGGCGAGTGGAATTTATTGAAAGTCTGTACTTGGGCCTAGAGATGTAGCTTAGTGTTAGTATTGGACTAGCATAAGTGAGGACTTAGATTTTCCCAACATTGGGAGCAGACCTTTAACACTAACAGCATCTTGCTGGGCATAGTGGTATACACCTGTAATCCCAGTACTTTGGAGGCTGCGATAAGAGTACCACTGAGTTACAGGCTAGTCTACACTGCAAAGCATGACCCTGTCTCCGAACTGGAGGAAAAAAAAACTAAAAGTTTAGCAGGAGCATTTTATGATATAGTCATAAATTTTTTTCAATGAAGTACTGTAATACTTGGTTTATCTTTAAGGTGATACATTGGCATTTTATCCACAGAAGTATTAATGTCTTTGGTTGAGGAAAAGATAATTTTTAGTCAGGATAACTTTCAACTGTTAAACCATTTCAGGAAGGATTCTTCTAATCTGATTTTTAGAGCAATGCTAAGAATCCTTTGCTTTTGCAATACAGGAAATAGTACCCAGGGAGTAGTATGTCCTCAGCTCTTTTTTATACCCCAATTTTATGTTGAGAGGGCTCTCAAAGTTGCCTGGGCCAACCTCAAACTGTGTTCCTCCTGCCTCAGCCTCCTAAGTAGCTAGGATTGCAGGTCTTTAATTCACCACACCCAGTTTAGAAACGGTTTGTTTTAAAGCTGTCTCATGGTATTAGACACTACTGTGTCTTTCAGAGCAAGAGCAAGTGTTCAGACCTGTAATTGGTACATTCACCTATACATTGTATGTGATTACATGTGCTTTTGTGGGGAAATACTCAACAGCAGAAATTTCTTTTTGTAGGTAAACTTTCCTGAAAATGGCTTTCTCTCTCCTGATAAACTCTCTTTGCTGGAAAAACTCTTACCCGAACGGAAGGAAGTAGAAGAGACTGATGAAATGGATCAGGTAGAACTAGTGGACTTTGATCCAAATCAGGAAAGACGGCGCCATTATAATGGAGAAGCCTATGAGGATGACGAACACCATCCCAGAGGTGGTGTTCAGTGTCAGACCTCTTAATGGGGCCAGCAAACACCACTCACTGCTGGCGGTTAGTGCAGTAGTGAACGCGTGAAGGACTGTAATCATCATATGCTCACTACTTGCTGTTGTTTTTGTTTCAATATTCAATTATAGTAGTTTTAAAAGTTAAATGAAGAATAAACACAAATACAAAAGCTCTGACTTTGCCCTGTATGTATGATGACTTCAGTGTGCAAGATGAAGTTTAATGACTGTAAAAAGTATCAAGCCCTGGTGTCTGTTCGGCCATGTCTTTGTAATTTGATTTCAGTTGTATACATGGACAAGCTTAGACCGAAATGCTAGGTATATGTGTTGACTTTAGTGTATGACTCTTCATTGTTAAGCTATGGATTAAAAATGTATTTAACTGGCAATCAAAAAGGAACCAGTTTGTGGAAGTGTTGGTCTGTCTGTAGTTATTTGTAATGCCTCTGCATTCTACTGCCTCAACTATTACTTGAAGGTAGCATAAAATTTATAAGTTAGCCTGTGATATCAGTGGTAGAAATAATACCTTTCTAAAGAAGAGGTTTATCATATGCTGCTGCTTAAGGGTCTGTGTCTCTAGGATTGCATTCCCTTCTGTGCCATCTTTTAAATATAAGTGTGTGTGTATATATGTATATACACATACATACATACACACACACTGTGTTGACCAGTTCTGGTTATACTGTTTTTCCCTTCTCTTTGGACCGTGATAAGCCCTTGAGTTGTGACTTCAGAGCTGGATAACTTTGAAATTAAATTGAAGAAACTACACAGAAAGGTAATTTGCATGTATAATATACGAAGGTGTTCCTTAGGTATGTTACTGGCTTTATTTAACCCATTTGACTTAATGCTCCAAAATAACTGTAATTTAATGGTAATAGTGTAGCAAATTATGATGAATAGCTTTACCTGTATGTTTAAAAAGTCATATGTTCACATGCTTAAATCTGGGGGTCAAGATTTAAGCAATTGTTGAAATGTATGAATGTTTCCTTAATATACTGGTTACAAAGCACTTCTGATGTGTCACTACAGGCTTTTTTTCCTCAAATTATCAAAGCATTTGTTTTTAATACATAATTATTTTGCTTCACTTATAGTTAGCATTACTGTTAAACTCCTGTGTATGATGGTGTATACCTGTAATCCCAGCACTCAGGAGGCTGAGGCAGGAGGATCACCCTCAGTTCAAGGCCAGCCTAGGCTAACTAGTGAGTTCAAACCTAATCTGAACTACATGGCAAGACTGTCTCAACCCCCCCCCCAAAAAAAAATTACTATTAAAAGCTAATTAGTATTAAATGTGGGTTGGGAGTGAAAGTGGAAGCCTAGGGTTGAGTCCAAAAAATTAAAAAATAGGGCTTCTAACTAGTAAGAGTGTATAGTCTTTCTACGGTTCTGCTCAATCTTCTGTAATCAAGAAGCTTGAAATATTGCCAACCTTGAAGTACACTGAGGCTTTACTTAGGGAACATTTATATTGGAAAGGAGTCATAAGTCCCACTCACTTAACTGCCTGCTTGCAAGGCAGGCTCTTACACAGCTGAGCTAAATCCCCAGCCCTGGTGTTTGCCTTTCAAACTACTGGTCTAGCCTGAGAAAAATAAGACAGTAGAGTAATGCAGTGCTTTCTGCTCATCTCACACCTGTGATCTACGTATTTTAACAGATTGGGTTCTTTCCATCAGCTCAAACCTCAGGGGAGACAAAAAGCAAGATTCAAAGGAGATAGATGGTAAAAATCATACCTGGCTTTCGGTGTGCACTCTGAAGATTGTTTAACATTCCTGTGTGCGTCTTTTATTTTGGTGGTGGAGATCAAACACAATATTGTGCTTCCCCAGCAGGAACTTAAACCACAGAGCTAAACCTTTACTTGGCCCCCATAGTCTTAAGTAAGATGTTCCTCATGAAGTGGGTCTAAGAAGTAAGGCTTCTTGCATAGTAGGAGACATTATTGGTGGAATTAGTTAATACAAATTGAAAGATTTGAATAAAATACTACACCTGAGATTTATATGATTTGCTATTTTAAAAACAGACACCACTTTGGAGTGCATCCCTGTGGTACCAGCTAAAATAGGATAGCTGCAAGCTCCAGACCACCTTGGTCTGCATTGTTCAAGGACAGCCTGAACTAATGTAGTGAGGCCCTGTCTCAAAAAAGCAGAATGCCTTGAAATAGCTGTATCAGAAGATGCAGTGTTTTCTAGCCAGCGGTTGACATTTTAGGTCTTATGTGCTAGAGAGGAGGGTATCAGTTGAGTCTGGTGGGCAGCATGGGATCTCCCGGGGCTCACTACATTTCATCTTAACGAGGTAGTGCAAATTCAGTTTGGGCACACAATTAACCTCTACCACCAACTCAGTAGGATTCCTGAAGGGAAAGGACCCAGCGGTGCCACTAGAGTGGCTGACTCCAGCCTCTGGCTGGTGTAGCCCACTGGCCCCATTACTGTGGGGAAGAGGCTACCTCCCCAGGGATCTACGTCTAGACATTGGGTCTGTTCAACAACTGGTTCAGCTGTGAGCCTCCATAACCCCCTACCCTCAGGAGTGTGGGTGGTGAGTCCATTAAAAACATGTCATGAGTTGACCTAATCATGTGAGAAGGAGCCGTGATGAGCAACTGTGAGGGCTATGAGATGAGAACTAAAGTTTGTATGAGATGAAAGATAAGGATTACCCTGTGGAGGGTTCTCCAACAAGGGAGATTTCCCAATTACACATTTGCTTTTTACTGAAAGTTTTACAATCTGTCTTTGCCTGTGTTCAAAAAACACTTCAGCATTTGAATTGCTAGAACAAGGCAAGTGGAAAGCTTCTGGTAGCTTAGAAGCCAAAATCTTTTATTTCCAGCTCTTTTGGTCCTTCAGGGAACCCTTCCCTAACAGCTGATTGGATAAACTGCCTGCATTACCAAAAACATTTCCAACCTTTTAATATTTCTTTACCTTGCTCTTCCCTGCAGTAAGTAAACTAGTATCCGAACCAGCCTTCACACCACACCAGGAACAGAAGCGTTAAAAATTCCTCCAACAAAGCGAAGTACCATGCATACACTTAAAAATCCCAACTCCTCAGGAGCCTGTGCAAATCAAGCCCAGTGTGGGCCACTTAGTAAGAACCCTTCCCAATTTTTAAAAAGGCTAGGGGATAGCTCAAGTGTTGAGTGTCCCTGGATTTAATTCCCAGTATGAAAGAAAAATTGCTCCTGGAGTGAATAAACAAACTGCATTTCCCAGTTGTCAACTTGAGGTCAAGGGCTACATAAGAAATTCAACTTCTCACACTTGCCTACAATGCAGCAGACTGGGTGGTTCAGCTGGGATGGTAGACTACATTCATGCAAATCCTCAACTAATGAGGGGATAGAACTCAGCTAATGACCTGCTGGAGACTAAATTTATTTTCAGGTGAGGCACGTTTTGGCCATCTCAATCTTTTTCTAAATACCAGTAAGTTCAAATGCTCGTAACATTTCTTAAACTTTAAAATGGCAACAAGGAACGTTACTGAAGACAAAAAGCTGCAAGTTTTATAACATGGGAGTTACAGAATATGACTCAAGGGGTGGGTGTAGTTCTTTGATAGCATGCTTGCTTAGCATGCTCAAGAGTTCTGGGTTCAATTCCTAGCACTGCCAAGAGAAAAAAGTTAATTTGAAAGAGAGCACAATTGTATAAATATGCATTGAATCAGGTTCCATTTCAAATCAAAATCAAAGGTAGAATGCAAAAATTTCTCAAACTTCCCCATGTTTGTATTTTGTGCTGAGACCTCACTTGTGTAAAATAACTTCAGCATTTTATCTTCACACACCATGAGTGTTCTGTACATTTTAATTGTGAAGTGGAACATTTTCAAGAGGGCTGGAAATACAGCTTGGTACTGCACTTGTTTCTAAGTGCTCACAGGGCCTGGATTTTTGTTACTTCATCCAGCAACCTTTAAAGGATCTTTAGCTAACTGGTAAGTATACCTATTACAAAAGAGATTGCTAAAAACCTCAGGTCCTGGTATAGTTTTGCTCCAGAATAGCGTTTTTAATGCCACACTCTTCACATATGCAAAAACAGCTGTACAGCTACTACACAACTAGTTCCATCCAAAAGGTGGGGACTCGTTTTTGTATGTTCCCCCACAGCCTCATGCGGTCATGGGGCGTGGACTTTTAGAGGGCAGCTGAATCTAGAGGCTGTGATTCATAGTCCAGTACTGAATTCAGGATAGGAGCCATACCCACTCTAGGGCATGTAGTTTGCATACAATATAAAGGACAAAGGTTTTTCTGTCTCCAATTGCTTTTGCTGTCAGCTGCCACCATGAACTGTTGCCCCTTTTTTGCCCATGTGCCACCCTGCCTTGTGACAGCCCATATGGACTGATACCTCTACAAACAGCTAAACAAGCCTCTCCCCTTTAACTCTGGGTGTGGGGTGTTTTGCTTCAGCAAGAGAGGACAGCCTATTCCCTGGAGTTGGCCTGAGCATGTGAGAAGGTGCAGCCTGCAGTGAGCAGTTGAGGACACTGAATGAGATCCTGTGCATCACCTCATGGATGTCATATGACTCTGTCCTATCCCGGAAATGACTAACTCTAGACTTCAGGTTCAGAGGTGATGATTTCTGTACATTCTCTACATTTGTTTTTAAGTAAATGTATTAACTAGATGAGTATTTATAATCTCCAGAAAGGTATAAAGTTTATTGACATCTGGAAAATGGGTGGGCACAGAGGATGGACATAACAGATAGGACACAGCTACTAAATATTTACAAGTTTTATGACTAGGCAAATTCTAACCATTACAGATAATCAAAGGAATTAAAAACAGTACTTCATTCTCCAGGAAGAATGACGAAAGCATTTAAGTGACTGGTTCTGTGTAAAGCACACAGGCTATGGCTGGGGCTATAGCTCAAAGTGAGAGCACTTGTCTAATGTGCGTGAGGACCTGGGTCCTATTCCTAGCACTGGGAAAAGGAAAACAAGACAAACTAATACATTAAAAATGTGTTTTAAGAAATATAACTGCTAAATGAAGCATCACAAAATTATTCTTGTGGCTAATCAATTTGTTTGCTTAGAAAAGCTAGCCTAAAAGAAATACAGCAACACACAATGTCTTCACTTAAGTACATGCTCCTCAGCGTGTTTTTTTTTTTTTTTTAAGAAAAGTTGAATTAGGGTTTCCAGAGCTTTAGGAGTCCATCTTCACTGTAGGTAGCAATGAGATTCTGATGGGGATGATGTGCAATACCAATCACGTCCTTTTCATGAACCTGGAAGAGGTTAAGGCAAAATTAGGACGCTCAGGTCTATAACAAAATTACTCGTTCTCAAGAGGCTTCAAGAACTGAGAATGAATGAGACCACGGATTCCAACGGTACAGCCAAAAGAGGATGCCATCCAACTCACATCACAGTGGGACATGAAATTTTAGTATTAAGCTACTTTAGGGACCATCAGAGCAGCTGACATTAATTACTCCTTTTACTGACTTTAATACCATGAAACTAAAAGTTTTTAAAACATCTTAACATGATAGAATAAATCTACCTTCAACAGGATATGGGGGAAAAAGCTATGGCTAGTCAGGAATATTGGGCACGCCACTAAGCCCAGCACTAAGAAGAGGCAGAATCAAACCTAGCCTGAGCAGTTTAGTGACAGTGAGGTAACAGGCCCTGGGATCAATGCCCAGTACCACGGGAGAAAGAGAAGTAAAGGGAAGGTGCCCGTATTTACTGCTAACTCCCATGAGAAACATCTGACTTGCCTAACTGGCTGGACAGGTGTACATATCCTTCCTTCTCTGCTTTCTGCACATCACTCTATCCCCCTGAAACTCAGAGCACTGCTAAAGGGTGACATCCAGATAATGGAAGCAATTCCATACAATTTACCCATAATTTTTGATAAAATCGTATTTTTTACACTGAAGGTCACACTAATAGCAGTCGATTTGGAGAAAGTATGTACTTCTGAGTTCAGAAAAATATGAACATTACCACAATTTCTTTAAATGACCCTGATAATACTTACTGTCAAAGTTCTCTCCAGCTTGCCAGTGACAGTGCTGAAACAGTAGAGCACAAAGTCCTCTCCCACACAGTAGATCCATTCACCACGAGGAGACAGGGCGCAGCAAACAAAGTCACCACCTTCTCTTTTACCAGAGCTAAAGCTTCTGACGATCTACAGCATACCACATCCCAAGACAAGAGCAGACGAGTCAGGGGAGCACAACCATGGATGGCAGCATCTTAAAACTGACATTTAAACGTTGCTCATCATGTGTCAAGTCTTCTTGCCTCAGAACTATTCAATGAGGGGCCAGAGATCTAGCTCAGTGGCAGTGTCTGCCTGGCAAGCGCAAGGTCCTAAGTTCGATTTCTGGTACCAAAAAAAAATTTTTTTTAATTCATTCAATAATCTACCTAAAGCAGGAGGCAGAAAGAAATTTTGAATTTACACATCAAACTCATTAATCCTGCTCTTTAGTATAATGACCATATTATACAGAAGGAAATTCATTACCACATATACAACAATTTACACAGTATAATACCAGTTTCTCAATGCTTTTTAGACTTGTGTCCCCAAGTTTCCTCTATTTAACAAAGGTAATGTCTGCTTGTGCAGGATGGAACTTTTTTTTTTTTCCGAGGTAAGCAATTTTTTTAATTTAAAGAGAAACAAAAAAAAATACATGGAGATAAAAAAAGGGTAGAAATAATATAGCATTACAGAAAAATAAATGGTAAGAAATCGCCAGTTGATAAGTTACACATTGTCATCTTAGAAATAACTGTTCAGGTTACAAAATTAAAGTATGTAAAATGACATTCAAATAGTGACACTGCCAACAGTTCTGATCAATGATCCAACAAAAACTCAGTAATACGGTTATCAGTCCTACACACTTGTTTTATATCTTAAAGAGGGTAAGATTGAACATATCAAAACAGAACAAAACAGTTTAAAAAAAAATTTAAAGAAATACAGATTTCAAAGCAAGTCCACTGGAGATCTTCACTGTCTATCTTAATTGTCTCTATTTTCTTCCAAATAGTCATCCCCATTTTCACACACATTAAATACATACTGCATATTATAGAACTATTCAAATCATCACAGGATGATGAAGGTTTTTGTCCTTTTCCTTTTTATCGGTATCGGGGATCGAAATCACAACTGCCTGCTTTCAAGGCAGGCGCTTATGCTGCTGAGCTAAACCCCCAGCCCCTAGATGAAGGCTTTTTACCTCTTCAAGAGAGTGGAACTAGGGGGCTGGGGATTTAGCTCAGTGGCATAAGCGCCTGCCTTGCAAGCAGGCAGTCGTGAGTTCGATTCCTGATAAAAACGAAGAAAGACAAATATATATATATATATATATATATAGAGAGAGAGAGAGAGAGAGAGAGAGAGAGAATGGAACTGTTTTTAAGACTGCTCTATTTTTCTACAACATTAAAGTCATTACAAATCAACTTCAAAAGAAAAGCAATCGTAAAAGACCAAACAGTTTACATAGTATATGATTCTGTAAACATACCATTCTCAAAATGACAAAACCGTAATAATGGAAAGTACTTAATGGCTGCCATAGGGTTTAAAATTCCACAATACACTAGCACCCTCTCCAAAGGAAAAGGTATAAATCTCACAAAGTCTTCACTAGACACAAACTACAAACTGATGAACGATGTCAAAGAACTGCAAAGATGTCCCTTTGACAGCTCAGTATGTTTGTGGACAGGAAGAGTAAAGAGGCGCAGGTGTCTTCCCAGCTTACAGAATCAGTGCAGTACCTGTCAAAATCCCAGCGGGTTTTTTGTGGACACGATAAACTGATTCTTAAAAAAAAATTTTTTTTTTGAGACAGGGTCTCAAAGCAGTTCAGGCTGGCCTTAAGCTCACTTTGTAGCCCAGGCTGGTCTCAACACACAACGATCCTCCCAACCCCAGCCGCCTAAGTGCTGGGATTACAGGTATGAGCGACCATACCCGGCTTTGATTCTTAAATTTATATGGAGACACAAAACATTCAGAAGAGAGAAATAAATACTGAAGGAAGAGGAGAGTTGGAGGACCAACACTACCCAACTTCAAGACTTCCTATAAGCTACAGTGAGCAAGAGTTAGGCATACTTTGGGAAGAGAGCACAAGAAATAAACAAGGAACCAGCCCTTCCTTCTCCCCACCCCTGCAAATCAGCCCCTGCCAGGACACAGCCAGACCCCAGGGCATCCAGTGCACAGGCTAGTTAACAGAGCGACTTCACCTTCTCCCTCCGTAAGCAGCCTGCTGATCTAGAGAAGCACGGGCTGTGATGACACTACTGAGGTGAAATGCAGTTTGATGCTTGTGGCTGTCTGATGTTTCACTGACTGTGCAGATCTAGGGCTGGTGGTCTATCATCTGTTCAGAGCATCACGGCACACAGTGTGGCATCTACAGGGAGCTCCTTCTGAAGGTGGTGGTTTTTTATCTCCCTATCATCTTGTTTTGAAGTCCTGTATCATTTTCATTGTTTTGTTAGGTTGGCCTTTATTCTGTTTTGTTTTGTTTGATTTTATTATATCCAATGGCATGAGCAACTATTTCAAAGATAACAAGATACATTATGGTAGCCATTTTGGATTCACTGTTGTTTTGAAGTTCTTTATTGCATTCATGGTTTTGTTTTTATTGGTTCTGCTGTGTTCTGTTTGATTTCTACTATGTCTGAAGGTATCTACAGATGTTTTGAAGACAATAAGAGGCCTTATGGTAACCACTGTTGATTTTGTATTGTTTTAAAGTCCTGTGTCACTTACATTGGTTTGTTATGATTTGCTTTGTTCTGATTTATTTTGCTTGTTTTTATTCTCTTTAAAATTTAAAAAAAAAAAAAAAAAAAAAGGCCATTTGGTATACAACATAACAGATCAATGGCACAAAAAGACCAGAAACAGACTTATGTAAATATAGCTAACTGATTTTTCACAAAGCAGTAAAACAAACAAGAGAGAAAAGAAAACCATTTCAAGGGCCAGGGATATAACTCCACGGCACAGCACCTACCTGGCAAGCACAAGGTTGTTTGGTACCAGTTTGAGCCCTGGTACCAAAAAAGAAAGAAAAACACAAAAATAAAAAAAGAAAGCCTTTTCAGGAAAATTCACACTTCATAGGCAAAACTATGATTCTAGCCACAGATCTCACATTTTCCACAAAAACAAAAAGTGAGATATTACACAAATGTTAAAACTCAAAACTATAACACTCATAGAAGAAAAAAAAATATAGATGATCATGGGTTTGCTATAAATGATCATATAGATGATCTTTCTTAGCTATAATACCAAAGGCACAATCCATGAAAAAAGATTTGATAAGCTAGACTTGATTAAAATTTTAAAATTTCTGCTCTGGAGACTCACTATCAAAAGAATGAAAAGCCACTGGGAGATAATATCTACAAAAACTGTATTTTTTAAAGGGCTATTATTCAAAATATGTACAGAACTCTTCAAACTCAACAGTGAAGAAACAAACTACCCAATTTAAAAGAGGGTCAAAGACCTGAACACATACCTCATCGAATGGAACAGCCCATGAAAAGATGTCCCACTTATTATATTGTCATTAAGGAAATGCAAATTAAAACAGTAAGATACCACGTAGTACAATGGTACAAAATACCAAACATAGGGGGCAGGGATACAGCTCGGGCACAGCACCTGCTGGCAAGCACAAGGTCATGAGTTTGATCCCTGGTACCAAAAAAAATACCAAACACTGGCAAGGATGTGGGGATAGCAAGACCTCTCATTTGTTGTTTGTGGGAAAACAAAATGATAACACACTTTGGAAAGCAGTCTTGGCGTTTTCCTGTAAAACTAAATATATTTAATCTTCTATTACAACAAACTGCACTAGTTGGTATTTCCCCAAAGAGAAACGTATCTACATAAAAACCTACACATGGATGTTTATAGCAGCTTTATTGGGAACTGCTAAAACTTAGAAGCAGACAAGATGTTTTCCAGTGGGTGAAGAGATAAACTGTGGTACATTCCACATAAATTGTGGAATACTATTAAAAAAAAGAAATGACTACTCAAAGGAGCCAGTGCAGAAGACAGGATACACTGCAACTGTGGGGAAAACACAGATACATGTGCTAAAGACCAGACTTCAAGACAAAAGATGAAACACGAATGCAACCACAGGCTTCCACTAAGGATAAACAACAATGACTGACATTCAAAACAGGAATCAATCACATTGGGAAAGCCAGGAAGAGCCAGACCTCCCTTCCAAAAGAGCTCGTTCTGTTTTGTACCCGCTTGCTATGTAACTTGCTTCCTCATTTGATCTCCATTTAATCAATATTACCTGGGCAGTCATGATGGCAATCTGATTGTTTCGTCCATGTTGCCCACCTTCTGATTTCCCATTTCTCCCCACCTTGGATGTACCCTCACCCCTTGGTTTTGCTCTATAGAAAAGGCAGGGTTTCAAAGATGAGTGGAATAAATTAGAAGGTACAGAAATAACTGCAGACACACTCGGCCATCTTATCTTTGACAAAAGTGTCAAACATTCACTGGAAAAAAGACAGCCTCTTTAATAAATGGTGCTGGGGGGCTGGGGATTTAGCTCAGCGGCATAGCGCCTGCCTTGTAAAGCAGGCAGTCATGAGTTCGATCCCCAGTACCGATAAAAAGGAAAAAGACAAATAAACAAATAAATAAATAAATGGTGCTGGGAAAACGGCTCTACACATGCCAAAGATTAAAACAAACTGGACCCATATCTTTCGCCATGTACTAAGCCAAAATCAGATCTTAAATATTAAAACATTAAAACAGAAACATTAAATCTGCTGGAAAAAAGAGTAGGTAAAACTCTTCAAAACAATGTGTAGGCAAAGACTTTTTGAGCAAAACCCAGACGGCATAGGAACTATCACAAAGAATCAACTAGGATCTCACCCTACTGAAAAGCTTTTGCACAGCAAGAAAAACCACCAATAGAGTGAAGAGACAACCCACAACATGGAAGAAAATGTTTGCCAGCTGTTCCTCAGATAAAGGATTACTATGGAGAACACATAAAGAACTCAAAACAACCAGTCTTCCTAGATTTAAAGACTCAATCCAAACATGGGCATCTGAAATGAATACACACTTCTTAGATGAAGAAATATAAACAGCAAATAAATATGTGAAAAAATGTTGAATAGCACTGGACTTTTGAGAGATGCAAATTAAAACAACATGGAGTTTCTACCTCACCCCAGAAAAGAATGGCTACTATCAATAAATCAACCAATAACAAATGCTAGAAGGACCGTGGGGAAAAAGGAACCCTTCTCCACTGCTGGTGTGAGTGCAGACTGGTGCAACTACTGTGGAAATCAGTGTGCAGATTCCTCAAAAAACTAGGATTGGAGGTTCCATTCAACCCAGTTATTCCCCTTCTGGGTATCTTCCCAGAATTAAAAGCATCATGCCACAGTGATATATGCCACACTCATGTTCATAAGAGCACAGTGTGTTATAAAGCATACTCTTAAATGAAATAAACTGGACACACATGTTTAAATATCACATTCTCTACTGTGAGAAACCAACATGTAAATAAGGGCCAAAATGTATAATACATATTGAGAAATGGAAAGAAAATGTTCAAGTGTGAAAGGGGAGAGAAAAGGGGTGAGGGGGAAAGAAAAGGGACAAGAAAAACAGAATAGAAGGAAAAAATGGAAACAAAGCTGAGAAGAGGAGTTGAAGGAAAGAGGAATGGAGAAAAAAGAAAGAAGTATCATATAGAGGTACACATTCCCTATGACAAATGTTATTATGTGTGTCAAAAATGTACCAATAAAATTCTAAAAACATTAAGAAAAAGTAACTGGGGCTGGAGATTAAGCTCAGCGGCATAAGCGCCTGCCTTGCAAGCACACAGTCATGAGTTTGATCCCTGGTACTGATAAAAAAAAAAAACAACCAAAAAAAACCTGAGCACTGTTATAAACTATGGTATTTAGAACATGAAGGTGCGCCCACAGTAGCTCCATCCATTTTAATCACTGTACAGAGCTGGTAGAGAATCCTAAGAGGGGCATCTCTGCACCTGTGGGATTAGGCCACATGTGGAGAATTCCCCTACTTTCCACTCAGTTTTGCTGGGAAGCTGAAACTACTTTTAAAAACAAAGTATTTTTTAATGACAAAACTGTAACCTTGGAAAGATCAGTGGCTTCTGGGAGGTAGAGCTATGGCCTGGTGGGGCTGTAAAGACACAGGATGAGGAAACCCCTCTGGAAGTGATGACACAGTTCTGCATTACTATGGTAGTGATCACATGAATTTGTACATGTACTGAAACAGCACAGACCATTCTATTCCTGCCTTTAAAAAACTACACTAGTGCATGTCAAACACTGGTGCAGTTCTAATATGATTTGTAATGAGTTAACAGCATTGTGCTAACGTCTGTTTCCTAGGTTTGATAATTATATTACTGTTATTTAAGATGTTACCACTGGGAGGAGTTGAAGGAAGACTGTATCGGACCTCTCTACATGATTCTTGCAACTTCAATGTGAATGTAAAATTTTTTGCTCAAACAAAATTTTAAAAATAGAAGTTAAATTTTATTTTTTCCAAAATAAAATCTTTAAGAAGACAAGCAGAGAGCAGTGAGTGTGCTCAGGAGACCTATCGGCCGCCATGGCTACGGTGCACTGGCTCGGCAGATACTGAAGGCCAGCCTTCTCAGCTATGGGTTCTGAATCACTGTTGGGATCTCCAGACTCACACAGTGGAGACGCAACAACGCGTCACACCAGCCCCGCGTCTTCTCTATGCCCAGCAATACCCCAGGTGCCAAGCTCAACTCTGCAACAGCCCTGTGCCACGTGCTCAGAACTTACGACCTCAACCTTGATGGTCCTGATGTTCCCAGCGCTACCTCCCAGCCCACAAAATTGAGACTGCTTGGGAAACTACAGGTATCCTGATTCCAGTACACACTGGGAGGACACTGCTGCCTCTCTCCCGTTAGCATACCGCTTTGACTCATGCACTCGCTAGATGTCCCAAATGGGTAACCCACATCACCCTGTAGCTCCTTAACACACAGAGGCCACTGTCTTACAATACAAAGCCAGGTTCTACAGAAGGCTTGAAAATAGATCAGAGCCTCCTTTATCTAAAGGACAAATAGAGCATACTCTGCAAACAGCCTGAAGGGAAGTAACTTCAAAATGCCAAAAAAATGTTGTGTAGAGCATAGTGTAATCAAGTGTCTGAAGAGTCAACATAGCTCAGACTGTTTGCAGAGTACTAACCATCACGTGGTTGCAGGGGAGCCAGGACCCGGTCCTCTGCAGAGGTACTTTCTGTGCACTCACCTGCCCCTGCATATTCATGATGACCACTGTATTCGATCTGTTGCACACCACAAAGTGCTCTGGGTTTTTCGGAAGCAGAATCACACTGTTGACAGTAATGTCGGTCCCCGCAGTGCTGCCCAGAGATTTAAAGGTATTTGAACATTCTGTGGTCTTCATGTTCCAGATCTACCACACACAAAATTAAAGCATAAACATTCTTTGAGTACAAAAATTTCTACTATACTTCCCCCCACCCCTAGTGGAAATAACATGAAACATTTTTTGGTTATTTTGGACAAGAAGAAAAAAAGCACAGCGTAAAACTTGCATGCAAAGTGTACAAGGGGACATATTATATAAAGCACTGTGTCAGCCTGCTGCTGCCCTACCAGTTCCAGTTCTTAACCAGATCAGATTCAAACATTGGTGGTCCCAATAGTTATACTAAAATAGATCTTAAAAAAAAAAAAAAAAACCTTTAAAAAACCAAATCAAAGTGTCTTAGTCACTATATATCCAATTCAAACTTTATATTCTTAAATGAGATTTGCAGCCCACCCCCCAAAAAAACCCCAAAGTTTATTTCGCTCATACTAGAACCATGAATCTACACTTATCTTCCTTGCCCAGTAATTCAAAGGAAAAATCTAAAACAATTAATAAAGAAAAACATGGGGGGAGGGGTGTTAATACACACTTTAAATTTGTTTTAAATCGGGCTGGGGATTTAGCTCAGCGGCATAAGCACCTGCCTTGCGAGTAGGCAGTCATGAGTTCGATCCCTGGCACCCATAAAAAGGAAAAAAAGACAAAAAAAAATTGTTTTAAATCGTTAAGGTTTAAGAAGTGTTCAAGATTTGTAATTCCTAGTAGGAAAACACTAAACGAATACCCTAATGGCCAAATCAGTGTACAACACTTCAGTTCCAATTTGTGCAGAAGGGACGGGGTTATCTTTGAAGCACCTCAACTCTATGATGAGGTCAGAGGTATAGGGTTTGTATTACTGCAACATCCGTTAGGGGATCTAGCTTGCTTTTCTTTTAGGAAGGGCTTTGTCAGATGAGCATCATGCCTGACCTCCAAATTTGGCTGACACTTTACTGATGAGATTCGTAATCTGTGGATTACTCTGATATTTTGACATACTTGTAGGATTCTGGGCCACATCTTAGAAGGCCACCATAACTCCTGGATCCCACACAGCTGCCAAAGACCTCTGGATCACTGAGAATCTCACTGAGCCCAGGCATTCCTGCCATGCCTGCTCCCATTCCAGGCAACCCCCCTGGGAAATTACCAGGCATTCCCCAGGAAAGCCACCTGGAAAAAAGCCACTGTTAGCTCCTGACTGTCGTCCACTGCTTCTCCCTCTGGGCCTTCGGGGTGCCCTTCTTGAGCCCTCTTAACCCTTCCTACTCTTTCTTTGATCTCTCATTCTTCATATTTTTGCTCACACTTCCTCCAATGTACAGCAATTTCCCAGGCCCTTGACTGAATGTCTGTCAGCACTGCACTTGCAAACTCATCATAACCCAGCTTGCAAGCAGGAGCAAGATCAGAGCTGCGTCTTCCCAACAGCCCAGACATCTGTGTACTTCCCTCACCACATGTACAGTTGAGCTGAATCAGGATTTATTTTAATGGCTCTCTCACAATCTCAAATGGCAGCATTTGGCTTCTGCAATAATGAAGATACCATATTTCTGGCATACAGAATGGCCAAGCGAGGATGCAGCTTGAAGGCATCTGTCAACAAGTCAATGGCTTTCTGTAGTTCCCCACCACCAATGGCAGCCCCTTTTTTTCATTTGCTTGATCCATCATCTCCTCAGTTTTCTCAACATTTTCACTTCTCATTTCTTGAAGGGTATCAGTGTCTGCTCAATTATACCTCCACTGTCAATCTCTAAATCACTTTACTCATTTGACAACTCATCTATCATTGTTTTTCTCCATCTTCTTACTGTCTTTTTTTCCTTGACATTTTCTTCTGATTTATCTTTATGAGCAGCAGGTGGTAGTGTACCCCCCATGCTCTCCACAAACTCCTTCAGGAAGTCCATCTCCTCAGTGTGCAGGATGCTCAGATACTGTTTACACATTTTTATGAAGGCCCAAGGCACACTTACTTTACAGAGATCCATGGTTGGCTGCTATGGAGGCCATGGCCCTATCCCAGGCCCAGACACTGGTGCAGTGAGACTGTGCAGAAAGAGGTAGTTTTTGCGATACACAAGGCTTTTTTTTGTGAGACAGTGTCTCACTATGTAGTTCAGACTGGCATTGAATTACCATGTAGCCCAAGTCAGCCTGAAACTCACAGTGATCCTCCTGCCCTAGCCTCCAACATGTGAGCTTTACAGGCATATGCCAACACACCTTGTAGGTTACTATGAAAGAGTAAAACTGACTCAAAATAAAGTTTGTTATGTGATTCTAAATACAATCAAACAACCAGGATTGCCAAGTATATGGTGAGTACTTCTACATGCTGATTAACTGGAATAAACAAAATGAAAGTCACACTAGGTAGGGTAGCACACACCATGATAGCTGTAATCACTGCTACTTAGGAGCTGAGGCAGGAGGATTACAAGTTGAAGCCCAGCCTAGCCTATTTAGTGAAACCCTGTGTCAAAATAAAATAATGACTGGGGATATAGTGCTCACCAGAAGAGCACTCGCCTAATATATGTGAGGCCCTGGGTTCAATCCCTAGCAGTCCCCCAAAAAAGTCACATTTAATAATAAAAATCTTTTAAGGGGCTGGGGATTTAGCTCAGCGGCATAAGCACCTGCTTGGCAAGTGTGAGGTCATGAGTTCAATCCGCGGTATCCAAAAAAAAAACTTTTAAAAATCTATGATCTTGGGGCTGGGGACTTAGCTCAGTGGCATAAGCACCTGCCTTGCAAGCAGGCAGTCATGAGTTTGATCCCTAGTACCGATAAAAACAAAAAAGACTAAAAAAAAAAAAAAAAAAATCTATGATCTTTATCTTTGAAATGAAATTACGTGTCAATACTGCTACTGTCATAAAATGACCAGAAGGCTACCCTTGTCTGGGGATCAAAACCAAAGGGGGGGCTGGGGATTTAGCTCAGCGGCATAAGCACCTGCCTTGCAAGCAGGTGGTCGTGAGTTCGATCCCTGGTACCGATAAAAATGAAAAAGACCAAAAAAAAAAAAAAAAAAAAAAAAAACAAAGGGAAACTTCTTAAGTGAAGATCCTGTCTTCAAATTCTGATTTGGGAGATCTAAAGGGATGGTCATTTTTTTTTTCTTTAATTTTACAAAGCAAAATGGAAAAAAGGATACAAATAATATAGAATTTAAAAAAAAAAAAACAACAGTAAAACATCAATACTACTTAATATATTGTGTATTGTTATCTTAGAAGTAGTTGTTCAGGTTATAAGATTTAGGCATAAGAAATGATCAGACAGCCAAACAATGACCAAAATGGACATTTTTTTTTAAAAGTTCCACCAGTGAGTCTAATGTGCAGCTTGTGCTGAAACAGGAACAGTCAGTAGCACTCACTCAAGCATCAGTAAAGTGAAAGCCGCTCTGAGAGTGGGTGAGACCACACAACAAAAAGATGTATTTATCTAGCCATTGGGCCTTTTGTGGATTCGGCTGTGAGTAGGCCATGTTATGGCCAGGTAACATTTAAGCACTCTACTTCTGAATGGGGGATCATGTACATTTGGGATTTCACATGTCTGCTTCTTCTCTGAACATGATGAAGTGTGTTTGGATTATAAAGGTTTGACATTTGGGGTCCTCAAACCAACAGATTACCCACAGAATATTAACCTTGCCTCAGAAACAACTTACTAGCAAAAGGGTTTATTCCACCATAACTGTCACCTTTAGCACCACTGCAGTCTCCTCAAAGGACAAAGACAAAACAAGCAGCACAAATGAACCAGTAGAAAATACTTAACCTTTACAGTGCCATCAGAGGATGCACTAATAATATAATGTCCATCTTGTGTAAATGTTGCTTCATTAACAAACGAGGAATGACCGCGGAATTCCTTCAGGGTTTTCCCGGATTTTAACCCATGAATTCTATCAAAAATAAAAGAGCAGTTAATATTGCATATTTATGGTTGAGAGCAAGTGTTGAATGTATTTTGGGTGAATTTTAGAAGCTCAAAAAATAACATCAAAAATTTTTTAAAAACAAAAGGTAACATTTAAATGAAGAAAAAGGGCAATGCATTAATGTATGCAATGTACTTGTAACCATATCAAATTATGAAACAAAACCTCCCCCAAAATTATACTAAAATAGACTGCAGAAAAATATCATTGATACAAGCTTCTCCTCAGTGATGAATTTCTGAAACATTGGTAAACTAGAGAGTCACAATCAGCAGATCTCAACCAGATCTCAAGAATCTTAGTTTTAAAAGTCTGATCCTTTAAAGTAATTATCATACAGATGGGACCACAGACCATAGTCTGTGAAACATGAATCACTGCTATGCTCCCTTTTGAATGTCTCTTCTTGGGAAAAACTCAAATGGACTAAAAAATAGCACCGATAGCTGTACTTTGGGGATATGAGCTTCATTTATCCTCCTTCTCCATAACAACCAATCCTAGTGAAGACAGAAAGAATTACTAGACCTCCTTCCTCTTGGCCCTCACTATATCAAACTCAAGTGAGGGTATTTGTGCAAGTCTTACTTACCTAATTGTCTGGTCAAAGGAGGCACTGAGAATCTGACTGCTGTCCTTAGAAAAACTCAGACAGGTGACACCTTTACTGTGTGCCCTTTCAAATCTCCTCAAACATTGTCCACTCTGAATTTTCCACACCTTTATTTTAAAAATTAATAAAAAAAAATCTGTAAATACAGTGTTGTAATAGCACACAGAGCCAAGTAAAATGCAATGCTCACTAATGTACCAAAACAGCATTAAAAATGCACGCTAATAGCTGAACACGATGTTTGGTTCACATCATACAATGATAAACTGAACCTTTTGAAACTGAAAACTCTTTCATTGTAAATTATTAAAACAAAAATTTAGACACTAACTTTACTTAGCAGAGACCGTTTCTGTATTTTATCTAGGGTGTATCACAAGCACTTAAATGCATACCACACCTAATAAGCTATACTCTATACCTTAAAAAAATAAAATGAAATCACAGTACAACCAATAATGCACAGTGAGTCAGAGTGGCAGGAGGGAAGAGGCATGAGCAGATCTGAAGTCCCACGTCTGTCATGTGCCTCTTGTTTGTGCTCTTAGCCAGCAAGGTTAATGAATGACCACAGGCAGAGTTATCATCAAGATTAAACAGGGAAAAGTAAAGTGATTAGCAAAACATTGATGTTTGATAAATAATAACTAATATTACACCGAACATTACACCTGTATAAACTATCGCCCATTACAGACTTCTCAATGTCTACACACAAGCCCAGGTCATGAAATCCATACCTTGATTTTTCCATCTTGGGCACCAGTTGCTAACATTTCTGTATCTCTGCTGAAACACATGCAGAGAACAGCATCATCCATCATCATGAAGTTATCCTGGGCCTGATACTTAAGATCCTGAAGAAAAGGATATCAGTCACAAAAACAGCAATCAGGGCCATCAGATGGCCCCAGGTCCCTAGATACAGGATTACATAATACCTCTATTCCAAGCCTCCAAAGTAGTGCACATGTTCATAAATGAGCAACTGACACTGCTACAAATACAGAATTTTACACACTACAAACTAATATCGTTCAACACTACCAACATAAGCCAAGCTGTGTTTGGTGGTACATGCCTATGATCCCAAGACTCAAAGGCTGAGGCAAAATGATCCCAAATTTAAGACCTGCATGAGCAGTTTGGTAACTTAGCATGATCCTGTCTCAACATTAAATTAAATTAAATTAAATTAAATTAAGGCTGGGAATGTAGCTCAGTGCAAAGGCCCCAGGTTCAATCCCTAGGACATCAATAAATAAATAATACAATGTAATAACCTCTCTTTTACTTACTGGCCTTTTCAAGGCAAAGTTTCTTTACAGTTCTATACTTTCCATCTTTAATAAACTTGAAAATGATACAAAAAATGGGAAATGATACAAAAAATGAATAAAGCCGAGCATGGTGGCACACTATATTCCCAGCACTTAGGAGTCTAAGGCAGGAAGAGCAATGTGAGGTGAAGACATTTCAGCCTATCCTGTCTGGAAAAAAACCCAAAACAATAAAAAAAACCCAAAAAGTAAAATAATATTTTTCTCCAAAGCGTCACCTGTGTTTCCTGAAACCACTAACTATTTATTTACAATGGTTCTTTGATTACCCATTGTTGTTCAAATGGAAGTATTGATTATTTTTTCTAGTTATAAAGTAAGACTGCTTCATTGTTCCAAAAAGGAAACTTGGCCAGGCATGGTGGTCCATGCCTATAATCCCAGTACTCAGGAGGCAGAGGCAAGAGAACTGCTTTGAGTTAGACGCTAGCCTGGAATACATAGTGAACTCAAGGTCAGCCTACTACACAGTGAGATCATGTCTCAAAAAAAAAAAAAAAAGGAAAATTTTACAGAAATGTATTAAATAGAAAGCAAAAATCATTTATAAAACATTCCTTAGTGAAATTTAGTAATCTATGATAAAAAATCTTTTTTGGCGGTGGTACTGAGGATTGAAATCAGAGCCTTGTGCATGCTAGGCAAGCACTCTACAAGCGAGCCACAAGCCCAGCTCAAGGTTATATTTTAAATCAGTTGATGAAAGTCAATAGTTATTTCAAAAAAAAAAAAAAACTGCACTAACTTTATCCTCCTCCTAAACAAACCCCATATACATCAAACATTAAATATAAGACAAAAGTTCTAGAAGAAACCATAAGCAAAAAAGGGGATAAATTTGATACAAAAAGAATTTTAGGGGCTGGGGATTTAGCTCAGTGGCATAAGCTCCTCCCTTCCAAGTGTGTGTTCGTGAGTTCGATCCCTGGTACCGGTAAAAAAAAAAAAAAAAAAAAAAAGAATTTTAAATCTGTAAAGTAAAACCATAAGCAAAGACAAAAGATAAAGTCAAAATTGAAAAATATTTGCTATGAATATTGATTTCCTCAAACTATAAAGGACTCCTACAAATAAAAACACTCCAACAGAAAAATGAGTTAAGGATATTAACAGGCCTTAGAATAGAAAACACTGATTTTTTTACATATACGAAGTTTGTTCAACATCAACAATACAATTAATACTATAATTAGGTTAGTCTGGAAACAATCGTGAAGTAGCAAGTTAAACACATCATAGTTCAATCCCTGCAATGAAATGTAATACAGCAATTATCTCCAAGACATACTTTTAAGGGAAATGCAAGGAGCACAATTCAACACATAATACACTAACATCTGTTTAAAAAAAACTGGAAAGAATACACAATCAGTAACTCCTTACATACATATAGAATATTATAGGAAGATCACATACTCATAACCATAGCTAATCTGCAGAAGGAAACTGACTAGCTAAAGGACACAGATAAGAATAAAATTCTAGGGCCCGGGGATTTAGCCCAATGGCAGAAGCGTTTGCCTGGTAAGCGCAAGGTCATGAGTTCAATCCCCAGTACCAAAAAGAAAAAAAAAAAAAGGATAAAATTCTACTTGAGTAACTTATTTTTTAATGTTTAAATTTATCCATAGAATCAATTTTAATGTTGTATTATTGCCCAATCAAAATAACACATATAAATCTGAACCATGAAAAGGATTTCAAATTCAGAATATAAAGGTGTTTCTTTGATTAATGATAAATTCAGTTTATTTAGATTTTTAAATTATAAAAGTAATGCATATTCTGACATAGAGTTCCTTCTCAAATAATCTTACAAATAAGGTATAGATAAAAAAATTCAGAGTCAATAATTGTTTCCCTGGTAAAACTAATAATTTCAAATACTTTACCTTTCTGATTTTTCCAGTTGTAAAGTTCCATACTTCAATGAATCCATCAACAGACCCAGTGACCAGATACTGACCATCTGGAGAAAATCGAGCACATTCCACATGCGATTTTTGACCAAACTATTTAGAATGAAATGAAACAAAAGCATCTTTATCTGCTGGCCTTAAAACAATTCCTATTGTAATTTTTTGAGACATTCTGCCCTCACATGAAGTCACAGCTAGCCTGTGTACTGGAGGAGTGTTTCAGCATCTGAACTCAGGAAGCTGGTAGATGTTTGGTCTGACCAAGTTTATGTCTTACTTTACACTTGCTAGAATCAGCAACAACTATTACCATGACTTTCGGGCTCAATATGGCCTAATATGTTTCTGTCATGCATGAAGGAGGTCATATTTTCAAAGTAAATGTACACTTTCCTATACTATTTTGTAACAAAGTTTTTATCACTGTCTCATGACCTTCATTTAAACAGGTAATACTGTGTGATCAAATCAAGGAGGCCTAATCAAAGCAGACAGACCATATATCACTGACAATGTTCCCAATAAAATACAAAAATTAGAGATGGAAGAAGAGAGAAAAAGCTCTAATATAGATTTCATTTCCAATGCCGAAAACAGAAAATGTTTATACCACAAAAACTTAGCCTCACAGCATAATTATAATGGATTGCTACTCAGCTGAAGGTTTTAACTAGGGAAAAATTAGGATAATACTTAAAAATATCATTACATACAAGTTAGAACATATAATCCACAAAAGACAAAGCTAAAATGCTAAACTGACTGGGGTATGGTGCTGCATGCCTATAATCCCGGCACTCAGAAGGCTGAGGCAAGTAGATTGCCAAGAGTTCAAAGCCAACCTCAACTACACAATAAAATCGTCTCAAAAAAATAAAATAAAATGCTAAAGTTAAAAAGTAGAATATGAAACATTTAAAATCTGTGATTTCAATTAGAACACAAATCCAGAGATACAATGCAATACAAAGATGCCAAAATAGCAAATATACTTGTAGATCTGGGAACTGCAGCAATTATTTGATGGTTCTTTTCCTAGGAAAGTCTCAGATTAAAACTACACAATAAGGGCTGGGATGTGGTTCAATGGTAGTGTTTGCCTAGTATATGTGAGACCCTAGGTTCATCCCTCAGTACTGCTACAATCCAAAAAAGGGATTAGTCACAAAATGATAAAACCATCTTTTTTAAATAACATAGAAGCCTACTTTATAATCCATGCCTGACATTTTGACTAATATACAGCAGGCAAAGAACAAATGCCTACTAGAACAAGTACGCAGAAAGTTTAGTTAGTCCCCAGGTTTAATCAAAGAATTAACCCTTCCTCCAAATGCAGGCATCTTTAGAGGAAAAGGATGGCAGATAATAGGCCAGATGTCAAAAGTATGTCCACCAGGTCACACATCTGAGCTGTGCTGCTGGAGGCCACCAGCACCCCTGAGCCGTCAGACCTAGAGAGCGAGTCCCTCTCTCCAGATCTCAAGTTCCTGTCACAGGGCCAGGCCAAGCCCAAGCTGAGTCCTCAACAAACAATTACCAAATGGCTGAGTGTCTAAAGATCATACCTTAATATGCCTGCTCAGCTGTGTAGGAAACTTTTCTTCTTCCACATCTTTTACAGCAGCTTTGCCTCGAAACAAATCTATGGTCATACCAGGAGGAAGCAAGCCCTGGTGCTGCTGCCACTTCAGTGCCTATGAAAAAGTAAGTACAGCAATGTGCTGAGGTGCTTGTAAGATCTGGACGCAATCATTTAGACAAATGCAGCTTCCAAAGATAAAGTCAGAGGAAGTAGGAAGCCTTCCAGATGCCACCAGCTTTGCATATCCAAACCCAAAATAAAGAACAGAGGCTATGCCCAAGAATACAGGCTGATCTCAAAGTGGGAGGAGCCTGAGAGCCAAGCAGTTCTTCTATCCCACACAACTACTCTCCTTATAGCTAGGCGCTTTTATCATCCACAAAATTTGGAAAACAGAAATTCTCATAGTTCTAACACTCAAACACAGCCACTGCCTTTATACTCTACATTCATCTTTTCTCCCCTTACATAGTATGTTTCACTTCCCTATTAGTAGTCACACTATATGTAAAATTTTATGTCTTTTCCAGTTATCATCAGATCACACTCTGACATAATTATCACTCAGTAGTTGTAATACGTACTAATGGATATTCCTTTCATCCTTTCTAAGGTTATTGATTTTAAACCCATTCTACAGGCACACACTGTTTACTGATGGCTCTGACCACACTAAAAAATATAGCATCAGGTTCTCTAAATTCAACTACAGACAGATTCTCTTCTATGTAAAGGGCAGAATTAGGCAATCATACTTGCTTTACAAACTTTTCCCCAAGAACCTTTATATCTAATCTGATTCTCACTGTTATATATTCTATACAAAATACTGAGATCACCCGTCAATCCCTCTATTGCGCCAGATCTGTCCCTACCTTTCATACAACCACAGTTCACCCAGATGCACTCTCATTCTCTTTCTTACCCTTCTCCATTCTCATTTCAGAGTCCCTAGACGCATTTCTAAAGGGAATAAAGCATTTGATGCTCTGATTTAGTTTTCTGCTTTTGATAAAGTTCATCTCTCTCATCAACTTTTGCACCAAAACTGGAGAGCCTTTCACAAAGACTCTCCTCTAACAAAGATTCAGGCCCAATACTGTACAATGCTCCTGAGGGAAATCACCAAACCTTTAAAAATATGCTAAAGAGGGCCAGGGGTTTAGCTCAGCGGCATAAGCAACTGCTTGGCAAATGTGAGGTCCTGAGTTCAATCTCTGGTACAAAAAACAAAAAATTATAAAAAATATGCTAAAGAAACAAAAGTGGGGAGGTGAGAGGAATAGCAACAACCCCACAAATGAGACTACATGAAGCTCTAGTTACTCTTAAATTTTTTCAGTCTTAACAATCAAGATCACACTGTGCAACAAAACAACACTGGGTTTCTATGGCCACACATACAGAGAACTCTCTAGTTCTATAAACAGACATTAAGACCAAAAACAAACAAAAAAGAAAGACATTAAGGCTTTGAGAAGGCTCTGCTTCTCTATTAATATGGGGTAGAGGGTTTACCTGTGTACTGTTACAGAAAGGATCAATCTGGTTACCAGCATAGCTTTAACAACTACTAACAATTACTACAGCCTTTGGAAGAGAACTGATTCCCCAGACTCAGAATGTCTACTTGGAAGAGTGACCCACTTCCCTTCCTATTGCCAGGGACAATGTAAGCTCCCATGATGACCTGGGGCAGCCTAAAATGAATGGATGAAGTCCTTCAACATGAGACAACAAAAGATCCCAAGCCCTCTGCCTGGCCATGCTTGCCATGGTCAGCTGTCAGTGCTGCCTTGTTAATAACTGCCTTTTCCTCCCTTTGTGTAGTCTGTTAAATCAAAACGAAGGCATTAGCAAGCCAAAAACACCACCAACTCTGGCTTGCTGAACAACTGCTCAGACAAAAGTGGGGAGACTGTGACATCTAAATGGTCAGTGTCTCCTCAGACTGACTGGGGGCTGGAGGGAGACTGCTAAGTCAGACAAGCTGGAGCATCTTGAAGACGAGCTGTATGGCCAACTCAACCAGAGATGGACCTTACAGGGAAACAAGCTCACAAGGGGACAATCAGATAAAAGTAATTCAGCCAATTTGTCACCATGCCTTGCTTGCCTGCCTTACTACCTGAAGCAAATATCTGCTTTAAACAAAACACTATGGCTTTGTCGCTCCTCAATAAATCTGAGCATCTAGGTCAGTTTGGGCTCCATTTAAGTGGGGTCCCCGACCCTCCACAAAGATATTCTCTGTCTTATGCATTCATTTGTCCCTCATGCTTTCACTTTCTAAAAGGGTTTGTTGTTCTGAATTCAGTAGGGTCTCATGCAATAGTTCAGGCTGACCCCAAATTCACGGCACTCCTCCTGGCTCAGCCTCCCAGGTGCTGGGATTACAGCCACACACTATCACACCAAGATAGAGCTCTTTTTCTTCTTTTTTTTTTTTTGTCTTTTTCTATTGGTACCAGGGATCGAACTCACAACCTCACACTTACAAGGCAAGGTGTTTATGCCGCTGAACTAAATCCCCAGCCCCCAAGATAGAGCTCTTAACCAGTATTCTAAACACTGGCTCTGCTAGGAAAGAGGAAGGGTGGCATGGCCACGGCCGCGGTACAAGTAGCTCAAGACGAATCCCCACTTCTTACAGTGCCTGTTTTCTTTAGCTGAGACAGAAAGATAATACATATACAGAAAACAGTCTTGAGAGTTCAGGGTAGTATCAGTTCCACAAGCGTTTAATTACCTGTCCCAGCAATGCCATGAGACGAGATGGAGGCACTACACTGACTTCCCCAGCTAAGGCCTGAGCAATTGCTGCTCTTCTTTTCTCTTTGCTACTTCCATCTGGGTACGCCTGGAAAAGGAGAGAAGGTAGCATTACTGCCCAAAAGCAATGACAAGGTATAAATGTGTCTACTTCAAATAAACAAGCAAATGTTCCAACAAAAAAAACAAGAAACTATCCAGTTAAACAGGGTTAACCAAATCAATTTAGTTTTTAAAAATGGCTTTCAAGGACTGGGGATATAGCTTAGTGGCACAGCTACTCACTGGCAAGTACAAGGTCCTGAATTCAATTCCTGGTACTCCCCTAAAGAAGGCTTTTGAGTTCTACCCACTTACATCTCAAAAGTATGAGGGGAGTGATGTCAGCCAATCGACACTACTATTATTTCTAGAGTTCAAGTAAATACCACCAAAACCACAAATGCTTTTCAAGTTTTTGAAAAAATTTACAGGAGTAAAGGACTCTCTTATATTCTTTGAAAATGTCTTACAATCAAATGACACCCAGCCCCAAAATATTTCACCACCTCTAACATAAATTTTGTCCTAGCAATCTAAACTTTTCTTTCATGTAAATTTATTATCAACTTTGTATTACACAACGCCTATTAAACTCTTCTTTTTGTTCTGACAAGTGAAAGGTTAGATGGGAAAGATAGACACACACACATGCACACACACACACACACACACACACACACACAAAATACAAGGTTTTAGAAGAATAAAAGACTATCAGTTACCATATTCTTTTTTTTTTTTTTTTTTTTTTTGTCTTTTTCCTTTTTATCGGTACCGGGGATCGAACTCACGACTGCCTGCTTTCAAGGCAGGCGCTTATGCCGCTGACCTAAATCCCCAGCCCCTAGTTACCATATTCTACCAGTATGCATAATCATTCCAAGGCACAAGCTTCAGGGGATGGAAATGGCTGGAAAAAACTGTTAGTAACACAAATGTTCAGTAAACATACTAACAGTCTGGTAGCCCCTCAGAGTCAAATAAGTACTTGGGCTAATGTGGAAATGATATCAGAATAAAATTTTTTACTTTTTCTTTTCTTTTCTTTTTTTGGGGGGGGTGGTAGTGGGTCAAACCTAGGGCCTTGGGTCTTCACTTCTTTACTAACCAACACACAATCTCAAAATTAGGAGTGCATATAGAAGACTCAACACACACAAAGTTTAACCAACATAAACAGAAAAGCATCCTCAAAAATTAAATCAAAATCACAAAATATCCAATGAAATAATTTTTTTAAAATTACTGAATATGTTCAGGTAATAAGTCTCTATTTGTAACTGTCATACCTCACGAGGATCAAAATAAGACCTCGCCAGCAGGTTCTCCAGATGAATGTAGCGCTCTGGCTGCGTCTGTTTTAACATGATCATGGGGTCGGTTTGTCTCAGAAGTGACCTCGCAGCACCCAATTCACGGAGCTCTATCAACTCCAAAACAACCTGGATAAAGGAATAAAAATGGAAATCCCAGTGCACTGCCTTATTAATATTCCTATTTCAGCAAGACTTCTGACATAGATGTGGCCAACCAAAGTGATTTCCAACACTGAGAAATCCTCCCTTTTCTTTTTCACTAGCAATTCCAAGGGAATGACTGAAGTAACTGTAAAACACAACTCAATTCTTTAAACTCCTCATCTTTCACTTTTATCTACCAACCTTCCCTCACTCAGAACACAGATGCTAAAGAAAACTAAAGGCAAGACTATCTCTATGGGCTTCAAAGAAACTTTTCTCCAGGTACTGAATTGGGGGTAGCAAGGTTACTGAACTTACATGAATCACACACACACACAAAAAACCTATTTCCCTTTCTTTATTTCAAAAAAATACTACAATTTTCAGAAAACCCACGGTGTTCTGCTCCTACTGCCTGCCGATCTATCGCTCCCTGCAGTTACTGCCCTCTCACTGATTCTTATTTTGTAAGTTTATTTTTTACGTGTTTTCTCAGTGTTGTTTATGATAAATAATTTGATCTCTGTCCTAGGATTCTGGCTTGAAGCTTCTAAAACATTGGCATTTTGCCAGTAACAAGTCTAAGCCAGGCATGGTAGTGCACACCTGTAATCCCAGCACTGGGAGGCAGAGGCAAGAAGGCCTTCCTGGGCTACATAGTGAATTCTAGGCCAGCCTGAACTACATAAAGAGACCCTACTTAAAAAAACAAACAGATAATGTCTTTGAGTCCCTTCAATCACATTTGAGATTGTGCTAAGGCAATAGCTAAGGATAAGGACTGGCTACCAGAAAAACAAAGCATATGGTTAGAAGGTGAGGCTCTGAGCCACCCCAACCTTTAGGGGAGAGAGGGAGGTGAATACTGAATCTGAAGATTTTATTACCAGACATGCCTACCTAATGAGCCCCAGTAAAAACGTCAGTGGTATTCCCTGGTTGGTGAACACACTGATATGTCAGGTGGGAGAGACACACCAATTCCAGAGACAGCAGCGCAGCTCTGCATTCAAACAATTCTTTCAGCTGGCCCTGACCTACATCCTTAATAATTAAACTGTAATCATACACACAGAGCTTTTCTGAACTGTAAGTAATTTCAGGAAACAATTAAACCTGAGAGGGTCATTGGAAACTCTCCCCCCACCGTCATTTTTTTTTTTTTTTTTTGGAGGCAGGGTCTCACTATGTAGTGCAGGCTGGCCTTGAACTCATGGCAATTCTCCTGCTCCAATTTCCCAAGGGTTGGGATTACAGCATGTGCCACCACACCTGGCTGAGAACCTCCACATTTGCAGCCAGTTGGTCTTATAAATGGGCAGCCTGCATATACTCAAAGTAAAGTTAGTATCTAAAGTAAAACCAGTCCTTTAGAGGCCTGAGCATGTGTGGAGTCTGCACTACCCACAGGGGGTTAGAGCCAAACATTAATCACAGCATACCCGATCTGCTAAGAGACAGAGTATTACTTGGTTCACAAACTTACTTCATTCCAGATTTGGACAAGATGGCCATGTTTGTGTTTCTGTGGAAAAGACAGCCACAGTGCTATTCATCACCCAACATAGAGTTTGCAAACAAAAACAAAATTCCGCTAAAAACTTCTGGCTGGGAACCAAATTGTTTACCAACAAAAGTGTTCCTGAACCGAGGTACTGTTGTACGCAGAATTTTCCTGAATAAAATCCCCAGCACTGCAAAAAATTTTTCAATTTGGGGAAATATCAGATTTTCCAGGAAAGACAGAGATACTGTCAACAATGAGTTTTACAGACAATTATAGCCCTACAGTATTTCACTAATGCCTTACGGGGTCAAGTGACAGTCTAGGGCCTGGCCAACAATAAACCAACCCGAGGTTACCAGCGTTACCACCATTCTTACCTGTTCATAGAGATCGATAAGGGTTTTGTCTGGCAGTTTCAATGACTGTATGGCCTGTAAAACAGTATCCCAATGGCCACTATTAATGTCAGCCACAAAACTCTCAATGCTGTCCACGGTATTCAGAGACACAGTAGTTTCCTCCTGTAAGGTAGCCAAGGCCCGATGTAAACTGTTCTCCTTCAGATACTGCATAATAAGACGGATCACACTGAAAGAAAGCAAGTTATTCAGCTCAGGATTCCTCACTCACCAGAGGCCAAATGTAAAATCCACCCCAGCTTATTTCTTCTACTCAATCATTTCCTACTACCTCCCATTTCTTTTTTAAGACAAGGTCTTGCTATGTGGTTCAAGCCAGACTTGATCTCACTATGTAGCCAAGGTTGGCCTCAAACTCACAGCAATCCTCCTGCCTCAGTCTCCCAAGAGTTGGGATTACAGGCATATGACACACACCACACAAGGTTACTTTCCATTTATCATATGAGTAAAACTTTCCAAAAATCACAAAATCTAAGTTCCAAGGACTCCCATCAGACAAGAGAACTCGAGTGCAGAGTAGAGAAATCACTGCCCAAAATACTTCAGTCAGAATAGGTGTTGGTACTTATCTCCTTCCTAGGCCATCCAGTTTCTTACTAAATCTTGTGACTGTAAAATTGTACAGTTAGTGAACATTTTAAACCTATTCTAGTCACTGATACAAAGTCATCAATGACTGTAGGGTGATTTAGTCTTTTTAAAATAATAAAAAATGTGAACCAGTATTTTTCTTAATGGGATTTGCTGAACACAAAGAAGCACAGCTGTATGTAAAACCAGAATAAAGCTATGCCTCCTCATTTACAAAACTCACATCTGCTTCTTTTCAGGTACTCAAAACAACTCTACAAGGTAGACACTACCATTATCTCCAATTTATAGATAAGGATTTGGCCAAGTAACAAAAGAAAGTGGAAAGATGAAGATTTGAACTGGCAGCACGGCTTCTGAGCATACATTCCCGATGAGAAAGCAAACACCACCTTAAAAACTCCTGCAAAGCCAAGCTCAGGGGCTTACGCCTGTAATCCTTACACTTGGGAGGGAGATCATTTTGAGTTTCAAGCCAGCCTGGAATACAGTGTAAGATGCTGGCGGGAGGGAGGGAGAGAGGGAGGGACAGAGGGAAGAGGGAAGGAGGAAAAAGAAAGAAAAGACTTTTCAAAGGAAACTGAGTATTGCTACTTGCAGTAGTCTTTTTCTTTCATACGCTTTTATTGGAGGCCTAGACCACCAACATTTTAGTACGGTTCTATTTTCCTTAGTAGTTCCACTGACTTCCACTGGGCATTCTCCCAATGCGATGCCCCGCTCCCCAAAGATCTCTATTTACCACTGCAGAAGTCAAATTCACTAGCTTCAAGCAGAATATAATAAAGAGCTAAAGCTTTAGCGTTTAAATAGGAGTTTGGTCAGTCACTGTGACCTTGGGCAAGTCAGTTAACATCCCTGGGACTGTTTCCTTATCTGTTAAGAAAAATACTATCCTGGAGAGCTTGAAAGAGTTGACTATGGTACTATATCATGCTTAGCACAGAAAATACTTAGTAAATAGTATCTATTATTAATAATAATACGCAGCAAACATTACTACTGTAGCAGGGTCAAGACTGAGAGAATTGTCATTATAGCTATCATGCAGGCCCAAAAGCATTAAGTCCTTTCCACCTCCTGCCCTGACTTAGTTATCTTAATCTCCAGCACTCCTTATCGCCTTTTATTTTTCTTACTTTCCATCATCTGTTGCACTTATTATTTTGGTCTACTGTTTGTATTCCCCAATTAAAACACATCCTACAAGGAAAAAAGCTTTCTGTCTGTTTTGCCTCACTACTGTATTTCTAATATTTTAAAAGGTACGTCGTAGGTTTTAGTATTTGCTGAATGAATAAACTTCCCTTCCTCCCACAGTAGGTCTTTAGGACCGGTCCTCTCCTGAACTCATAACACAAATCTTATGTTTGCTAACATAATTAAGTAAGAAGAGGGTATAATTCTGAAAAGTCCGTTAAAGACATTTTTCAGTCAAGCACTATATCCCTGCCTCTCTGCCATTATCACCAACCATCATTCCGGCCCAATCTCCAGACTCTATCAACTCTTTGTGGCCACACAGAGCTCACAGACAAACCATACCTGGGGACCAGATCAGGCCTGATCAAACAGCTAGTCGTTCATTATTCCTAAAGCAGTCACTAAGCCTCTATAGTGTGCTAGGCACTGGGTCTATACGGAAAAAGGATCCCCCAGAAGCCAACACAGGCTAGTGCTGGCTAGTGGGAGGGACTGAGTGGGGTAGGCACGGACAGCAGCAAATAGGAAGTACTAGGCGGAGGAAAGCAAAGGGTCAAGTCGGCCACCTGTGCCTTTCCCCAGCCCCGCGCCGCTTCCCGTGAAACTTTGGGCTCCACGCTACTATCCTGTAAGCCACCTCCTGAGTAGTCAGGTCCAAAAAGTTTCTAAGTGGGCAAGGAAACCGCCCTCCAGTCCCAGACACTCGGCGCCTCCCTCTCCAGTACCCTCCACCCACACCATTAACCCCTTGGCCCTCGCCACGCAGCAAACATCTGCAGTCACTGCACTCACTCCGAAGACTCGATTTCGATCGACATAGCTGCAGCTCTCCGGGTGCAGGCCCCAAACCACTATCAACCCGAGTCGCAGAACACACTGACGACACTTCCGATAGCCTCTTACATCACTTCCTGCCGACGTCCGCCGACTGAACGGAGCGTACGGAATGAAGGGGCGTGGCGCGCGTGGGGAGGGGCCTAGACGCGTTTACCCTGAAAACTGGTTTTCAGTCTTGGAGAGCGGGAGAGCGGGAGATTCGGGGGAGCAGGACGAGACTCAGTGTAGTCCAGCCCTCCGTGTCCTAGATTGGCCTCAAACTAGTGCACTCTTCCTGCCTTTATTAGCTTCTCTAGAGCTAGGATTGCAGGCCTGTGCCGCCACGCCCCGCGCAGCGCGGTAGTTTGCTTTCCCCATTGCTTGTTTGTTTACTGTTTTCTCTTGTTTGGGCGAGATTCCTTGCTGAGAGCACCGTCCTTGGCGGGAGAGGGGACTTCCTCACCCCAGTATCTCCTCGAACAGGTCCCTCTGCCTGCAGCTTGCCCTAGGCCATGTCCCTCGGGACGCTGGCTGGCCCTTAGTGATAATCCTGGTCTGTCTGGAGCCAGGTCCCCATGTGTGCTGTGTGCTGAGTAACACTGACCTGTACGCTTAAAGGTGGTAAAGATCCCAAGTTGCATGTAAGTTTTCTGTCCTCTCTGCGTGCTGGGTAGAGAGGCACCTTCACACTGCTACAGCCCAGCCCTGTGTGATGGGTTTCTTAGTAATGTCAACAGCCCAAAGATTTTTTTTTTTTTTTTTTTTTTGGTAAGACTTCTGATTAGAAGTACTGTTTCGGAAATTGTGCTTTCGTTTAATGCAATTTATTAGATTTAAAGATAGGGCTGAATGTACAGTACTTCGTTGGTAAATAAATATAGTTGAAACCAATGGAACACTACCCAGCATGTCTAGGAAAAGCTGAGTTTAAAAAAAGACTTTAAAACCAAAACATGGCTTAATGAAAAGTGAAATATTTGGGACCAGTCGGGCATACTGGTACACGCCTATAATCCAAGCACTTGGGAGGCTAAGATAGGTTGATTGCCACAAGTTCAATGCCAGCCTGAACTACGTGCTGAGACAGTCAAAAAAATCAAACTATATATATTTGGGGCCCAATGAGGATTTGTATATTCAATTCTCGAAAAGAACAAAATTACTTAATATTTTCAGCCAAGTACGTAGTCAAAAAGGTTTTCACTGCAGTAGTACCATTATTGGAAAAGCTATGAAACAAAATGCAGATGTGTAAAAGGAGATTTGAGACTCCATTTATTAAATTTTAAATCATGCATTACAAAGCTAACAATAACAAAGAAAATACTGTGATATTAATGAACAACCACCAAGTTGTCCAGTCTGATGCAGGAGGATCAGTGTGAGTTCAAGGCCAGCCTGAACTACACAGTGAGACACTGAAAAAGCAAAGGAACAAACAAAATTTGCTGCACAATGGTAAATCTATGTTTTGCAAAATTACATATTGAAACAATTTATTTTGGGATTTCCTGTTGCCTTTCACTCTTAACTGAACTGACCCCAAGACCTGCCAAAAAACTTCTTTGTGGCCTTTTTTTTCTTTTTTCTTTTTTTTTTTTTTCCCCTTGTGCTGTCTTAACTGCTTCCTCCTTTTTAGTTTAGTTCAGTTTTGTTTTGTTTCCCTTACTGGAGATTGAATGCAGAGCCTTTGACCTGAGCTACATCACAAGAAATTTTTCTTATTTTTACTTCTTATTTTAAGAGAATCTCATTAAATTGCCCCAGCTGGGATTACAGACATGTACCATCAGGCATAGCTTTTGCTTCCTTTTTCAATCATCTGTCCCCCCCCCAACCTTCTGTGTGTGTTTATATGTATGTGTTGCTGAGGATAGAGCTTGGGGCCTCTTGTACATGGTAGGCAAGCAGTATATCACACCTTTAGCTCTGCCATCAACTCTTAAAGGACAAGGTCTCCAAGATCTCAAAGATCTAAATGTCTCCAAGTCTAAATGTTTACTTTAACAGATTAGAAAGATACCAGATTATTTTTGGGATAACCCATCCCATGACACAATATACTTGATTTTTTTCCCATCCCCCTATTTTCCCTTCAACCCCTCCTCTGCTCCCCTTCATAAAAACTTTTCTATTTTTTCTTCTTTTCTTAATTTTTTTATACTTTTGTCTTCTTTCCTTTCCCCTTCCCTCTCCCTTGTTCCCTCCCCGTTGAACATTTGCTTCCTGTTTCACAACACCTAATATACATTTTGGTTCTTATTTACATTTTTGGTTTCTCACACCAGAGAAATGATGTAGTATTTACACATGTGACTCTGATTTATTTCACTTAAGCGTATAGTCTCAAGGTACATCCTTTAACTAGGAATATCTCAAGTTTATCCTTTTTATGACACAGTAGTATTCCCTTGTATAAAAACCCATATCTTCTTTATCCATTCACCAATTGATGGGCATTTGGTTGTTTCCAAGATTTGACTATTACAAATTGTGCCAATATAAACATGAGTATGCATATATAACTGTGGTATGATGCTTTTAATTATTTCAGGAAAATACCCAGAAAGGCAGTAGCTGGGTCAAGTGGAACCTCTACTTCTTTTTTAAGAAATTTCCACACTAACTTCCATGGTGGTTGCAGCAGTCTACACTCCCACCAATAATTTTCTCCACAGCTCTGCCAGTATTTGTTATTATTGGCTGACTTCTTGATAAGAGCCATTCTTTATGGGATGAGGTGGAATCTCAGCATCATTTCAATCTGCATCTTTCAAATTTTTCAGATATTTGTTTGCTGTTTGTACTTCTTCACATGTGTATTCAGCTCAAATGCCCATTTTTGGATTGGCTCTTTAACTTGGGAGGTTTGGCTGGGCATTTAGCTAAGCAGCATAAGCACCTGCCTGGCAAGCATGAGATCATGAATTTGATCCCTGGTACCAAAAAATTTAAATAAATAAATAAATGGGGGGGGGTCTGATTTTTTGAGCTCTTTATATGTTCTTGACAGTAATTCTTTGTCTGAGGAACGGCTGGCAAACATTTTTCACACATTGTGGGTTGTCTCTTCACTTTTGTTGGTTTCTCTTACTGTGCAAAAGCTTTTTAATAAGATGAGATCCCAGTTGTTGATTCTTTGTGATAGCTTCTGTGTGATTGGGTTTTATTCATGAAGTCTTTGACTACACCAATGTCTTCAAGAGTTCTACCTATTCTATTTCCTAGCAGATTTAATATTAAATATTTGATCCATTTTGACTTCCCGTGACACAATATAGAAAATAATTCTGGCTGGCCTGGTGATCCTCCTGCCTCACCCTCCCAAGTGCTGGAATTACAGGCATGTGCCACCACAACCAGCACTTGTCAAGTTACTCTTAACTTCAATTAAAAGTACCTATCTATTTTGCCTATAAAATCAGTCTTCCATATAATTGCTTAACACTAGGTTTTACTGTTGTGTCTGCCACATATTTGACATGTTTATTTTTTGTGATGCTGGGCGTTGAATCTAGAGGCTACAATGTGCTAGGTCAAGCTCTCCATCACTGAACTTAGTCCTGGCCCTCTTTGTTTCAGTAGCCCAGGCTGATCTCAATCTTGTGAGCCTCTTACCTCAGCCTCCAGAGTGGCCAAGAGAACAGGCATGTACCAGCACACCTGATTGACTTCATTTTGAATTGAATGGTTTCTCTTCCTAGAACTCTTATTGAATCCCAGGTGTGTGTGTGTGTGTGTGTGTGTGTGTATTACATATACATATTTGCTTCATTCATTATGTCATTAGGAGTAATGTACAAGACTTTCAATATTGAAATAGATGTTACTGTATTTCACAACATAGATAGATAGATGGCATTGCATTGATTTTTTCAGTAACTATGTAAGTAGATTTTATTACGTATGAATTTCAAGATATGAGAGGAAATGTTAAAAAATATTTGGAGGCCCTTGAGCCTAACAGTGCTGAAAATGTGTTGGGGAGATCCCTACCAAAAATGTTTCCAACGTAGTAACTTGAATCTCTTAATTTCAATGTCTTTAACCTTGGGAAGGTCTCTTAGAAAATAAACTCTCTTGTGATAAAGTAAAACTCATGTAAAAATGCCTCCAGAACTCAGGAGGCTGAGACAGGAGGAGTGTTGCAAATTCAAGACCAACCTGGGCTACAAAGTGAGCCCAAGGCCAACCTGAACCTGAACTCCTATTTTTTGAGATCCTGTCTCAAAAAGACAATTCATATAAAATTTAGTCATTCTTGTGGTTTCATTTCAGTTTCTTTTTATTCAGTTAATTATAGATACAATTAAGTTAATTACTTTTTTATTTAAAAATAGAATTTATTATATCATCCAATCTTATGAAAGCACAGGCTGGGCATGGTAGCACATGTCTGTAATCCCAGCTCGCGGGAGGCCGAGGCAAGAGAATCACTATGAGTTCGAGCACAGCCTTGGCTACATAGTGAGACAATTCCTCAGGAAATAAATAAATAAAGGAAGGAAGGAAGCAAGCAAGCAAGCAAGCACGCACAGGTCTACAATTCCTTGGCTGCAATCCTGAAATCTAGAGATCATTTGGCAGCAAAATTTGTCCTGAATTTAAATGAGGCCCTGGATTCAATCCTCAACACTGCAAAAGAAAAAGAAAAGAAAAAACTAGACCATTTGTGCTCTTACTTTTTTTTCTTTTTGCCAGCATTGGGACCAAAGCAACAGAGTTCTACACGCTAGCCAATCACTGTACCGCTGAGCTACATTCCCAGCCTCTTGTACTCTTAACTCTGTCTTAGCATGACTAATCTTGTGCAACATTGTTAATCTATCTGATTATGGAATATTGTTCTCAACTCTGTCTGCTGGGAATTGTTTTTTCCTTGGATTGGTTTGGCTTGGCTTGGCTTGGTTTGGATTGGTTTTGAACAGGATCTCACTATGTAGTACAGACTAACCTTGAACTCACTATGTAGCCCAGGCTGACCCCAAACTCCTGCTGATCCTCCTGCCTCTGCCTCCCAAGTGCTGGGATTACAGGCATGTGCCACCATATCTGGCTTGGGAGACATTTTAAGATGTGCCACATAATTGCGTATTATCTATTAAATTCCAAAATCCAAAATATATCTGACATCAAGATTTTCAGAAAAAGTATTGTAGAACTGTCTCATTTGTCTGCCTATCCATCCAATCTCATATATATGTTTCTCTAAGAGCTATTTGTTCACATAATAGCACCTAGGTGATGTGATTTAAACAAATATTTAGTCTCTTCATTTTTCTGCATCATTAGAACTGTTCTTCATGAGCATGTCAAAATAGAATCCTTTTTAAATTTAAGAATAAAGGAAGGGGCAAGGGACAGGGAAATATAAACAATTAAAATGTGTATGTACTAACTCCTTACAATCAATGTAATTACTATATGCTATAAGCATGTATTAAAAAAAGAAAAATTGAAAAAATTAAAAACAAAGGGCTGGGAGTATAGATCAGTGGCAAAGTGAGTGCTTAGCATGTGCACGGCCTGGCTTCAGTCCCCAGCATGAAGGAAAGTTATGCTACTTAAAGATGCAAATGTCAGTTATCTTAAAAATTAAGTCGTGTGAAAAATCGAATCCTTAGTCATTTTAATTTCAGGAAAAGGCGTCTACACAGAAGAAAACAAGGAATAAAAAGAAAGGTACAAACTGTGGGAACTGAGTGGCAGGAACTGGATTCTATGAGCATTGCTTGTTGCTTGAGAAAATTCCTGGTGCCAAGCAGCCATGTAAGTTTCAAGTCAGAACTTACTTGCTGCTGTGCCTGTGGTTTATGTGTATATTTCTCAGATACCATCCTTGAGAAATGAAACTTATCATTATCATTGGGAGCTATAGATGTATCCTCAACTTTTGCTCATTGGATGTATTGAATGAATCTCTGATAAACACCCAATGCCCTTGCCTTCTCATCCCTTCTGTGTTTTCCTGTCGTAACACTGTGGATTATCACATTGTCATCACCATATGTAATGAAACTGCAGTCTTTTTGTGGCAAAGGATCAAACTCAGGGCCTCAGGCATCCTAATAGGTGCTCTACCACCTACCTACATCCCTAGCCCTGAAACAGCAGACTTTACCTAACCAGGAAGGAGAGCTTTTCCTCTAAACTAGATGTTTGTCTAAATTTTCTAACTCTTTAATTTGTCCAGTCATTGTGCCCTTTCCATATTCAAAAGCATAAGCTTTTATGCTTATGGTCCCTTGTTAGCAAGTTGATAAACTTTATCAATTGCTAAAAATCGGTTTGTTTAGGGAATTTTGTTTCTAGCAGTAGAAGAATGAAGTCTCTCTTCATTCATGTATAAACTGTTGTGGCATGCACACACACACACACACACACACACACACACACACACACACACTGAGATGATTTCTAACCTCCAAACCAGGCAGCTGTGTTCCCCAGGAATCTTCCCACCCTGCACTCAGAGACTGGGTTCACAGGATTTCTAGTGAACAACGGCCTAGAGTGACCCCAAGAGAAATACAGTTTCAGAAAAGTTGTCCCTTCCCAGAGGTCCACTGATCTGCAGTTTGTGTCTTTACCCCAGCAGAGGGCAGGACAGCCATAGATAAACTACAGTTGTAAAGCCAGCCTCCAGATGTCTGAACTGGTTATTAAAGGCAGAGAGATGACAGTAGACCCTTGTTCCAATGGACAAAGGAAGTAGAAGGCAAGATCATTATCTGAGTGGCAAAGTAGAATGAAAGGGGAACTTTAGTGCCTGTTAAACTAGACCAATTTTACCTAGTATAACAAGGCAAAGTCTAGAAAAAATCACACAACTCTAACAACTTATGATAGGATGTGACTTAGACATCTTTAAACGTTTTTCTTTTTAATCTTCACTTCTTGAACGAGGGCAGAAATTCTTGATGAAGGACCCTCATATTTTTTTGTATACTTACATGGGTAAAAGCCACCTATTACAACTTTCTGATTACTCCTCAAGAATAAGCCTGTTCCCTTCAGAGCCTGCAACGTGTTCCTGACCCAAAGTCAAAAGGGGAGTTTCTCCTTATGGATCAATTTTATCATGGAAAACACATTTCCCAGAAGCTCTCCCACTTCTGCTGTTTCACTGACAAAGGCAGCAGCCTGTGTGTTTTTGTAAAGCTGAAGCCATCACTGGCAAGGGGAATGGAATTACTGTGGTTGGCCTGGAGCTCTAGAGAGACCACTTTCCACCCACAGTCTCTGGCAAGGAAAAGGTGATAGAGCCAATGGAATGGCTGTGTGGGTAACGCTGTAAGCTGGGAGGGAGTCACAAGACTAGAAAGTAGAAAGGAGGAACTAAAAGGCTACTCTCAGATCTCACGATGAGAAAGTCTGAAGCTTACTAAAACCCAGTTCCGCTGATTCCTGTCCCTGCTCTTCCTCTGTTGACCAATGTGTAAATCAGCGGCTACAGGTGCTGTCCTCACTAGACAAGTCGAGTAAGTAGAAGATATCCAGGTCCACAGGACTAGAGGAAGAAGAAGAATCGTTTTAGAAGGGCAAGGAAATGGGACTGGTTTGGGCCACAAAGAATAATTTTAACCTGCAGGCATAATGCTTGGATATACTTGTATATCACAGAGCCACCTTCTAAGAAAACTACCTCACTGGCAGCAATGCTTAAAAGGGCGGCTACAGGTGACCGTGTTCTGTACAGTGTGACCTCAATCCCCGCCCTCGTCCTAATCAGTTAGGCCAGAGTGAGTAACTGTCCCAAGAGCAGGTGACCACAGGCTGACTAGCATCTTATAATCTGTGCTGGCTAAAATGACGAGTTGAGCTACTCAGTTGTTCTCTCGGTTTAAGAATGATCCTGAAAATGTGGGGAGATCAAGGCACTCAGGTGCAGGTGCTGGGAAAGAAGATCCCAAGGAGTAAACCCCAAAGCTGCCGTGAGATGACTAAGAAAAAAGCTTAAGGAAGCTTTAGCAGAGAAAGAGACGCAGAGAACTGAGCTGAGGGAAGGAAGACCATGGTTTTCATGTAAAGGAACTATGAAACAGACACAAGATAAGAGGAGTGGTGTCAGTGGAGGCAGAGCAGAGTAGAGAGCCTTGACCTGTTGCACAAAAAGTCCCAAGCCAAGCCAAGCCAAACCAAAAGGAGACTTTGCACCGAGGAGCTAGAAAGGCAGCGTTTAAGCTTTAGACCAGTGGAATGATGGATCTTCATGGCAGTGGACTGTTGCAGACAATTCCTCAAAGGCAACAACACTGAGTTTAGGAAGAGTTTACACAGAATTTAGAAGTGGGAGGTTGAAGGAAGTGACAAAAGAATACATAATTGCTTACATACGTTGGGTCATATACTGACAGGCAGCTGGTCTTGAAACAAAGGAAATTGTTTAACATACTATAGAAACTCTGGGAACAAGGGAAGGGGGCCCTTAAAGAGTGAGCATAGTCATAGACATTCCCATAATATTAGGAACATTGCGGGGCTTGAATTAGCCCAGGGTGCCTTAAGGTGTAGGCAATTACTCTGACCCAGGGTTCATCAGAAGTGTGCGGCTGGGCTGCAGACGCCATCCAGGTTGACTGAATTCAACAGAAACAGCAGAATAGAAACTTGGTCAGGGATTTCTAATTGGTCATGAAATACCTATCAGTTTGCCATCTTACAAATGTGTTCCTACATTATAATTGTGCCCCCACAGAACTACTACTTGATGCTGAGGATAGTGCAATGACTTTTAATCACAGAGCCATTTTCAGGCTCTTAAATTAAATGTCTGGTGGGCCCATGGTGGCTACTGTATTTCCAAAGTCTTTCTGTCTGTCCCCTCACCTCCCAGGAATTGAACCCCGAAGCCTGAAGCATTCTACCACTGAACTATGTGCCCAGCCCTTTTTATTTACTTTGACATAAGGTCTCACTAAATTGCTCAGGGTGGGCTTGAGTTTGCAATCTTCCTAACTCAGACTTCTGAGGAGCTGAGATTATGGGAGTGTGCCCTGTGCTCAGCTTTCCATCTCTTTTAGCTCTGCTTCTACCCCTTGCTAACTCCTCCTTCCCTTAAAATTGCTTGTGAGAAACTGTTTCTTACTTTCAGAAGAGCCTGAATAATACACAGCCTTGGCACTAGAGCTGCAATACTAAGAGTTGATAAAACCACAGATTTCATGGTACAGAAAACCAGCTGCACCACTTACCAGCTATGTGACTTCAGACAACTTGCTTAACTTCCTTGTGCCTTAATCTCGTGTGAAATATGGGTAATGAGAGTGTCTACCTCTAAATTTTTGGTTCCTCTTTTTTTTTTTTTTTAAATCAGTACCGGAGATCGAACTCATGACCGCCTGCTTGCAAGGCAGGCATTTATGCCCATTGAGCTAAATCTCCAGCCCCTTCTACCTCTAAATTTTAAAAAGTTGAATATGTAATACACAAAAAGCCCTTACAACAATGTTTACCATATAATAAGCACTGTATAAAGACCTTTTTCATTGTCCATTAAGAACACAAAGACCTGTTATTCGTATTTATTAACACAAGAAGAAAGTGACAACTGTATGACAAAATAAAATCAAAACTGGTCAGTTTGGGAATGAAGACCTACCTTCCTCCATAGTAAAAGACTGCTTTTACAGAGGGTTTATACTATGCTCTGCTGTGTGCCACTTGGTGGTGGTGGGCTGGTCCTCCTGTGCTCCTCCACTTTGTCCTGATTGCTGGAATCCCTGGTGTGTACCATTCAGTTTAGCTTCTGTGACACAAAGCCACAGCGGAGTATGTGGCCAGTACCTCCTGTACTTACACAGTAAGGATTCCTGCCACAAGGCTGGGGCTCCCATACTTGTGGTATGCAGGGCTTCCGCTAGCACAACTTTGATTTGGGATCTGTGCAAACAAGAGTCCGTAGTGCCAGGTCATGGTGGGCTCCAGCAGCTCCTGTACTTTCCCCACAGGGATTTCCCAGTGTTGTTGTCCTTTTAAATGGCATCTCTGGCCTGCTTCCCCAGACTACCTTCCCAAAGCCTCCAGGGACTGCAGGGCAGAAAATAAACTTGAATACCTGAAATGCCTAGCTTTGCTCTAACTAGATCAGTTGGAATTTTCCACCCTTATTTTCCATATTATCCCTGCCCATAGAACAGCAAGAGTTTCTTTATTTCTCTAATACTAATGGACAGTTTTGGGGGCAAGTTCAGAATCCCTTTTGTCTCTGTTGTGTTCTAACCACACCTAGGAGCCAGCAAAAGCCAATTTTACTAAGCATTTTTCTTCCTACTACACGTGAATGCCCCAGTGGTAAGCACTGATCTACCAAGATAAGATGATTCAGTTATCTCTTCTGAGTTCTAAGAACTGGAACCAAATAGTCTAGTTATAACCCGACTGAAATACCAGTGAGTTGTGGGTAGTCACTTCCGTTGCATGATTGTGAAGCAGAAAAGGTGAGGCTGCAAAGAAAAGAATAACAGTTACATAGAGCAAAAGAGACCTAAGAGCCACCAAGTGTATTGTCTGGGTTTCTGACTGCTTTTCTTCCTCACAAAACATTTAGAAGCGGCAGGGGATATTAAAGTAGTCCATATTACAGATGAGGAAAATGAGACATTTGAGATATCGTCCAAGTGTCATCAGGTGATATAGCTAGTCATAAAAAGCATGCAACTTTGAGCATCCTGGTTGTAGGAGTTAGTAAAGGATCCCTTTTTGTCTCTTTGCTTTGGGTTGAGATTTCTATCACTTCAGATTTGAAGAGTACAGACAGAAGAGAACTGAGACAGATTCTTTTCGGCTGTTTTGTGGATTTTGGGGGGTTTTTTTGTTTGTTTTTGGTGTTGGGGATCAACCCTGTCTCAGTGGGACACTCTACCTAAGAGCCTGCATAGGGGCTGGGGATTTAGCTCAGTGGCATAAGCACCTGCCTTGCAAACAGGTGGTCGTGAGTTCGATCCCTGGTACCGATAAAAATGAAAAAGACCAAAAAATACAACTGGCATTCAAGTGTTTCATGATCTCATGGTCAAAGAAACACAGGGTTTTATTTTCCCTGGCACTCAGGAAAGAGCCTGCATGGATTCTTTGCAGAGTATCTAGTCTTGGATGTGAAAAAGGACCCTAAGGTACAGGAAAGGAGGTGAGAAAAGAAGCAGCTACAGACAGTTGGAGGTGGGAGAAGGCAGGAAATGGGGAAGTTCACACCCATTAACCTCACAGTTTTTCCCCCTGAGGTCTTTGTGTTAGACTGTATCACTTGGGGTGAGGAAGGATGGCGTCCCTGGAAAAAGGAATCACTGTAACTAGGAGAGTGAAGTTGGTTCCCCTCAGTTGTGATAATGGGTAATAAACTTCAGGTGGATGGGTCCACCTAGTTGTGTGCTTTTCTTAGCCGCGTTCTGCTGCGGTGAAGTAGGAGGACAGGGGCGGGGAGAGGAGAAGGAGGAAGTTAGAACCTTAAGGGGCAGACTGTGGTGCTGTGAAGGGCTGAAGGCCTCTGTGAAGTGGAAGACAGGTTTCCTGAGAGCCAACATGTAAAAGAGCTGAAGAAACAGAAGCGTATTTTAGAACCTGAAACTTTGCATTTTGAGATTTCTGAGATGGAAATGTTCTTGCTAATGACAGCATTCAGGACATTACCACAAAAGGGAATGGAAATGGAGTGAAGGGAAAATGGAGGAAATCATGGAATTTTGGAATAAATACATGTAAACGTAGAAGCACAGAGACACACAGAAATCTGGAAGCTGACCAGGCAGAAAACAAGTTAATCTACAATTACAGTACAATTACAAGAAACCTAGCCTCTTGCTCCGTCAGCTTCTCTGAACCAGCACACACTAAGCAATCCTAACGTTCTTGTAGGCTAAACTATACATGAAAGTAAATACTGTAATATGCATACCTTTGATATGAAGCACCCTGTGGTAGTCAGGGGTTGTGCAGAGAACAATTAGAATCAGGACATGGAATTCATAATATTATTTATGATGGTCACCCAGAGTTAACACAAGAAACTACAAGAAATCTGTCCACAACACCAAAGACATAGAATATTCGACCAAGGGCCTGAATCCCATAGCAATGTCCTATATGAGTACAGACAAAGACCCAGAGCTCATGACAGTGCCTCCCACAAGTCCAACTGGAGGTCTAGAACCCACAAGAAGCACTCACACCAGTCTGTTTTACGGATCCATGCTGGGAAGGCCCAAAAGGCAGTGGTGGAAGCTAGAAAGTATATGCCAGCAGGGTGATGGAGCTGTGCTGGTAGGTGGAGGGTTCTACATTGCAGCTGAGAAGTCCCATGTTTAAAGCAAAGACCAGGTCTGTCCAGAAAAGCACCACAGCCATCCTCAGCAACATGGAGGCCCTGAGCTCCTCCGATGATAAGCACAGTGGAGTACATGCCAGGAAGCCAGCGTGATGAGTTCATCCTGAAGATTAAGCGGTACACATTTTCCCCTCCAAGCCAGGACGCAATGCTCGATGTGAGGACCAGAGCTTCTCCAGGAGAGCCAACGGCTCAAACAGCAACTTGTAGGAGAACCGACAATGCCTCAATGCCTCTCTTCTCCTTCTCCACATCTCTGTTTATGCTGACAACTTTCCTCAGGTGGAACATCTATGCTCTGCACCATGGTAATTTAATTCTGCTGGTGCTGACCACCAGTTTTTAATCTATAACACACACATATTTCTTTCCAATGACCTGCAACCATTTTCTTGGAGTTGATGGGTACAGTTGTTCTTTTTTCACACCTCATGGGCTTTTGGTACTTCTGGAAGTACCAAAGTGGTGGAACACATCAAATTGGCTCCTTCGGTGTGTAACAATGAACACAATACAGGTCTTCCTGTGAGGTACGCAAGTACAAGCTGACTTAAAGGAAGCCTTCTGGCCCATCTGTGTTGATTTCCCAAGGCACTTTACACACTCCCAAACACTCTTACCCTGAGGATTCAGGCTTCTCTTGGACACTGCTGTCTTGCAATGTTAATCAACCCTTATTTTTTCTATATTCCTTGATTATAGGTAAATTCATTCTCTGTCTCTCTCTCTCAATCTCGCTCTTTCTCTCTCTGGTATTGGGAATTGAACTCATGACCTCTTGCTTGCCAGGCAGATGGTTGTACCACTGAGCTAAACACCCAGCCCCTATAGGAAAATTCTTTTACCACCCATGATACTTCCTTTCACATTGTGCATCTCACAAGGCAACACACATCAGGCACGGAACAGCATTCATGCAGATATACGCAGGCACACAGCACAGCAGGCATACACAAATCCTTGGATGTAGGACACAATACAGATCCTTCCCTCTTTACTTTCCCCTCTGCGACTCAGAAAAGTACACACAGAGACAGCAGAGATAAGCATACACACACAAATACGAGTTTGTATACTGAGCTATGTATAATCTCATACGACAGACACGGACACTTTGACGAACACACCACAGTCCCGTGATGTGAGGGAGTTAGAGTTTCCCTCCGGGTATTGTTTTCTTGTTGACTCTGGCTACTGTAGCATCCACCTGGCATATCCACTGTGTGTAGAAAAAGGACAGAAACCTGAAGCTACTCAGAAGGTAGAACTAAGTCCTTGGCACAGCACAGCTCTGGCTCATCAGCCCAGGATGTCGCTCCTACCTGAAACTGACCATCAAGCTCAGATGCTGCCCCAAGGACTCTCAGTCAAGGGAAACAGAGTGCCCCAGGACAACTGCCCCAACCTGAACAGACAAGCACTGCCACCCCTGCTGCCACCTTCTCCAATCCCATTACCTCCTTCCCAGACAACCCAGCCCTACCCCGGACAGATAGCAGCTGATAGGGAAGTGATCAAGTATGAAAAAAAAATGAAACTGGAGAGGCAGGTTAGCAACTAAGGCTTCATCTAGAAGAAAATGAAAGGGCCAACAGGTATTACTAGGTGGGAAAATGACACGTTTAAGTTTCCATTTGAGAGCTCCCAATTCCTAGAACACTATAATAGTTGTTTCTTTTCTTGTACCAGGGATCGAACGATCGAACTCAGGACCTCACTCTTGCCAGGCAAGTGCTTATGCCACTAAGCTAAATCCCTGGCCCTCTTAGCACATCATAAAAGTGCTCTAGTACCTTCCTATAGAAGAGGCTGGAAACCATTAGCTTACATGGCAGGAAATTTAGTGAGGGGCGTCTGGTCAGGTAAGAGAGGATAGGGAAGCCAGGCACAGTGGTATGCACCTGTAATTCTTGTACTCTGAGAAGCTGAGGCAAAAGCATCTTGAATTCAAGCCCAATTTAGCTATTTATCAACATTCTGTCACAAAACAGAAGATCTTGGATATATCTCAGTGTGAGAGCTCTGGGTTCAATCTCCAGTATTACTGGGATGTGGAGTGTTTCTAGAGCCACGAATAATTTAAGAATGTAAAGAGAAAGAAATGAAAGTGGCTGGGAATTTGATAAGAAAAGCCAGCTAAAGCTGGCCAGAGCTGGGCCCATGGACTTTTGTTTATGCTGATTAAAACTATGAGCAGGCACAGAAAGTTAATGTAGTAATTTACTGTGAGGAAAATACCTGTTGTGAAGATGGAGAAATCTATTCATCAACACAAGCATCCCATCATCATACAAACATACTGTAGTATATTTCAGTCTTAAAATTCTTCCTTGACCCGAATCATTCCCCTTCATATCTTATCTTATTTTTCTGCTTTCCTTCATAGACAAATTTCCAGAAAGAACTTCTTTCAAATGTATGTCATAGTTTGAGTCTGGGTGTCCCCCAAAAGCCTCATGCTATCATGGAGCAGGCTTTGAGAATTTGTGATTAACCCATGGTCCAATGCTGGGATTATGGGTGTGAGTGCCACACCTACGCTAGGGTGAGTGTGGCCTACATACAATATAAGGGACAGAAAGAGTCTTCTCTCTGTGCTCTCCTCCCTTTTAGCTCTTGTTTGTTTTGGTGCCTTCTGCCACCATGAGCTGTTGCCCTCTTGCTGTGTCACTCTGCCTTGGAGCCAGCTGATTATGGCCTGAAACCTCCGTGACTGTGAGCTAAATAAACCTTTCCTTCCTTAATTTTGAGTGTAAGGTATTTTGTCTCAGCAACAAGAGAAAAGTAACCAAGACTACATATTTCTACTCTACTTTATTCCAAAATGATTTTCACCTACCATTCCACAAGGGCTTCTCATGACAAGATTGTTGATGATTTTGTATTGCAAAATCCAACATACATACCCAGGTCTAAAATCAGAGGCTCAGAATTTCACTTTTTGCAACTCATCCCAGTTCTCCCAGTGAAGACAACTGATAAACACAAAATAAATCTTATTGAAAGCATAGAACAGATAATAAATGGGTGTTTGTCACTGCTTGCCCCTTGGGGTATGTTTGTTTGTGGATAACCAAGAGGCAAGTGAGTTTTTGAACAGAAAGACAGGGATTCAAGTTTACACATAGCTAAATTAAGGAGTCCTAATGAATTTACCTTGGGTTGGGATCCTGAAAAGGTGAATCTTAAAAGGATGAGTTAGATATAAGTAGGCCCTTCCAGGGATTGGCTTCAAATCATTCCAATCCCTGAAACTGGAATAAGGCAATTCTGGAATGCCAGTGAGTCCCCAAAATCAAGTATTAAAAAACCTTTCTGAAAGAAGACATTGTGGACTTCAAATTAGTGGTAGAAACATTTCTCATATTTAATTTTTCAATTAGCAACAGTCTCTTACTAACACAGCATGAATGCAATGAGATAATACATTACGAAATGTAAACTAGCAAGAACAGTGGACAATAAAAATAACTCCAGAGAAGCCCCAGGTATTGGAATTATAACAGACTTTATTTTTACTATGTTCAAAAGCAAGACTGAGAATTTCAGCACAGGATTGGGAACAACAACAACAACAAAATGATCTAAATGGAAATTCACAAATTAAATATCCAATAGCCGGTAATAAGAAACCATGGATAGGTTTACCGGTTGATTTAACAAATTAAAGAGATAATTTATGAACTGAAAAATCAGCCAGGCGCGGTGGCACACACCTGTAATCCCAGCACCTGAAAGGCTGAAGCAGGAGGATTGGCACAAATTCGAGGCTAGCCTGTGTTACATAGTGAGTTCAAGGCCAGCCGGCACTACAAAGTGAGACTGTCCTCCCATCTCAAAGAAAAAAAAAAAATCCCCCAAAAGAAAAAAGAAAAAAACAAAACAAAACCCTGAAATCAGGTGTGATGTGCATATCTATAATCCTAGCTTCTTGAGAAAGCTGGGATTGAAGGATCATGATTTTAAGGTCAACCAGGCAACTTAGTGAGACCCTCTCAAAATAAGACAGTAAGGACTAGGAGTAAAGCTTGGTAGCAGAGCACTTGCCTGCCATGTATACAAACCTTAAATTTAATCCTTCTTACTGAAAAAAAGAACAAAAAAAAAAAAAAAAAAAAGGAAAGAGAAAGAAAAAACAAAAGAAAAATTCAGAGACAAAAGTTTAGGAAACACAGGAGAAAAACGGACTCATAAAGGGTGTAATAAGTTAAAACATACGTAAAATTCAAGGTCCTTACCGGACCTATGTTTTACTAACATAAGAAAGAATGAGATGGAAGCAAAGCTTCAAGGGTTAATGGGTAAGAACTTTCCAACAAAGAAGAAGCATATCAAGCCACAGAGTCATGTAGTTCTAGAAATCCTCACCAGATGAATAAAATGGCATGTATACCTGATTACATCAGAATAAAGCTGCTCAAGACCAGGGATAAAACACTCTAAAAACCAAGCAGAGGGGAAAGCGTCACTAGCTGAAGCTGAATACATGTGGGGGGCTGTGGTGTGGCCGCCAGGCATGGCTGAACTGAGAACCAGGAGACAACGCAGGAAGCAATAGAGGCCCCAGCTGAGGCCACCTAGAGACTTCTTGCTAGCTTTCCTTAATTAGCATCGTCTGTTGCTCTGAGGGTCCTTGCCCCACCCCCCAATATCCTGCTCAGGTTTCCTGAGTTTTCCACTCAACTCCTTGCTTGTTCTGATTAAATATGGGCAGCCCAGGGTCTGTTGGTCGGCCGGCTAGCAGAGCTACGGACTCTGCAGAGGAAGAAGTCCTCTTGGAGCCCTAAAGATCATGCAACTTGTCTCATTCCTTCGGGCCCTTGCCGTGCGCCCTTTCAGGAGACTGGGGACCTAGACACAGCTCTCCACACACTGCCTTAAAAAAAAAGAACAATAATAAAATGAATACATGAGTTCTCACCAAAAAGTATATAAGCCAATAAGTAGTAGGATTACATTTTTGAAGTACTGAAGGAAAAATAACTAAAATTTGGGGTGAGGGTGTAGCCTAGTGGTAGACTGCTGGTCTTTCATGTGTGAGGCCCTGGATTTAATCCCCAGTGCTGCAAAACAAAACAAAACATCTGCACAATTTAATTTCTATATCCTGCAAGACTACCCTTCATGAATAGGACTCAGAATTTTAAAAACTGCTAAGTAGAAGCTGTAATTCAACGGTAGGGCATTTGCTTAGCATGCAGGACACTCTGTTGTTTGATCTTCAGCACTAAAATATGGACCTGGGTTCAATTCCCAGCACCAAAATAGAATAGGTTATAAAGTCTTCTGATTGGTAAGCCATAGACTCACCATCAGTCAAAATGTCAACAAATAGAATCAAGGTGGCAAGTGCGGGGCGGGGGGAGGTGTTGATGAGTTTTCTATTTAGATGGAAAGAAGTGTCCACCGTGTTGCCCAGATTAGTCTCAGACTCATGAGCTGAGCAATCCTCCTGCCTCAGCCTCCTTGAGTAGCAGGGACTACAGGCATGTGCCATCACATCTGACATTTTTTTGGGTGTGGATCTTGGCAAGCTAATTATGAAGTTCATTTAGAATCACAATAGACTAGACACTCATAAAGAGAAGATTCATTAAGAATCTACACTTGGGTCCAGGGATTTAGCTCATGGCATAAGCGCCTGCCTTGCAAGCTCATGGTTGTGAGTTCAATCCCTGGTACCAAAAAAAAAAAAAAAAAAAAAAAAAAAAGAATCTACACTTAATATAGTATGGTAGTGCCACAAGGATGGCTTGATAGATGATTGAGATATAGATAAATGATAGAGATTGATTGATTGACTGATTGATTGAAAATGAACTAGAATAAAGTCCAGAAATATCCCATCATAGTGATACAAGGGAATGAAATTCCTAACCTACTATGTCCGGTACAAGTTCATGTTCTCTAAAATCTAAGAATGACTTTTAGGAACAAAAGAGGTTAAGAGCCGAATATATTTCCTGAGAGAAAGAAAGTTTCTGTCTGAGAAAGAGACCGAAGGCGTCTGGAGTGCATTGCCAAGGACCCTGTCTTTTCCAGAGACTTTTATAGAGTAAAATCATGATGTTAGATGGGTCAAAGGTGAGGAAAAATGGGAATTTGCAAAGTAGGTATAAGGCAGGACAGAACTGTGGTTAACCAATAAGATTAAGAGCTCAGGTAAAATTGAATTAAGAGCAAATGGGAGGAAGTCACACAGTAAGCGGGCCTGCTTAACGGCAGTGACTCTTCCTTCCTGTAGGGGGCGGGATGCTGACTCCTGACTTCTCAGGGTGACACAGAACTCTCTGGACCGTGGATCCCTAGGATGTGGCTGTATTTGCTTTGCCTTTTGTCTTGAGATCTGGCCCAGAGCAGGTGACTGCCTCTTCCAAGGCTGCAGGGTATCTGGACCTCTGCTCCGACTCCTTTGAGGGCTCAGCCCTGTCTGACCACCTATAATATTCCTAACCGGTTCAGCTGCTTTTAACAGTAGGTGTACACACTTGCTTTATGACAAAGCTGGCCCTTTATCATAACAGTGGGGAAAAATTGACAGTCTTTTTGATTAATGGCACTGGCATAGCTGGGTGACTGCATAGAGAAAGCCATTTGCCCAGGGTCCCACAGTGGGTCTGGGATGAAGCCAGGCTTGGGAACCCAAATATGTCTGGCTTTAAAGTCCGTACCCTTTATACTCTGGTACCTGCCTTGTGATCTCCAGAAGCTATTGTGAGTACATACACACACACACACACACACACACACACACACACAGCATTATAGAAGTGACAATAGGGCCTTGACCAATCCCCTCAAGGCCCAGGCAGGTCACCTTGTCTCTTGAAGTGCCTAAGCACCTAGTCACCTTGGAAAACAGTGACCCCTGGCTGCCTCCAGGTGCGGCCTTGTGCAAGAGACTGCCTTTTCAGCCCAGATGCTCAGTAGCACAGTAGGAGAGGCATGTGCTGAGGTCCTCTGGGGTCTGCCTCAGGCCATGTTTAGGAGGAAGCAGGAGCCAGGCCACCAGAGATCCTCAGGACAAGTTTGATATCCACTTTTAAGCTGAACTTTATGTTTTGGCAGCTGTAGTCTAGGGTGAGGCGGACTGAGGGAAAAAAAGCAATAGACCCTTCCAGGAAAACTTGCAGCAAAGGTCTAGTTCCTTTTAGATTCTGTGTCATGCCCTTAGGGGTCCCTCCAAACAGCTAGGGACTGTCCCTTCAGCCCCTCCACCCAGCCTTGATTTCCTGCATTGGTAATAAAGACCTTTGTTTGTGGACTTGAGGTCTCAGGGAAGGTAGGAGTCCTAGCTTAGGCCTCCAACATTGACTTTAAACTGGCTCAGAGGCTGGAGGACTGAAGATCAAAAACACCCCGAAGAGCTTTCTTAGAATTACAAACTGGCAGCTTGGAAAGTGCCTCATATCCTCTCCACCCAGTTTCTAGAGCAGAATCTGAGGAGATGGTCTGACCATGGGCACTCAGGATCAGCCTGAGTCAAGGGCTTTCTACAGCTTTCTTCCAGAGTGAAGCTGCTCGAACAGTGCACTAGTCTGTGCCCTTGCCTCGGTGGAGAGGAGCTGGAGAAGGGCCTGGCAAGCCTTGATTTCCACGAAGAAAAGCCCTGAACAATCTCCTGGAAGTTGTGGGCAGTAAATCTGCAAAAGAGTGGGTGTAAAACAGAGGATGTCTGTGGCCACTGGGACAAGCAGGTCTGCTGTCCATCAACGAAACACATAGCCAGCCACGTGGACCCAGGGCCTGGGAGAAACTCGTAGCATAGAGTTAGATTCAGTGTTTGGAGCAGGCCGCTGGAGTCTGAGATCTTTGTGCAACGAAAAAATGGGTCATAGGAGAGACTTTTCCTGTCCTCAGCATGCAGGTCCTCCCTCTTAATTCCACAGCTTCATTGTGGCTAGGTAAATGTCTATCCAGACCGAACCACATGAGACATTCATTACTGAGGTCTGGAGTTGATGAAATTAGACCTATTAGCCTGTTTTCTGAGCTCTTGGTTCAGTCTGTCTAAAAATCATGAATCAGCAAACCAAACCACAGCCCCTGGTTTCACTTATGAAACTGCCATTGGCTGAAAACCACTGGGGCTGGGGGTAGTGTGCCAATCACCCCCCTTTTGAAAGGGAGGAAAAGTATCCAGAAGGTGAGGGAGAGCTGAGCAGGGATCTAGGTGGCCGTAGAGCTGCCTGTCTCCCGGCCTGTCTTTGCAGCCACAAGAGGATACTAAGCAGAGCCCTCAGGACGTGCGTGTTGGCCAGAGGCAGAGAGGCCGGGGAAGAGGGAGGAGCTGTGTGGTCTGTGAGTCTGGCACTGGGGTTGCTACAGACTCTTCCAGAGGCAGAAGGCTCCATTTTCCAGGTCCAGAGGTCCTCAGCCCTGAGGAGACTCACATGTTTCAGGATAAGTTCAGTTGCCTGTCTTTCTGGCAGAAGCATCATTAATGCCCCAGGACAGGTGATGCTGCCAAGTTACCTGGTTCCCAAGACCTCTAAAACCATAAAAGGAAAGCAAAACCCCTACCTGGGTGTGGTGTCACACTCTGGTTATCCCAGCATGCTGGGAGGCTGAGGCCAGGTGGAGGAGCACAAATTGGAAACCCAGTCTGAGCAATTTAGTGACTTAGCGAGTTCCTGTCACAAGAAAATAAAAAGGGCTGGGGAGGTAGCTGGAACCAGGGTTCCTCTGATCCTTTTGGCATCCATGCTGTGCTGTGGAGAGGGACAGTAAGACTAGACCAGGAGCAGGGTTAGTGGCCAGAGCCCTGGGCTAGATCTCTAGATGTCCAGATCAGATGCTAAACTTGTGCAACTGGGCAAATCAGGTAACCTCCTTCAGCCTAGGCTTCTAGTGCTGAGATTCTTGTAATGAATAACGCAGAAGAAGTAGGAAAATTCTGAGTGTTAAGGAAAGGAGTAAACTCGAGCAAGAGACTACAATTGTCAGCAGCTCAGAGTCTTTCTGCATCTTCCCTCCCTCAAGCTTTCCCTTCAGTTAAGTAGGGACCTAGAGACGTGGAGCCTTGGAGCTGGCCTATCTCTTCCTGCTGTCATCAAGAAGATCCAAAGGTGCTACAGGTGGGCTGGGGGTGGTGGCACTTACCTGTCATCCCAGTACTCAGGAGGCTGAGGCAAGAGGAGCACCTTGAGTTCAAGGTCAGCCTGAACTACAAATAGAGATCCTGTCTCAAAAATAAAGAAAAAAACAAAAACAAAAAACCATGAAGACGGAGAAAAACAAGAACAGCAAAACAAAGGTGCCACAGCCACAGTAATGTGGTGCCTTCACAGGCATGGAACACTCTGAAGGCCCCTCTGTTGGCTCAGTGGCCCTGACAGGATAACCTACTGTGACTCACCCTGTCTAATGCTCTCAGCAAAGGCAGCTCCAGCTGGCTGGGGCTCAAGAAACTGGTGGGGCAGAACTGGGCACACAGCCCTTGGCACCCCATCAGACAGGACTGAAGGACAGAAGCATGCACTCATGCTGGTCATCGCCTGGCACATGCCTTCCAGGCAAGGAACAGGTCCAGAAGCACAGGCCGATTGTCCAGTACTCACATCTGGCCCGGAAATGAGTCTTCAGCAGTGCCAGGCTCAAAGCTATATTAAAATCCAGATGTCAGGGCTTCCCTGGAAAGAATCCAGAGCTCCTGGACTCTGGAGCCAAAGCCCACTGGCAGTGAAGTCCATCTCACTTCCTCCTAGGCTTCTGTTCTTTCTAGGGCCCTGGTTAGGTGCCTCCAGCCAAACTTGCCCCTTCAGAGCCAGGGCAGAGTACTCCATTCTCAGCCTTTTCTATTCTTTAATGTTTTTATTATGCAAGGATAACAGGTACAGTATGAGGCTTCAGCTGAACTCAGAAAAGAGTGGCAAGAAATATCAGAACTTTTTTAAATCTGAAAAAACTACTAGATCCCTACATCCCGCCCCCTAGTCCTTGTTGAACTCCTGTTCAGCTTCCTCCACCACCATTGCCTCATGGGAGGAAGTCCTCGGGAGCAACCCAGGTCTCTCTCTCTCTGTCTCTCTCTGATGGGGATCAAACCCAAGCTTTGAGTCCTGCTGAGCCATATCCTCAGCCCCTCCACTGGTTCTTCCAAAGAGCCCAATACTCTCTATCAAGGCCTCAGCCCTCAGGCAGCTGCTGAAACCCTGAAAGTTGTGTTTCAGGGTTTCACTGCAGGGCAGCACAGCAAAAACTACACTCCAGACTGTGCAGAGAAATGAAAGATCATTCTCATATTTTCATTCATGGACTTGCTTCTAAAATAATTATAATGCCTATACTAAATTATTCATCAATTTCCCTGCCATGTATGAAAATTTCATTCCATAGATTACTTTTTCCCTTATACCTCTTTCCAATCAATAAATGTAGATCCACTTCCCCTCAGTGGTTGCATAGTACTTGTTTGAATGTAGCTCATGTTACTTAGCACAGCCTCCTGTTAATGGTGGCTTCTCATTTTTTCAGGGTTATGGGCAGCACCAGGGTAAGTGCTGCTGCCTATTCATATGAAGGCAGGGAATAGATTGTTTTCTTAGACTAAATTCCTAGAAGCTAAGTGGGAGCTGAGCAAAGATCCACTTTTAAGATTTAACCCTCTGCAATCTCTTCTCAGAAAGGTTTACAATGTGGCCACACCCTTACCAACTCCAAGTCATGGTGCCATGTATGTAGGGTGTCCTGTCCACCCTACAGGGCCTGACGCAGACCTAGGCTGTCCCTGCCGATACCAGGGAGCCCTCCTCTCCATCTTCACACAGTTTGACTCTCCGTTTTCACTCCCGGGTATAATTTGTGCCCAGCTTGATCATTTCTTCCTTTCAATAGTCTCCAGCCCAATCCTTAGTTTCTACCAACAATAAATGCGAACCATCTTGGGAATAAGTGACATCTTGCTCTACTAAGGTCCTACTTGAGTGCAGGTTTCTTCTTCTTAGGTCCCACAAGGGCCTAAGGGGTATTTGTGCCTACGTCATATCTTCACCATAGCCCAGTCTTCCTAGGAGAGGCCTTTTGTCTTGGGAAAATATAGTAACTGAAAAGCCATCCCTGGCAGTGTTAGCTGGATTCAGCAACCAGGATGAGTCCCTGTTGATGAGTTGTCAGATGGTATGTCTCAAACAGCCAGCCCTCCTCCCTTAAATCTCTTGGTAGTCTCAGACTAACTGCCGATCTCTGCTACCTCCGGATTAGAACAGATAACAACAAGCCTTGACCACAGGGAGCGTTTATTTGATTTTTTAAAATTGTGATAAAATGTATATGTAGCATAAAAGTTATCATTTTAACCATTTTTAAGATATAGTTCAATGCCATTGAGTAATTCATCTTGTTGACCTACCAGTACCACCCTCATCTCCCCTAACTAGAACCTTGCACTCGTGTAACACTAGACCCCTGTTCTCCTCTTCCCCAGCCCCTGGCTACTACCATTCTATTTTCTATGAGTTTGACTACTCTAGGTAACTCATGTACAGCATCCTACAGTCTTTTTTAAAAATCTCTTTGTGACTTTCTTTGCTTAGCATAATGTCCTGAACAACCATCCATTGATAAGACCCTTGGTATGTTCTCTTGCAGCTATTGTGAACAAGGCTACTACAATGATCTGTTCAGGTCCTGCTTTTGTTTGAGGGCATATATCTAGAACTGTTGGATCATATGGTAATTGTTTAATTTTTCATGCCATTTTCCAGGGGCAGTGTACCAGTTCACATCCCCACCAGCACAGGATTCCAATTTAGGCACATCTTTGCCAACAAGTAGTTCTGTTAATAATAGCCATCTTGATGGAAATATACCTTTGTTTTTAATTCTGTATTTCTATTGGGAGTCTTGTTTTCCTCCCCTTGAGGCGAGGGCTTCTTAAAGTTGAGAAAATCCAAATCCTTTTGAAGTAGGGCGGATGGTCCATCTGAAAAGGCCTTGCATATGGATGTGACTCCAACACCATCCTTAATCCTACCTCCTTCTCCCAGGAACTGAGCAGAGACTCGGCCACCCTCATCCTTCTGCTTCTCCAGGTCTCCTGGGTGTTCTGGAGCCCCTTGAGCTTGGGGGAAGATCAACAAGTCTCAGTTTTAACCCAAGGGAGAACAGGTGAAAGGAAAAAGAATGGAGACAAAGATGTGCCTCCAACGGGCAGCAGTCAGCCGGCGGGGAAAGTCCTTCCAATGGAAGAGGGTGAGGGCATCAGCACCATCCAGCCTCCTTTGTCAGGTGGAACTGATTGTTCACCCTTTGGTACCCAGGGAAGCCCTGGGAAGGAAAGAAGGAGCTTGCAGGGCCCGTCCTGCTATTTTACAAATGGAGACCCAGAGATACGTGACCACCTTCAGATCACAGGAAAGTTTAGCCTAGGGGTCAAGAGGAAAACCCAAGACCTAGTACTTGCTAGTAGGGGAAAGGGCAGAACAATGCAGAGTCCAAGGGCAGATTCTGAAAGCAATTCATAGAATAAAAGAACAAACTGAGGCCCACAGAGGGAAAATAACTTGTCAAGAGTCATCAGAGCAAGCAGGACTGAAATACACGCCATGATGGTCCCCGCATGTGTCTCGCTGAAGGGCGGAATTCGACATTCCTTTGATTTTCAGTCTGTTAACCTTATCACCCCCTAGCAACCACGCTCCACAGATTCCTCACACCATCCTCTCATCCCAGACAAGGTCCTGCAGCCCAGAAAAGGCAGCAGCCACCATGTTCCCTGCCTGAGATTCTTCCAGAGAAGGAAACGAGGCTTATCTGCATGCCCTGCTCAGCCAGATGGACCTCATTTCCTTTCTGACTAAGAACCATTCCAACTCTTAAGAACCTACCCACTAGGAATGTCTGAACGCCTCCTTCCTAGAAGAGCCAAGAGGACGGGAGCCTGGGTATGTGCTAAAAATTGAAACAAGAACTATGGTCATCTCATTTCCTGCTCTCTCCCTCACCCTCCCCGTGGACAGCTTGCCTCAGTCCAGAGCAGCAGATTCTCTTTGCAAGGGAAGCCGCACTTTACACGTCTTACAGATACCTACCTTCCTGGGCACCACAGCCTTGCCTCCAGAAAGTACTCATATGTCAGTGATTTGTCACCCAGTTCATATTCACCCATGGAAGTGGGTGCCCATCAAGTCCACTCTCATGGTCACTGAGCTCTGCCTGGCTCAGACTTAGTTCTGGGTCCCATGTGGAGTAGAAGTCAGACAGCATTTCTCTAAGAGACTGTCCATGGCCTCTTTCCTTCCTGTACTCCCCTTCCTTGTCCATTGGAGCCCATGACTGTGTGTGTGCACCTCTGTCCACTCAAGGCTACCATCCCAAACACCTTCACTCCGGTGGAGTAGGGGAAATCATTACTAGGGAGGTCCTGGGTGTCTCCAGGACAGTCACTCTGATGTTCACCCACCAAACTCCCATAGCAAAGTTAGACATGCATCTGAGGAGAGGAAAAAGGTCCCCCTCTGTCATGGTTTATGTCTGTGTCCCCCCAGGCCTCATGAGTTTGAATTGTACATTTGTTATTCATTCATTTATAGTGCTTGGATTGATGGTTAGTGCCACACCCACTTAGGGGTGGAGCCAGGATGTGATGTAATGGCAGGTAGAAGCTGTGTCTTGCTCTTTGCCTGTTCCTGTTTGCTGTTCACAGCCCCCATGAAAGGCGGCCCAGCCATGCCCACCTGTCTGGGAGCCAACTGAGTGTGGTCTGAAACCTCCAAAAACTGTAAGAAATAAATCTTTCCTTTCCCAACTTGGGGATCAGGTATTTTGTCTCAGCGACGAGTAAAAAGTAACTAAGACACCTTCCCTCGTGTAGTATACATATCTGTGTGGTATATAAATTCACGTACATGTCAACACAGTGCCTACAATCCTTTTAAAAAACACTACATGCATTTATAACACACTTTTTGTGAACAAGGCATATTCAAAGTCATTCATAATTATTAACAATGTTTTTGGTTGGTGGTGGATTTTTGTTTTTGTTTTGGTCAGTTTTTGGTCAGTTTTTGGAGACAGGATCTACGGGATCTGTGTAACCTCAAGTTGGCTGTGAATGGCTCTGTAGTCCAAACTGGCTCTGAATTCTCAGCCTTCCTCAGCTCTCAGGTGCTGGGTTACAGGTGTGGCCCACTATGCTATAGCATACCCAGCTGATGCTCACCAACTTGCTTGCTGGGAAGGAGAAATCACTACACCTGTGGTATTGGAAATGGAGTCTTGAGAATGCTGGTGTGCGAAAGAAGAAACAGTGGTCTTTCAGACCCTGTAAGGCAGCATTATGTCCAAAGGTCCAGAGGTACCTTGTTTAAAGGTCACATCTGAGTAGGTGCCACCCCTGCTCAGGCCTGAGTTCACCGGGGATTCCTGTAGCAGTCACACTGATGGACAGAGACAGCCAGATGGCTCTGGGGTGGTACTGTTTGCTGTTCACAGCCCCCATGAAAGGCGGCCCAGCCAGCTACGCCCTCAGCTCCTGTTTCCTAACGGTCACTTTTGAGCTTCATACAACAGGGCCTACAGCTCCCGGGATGTGGACTGCAGGGGCTGCCAGCTAGGCACACTCTGGTCCATTTCAGCAGGAGTGCCAATTCAACCCCAGCAGCACAGGACAGGTTGCTGATACTTACTGGCTGCTAGTTACTAGGTTAACAACTAAAATTAACCAACTTCGGAGTCCCTGGTTAACCCTCCTGGAAATCCTACTTTGGATAATGTCACTTAAATTATACCATAAACGCATTCTGATAGCTGTGCTGAACTATCCTGGAATTTGTTGAAAACAGCAAATATAACCAAAACTAATAGAGAAAATTCTACTTTAGCATGAAACTCTTAGCAAGACAGGCCAGGGAGAGGCACATGTTTGCTTTCCTCAGACCCTCCCACCAGCAGCCCCAGCCCCAGCTCTGAAACAGTCCAAAATCAGAAGAGAAGCCACTCACAGTTACAAAGATAGGATCATTTATTCATGTTATATTACTGGATTTCACAGGCAAAAATACAGTTGTCTGTTCTGAACACCAAGGTCAGAAACTGACCTCCCCCACAGTAAGTATACATATTTGCATATGCAAGAAATAAAAATACATAGCTCAACAGGTCTCAAGGACATGAAAGTTGTTTCCTGGTTGTGTGAGGCACCCCACACCCAGGCCAGTGCTCAGTGGAGACAATGGTCAGGCTAAAGGCTAGTACAGCATTTCTTTTGCTCTTCTGTGCCAACTTGGATCTTTCCCAAAGGCTACTTGACATGGGGTCACTGGCAACAGGATGGACAGACACAGAGAAAAGCACAGCACATGACAATTTCAAGGGAGTAACTACCAAGAGAAGGTAAAGGCTTTCTGAACTCGCAGCCCTGGAAGGTCCAGTGAAGAAACTGAACCGACAGTATTTCCTGGGCTGGGCAAATGTCACAGCTGTGCCTGGGGTTACCCCCTAAGAGCACTGGAAAGTCAGCAAGGAGGGAGGACAGGACAGGTGAAGCAGAATTTCCCTTAGTTCTGAGAATGAATCACATACTCATATGAATGAAACTGTGACAGGAAACAAACAAACAAAAAAGGAATATCAAGAGTGAAGGAAGTCACCATTCAGGGCACTGTTTCCTTTTTTAAGGCACTTTGGAAAAGTCAGGATCTAGGGACAGAAGGCCTCTGTATTTCTCAAAACTCTCTCTCAGTGCAGTCATTCTAAGTTTTAATAATATCATTTTAAGGCGTGGGGAACCGAGGGAGGAATACCCGCATTGCCCTGCCTGCTCTGCAGAGGAAGGAAATTTCTTACCAAAACAAAGACTTCTGGAAAAAGAACCAAGTCAGCATTCAAGATGCTCAAAGCAATAAAGGCACAGGTAGGATTAGGGCCTAGGCATCAGCTCAGCCTCTACACTCAGGGCTGGTGCCCAGAAGGGCAGTAAGCTTGGGTTCTGGCAAAGGGCTCAACCCTAGGATTAGGTAGCTGACCCTTAGGACCTCAGCCCAGGATGGACGTGGGGAGGCATTCTGTGGTAGGAGTGCCTCCTGCCCAGGAGAGGTGGGTTTGTGAAGGACCCCGTGTCGGGGGGAGCACCTGCTAAAACCCTGAGGGGGAAAGGGAGGCTTTAGGCACCAGAGGTCTCAGGAGGAGCTGGAGGTGTGGGTGCAGCTGAACTTTCTAATCATTAATTAAAAGGCACAGTCCTGCTGGAGAATGAATAGTCTTTTGGACCCTGAGTGCCACAGGCAAATTTTAGGGAACAGACAAGAGGCGAAGGAACTAAAGGGGAAAGAAAAGAAGAAAGGAGAAAGGCAGGTAGGGAGGAAGGAGAAGACCCGGGAATGCAGGGTGGGCCAGGAGTGTGGCCACCGAGGCTCTGGGGAGCAGTCTCTGCCTGAACAGAAGTTCCCTCCAGCTGGGGAGGAACAGGGGGCTGTAAACAACCTGACTGCCTTATTTACAACCCAGCAGCCTTGGGCCTGGCGTACTTGGTGGACAAGGCTGAGGCCCGGGAGCTGCCTACCTGGGGAGGGTGGGGAGGGAGAGTTCCACCCAGCAGGCCGAGCCTGGCTCTGGGCTTTGCCCCCAGGTCTGGCAGTATAACGCTGACCAGAAGGCTTTACCACATCAAAAGATCCAAAGGTGATTCTTCTCTTCATAAAACCTGGCCTGCCAGCTAAATCAAGAGGCCCATTTGTGGCCATTACAGCATACATTATTTGTTTTCTCCTAAAAAAATGTTCAATCCCCTCCCACATTTAAAATGCCACAATAAAAAAATACATAGGCAATTCAAGTTTAGATAACATGCCCAGAAAAATAAATTGTCATGACTTCACACTAAACAGTTATGCAAATGTGGATCAACACAAGTAGCAAGATAGACCATAATTAGAACTTGATTTTTTTCTTTAAAATACTACAAGCTGCTTCTTTTAAAAAAAATCTTTACATTCAGAAATCAGACAACTTGGAGACAGGCACTGTGAGAACACCCAAGGCCTTTGCTCTGATGGCTAAAGTTGCCCTGGGATTCATACATAAGCAGGACAGAGGTTCAAGGCTCAAGTTTTAAAACTCCTTTTTTCTGAAAAGTCACACAGCACACACTGATTGTAATAGTTGTACACCACCGAAAGATGGTGGGGGGAGGGGACACAATGAGAGACTGGTTGAAACTTTGGGTTTTTTTGTTAAAACTTGACTACCGAAAGATATCATACCAATCAATTTTAGCAGCAATTTCCAATTTTTCATGAGGCCATAAAAACATCCCAATTTAAAGCAAAATTCTTACCCATTTCACAAGTCAGCAGTTTCCTCAGTGGGACTGAGTCCAACAGTCACCAATTCTGAGCTGCACAGTTCAGAGGCTTTGGGGTGACATTCTGAACACGTCAAGAAGCCCCCACAGGCTGACAGTTTCTATACTGCCAACACCTTGTACTGCTAAGAAGTCACATTTGGCCAAGTCAAGCTGGAGACAAAATATTCCACTCCTCCTGGTCATCTGGAAAGGCTTCTGTGGGATGCATGAAGGGACCTATCACTCAGGTTGTACGATGAGAGGGACCGGCCCAGCAGCCTGACAGTCACACAGCAGGGTCCCTGGCCACTTTCAGTCTCTTTTATTTGGATCAAACTGCTAGCTTGGTGTCCCAACGTCCACTGTGATTTGAGTATATAATTGGTGTCTCTCTATGCCCAGCACCTGGTAGGTGAGTGAGTTCAGACCATCAGAGTGCATTGTCTCCTTTGTGTGTGCAATTCGGGAAAACCTGCAAGCAAAAAGCCAGGGGGAAGGAATCGAAACAGAAACGTCAGGAAATGATGAAAAAAAGTCTTTTTCCCACCACCCTTCTCATTGGCCCCTGTTCACAGACTGGGCACCTCCATTTCCCCGGCAGCACAGAACCCCCTCTGCCGCCTGGGCCCTGCAGCCTGCCCCATCGTAAAGGGAAAAAAGAGAGGAACACAGACAAATTCACCTCTGAGGATTGGGTTCATTTTTCTTATCTCTTGAGTGGCGGATCATGCGACATCTCCCAACCACAGCATTTGGGCGAGATATAGACATGCCTTTAAAAACCAATCTGCAAAGAGTGAAGGGACAGGTCACTATCACAGAGCTACCACCAGGCATCAGTACAACAGGCCAGGTTACAAGGCTGTTCTTCCAGCCACTGGTCTGCTCCCTGTTCTTATTCCACCCAACTCCAGCAGCATGCTGGGACCCAGCCCAGTACAACATCTGTTAAAACTCACACTTGTACTCCAGGTCTTTTTATGACTGATTCTGCAGTTTGTGGCCCTGACCAGCACATGCCAGGCCCTGAGCTGTCTGTGCTCATAGAACTTACAGTGTGGACGCTCAGACGCTGCCTTCAGAGCCAGACTGAAGGGGAAGGGGAGTCAGGATGGCAGAGAGTGAGAGGGAAGAAACTCCGCTGGATGAAGGGCAGAGCAAAGTTATGAGGAAGAACAGGTGGCTGCCAGGACAGCGCATGCAGAGGTACCGGAGGGGAGAGCAAGGGCACATCCTCAGGGAGCAGTGTAAACTTCCAGGTGCCGACTGAAGGCTACAAGGTAGGAAAGGGCAGGTGATGCAGCTGAAAGGAAAGACCAAGGCTAAATTGGCCCTCGCAGAGTACACTAAGCAACAGCATCAGGGTCAGGGGGGACAACGTGCAGTGTTTTCCAGATGACTCTGGCCATGGCGAGTGCCTTTGGTGCACAGTTTGAGAATGGAGTGCAGAAAGCAAGACCAGAGGCAGAGGATTCGGTGTTGGTCCAGGGAAAGGAATGAGGACCAAAATCAAAGCCTTGACAGTACAAATACCAAAGTTAGAAGCAACACTGGTTGATCCAGGATGAGCTCAAAGTTCCTGGCCTTGCTTTCACCCAAGTGCTGATCTTATGCCTGGCACTCAGTTAAGTAGGTGCATAATCAGCTTACTATGGTTGTGCCACACATCACCAATCCTTCTAGTCCCACAGCCTTTGGGTGTCAGTTCCTGATGTACCCTCCATCTTTAGTCTCCCTGACCCTTCAGGTCTGTGGAATTCAATCTGTCCTATACACTCTATAGCAGCCCAGAGTGCTCGAAGAAGTCTGACTCTGTGCAAGTGGGCTGGTTTCTGTCTGGGCCCGGTGTCCAGGGAACAGTGTTCTGAGTGTGATGCACACTCAATATGGGCTTTTTCTTTTCCTTTCTTTTCTTCCCCCTGGTACCAGGGATCGAACTCACAACCTCACACTTGACAGGGAGGTACTTAGGTCACTGAGCTAAATATGAGGCTCCCCTACTTGCTCAATACGTAAATGCTTGATAATCAGTCTAATAATCTGATAATTAAGCTTTCTTCAAGGCCTATATTGAAGACTTGGATCTGTCAAGTTCTCTCATACAATGGGAATGTCAAATGACAGGTTTTGCTCCGACAGACATGTTCGGTTACTTGATCAAATAAATGCACTCTCACTCAGGAAGGCTGCACCTGGATATATTTTGGCATCAAACACAGTTCAACCCAGCTCCCAAAGGCAGACGGTATTTCTGATCTGCAGCTGGCAGAATGGAAGGTTCCACTGCCAGGTAGGACCAAGCAGAATGTGGTTCAAATGCCACTGACAGACAGTTTTTACCACTGTGATGACAACCCGGAGGATAAAAATTTACCTGTTAAAAAGAGCCCTGGGATATGGGAAGGACAAGACTGGCTAAGCAGTGATGGTTGTGAACTAACTGTGTCAATAAGAGTTCATTAGATTAGCTTTTTTTGTGTAAAATAAAAATACTCCAAAACACAAATATAGGACAAGGTTTCTATGAGTGAAATTAGGAAATACTTCACACTGAAAGGAAAATATAGTAAGACACTTAATTTTTAAGAAGGACATAGATTGCCTCCTTCAGTACAAAATGGCATGTGGCAAATCAAAGCAGGTTCACCCCTCCACTTGGTTTCCATTTCACATTTTCCAAAGCTAATCCAGAAATTCAGAAGTTAATTTTTCTATAAGCCCTGCTCAGCACCTACAAACCTACAGAAGTACACACCTCAGGATCCTGAGCTGTGTGGGACCTACGTTACTCCTGAGAATCAATCACTGTAAATATCCATAGAGATTCAAAAACTGACAGTGGGATTGACAGGAAAGAAGCAGTTCTAAGCTGTAGCTATTACCTGTTAAAAATATCGTCATCTTCTCCTCCCCAGCCCCAGTAATTGTTAGGAAATCCATTGATGGTAAGAAACTGTTGTTTACTTAAAGCAGAGACACCTCCAAAATACTGCACATAAGGTAGTCTGGGGAAAAAACAGACACAGAGACCCACGGTTAGTAATTTTTGACATTCCCCAAATAAAGCACCAAAATAAAGCACCCCAAAGTATAGCACCTCTTTCATTCTCTGGAATCCTTTGATGGGGGTTTATAAGAGGTTTTTTGTTTGTTTTTGCTTTTATATCAAGGTTCAGATTATCTTAGAGAAGATACATATCAAAGTCCAGGGAAAGTAGTACACATCTGTGATCCTAGGGCTCTGAGAAACTGAGGCAGGATTATAAATGTGAGTCCGGCCTGAGCTATATAATGACTTAGAGATCCACCTCAAAAGACTTTAAAAAAAAATGCAGGGGCTGAGGATTTAGCTCAGCGGCATAAGCGCCTGCCTTGCAAGCAGGCAGTCGTGAGTTCGATCCCTGGTACCGATAAAAAGGAAAAAGACAAAAAAAAAAGTAAAGGGCTGGGGACGTCGCCCAGTGCTAGGGCCTTTGGGTCAACCTCAGGGCTAAAAATACATACACACACACACACACACACACACACACACACACACACACACCTGTTTCGGAGAATACAGTGTTTCTGTGATTATTTGGAAAATGCCAGTGACAAGAAGGGGTAGAAGCCCAGTTCCCCCACTGCAGCTCAGCTTTCTGCTTCCTACGTGACCGACTCTTGTGAGACAGCCTCACCCAGAGGTCCTGAATCTGCCACTGCATTAGTCTCCCACCTGCCTGCTCCATTGTGCCCCCCTCTCCATCCTGTCCTGTCTACCAGTTTAGCTTTCTTTCATCCAAGGATGCACTGACTTGAACACTAACCCTCACAATTGAAGCAGAATCCTCAGAATTTACACATCTAAAATTTCCTTTGAAACTTTTACTTTATCCTGACTTAGGAAAATATATAATGGTAAGTCTATTTTTTATATATTTTCAAGAAGCAAGGCATCTGGGTTCTCATCCTTCCATACCTTTTTATATCTCAATATTTTAATGGTTATGAATAGTGGACTCTTAAAAGACACAGAGAAAGCATTGATAGGAAATGTCAAGCATTCGAATGTTCCCCAGAGGCCATGCAGAGATCTTCCTGTGGGTTGTCCAATGCCTTCTTTGGTCTTACGTTGACCCCAAATGCAGTTCCAACTACACTTAGGCTCTCACTGCATGCGTGTGTTGCTGCCTTCTGTGTCGACTGGGAAATGAACCCAAAGGAACTAAAACCCATCACCATAAATTAAACTCTAGCTGAGATTTTGAGGGGGGGAAGTTAGCCAAGTCACACAGAACACAGGAAATTAAAGACAATAATTTTAAAGAATATCAGAATTTGATTGCAAGTATACGCAAGCAAAGGGCCCCGGGGGCCTGCTTTCAATAGATTTAAAACAGTACATTTGCAGTTAGGTGCCACTGGTTAGGGCCCACCCTTTATATTACCTTACGCCTACACCTTGAATGTTAGTGTTTAAACTAGAGGTGGATAGACCAATACAGTGTGCTGATAATCACTTTTTATAGACATAGATCCTTAGTCACTTCAGTGGGAATACATGCTAAGCTGAGAGGATTAGGTTTTATGGTCTAAGTACAATCCCGTCTCCTAAACCTGACTGGTTCTCTGTGAACCAAACAAGGTGTAATGGTAAAGAACTGAGCTGAGTGGTCACTCAGGTCCCATCGTGGCTTCCCAAATGCTACAGAGGAGAGACAGGAGGGGTCAGGGTGCAGACCTGTGCATTTCAAAGCCATGAAGATACACAGAAAGGGAGGGAAGAGCTGAGATTTCTGAAGAGGTTAAAAGTGATACTCCAAGGTTTCTCTTTCTAAGGCAGCAACTTAACTATCTCACAGCCCTCAGGCCCTTAGCGCCAGACAGTAGGGAAAAAACCATGAGAAAATGGTAAAAAGTCACTGTATCAACACAACAGGCCTGCAGTCTACACAGGCCAAACACTCTGGACACTCAGCCTAAACCAGAGATACATAATCCACAGGGCACCCCACAGCATAGCTTCCTGGAGCTTCAGGTTTACTTAAAGAAAGGATGGGAAAGAGTATGTTACTCAACAGATAGGTTATAAATTTTTTATATTAACAGAAACATGGATAAGTAACAGCAAAATAACTGATTCACTTTTTTTTTTCAGGGTAAAGCTAGAGATCAAACCCAAATCCTTATGCATGCAAAGCAAGCACTCTGCTACCAAGCCACTCCCCCATCTTATTTATAACTTCTAAGATAAAACAGTGGACTAGAAGCCACGTTCCCTGTGTGTCAATATACTTTGGATTATACCCTCTCCCCTGGGGATGGGTGTCATTGGTCTCTCAAAGACCAAGGGCACACTGGTGGAGAAAGGCTCTGTGTTTAAGCAGAAGCCTGTGCTGTGCTGGGAGCCACATATTCCTGGATCTTTCTTAAAGGGCCAATGTACATCTCCTGAGGGGTCTCACTTCAAGAACTGGGGGGAGGAGCAATTTCTTCCAATTTGCTTTCCAAACTACATGGGGCAGCAAGGAGCAAAAAGTAGAAAATCACGCAATTGTTTGGAGTCTAAAGATGAGAGCCACAGCAAACATTTAAAAATGGTTCTTGTGTGGATATGCAGAGAGTACTGGGATTTCTGATCTCTTCTTTCATCCTCAAAGAGCTCAGAGGCACTCCAGGGCAGAGAAACTTCATTTTCCAGGCGACACGGAAGGTAGCAACACATGCAAACTCTGGCTAACATCTCTTACCTAAATCCAAACTTGTCCATGGCGACAGAAATATGTCGTGGCTGTGGAAAACATCTGTAGGCGTTATGATCGTCCATTGGGATGAGGTCCACATCGCTGAACACAAAGCAGTTGTAGTCATAGTCCTTTAAGGCTTCTTGAAAGCCAATATTGAGAAGCTTAGCACGGTTGAACATACCATCTCCAGCCTGGTGCAGAAACAGAAAAAGTGAATCAGACATGATAAAAGCTTTGAGTGTAACACTCAGAGACGCTGGTAACTTGTCTGCTGCACATGATCAGCAGTCAACTCCCGGGCCTCATTTTCCTACCCTTAACTTCACAAACCAGTCCTGAGTGTCAATCCTCAGGTCAGCAATCCTACTTTTAGGAGTCTGTCCTATACAGAAAGCCTTGCAGCTGTGAATAGCTGTAGTATTCACTACAAGGCATGCACCACAGAAGAGTACAAACATCAATATAAGCAGCACTGGGGAACTTGTTAAAAAGTCATGGTACAGGGCTGGGGATTTAGCTCAGCGGCATAAGCGCCTGCCTTGCAAGCAGGCAGTCGTGAGTTCGATCCCCGGTACCGAAAAAGACAAAAAAAAAAAAAAAAAAAAAAAAAAAGTCATGGTACAACCATTAAAATGGAATAATAGAGCTGTAAAAAAAGCCAAAGAAGTTCTTAAAAGAAAAGGTGGGGAAAAAAAGGCATTTAAAGACATGTCTTGTTTATTTTTGTCATTTACTGGTGACTAGCTCTAGGAAAGGTATACAGGAAACTGGTGATGGCTGGATGCCACAGCACTTTTCATTTCTACCCTCTTTATGAGGTTGACTATGGTTTTATAACCACATTGTGTACCTTCCACATGTCTCTCGGACACTAACCTGGGAGCCAGAGAATTACAGCAAACCTAACTCAGTCTCTGCTTCACATGCTCACAGAATAGGGCAGGAAGCAGTCTAGTACACATCATGACAAAATAAGGACAAACGAGAAGGAAGCACCAGCTGCAGGGTGCCGGGCACTGGGGCCCAAGGCACCACATCTCTAGGTGCAAAGGCAATTCACATTTTAATTGACTTATCTTGTTTTCTTCTGTTGTACCTACAATAAACTTAACGAAGGCTGAGATCTTTTCTTTTTACCTAGTGCCTTACCATCAGGTAATAAGAGCTCAGTAAGTAGGTGCTGGCTGGATGAATGAATGAGTGAATGAGTGAACAAATGAATGAGAGAATGCACTGATGGGTGGATTTCAACACACAATGACAGATGGCAACCACTTCTGGGGAGACACAACCGAAGTGTGCTATCAGTGATTACCACATTGTGGGGAGGGGTCTACGCCCACCAAGACTTAGTGTCCTAGGTTAGCAGGGATGGTCCTGACTTTGATACTGCCGCGCCTTTCACACGGCTGTTCCTGCCACCCTCACCCACTACTGTGAAGACCCACTCTTTTTGTTTCTTCCTAGTCTAACTATGCAGTATAGACAAGCCTTGAACTCCCTTACGTAGCTCAGGCTGGTTGCAAACTCACACAGAAATGCTCCTGTCTCAGCCTCCCAAGTGCTGGGATTACAGGCTTGAGCCACCAAGCCCTGCTCGAATCAGGGTCTTTTATTTTGAGGAGAAAGTGTTCCACAAGGCCTGTAACCCATCCAGATCCTCAGAACTGGAATGTGCAAAATCCTCTTTCCATGCCCCCAAAAGAAAATCTGGAACCCTTATTTCACAATGCTGCCTGTGTGTGCAGAGAGCCCAGATATTCCGCTGCCACTTGGCCACAGGTGGGTGACTCAGAAACAAACTACTTAGACTAAGAGCAGTACCAGGAAATGAGAAAAGCAGCCAAGAGAATAGCAAATGCATTAAGGAAACATCTTGCACACAAGAGTGCCTTTCTTCAGCCCGTGACAAAGCTTTCTAACCATGCACGGTGAAAGGCAAAGGCTGCACCCAAAGGCACACTGTGTTCTTCGGCTGTCCTGCAAGTGAAGAGTGGATTTGGAATGCTAAGTCTGCCTGATTCCATGCAGGTCAAAAAACAGTTAAAGTTTAGAAACTGCACATGAAAACTGTAAAGATACTGGAATTATTATTGTAACAACAAATTGCTAATATTCACTGGGGGGGCATCATGTGTATAGCAGGCATGGAACAGGTGTTTCTATAACCAAGGTATTATCAATCATCTTGACAGCTTTTTCATAATCCTTACCCCAGCCAGACTTAATTGTCCTAACACAAAGCCCCAACCATTTTCTAACAGTGCCTTTTACACCTCTGCAGGAGAAGACCCCAAGGGTTGCTGGCTGCCCAGCTCCTGACCTTGCCACTTTTCTTGGTATGTACCCACAAACTGGGGCAAGGGGTCTTGGTGGCTGTTCGATCTCAGCAAATGCCTAACACCAAATTAAGCAACCTTCCCCTTCCAAGGACCGGAAATTTAGAATCACGAATGAGCCCCTCTGGTGCCAAGGCCAAGGAACAATGGCAGCTAGCGAAGCTCAGACAGATCTACTCCCCCTTTACCCCCCCAGCTCCTGTAACTTCCCTGGTGACTGAACCACACTTAGAAGCAGTCAGAACAATTTTCCAAATAACCTGAATCCCTGAACCTCCTACCCTGGGTTTATCTGCAGGATCCAGGGAAAGCGGAAGTGCATGTCACACAACGGCAGTATTATTATCCACCAGGGCCCTTACAAACACTAGACCGGTAGAAGGGCAAAGGAAGAAATGTGTATTCCTCTTTTTCCCTTGGGATTCCAGAACAGTAAAACACTTTCTAGGCTTTTTGCATGAACTGCTTGTGCATTCACCTTTCTGAAAAGCAGCAAGGCTAGCAAGTCCCGCCCCACCTCCACTACACAAAGTGCTCAACCTTACCAGCTCGCTCCTCAGCCCCATTTCATGCCTCCTCTACAGGCACAGTCACTGCAATGAAGATGAACCTCTCAGTGCCTAAACTGCACCCAAACACACTTCCTTATCGCAACTGCAAGGTGCCAACACTGCAATTAAACCTGAATACTGAGGTTTTAGCTTAGAAAAGTTACTGTTAACTGATGCTTGGCTGTTGGGGCAACAGGGCTTGTGTGCTGACAGACAAGGCTTTGCTGGGGCATCAGTGCCATAGGTTCCCCACCTAAGGCATCTGCTACTTCATTCACTCAAGTACACTGATGAAGCATTTGCTGTGAGGTCAGGTCATGTTTTTATCCCCGCAATGCCAACTTCTGCATATTTTTATCCCCGGAATGCAACTTCAGCGAGGTGACTTTGAGTAAATCACACCTCCTAAGCCTCAATTTTCTTCATGTCATGAGAATGATACCAGTTGGGTTGTGTTAAGTACACAAGGTATGAAGAGACTTTTCACACAGCTTGGGACAAGTCAGTTATTGTCATGGTGATAACAATAGGTGTTTATCCACCCTGAATGTCAACCCTTTCAAAATACCCCTCAGGAATGGAACCTGGACAATAGCTTTTGCTTGTTGTCTGTGCCAATCAGTCTCAAGATTTCTCCCTTAAATTGCTTCTCTAATGGAGGGAGAATTTCTAAAAAGGATTAAGGCTTAACTGAATTAGCCTGTGACTCACATGATTAATCTCCAGCAGCAGAAGAAAGAGATCTTTAGCAGCTTGCCAAGTGCACTGGAGACTACAACTGGTGAAGAAGGTGCAGCACATTAGGAGCAGGTGTCCTTCTGAAACACTTCCCCCACATACACCTTTCTTTTTTTGAGACCGTTCGGTAACTTAGGCTGGCCTTGAACTGGTAGCAATCCTCCTGCCTCAGCCTCCGCGTGTTGGGATTACAGGCATGTGCCACCATGCCTGGCTGAAAGACTCAATTTTTAAAGATTGATTTTATCTTATATTGGCAGACAAGACTTATAGCTATTATCCTTGCAAAATTTTAGGGCAACTGGCTGCTCTTAGAAGATACAAAGAAAGAAGAAAGGCCACAAAATATCCAAAAATCCCCGAATGAGTAAACAGAGGCTACTGCAGCAGAATAAGACCAGACAAACTGAGAGCAGCAGGGTGCACAGAAGGCAGTTCAAGCAGCGGAGAAAAGCTCTACATGGTAAAAGCATTTGCAAAAGTTTATGAAAGACAGCATGCACAGAACTACTAGAAATTCAGAATGGGTGAGGTCACAATGAGACCTGAACATAGAGGTGAACCAAATAACGGGGTGAGGAAAGCCAGGCACCTGCTGAGCTGCTCTGTCTTTATTTAGGTCATAGGAGTCTTAAGGCACGAAGGACTGCATGTCAGGGAGGGATCTGTGCCTAATCCAAATTAAGGCAAGGAGGGCAGTTAGGAAGGTGTGGTACGATCCACAGGAGAGACACAGAAGCCTGGGTAATCAGATGGCTAAGCAGAGAATGTCTCCCCAGGGGCTCCACAGCTCCTCTCATGCCCTCTCCTGCTCCCTGGGCAGACACATTGCATTTGCAGGCACTCTCTGGCGCTGGGGGGGGGGGGGGGGGGTCTAATCTGGAAAAGTATGACTGGTTAAGGAAGGCAAGAGTGACTCTCCTCTGACTGTACCAGGGACAAATGAGGATCAACTACTGAAAGCCTCTGCACAACTGCCTAGTCCAAACATCCTCTAGAAGATCTGTTCTCCCTTCACTGGAAGGCAGGCTCTTGTGCATTTGCCAGCAAGCAAATCCTTAGACAAAAATGGCCTGGAGTCAGACCATATCTAGTCTCTCCTCCAGCAAAAGACATAGAAGCAATGAAGTGCCACCAAGATTCTTAGTGAATCAGGATTTCTACGTGATGGGAGAGATGCTATTGCTCCCCCTGCCACACACACACACTCTGATCCTCGCAAAGCTATTCTCACCCACCTGTCCACAGTTACCCCACGTTCTCAGCACCACAGACCCAAGGGCAGGTCTGAAGCTGGTGGGAACATTTGCTGGAAATCCCCTGTGCTTGCTTTTCTAGAACAAGTGTGCATACAAAGTGTACATGGAGGACAATTTTAAACCCCAGCTGCACAGGAGCAAGCAAGACACTTGCCTCTCTCCCTGGGCCAAACACACTGAGATTTTCTGCCTTCTGCAGCATACAACACGATTGTAGCACTAAGCATTGCCCGGATATTTAAAATACAAGTTGGAGAAAAATACTTTGGCAGATAAAGGGTTCTCTTTCAGAAAACAATTTGGTCATTTGCATTCCGAAATATAAAAATGTAGAAACAGTTTCTGAACCCATCATCTCACACCTGAAAACTCAGCCTAAGGAAATGACATCAAATGTGGAAGAGACCAACACAGAATATTCTTCTGCCTCAAAAATGTTCATTACAGTATTATTTACAGTCTACTACTAGAGGAAAAGCTAAACTAATTCTGGCAGAGCTCTATTATGAAGACATGGAAATTCATGAATATGAAGACTATGAAATAAAATGCAAAGATGCTGATGGCATGGAATTTAAAAAAAGCAAGACATAAGTATTTGTATATATACAGTATGAGCTCAATTGTGGTTTAATTTAGAAAAGGCAAAATCTCTTAGATCTCTGCATAGTTAGGTGGCTTCCAGCAATCTCAGCGTTTCCAGGCAAGCCCAAGAGGAGACCCCAGGGTGGGAGGAACACACTCACAGGACTGTCCACACAGCCTCCCCTGACCAGCAGGGCCTCAGCTCTGGACGTGACTTGAGGACATTACCAGGACAGTGGCGGTAGCAGCGGTGGCAGCAGTGGTGGTGGTGGTTAGGCAGTAGTTAGGTCGGCCTTCCTCCCGCTTTCTCGCTTTCTTTATAGGAGGTGAAGAATACAGAAGAGAAGGTGGGTGTAGAGTAAGAAGTGGATCACAGAGAGGAATTCCTCCTCCAGCTTGCTTTGCTACAGACAGGATTAACAAGTAAAGGCAAAAGGCCCCCACTAGAAGGGAAAAAAAAAAAAGAAGGATGGATATAAGGAAGGACAGTAGGGGAAAGAGGCATAAATGTCAAGGCTGCAAAGGAAAAGGGACTCATTCTGACCACCTTCTACAAGGCAAAAGCAAGGTCGTAAAAAGCTGCAGTTCCTTATTACAGTCAAAGATGAGCAGAGGGAAAAGCATTTCCCAGAACAATGTCCAGGTAGGCAATTTCCCAGCAACGTGAGTGCCAGTTAAGTGTTTCAACATATTCCCCAGCAGAATGGAGAGGCATGACCAGGGAGGGGAGAACAAGGCAAGGGGAAGCAGACACTCCAAGCCCTCTCACACTCGTCCTCCCCAAGTTTAATGACCATGAACAACCACAGAGGAAAGTAGATTGTCCTGCATTGTTCCTGGAAAAGGAAGTTATCCTCAGGGTGACATCACAGGCAGCCTGTGTGTGCTCTGTTCAGCAATGTGCAACTTTAGGGAAAGGAACCAAGGAGGCCAAGGGACACAGCTGCCCCATCCCTCCATGAGCCCCATCTTGACAGGAGCCCATCTGAGCACAGGCAGATGGAAACAAAAGCAAGGGTGGGGTAGCATACAGATGATCAAAATAGAAACCAGACTGGTGGGGGCACAAGCCCCATAGCTGTCATCACTGATAGGGCAGCTCTGTGCGTCTGCTTCACCCCAACAATCCTGACTTCATGTAGGAACCAGCTGCCTGGACCTGTGACAGATGCTCTCGCTCACTGTACATACAAAGAGCTTCTCCAAATGCACCCACAACAGCCTACACCAAGGCACAGACAAACAGGAGAAGGAAGAAGTTTCAAAGCCAGACAAAAACTCCTGCAGGCAGTGAGCTGGGCCCTCCCTCCTTCTCCCCCAGCCCTTCAGGCCAGGGTCTGCCCAGGGTACGGCTGTGAGTCAGGATAGACTCACAAGCAGGGCTCCCAAGGGCTTGAGGGCTCAGTGACTGCACCTCAAACACTGGTGCTCCCTCTCTGTGACCTACAGGACCTGCAGCCCTGGCCAGGACAGGTAAGGTGTTCTGGGAATAAACACAGCAAGGTGGGGCGCTGCTGAGGTGCCAGCTGACCTCAGTCCAAATTCCAGCCCTGCTCCATGTGCTCTCTCTTGCAATCACCCCTGTGAAGAACAGTAAAAAGACCCATTCGCCCCACTGGAGGATTGTAGTGGTCAGAATTTAAAGGACTATTAATGACTTTGATGACCATGAACAACCACAGGGCTAAAATAGGTTGTCTGCTTTTTTCCTGGAAAGGGAGGTCACCCTGATGTCACAGGCAGCCCAAGTGTGCCCTGGTCAGCAATGTGCAGCTCTGAGGGGAGGTCCCAGGGAGGGGGTCTGAAAGTTCTCCACTGGTCCATGATCTGGCCAGCTGGAAAAGGCTTCACTTCTAAGAGGCACACACCCAGCAAGAGGCCTGGAAGCAAGGGATCCTGACAGTGGGTATAAAAAGGGGGGCAGGCGTCACAGAAAGATGCTGCATGCTCTAAATCCTGACCAAGTCTGCCCCGCACTGTGGATGTGTGGCACGGTTAGGGAGGCAGACCTGGGATGAGGCGCACACAGACAAGCACCCTTGCTGGGAAGCGCCACGTGGCCGGCAGCTGCAGTCAGGGAGAGGTCAGCTCCAGTCTCCAGAGCTAACGAGGTACACACATACGTGTGCGGTGGGGATTGAAAGATATCCAGGGAGAGAGTCACTGGGGGAGGCATGCAGACAGAAGGAACAGTGTAATCAGGGGCAGGAAAGGGGAGGACAAGTCTCTGGGTGAAGATAGGGGTTCCTTCCGTGTGACTGTGAAGGGGAAAAGGAGGAAGTGGCTGGAGGCAGATCAGGGCAGGACAGCATGTTCTCAGACACCAAGCCTGAGACTTCGATCACTTAGATCTTTGGCAGGATGCAGTGATGAAATGCTGAAGGATTAAAAGCAAAGGAGGGACACTGTGAGAACCAAAAAGAACTTGGATAGCTAAGGTAGGAGACCAGAAGGTACATCGAGAGAACCGGGACCTCAGGGGCAAAGGGCCAGCATGGTTATGACACATCCACCTGGCCAGCCGTGGCTGTGTTCCTTGTCCTTCTGTAGTCTTTATAGTGGTTATTACTATACCTGCCTTTCTTTGTCTGGGCTAGTGCTGACAGGTGACAGCCTGCCTTCCCTTGACTTTGGGTTTTATAGTTCCCACTCCTGAATGCCTGAGAGAACACAACATACACTTCCTGTTTGTCGGCTATGAGTACAGCGTACCTCCCCTGTGACCACCTGGTATCCATCTCCAGACCAAGGTCCTGGTGAGGAACTTAGGGTAAGGTGTTCATGTTTCAGAATGGTACCCTCGGCTCCAACAGTGGGATGTGCTAGGACCCAAATAAGATCTCCTGCTAAAGCAGGAGTGCAGACCCTCAGGAACAGCAGGCAGCTTGCTCTTCTCTGTCTTAAGGTAGAGGCCCACTCCCTGCCCTCCAACACACTATTTTTGAGATAGCTTTCATGTGTTTGGAGGATCACACACCAAACAAGGTGAGTGAACAGCTTCCTGTGGACAGAAATAAGCCGTAAAACTCACAGAAGTTCATGTGTGTGTGTGTGTGTGTGTGTGTGGCTTGAGAAACAAGCGTCCTCTGAAGATACTTGTTCCCGAGTCCTCTGAGCTTTGTGACCTGACACACACCAATACTCAGTATGCTTGGGGCCATGAATGCCACAGCAAATGGGAAGTACCAATGCTGGTACTGAGTCTGGGTGAGGCAGAAGGCAGAAAAAGCAGTGAAGAATTTGTCAGTATGGTACCAGGCAGGAACAACAGAGGGTGGAGGGGAAAGGCGCAAACAGCAGTGGTGACTGCTACTGTTTACTAAGGGTTTATCACTTGCAGGTACTTCTCCACCCTTGAGGCAGACACTAACCCTTCTCCCTTCTCTGCCTCAGGGGCAAGTGAAGTCTGAAGAGCTTGGGGCCCTCACTCAGCGTCACTGACTGGGAAGTGGCAGATCCAGGGTACAACCCAGGGATAGAGATCACGCAAAGCCTTAGAGACCAGACTTTGACACACACCCCCAGCAGAGGCTTAAATGGTCTCCAAGCGAGCAGCTGGTGATACAGGGAGAGGACGCTGAGCCTGGGAGTCAGGGGCTGGGTCTGAGCCACAGCTCTACTGTCAGTTACTCATGCGATTCTTTACTGCCATTCTCCCTCTGTGCACCTGTTCCCTCTCCATGACACAGAGCGGAAACCTTCACTGCCTAGCCCCTGACACCTGGCCAACACTGAAGGGGAAACTAAGGAGATGGGGATGGGACACGGTCCCCACTTCAAAAACACGACTACTAAGACCTGCTCTAAATGGGAGACCATGACCTTCAGTGGGGCAGGAAAAGATCCTTTACTGAATAACCTGTTTGGTACCCCGGACCAGATATCTCAGCCTCAGAGGTCACTGCTATCTTCATCTTTAGTCTCAGGTAGGGAGTGGCAGTGAAGAGTCAAAATGCACAGAAGTTTGGACAGGAGGCTCAGCAGCCCAGGTCTTTCTGCAGAATGAATAATGGGCAAAAGTCAAAGCCAGGTTTTGGAGTATCTCCGTCTTCCTCATCTAGAACATAACCGTACAGTAGAGAAGACGACGGGAAATCCCTAATTTGTAAATGGGTGTGCTCTCACGGGGGCAATCCCCCATGTCCCACAAGGCTCAAGTCCCGGAACCACTTCATTGGGTAGTAAGTAACATTCTTCACTGAAAAAAATAACACAAACTTCAAGTTACTTCCTGACTTGCTTATCTGGACTCTGACTCTGTTTTTCAAAAGGATCATCTGGGAAGGATTAGAACAGGAGTAAGATCAGTTTGGGAAGAGAAACTTAATACGTCATACAAAATGAAAAGGAGGAGGAGGAAGAGGAGAAGAGAGGTTAGAGGGAGAAGAAAATGATACAAGACTAGGAAAAAATGGGTATATATGTGTGTGTGTGTATGTGTGTGTATTCGACTAATTGATTAACTGGAACTCAGGCTCCAACTCAGGGCCCCACCATATCAGGTAAGCACCTAGCACTGACCTACATTCCCAGGTTCTAAAAAGAAAATATTTCAGATGCTGAGTTGCAAGTGAGAAAAGAGAGATTAGAGGGAGAAAATGGAGTTCCTAGTACACTATGAAAAAGTGAGGCGAGAGCTGGGGATGTGTCTCAGTGGTAGGGTTCTTTCTGCTTGCATGCACAGGGTCCTGGTTTAATCCTCAGCACCACCAAAGAAAGGAAAGTAAAAAGGAAGGTGGTGGTAATTCAGGCAGTGCCCCAAAGTGTGATCCCCAAACACTGATCCCTTGAGATGAGTCTGGGGAAACAGCTCGCTGGTTAGGAAGCCAGGAAGCTCGTCGGCAGCAGGTCACAGTGCCCCAGTTCACTGAAGGCACTGCGAGAATGACCAAGGCTTCCTCAAACGTGTCTAGGAACCCCTAAACAAGATGTCTCAGAGGCCACTCTTATTTTAGCTTTCTAAGGCTCTGATCTCAAAGTGGGGGCTGGGGGTACAGCTCTCAAGTGGAGTCCAGTGTTCACCAGCACAGTGGTACCACTGGGCTAAGCCGCCTTGGGTATACATTTGGGGCAGGTAGAATTGTGTAGCCAGTACGAGAGATCCAAAATTCCGTTATTTTAAGCCCAGGGAAGATCTGGATAAACTGTATTATAGAAAGCTGTCTAAATCTTACTGCCCAGTAGTTGTTTCACAAACAAGGAAGTCTCATATTCACCAAAATCCAACACAGCTGTAAATTAACCTGTCCCGCCTTTCTTCACTACCTGACCTCAACTTCAGTATCATCTCTCACACTGCCACTGCCCTTTGCCCACAATAATCCCCTAGCACTGAATGAACCCATGGCCTTGGCACTTAGCTACATCCCCTCGCCCCCTGCTTTATTTTTAGTCAGGGTCTCACTAAATTACATGAGCTGGGCTTGAGCTTGTGGTCCCCTGTCTCCTACTGCTGAGATTACAGATGATTCTACTGAAGAATGGAATTCAGTTTCTTTTATCAAGCACAATTTTTTTTGTTTGTTTTTGTTTTTCATAGTGGGGATCGAACTCACGACTGCGCGCCTGCAAAGCAGGTGCTCGTGCTGCTGAGCTAAATCCTCAGCCCCTTTACTACACATTTTAATAACTGTATGCCAAGCAGAGCACAGCTGTTAACTTCTGCTCTGGCAGATGAGAAAGGGGGCATCATATGTGACAATGCTTGGCCTACGATATATTATCCAGGTCCCGGTATAGTAACTATCACATGCAGCTGGCATGGGCTGTTCTTCGTAATTTTTGCTGGGTCCTGGTGAGAGTGGCTTCCTCTTCTACGTGCTCAGTACCATTGTTTTAACAACAGGCTCCTGAATGTATCATCTACATAAGCTCAATGGCATTGGACAAATGTTTATCAGTGATAAGGCTTTTCTTAAACCAATACTTATTGAAATGACCTGCGTTCTGCAGGATCTTTACCTGTTTGTTCTTTCATTCTCCAGTATTCTCCAAGGTGAACCACGGTGCATAACTATCCTGCTTGCAAGTGTTCACAGGACCCTGGACTGGCTACCAGCCTCACGCTGACTCACCGCTACTTCCCTAACTGAGCATGGTTTCTTTGTAACGGTGCATCCACTCCTTCCCTGGCTGACAGGCTCAGCTCCAATGCCTGATCCCAGGGCCTCTGGTACCTTCTTACCTCAACACTGGTCGTTTCCATCTCCAAGAACATTCAGGCTCCTTTCTTCCCTAACGTCCCCATTCACCAGTCCTGGATGAGAGGCCCATCTCTCCCCCAAACTTTAGAGCCTAGTTTATATCTTAGCTCTTCCAAGCTGCTGCTCTTTCTCCTTCTCAGTTTTCAAAGCATTTCACAGCCATCACCCAATCACATGCTCTTTGGAAGGCAGTTATGCTAACTACTTATACCACCAACGCCTCTGTTCACTTGCTATGTGGGATTGTTAACAAAGTGTTGCCTGGGAAAGTCCCACTTGCCAAAAGTGGGTTGGAAGCCTCAGGACAGGCAGATGTGAGAACTTGCGCTTCTCCAGAATCTCCTTTCATAACTGACTCAGTTCCACGCACAGCAGTTCTCTGCAATGCTGGATGGACAAACTGTTGTTCCCAGTTTCCCTGGTGGTCCAGGGGAAGGTGCACAAAGTCAGTCAACACTGATGGAAATGGTAAGCTGCCAATGACCTTACACCTGAGGCAGACCCAGGGTTTGGCTTTGAACACATGAGCACTCTGTCTCTTCAAAAAATGTCACTGTACTACAGTCTAAGGGCATGAGTCTTTGAGGGTAAACTTGAATTACTAAAGTTATACTCTTGGAAAAACAACGTTTCTCAAGCAGACTACAATAAGAAGTTATTCCAATAGAAATCGCTCTTAGATCAATCTGATTCTTCACACTTGGTGATGAAGTTGACCTGTCTTCATCATTAGTCAAAGATCAAAACACACATGGGTCAGACATATAGTGAGAAACATTTCTTAGACTTGCCAAACCCCCAAGACTCTCAGGTGGCCTGGAATCAGACTTTCCCAGACACTTCACACCTCGGACAACACCGTGACTGGGTAAATTTTGATGATGTCTTAAACTCTAATGTCCAAACAGCAGTTTTATTTTTCTAAGTTACAAAGGAAAATCCAAAGCTACCAAAAATAGGGAATAATCAGTGCTTTATTTTGAGATAATTAGGGCTGTCTTTTTCCTCTCAATTTTGCTGGAAAGCACGTCCAAAAATCAAACACACACACCAGCAAGTTCCTTTGACTAACAGAGTTGACAGCAATGAGCAAGCACATTGCTTGGCGTTTAATTGAACAGCACTGGCACCGTTTAAATAAGAGCTGGCTGCTCATTCAACACCCACTCTGTCTCCCTTGGCACTCACTCTACGCATATTTGCACGCACATACCCTCCCTCCCCTTCACACCACCTTCCCAAACCTCACCTGGTTGATAACATAGATACCATAGTCCAACTGCTGGCGCTGCAGAATCGGGTGCAAGTAATACAGCCAATACTTGAGGTGCTCCTGCCGGTTGCGGAATGGAATGATAATGGCCACCTTGTGAGGAGAGATGCAGTCCTTGGGGGTGTACCGGCCGCCCATCCTTATCTCTGGGTTCTGCTTGGCCAAAAGCTCCAGATCCACAGGAATGTTAAATTCAATCAGCATGGGGCCAACTGGAGAGGTGGAGGAAAGAAGAAGTTAGGAAGCCCCAGGCCACACACTGCACAGACTATGCCAGGTGACCAAGCCACAGCTGGAGAGGAGATATCTCCTTTTGGGAGGCCACGTGGGCATGGAAAGGATGCTCACCCTGTCTAGCAGCAGGGTGACCATCTCAGGAAACCCCTGGGTGCTGAAGAATCTTGCATTGCAGGAAATCCTTCAGTGGTAGGCAAACCGAGGTGGTTGGTTGCCCTGCCCAAGACCCCCTCCCCAGGCTGACTCTACTGTAAAACAGAAATAATTCCTGCTCAGTCCTCCTGATGGGCTGTGGTAAGGATGAGTGATCCGAAATGTGAAAAGACTTTCTCAGAAATCCTTACAGAGATTGATCTCTGCCACCTGTCAACTGTGGTCTTGGACAAAGGACCGAAGCTATGCTACTAAAAGGTGTGTGTGTAGGTCAGTGGGGAGAAAATCAGCATCAAATTAGAATTTAGTGGAGAGTAACAGACCTGATGTGAACCTAACTCAATGGGGTGGGATGGAGGCCACAGACACTATAGGAGAAAGAAAAGAAATTGCAGGGAAGAACATCAAAGAATGCTTACTAACTACAGGAGTAACAGTAACCAAGGGGATACAGAAAGGTCTGGGGTGAATTCAAAGTTTCTGGCCTAGAAGAACATGGAGTCAGATCAGAGACTAAGTCAGAGAACTCCTGGTTCAGAAGAATTGATGAGGTGGTAGACACTGAGGAAGCAGCAGGTTAGGGTACAGAGAAAAGGGGAAAGTCAAAGTCCCTCACAGGGCATGTGGCATACATGGAATCATGCAGCGTACAAAGGGAATCAGAGACAGAAGCAAGACTTAAATCTACGTTCACAGTACTCCCTGATCTTCAGACTTTCCCAAAATGGGTTCCCAGAAACATCAGATCCAGAAAGATGCTGGTGGAAAAACATAACCCTGGTCAAATCAGTAAGGGAAGTCTGCATGCTAAATCCTGTTTGTGCAAAAGCATAACACACACCAAAGGCTTTGAGGAACAGTACAGTCGGGGAACCCCTTTCATTTTGTGAACTATTTCCCACACTTACTTGGTCACAGAATCATTTTGTCAGTGAATACATTTTGGGAACTGTTACTATAGTGTAGCCAGATTCACCTGTGAAGCAAACCAGCCATTAGAACAAAGAAACCTACAGAACAAGTGGGCAGGCTAGCCTCGAGCTCAGATCACAGCTCACCTGGAACACCGTGGTAAAATCCACCCACCCCTGCCCAGACCCAGACTGGTGACCTCAGTCTGTCCTACTGAGAAAAGCACACGGCTTCCCACGCACTCCATGTGCCCAGGGATCACTCACCCTCCTGAAACAAAATAGCCTGAGAAAAGGAAACTTGCCTTCTCCTTTCTAACAGCAGTGCCCCCTCCCTGCCCTTCCCCAGAACAATCTTCGCTCCACACAACCTTTCCTGCCACCAGCACAGTTCCATGCCACAGGATTGTTCTCTTCATTTCTTCCGAGACACAATTTTGATCATTCCCACTAAAACCGCCCATGGCTCAAGGCTGTTTGGTCTTGCACAAGGTAAGGCCAAATCCCTCAGCTAGGCAACAAGGCCCTCCAGTGAGCCTCCTGTCTGTCTCCACCCCTATGAACCATGCCTGTGTTGCCTATGTCCATCTGCCTTTGCCTTCCTTTGCCCTTCCTTCTCTCCTTAAACCTGCTAACTTTCATATTGAGAAGTCTCAACGGGGTTTCGCCCTTTTATTTTCATTATCACAATATTCCAGCAGCATACCTCTAAGGCAAAGAAGATCCTCAAACTGCAAAAGTCCTACTTCCTCCCTAGTCAAGACCTGCCTCTCAGAGGCCTGGAAGATGAGTCTCCCATGGGATTGCTCTGCTGACTCAGTTCCGGCCTCCCAGGATGCCCTCAAGGGAGCAGGCGCTGTGATACATGACTAAGTCAGTGGTTACCCTGGACCAGTTTTCCCCAAACCTATCATCAGAATCTCCTAAGGAAATGAATATAGAGTACCAGGCCCCTCCCCTAGACAGTCCAACTCAGCCAATCTTGGGAAGGACTAAGGTGGATGATTAGTAAGGCCTGGTCAGCAATGGCAAATCCTGTAGAGCTGTCCTACTGCAGACTACTGCAGCACCATGCTGGAGATTCATCACCACTGGCATAGGCGACTATAACTAGGCCAACTGGGCAATAGGGAGCTGGATGGCTCATTTTCACAGGCTTGAGGCTTTCAGGCCAGTAAGAGTCCTTAAGGATTCCCATCATTTCCATCCTTTCCCACAAGGTCCGTCTGGCCTAGGCTGTTTAATTTCCCACCCTGGCAAAAACCTCTAGAGGGCCCTTGATAGAATGAACTCATGAGATCTATCACTAGACCCCTCTCACTTCAGAGGGCCCCTCAGCATCTGCAAAACAGCCCCTCTTTTGTTCTAAAGACATTACTAAACATAACTCATTTTCGGAAACCCAAGAAGCATCTGGACTGTTACCCTAAGACTCACTCATACCTTCTGAAACCAGCCCAGAACCCTGGCATTCACACGTGGCCTGCTATCTTCCCCAGAGCAGACACCTGCAGGCTGGAAAGCATCCAAGTGTCTTCCACATACAGGCTGTAGAAAAGCGGTCCTGCGGTAAAGAGTCCCATGCAAGAGCAGGTATGTCTGGGTCCTAGTCCACCCGTACCAGTGACTTGCTGGGTGGTCCTTGGACAAGTACCTCCATTCTCAGGATACCAGTTTCCTCACTTCCAAACTGCGGGGATTCAACTGAATGAACTCTAAGGTTTCACAAAGCCCTGGCATGCTCACAGATAGCAGGAAACCAGAAAGAGAACAAGGACCTGAACAAGATCTCCTGAAAACTGTCCCCTAACCCTGAGAGGATATGAATGATTAAGAAGACAGGAAATGAATACCTGGGATGGGAGAGGCAGAAAGCAGACCTGATCACCAAACTCCACACCCACCCAGGTACCCCTACTATTTATGCTTCTTAGCCCCTTTCCTCGATGTCCATCTTTGCCACTGTCTGTTCCCATTTTCTGATGGCAGCCTCCACAACCCCAGGAATCCTGCAGCTCACATCACTGAGACTGAAGGGCATACAACAGCACCAGATCTGGAGTTGAATGCTTCTTGGGTTCAGAGCCAACCAGGAGGCCTCCCAGAGGGCCCTGCACCTCCAAGTGAAAAAATTCAGAGCTCACATTCCAGGAAGAGAAGAATCACCACTGTTTAGACTCATGCTACCAGGTCTCAAAGTCATTGCCTGGGGCTCCAGGGAGACCCATAGGAGGGCGCAAAGGGCAGAGGGCTTCGTGACAGTTCTCAGGCTAGCCAAGGCAACCTTACTGTGCAGCACATGGCGTGTGCTACTACAAGCCCTCAGTCCTGCTGGGCTGGCTTGTGTGTTTTCTTGGCTTGGGTATCTGGGAAGCAGGGTTACATAAGCAGATGAGCAGATGTGAACTGTCCTCGGCTCCCCTAGCCCAAGTCTTGCCACGTGGGTCTCTCGGCTGGGAATCTAGGTCATGGCCTTGCATGTAAGTTGCTCAATAACTTCAATGTGTGAGCTCAACTCATACAAATTTCATTATTCACTTACCCAGCATGGCAACCCAAACACACATGTAACCCTCTATCAAAAGCCACACTCACCTAAGCCAACTCCAGCGTGGACTCCTGCCTTGTCTTCATGCTGGATAAGCCATAGTTCAATGCTTTAGCCTCACCGAAACAGGCTGACAGCCCAGTGAGGGGTTCAAGACACCAATCCTGCTCTGAGGTTGGACTGTGACAATGTTTCACAAAGCAAGACGAAATATTAAAAGTAAAAAGACCAGCAGGTGGCTTTCATCAAGCTAGCAAAATGCAGTAATGCCCTTTCTCTTAATCGCGTGCTTCTTACTTTTTAAATGATAAAATATGGTATTCTTTTTTCTTACTAACCAACCATGGTAGATTTTGACAGTGGCTTTTTAAATTAGGTTCTTTGGGGTTTTAATCCTTTGTTGGCAGTCATGGGTTAGGCCACCGAGTTTTTCGGAAAGTGTTCTGAGTAGGAAATTAAAATACTTGGATGCCGGTTGTGGTAGCACACCCTTATAATCCCACACACGGAAAGCTGGGACAGGAAAACTGCCTCGAGTTCAAGGCCATCCTAACTACATGGTGAGGCCCTGTCTCAAAAATGAAAGAAAGAGAGAGAGAGAGAGAGAGAGAGAGAGAGAGACAGACAGAAAGAGAGAGAGAGAGGGAAGGAAAAAGAAAAAGGAATCTTAGAGACACTGGGGAACACAGGGAACTATGCAATGGCCAGAACATTGTGACTTTAAAAGTTGGGCGCTGGAACATCATCTTCCTGGTCAGGTCTCAGAGCTGTTGGCCCAATGTATGGCCCGTGTGCACACCATGTCCCCAGATACGCGCTGTTCTTTAGGCCCATGTGGGCGGGTCATTTCTCTCCACACCAGCTCCAAAGGAGTGCAATGAATTAGGCTCCGCTATGAAATTCCTAGCAGTGGTTTTGCAAAAACATAGTGTTCCCTGTGGGTCCTAAGACTACAATTGAAAAGTACCAACTGTTAATAGGGCTCATCTCAAAACCTTCTCTTTAGTCCTTTGGGGAGAAGGCCAAGCTCTCCAGAGGTACATCAGGACTTGGAAATCACCAAATCCAGTAGCTACCTGGCCTTGGCTCAAATATCCCTCCCCTAGGAAGCCTTTCCAGGGCACTTGAAGTGAGGTTTTATTCCTTTTCCACATATCCTAAGTACTAACAGTGCCGTGTCCATTCTAACATGGACCCAGTTGGTACTCACCATGTGCCAGGAGGTGCTAGGCATGCAGAGGCAGGGCCTGGTGTATAAGTCTTTGCCTTCAGGGGAGCAGGGAAACCAACAAATCAAATGCTGTGGTAAGTATGACAGTGGTGAGAACAAGCTGAATGGGCACAAAGGCAGGAAAGTCAGCTCCAGGGCCAGGGCAGAGAATCAAGGAAAGCTTTGCAGAGAAGCAGATGCCTCAACTGGGCCCTTTGGCTCTTCCTGGGCAGGAGGGAACACAATGACCAGTGTCCATTTATGAGAATGGGAAAGGTGACGCCCTCTATCTTCCAGAGAAATTGGTTCCCACAGAACAGGAATTACTCATTTCTACTGCTGATATGATATCTCTTTAGCACACATAAAGAACACAAGTTCAACACCCGCTCATGGTTCTGCCAACTCATAACCCAAGCCACCACTAAACCTCCAAAAAGAAACACTTTTTCAACAGGAAACAGAACACATCTGTGGTCTCAAAATCGTACATCTTGGAAGTGTAGAGAAAAGCAAACTATTTGCTCAAAATGTAAAGGAGGCTTCCAGAAGAGAACACCACAGCTGGGCCAGGTGGCCAGATAGGGCCAGTTGCTCGTCCACACTCAGGAGCAGCCCTGCCACCTGCCTGATGTGCCTCACTCTGCAGTCTTCCACAAGATGACCCGAAAGTGGCCACCCCAGTGAAGAACCACCAGCCCCAGGGGACCTGCCATTTCTGACACCTTGTCTCCCTCCATTAAAGTCATGTTCTGCCTTCCAAGGCTGAGCACTCCAGCTGACTTTCATACTGCTGGTATGAAAGTCCTGTACTCATGTTGGCTCTCAAACCGCATCATGCAAGAGGAACCATTCGGAGAAGCGTATGAAGCTGGATTCTTAACTTCTCACCACCAGAGATCCTGATTAGTCTGAGACTAGGGCCCAGAGCTGCATTTTAACAAGCATTCTCAATAATGTATCAAAATTAAATTTATTTTGGTCCTAGGGATGAGACCCAAGGCCTTACACTGAGCTACAACCCCAGCCTCAGCAGTCTGGTTAATTTTAATGCAAGTTCCCAGACTATAATTTAAGAAATGCCAGCTTACAGGTTGACTCATTAGCCACTACCTCCTTTCCACCTTTATAAGACTCTTTAAATACAATATATCATGAAAAACAACTTGGGGCTGGGGTTTCAGCTCAGTGGTAGAATTCTTGTACAGGGCCTTGGGTTTGCTCCCCAATGGTGGAGGGAGGGAGAAAGAATAACAAACCACACTTCAGAACTACTATCTAGTTCTCCTCTCTGATACTGTGTACCGTGAAACACAAAATGCTTTGCTTTGGGCTTTTGCAAAAAGGTCAGATGCAATGACCATGTTGGGATGAACGACCTGAATATCTACATTTTAACTTAAGTCTTTTCAGTTCTGTTTTTTCTTTTTCTGATTTTAACTTATTCATGCTGGTCCTTTTTAGGGTATTTGTTCTTATCGGTCATGTCAAAAACTTGTAAAAGAGGTAAAATAACAACCTTTCAGAGTCCAAGACAAATATCATCCCTCTTCAAAACTTTCCCCAAGCCTCCCCAAGGCAGCCTTTGCAAGCTCGCCATAAGCCCAGCTAGTGAGGAGAGGCTCCACTCAGTCTATCTGTGGCCTCCCCCAAGACAGGGAATTGTGTCCTGTTCTTTCTGTTCTCGGGATGGGTCCTGGCAGAGTAGGATAAAAACCCAGCACTCGTTCAACTCAAGAGTTACAAAGCTGAGCTACCAGTGCACAGAACCATCCTGCCGTTGATGGCTTAGGGTTTTTTGTTTGTTTTTTTTTTTTCCCTAACTACATATCTGCAACCAAAGTGGGAGCACAAAGGCCCCTTTCCAGGTCCAAGGATGCCTTCTGTTTCCAGGTATAGCACCTGATTCATCAGCTGCAGGCACATTTCTGCCCTTAATTTAAAACTAAGTTTTCTGCAGGATCTAGTCCCCTAATTTTAGAGTTTTTGGCAATGGATGACCTAACCTCCTAATGAAAATGTTCCATTTCCTCATTAAGCCTCATAATGCCATACCATACCAACCTTTCACCCAGTGCGACCTGTTCCTTAAGAAAATAAGCCTGCAGTTCAAAGTCTGCTGTGAGTTGTAAGATCACCCAAAAAAACTCAAGTGGTCACTCAGTTCAGGATGCTGTCACAAAAGGTAACAAGGCCTAAAGCTAAGGATGCAAAGTGATGACCAGGATCCACCTCAAATCCAAAACTAAAAATATCCCTGCAGATCAGAGTTAGCGGTCTCCAGAACTACTGCTCATGAAGGAAACTGAAGGCCCAAGAGGCCACAGAATTCCATAAGAACACTTTAGATTCACAAAGAAGCCATCCTTACCTCCCCTGTCACGTGCCTTTGGGGTTTTGATGCTCACAGAAGCACCCACACAGGACACAGCAAATCACAGTACTTATGCTTCCATCTTCCCTCCACTGGGATTCTGTCTTAGGATTCTTCTCAATCTTTGGTTCCAGAAGCCAACTTGTTAAGGTGGCATAAAAGTAAAATCTTGCTAGGCTACTGGAGAGGCCAAGGGAAAAGGACCACAAGTTCAAGGCCAGCCTGGCCAGTTTAGCAAGACTCTGTTTCAAAATAAAAAAATTAAAGCGGTTAAAGCTCATTTTCTAGCAAGGTATTTTCTAGCAAGTGTGAGGCCTTAGGTGGGTTCAATCCCTAACCCAAAGAAGAGGAGGTGTACTTTATTTGATGATATCATTAATCTAACCCCCATCTCTTCTTGCTCTGTGGTTGAGCTGCTCTTGAACTCACAATTCTGCCCCAGCCTCCCAAATGCTGGGATTACAACCATGTGTCACCACACCCAGCTTTAATGCTTAGTGAGTGTATTTCTTGGTCATAGCTCTGAAATTTAGCGGTGCAATAGGAACAATAAGAGACGGCAGGAAAAACTCTAGGAGATCTCAGAACAGGGGCAAGACAATTCTCTTTTGTCCTGGAATGACTCAAGGAAAAGGTTTCCACCAGCAAGGAAGCCACAGCTAGGCTTGGGGATCAAGAAACAGTGCCTGGAGATGCCAGTTTTTACAGCCTAGTTAATAGCCTCCCCAGTGTTTGGCCCTTATGGGAGGGGGAAAGTCCCAGGAAAATTTATGTTTTGGTCCCAGAACAAGATAGATTTCTCCCACTCATTTCTTTAGCTGGAATTTGTGGAAACTGGACCCGCCCCGACCAGTTACTCCTAGGAAAAGACTCCTAGAATTCCCACATTAGCCTCAGAAGAATCCAGCTGTATCTCTTTCCTCCCAGGACCACAACACATCCTGTGGGGGAGAGTTTGAGCTTGCAAAAGATGAGTCTCAGACAGGCATGTAGCGCTTTATTTTAATCCTTCTAGGCTGGGCAGTCCCTCTGCCTCCTCTGGGCCATCTTTTCAGCCTGCAGCCAGGACTTAACCAAGGCCTACCCCTTGAGGACTCAACTGCCTCAACCCTCTCCAGAGCCCCACAATGCCAAGTAAGGGTGCTGGAAAGAACGCTTTGCTCTGTTATATCCCTGAGCCATTTGCCGGAAGAAATGTAAACATTTGACAGTCTACAGAAACCAATTCCAATTTCCAAGGGAAGCTGCATGGTAGAAAGCAGTCACAAACCCAGGATTCAAACCACCGATTCGCCTCAAAAGCCACAGGTGAGTTTTATAATTCACCTTGTTGACGACAGCAGGGGGTCCTACAACATGTATTTGCTGCATAAATATATGAGCAATACTTGTGGGCAAGTCTGATGCGTCAAGAGGCAGACAAGTCCCACTTACTAAAATTTAAAAGAGGTTAGACATCATAAAGACAGTATATGCTGAGAAGTTAGCTAAATTTAGCTATAAATACTGGCATTTCAAAAACATGGAGTGTGGGGCTGGGGATTTAGCTCAGCAGCATAAGCACCTGCCTTGCAAGCAGGCAGTTGTGAGTTCGATCCCTGGTACCGATAAAAACGAAAAAGAGTACTTCCGGGAAAACATGGCAGACAGATAGCAGCAGCTACGGAGGCTCTCTGAAAGACCCAGCTTAGAATTCAGGAATGGTGCGGAGTAAGGAATCATAAGCAAGTGGAGATATGCCCTGCTGACCCAAGAACGAACTGGGCTGAGAGAAACCAACTGGGAATGCAATCCTGGTGCTATAATAGGAACAGAAAAGCCTCAGTGTGGAAGCTGGAGCCCGCGCCACTGGAAGCCGCGATTTGGGTTTCCCACTCTGCTGCTGCATCTACATCAGCTTGGCAGGGAGAGAGACGCACGAAAGCTCTGAGAATGGGAATCGGTGAATGGAGTTGAAAGCAGGACGGATGGGGAGCTGTGCATTGACCTGCGGTGAGTGAGAGAAACTGGAACTCTTCCACAGTCTAAGGAGACTCCAACAGAGGACATTCTGGGACCAGGCAGACTTGCGGGAAGAGAGCACTGCAGTGACTTCAGTTACGTATCCCCCTCTCAAGCGGGAATGGTGAGCAGTGCCTAGCCTACGTGACACTGATGGCTGAGACTCAGTAGGCTAGTACAACCCAGGTCCCAGCACCTGAAGGTAGATTAACCTGGAGGGGCGGGCCCTGCATAGGCTGCCTAGTCTGCAACTTGCTGGTGCGCTTCAGTGGGCGGAAAACCTAGCTGGCAATTCAATCAGACTGTGGCTGACAGGGAAGGAAGCTGGGCCTCCTATATACGCTTGCATATATAAGGAACAAAGAATATGGGAAGAGGCAACAACAAGAAAGGGTCCTCGGCCCCCAATCCTGAGAAAGAGGCAATAGCAGACACAGCACCAATAGATATAAAACACTATCTCCAGAGCCTCATAGACAAGTTCAGGAATGAAGTTATTAATGACCTGAAGCTAGACATTAACAGAATAGTTAGAGAAATGCTAAGCACCACCCAAGAAAAAACAGATGGTGGAATGGAAGAACAGAAAAAGAGGGGAGAATAGTTTGATGGAAAAAATAGAGAAAGCATAGAATATGTGAAGCAGGTTCAAAGAGATTACCAGGAAACTAAAAACTCTATCGAAAACTGGCATAACAGCTTGAAAGAAACTAAGGACAGATTATCTGAACTGGAGGGCAGATTTGTAATATGGGAGCATGAAATGAAAAGCTTCTTAAAAATAACAAAGAAACAAACAGCAATAATACAAAGACTAGAAGATGATAAGAGGATCTATAACTTAAGAATTAAGAACATAAAAGAAGAAGTAGAGACACAAACAAATGAACTACAAAAGCTACTCACAGAAATAATCCAGGAGAATTTCCCTAATTTAGCAAAAGGTAAAGATACTCAGTTGTATGAAGCATACAGGACCCCAGCCACCTACAACCCAAACAGAACAACACCCAGGCATATAATAATTAAAATTCCAGATATCCAATACAAGAACAGAATATTAAAAGCCATCAGAGACAAGAAATAGATCACTTACAAAGGAACACCCATCAGAATTACAGCAGATTTCTCGGCACAAACCATCAAGTCACGAAGACAGTGGGGGGAAATAATTCTAGCTTTGAAAGATAATAATCTCCAGCCAAGATTGATATATCCTGCACAACTATCCCTGGAAATTGATGGAAAAACAAGGTGCTTCCAGGATAAAGAGGAACTAGGGGAATATGTAACCACCAATTTAACTCTACAGAGAACACTGCAGGATATTCTAAAAACGAAAAATACGAAGAATCCAGAAATAGTGGCAGAGAGGCCACAATGAATGGAGCAGAAAACAAAATGAAGAAGACAAACTGACAACTAATGACAGAAAAAGAGCTCAACAGAAATGAGACAGAGAAGATTGGATGACAGGAACAGCTATTTTGGAGAAAACGACGTCATAATAGGTAATACTGATTTAGTATCATCTTGTTTTGAAGTCTCATCAAGCTTTTGTTCTTCTGTCTCCATTGGTCTAAACAGGTTGTATCTTATTGGATTTTATTATATTATGATAGTATAAGCATAAACTTTTATAGACAAGGAAGTTATACAGTAACCATTGTTCATTTTATGTTAGTTGATTCTAAATACCCTGTAATACTGTCATTCTCTTAAATGGCTTTACATTGTTTTGATATATTTGATGCTACAGTATACGAAGTTATACTCAAAGAATTCAAGGAAAGAGACAATATAGTAACTACTTTTATGTCGGGATTATCTTGTGGTGAAACACTATTTTACTTAAATGGTTATGTTTTGATCTGCGCTGTTTTGCTGTTATGCCCTCTTTTATCTCAATCTCCATTTTATTATTTGCTTTTTTATTTTTATCCTTTTAATTAAGGGAAAAATAAATAAAAAATAGGATATATTATAGTAACCCACTTTGACTTTCCATTATCTTGATTTAAAGCCCTGTATTGCTCTCACCATCTTGTTTTGACTGATGTTCCTCTATTCTGTTTTGCTTGATAGTACCAGGTTCGAAAGTTTAGGCAACAGCTGTGAAAATAGTGGGATTCATTATTTAATGACACCTATTCTGGTTGACTATTATCTACTTTTGAAGACCTATAATGTCTCCAATGTTTTGGTTTTGTTGGTTTTGTTCTTTACTGTTTTGTTCAATTTTATTATAACTGATGATATAGGCAATTCAATTAGAGATAGCGGGAGGCATTATGGTAACCATTGTTGATCACCTTGTATTATGCTTTTACATTATCTATTATGTCCACCCTTTTGATTTGCCGGACTCTGTTCTGTTATGTCACATTTGGTTCTACTCTCTTCCAAAAAAGTAATAAGAACTGTGGGAGTAACAAAACCCAAAATGTGTAATAGTCATTGTACAAAAGAGAGGAAAAGAAAGTGCTCTAAATGATATAACTGCATGTATATTTACGTGTATAAGATAGATAATGATATCACTGAGTTTTGTTGGATCATTGAACAGAACTGTTTGCAGTCTCACTATTTGAATGTCCACTTTATATGCTTTAATTTTGTAACTTGAACAACTATTTCTAAGATGACAATATGTAATCCATTAACTAGTGATTTCCTACTGTTTATTTTTTTCTGTAAATCTGTATAACTTGTATTCTTTCTCTGCTTTTTTTCGCTTTCTCCTTAAATAAAATTAAAAAAAAAAAAAAAGAAAAAGACAAAAAAAAAAAAAAAAAAACTATGGAGGAACAAAAGTTAGTTACAGAAGAGTATGAGAAATTACACAAAACAAAGCAGAGGAGTTTTATGTTCAAACAAAATATAGCATGGACAAAGTGAAAAGACAACTGATTCAGAGAGGAGAGCTATAATGTATCAGACCAGCACAACAGCCAGGTGTGCCTGTAACCCCCAGCACTCAGGAGGCTGAGGCAGGAGGATCACCTCGAGTTTGCAGCCAGTCTGGAATACATAGTGAGTTAAGGATCACCCTGAACTACATAGTAAGATACTATCTCAAAAAAAAAAAAAAAAATGGATCAGGAAATGAAGTTTGATGGCTTCACGAGAAGGAAGAAAGGAAATAAGGGAATAGTAGGATGGAGCTGGGTATGTCCTTACAGTGGATCCTTTAGACAGAGACCAAAGGTCCCTGAGCTAAGTCTGCAGCACTGTTAAAGATGGATTTGTCAAGACTTGACAAAGAAAACTCATCCTTACCCCAGCCTTTGACCTATCAGTTGCCTGATTATACTGGGCTCTCCTGGTAGGACTGCCTGCAGCCAAAGAATTCTAACCTACTTGACAGTTCTAATTTTCCAGTAAAGCAGCAACTTATCACCCAAGCGCATGTCTGTCTCGGGGGCGGGGGGGCTGGGTTACTCGTCAGCTAGTCCTCTGATCAGTTCTGGAGCCCTGATAAGTGTCTGGAGCTGCAATGCTAATTACAAGTGCTGTACTGTACTATGTGTCCTCCTCACTCCATCTAGAACCAGACCTTGGTTACAGGAAGCCCAATGCCCCACGCCCTCTCTGGGCAAGCAGCCAGCTATGCATTCCTGGCACTTCAAATGCAGCCAGTTCTAATTCCTTCCTCGAAGTGGTGGGGACAGTCACATCTCCCTCTTAAGTGGCAAGCGAGGTAATACATATACAATATGTATCATAGTGCTGGGCACTAACAGATGTTCAACAACTGTTACTTTGCTTCTTTCCCCTTACTCCAAGGAACTTGAAAGCCTACAGGTTATTACAGCTTTATCAATACAAGTAGCTAAATTTTCACATTTCAACTCTGAACCACTAGCCTCAATGACAACTTTGGAAGACCCCAAGGCTATGACACATGAGGGTTGAACAGGTACTTTGTTCACTTTTTATTTTCAAGGATAAATACTAAAACATTAAAGAACCGCAAGTATGGGAAAAGAAATTTTATAATCTTGGGAAGATGAATTATTTTTCAAACTATGCAAATAATCTGACATCATAAAGAAAAAGTATTTAAATAAACAAAAATTCATAATTTCTACCAGAAATACAGTTAAAGGGCAAGTGACAGGCTGAGGATGTAGCTCACTGTAAGGCACTTCTTTAGCACATACGAGGTCATGAGCTTGTCAATCACCAGCAATAGGAAAACATTTTAAATTGAAAAAAAAAAAAAAAAAACCCAGCCATACCTTGACATTTGAATGTTTTGAAACTCAAACAAATGTGACGCATTTTGACATAAGTGTGTCGACCTGATACTTATCATTTGTCGGTACTGAGGGCACAAGCTAGAACTTGTCAGCGTTGTTTGTCTCCTGGCTCGCCACCCCTCCAGCCAAAACAACCTGCTCAGCATTCACTGCTTTTGCACCTAGTCAAACCTCCCAGAACCCAAGGTACCACTACGAAAGACAAGTGGTAATTTCCACAAAAACTAACAAAAGTCAGGCCTAGGTGAATTGTACCAGATAAGTAATTTACACAAATCAACCACAAAGTCTTCCAAAAAATAGAAGGGAAACATCCCTACTCATCCTCTGAGGCAGTATTACCTTGATAGGTAGAAAAGACAAAAATACCACAAAGAAACAAAACTACAGACCAATCTCTTATGGAAAAAAAAAAAAAATCAACAAAATGCTAGAAAGTCAGTCCAGAAACAAATAAAAAGCATTATAAATCACGGCAACTGATAACTTATTCCAGGTATGCAAGACTGATTTAATATTGAAAATCAATTATGTAATAATTTACATGAATATAAAACCATACAATAATCTCAACAGAGAAACAGCACTGGACAGATTCATCAACTTTCATAATAAAACACTCAACAAACAGAACTTTTTCAACTTGAAAAAGGACCTTCATGAAAAACCCACTGCGGACTCAGAATAGTGAAAAACTGAATGTTTTCACCTTGAAGAATTCAACATTGTATCAGCAGTTCCAACCAGGGCAAATAAGTTTAAAAAAAAAAAAAAAACCAAACAGAGCTACTCTGAGAGTTAATAAAAATAAATGCACATGAAACAATTTCTCGTGTGTGGCATCTATTAAGCACAAAACAAGCCTAGAACTCTGTATTCACAGTAGTTCCCAGTGACGGGGTTTTCACACTGACCAGCTTATCTACCCATTCCCTGGCTTCTGCTTTCCTGCTTAGGACTAGAGTTGCCAGAAGAACTTGAAGTTGGTGTATGTGTGGACTTCTGCAGTCAGTCAAACACAATCCTGAGTCTCAGAGCCTACTGACAATTACCGCAGGTCTACATGGCTGGCCCTAGCAGAGACAGCAAGCATTCCGCTGGTCTGCAATGAAGCCATTTAGCCACACCAGGTAAAAGTGCATAGCTAGGCACCTGGGAATGTGTTTAGTGGTAGGGTTCTTGCCTTGCATGCACAAGGCCCTCAGTTTGATCCCCAGCACCATCAAAACAAAACAAAACAAAAAACAGAAAGAAAAAGAAAAAAAGTGCACGATACTTCAGCATTCTCAGGCAGAAAGACAATCCAAGGAGCAACCGTTCATTTCATTCCATAGGTGGGTAAGCTGAGGCCCAGAGACAGCATGACTTCTCTCAGATTACTCAAAAGGCTGCAAACAGAGCTGGACTTAAGGACTTGACATTTTGGGTTCTAACACCATGCAGGTTTTTCCACCAACATGCCGGGCCCATGGCCATACCAAGTTCATTACATCCAGCTTCAATTTTTAAAACTTTTAACCAGCTACCACCTCTCCTCCTCCAGCAAACACCTAACAGCTCCTTTCCAGCGCCTCCTCCTCAGGTGTTTGTGGTATAAACCCTGACAGATTGTGTCTGCCTTGAAGGAAACACAATAAGCAAAACCCGGCATACCTGACAGATGGCAATCACATCCAAGTTCCCAGTGTGGTGGGTTCAACAAGATCGTCTTTCTCCTTGACTGGGGGAAGGTTTATCCCAACCGCCATGCCACAGTGTCCACTAGACACTAGCACAGAGTCACTTATCCTTCAGTTGTAGTCACAATCTCACACTTCTTCCTTTATCCTCCTCTTGCATCTGCCCAAGGTCAGGTAAGAATTCTACCTGTGGTTTACTGAACTGAACACAGGTCTTCTGTGCCAAAGAGGATGGGTAAGACATCAATCAAAAGATACTCAGAGCCCCGATATTATCCTGTGCCTTATCTCATTCAGCTGCTTGTTTTTTGAGACAGGGTCTCACTGTATAGTTCAGGCCAGCCTTGACCTCACTATACAGCCCAGGCTGGCCTCAAACTCATCAGGATCCTCATGCCTCAGCCTCCCAAACGCTGAGATTACAGTGACGTGCTACCACACCAGACTCATGCAGTCCTTTTATCAACTCCTTACAGAAATGATCTTCCTCATATGATGATGACAATGATGACATCTGGCCTTAGGTTCTCTGAAACAATATGCTGAACAGCAGCTCTGACCTATGAAAGTGAACTGTGAGTTCAGGAGACAGCAGGACAGACAGAGTGGCTATAAAGGAATGGAAGGGCTGTCACAAGTTGAACCTGGCCCCCTTTGCTCTATCTGCATAAGCATCTGGTCACTGAAACCACTGGCTCTGAAGTCACCCATCATTTATCCAATTCATCAGCTCCTATTGGTCTACAAAGCGAGGCATGTGTGGGGCAGAACTGATGCTTCGTATTTATAGACTTTGGGCTATTAGATCAACTTCTTGTTACCTTTTTTTGTATCAGAAATCAAACCTCCAACCTAGAGTTTGCCAGGCAGGCACCTGTGGCTAGTGAGCCACATCCCCACCCCTACTCAATACAATTTAAAAACCTTTCTTAATTAGGGTTCTGTTTTTGAATCCCAAAAAAGCCATCACATGAGAGTTTATCCTTATGAATTAGTCAATCAGGTGCCCGGGTTGGCCTGTGAGAAACTAACACGGTTTCTATGGGTGCCTGCACGTAGTGTTTCCATCAACTGACACAGAAAAGTTTAGATCAACACCGGTTTTTAAAACCAGGGTCCGACTTGACTCTACAAGTTTGGCTCTACATACAAAGAAAGAAGGAAAGAAAATGCTTATCTTGCAAAATATATGGGGTGTTTAAAGAATTATAAGTAGGCTCCTTTCCTGGACACTGAGTGACCACTGCAGGTGCCACCCACAGCCAGTCATTAAAGAGAAAGCTTCACATCTAGAACTCACAGTGCCTCCACTTAGCAACGACCTCCTAAATCCTCTCTCTCTCTCTCTCTCTCTCTCTCTCTCTCTGTCATACACACACACACACACACACACACACAGCTGGAAAGTGTACACGTAGGGCTCCAGATAGATTCAATTTTCCCTCAGAATCCACATTCTTTCAAAGCTAGGAATTTCCAATTTAGAGCCTGTGAATGATTCCAAACTTCTTGGAAAGCAATGTGACAGAAGAAAGAAAAAAAGCGCTGTAAAGATGACTGACCCTATGTGGCCCAGAAATTTCTCTCCAGGAATTCAACCCAAATAAGTAATTCAACTCAAGCAGAGACCTATACCCTGTAAAAATGTTCATCAGGACTATCTATGATAGTGAACTGTGAAATGGAGAATGCTAAAGATTATAAGGATTTAAGACAACGGCAATAAAAGATACAATCAGGAAGTGGCCAACTAGCCAGTAGTAGAACATTTGTCTAGCATGGCCAAGGTTCTGGGTTCTGTCCTCCAGCACCTTAAAACTAATGAGAGTTAAAAAACAAAAATTGAGAAGATATTGTCACACAAAAAATAGCTAAAAATAGTTTCATGCAATAATTACAACACAGAAATACATGTGTGCATTTGGACAGTAACAGCAAGTTTTGTTATAGTAGTAGGTAAAATTTCTTTAACATCTAATGTGATAACCTAGTATCTTCAAAAAAAAAAAAAAGGAGGAAATCTAAAAGCAAAAGCAAAATCACAAACAAGCACTACCGCAGTGCCCCCGTGGTCAGTTTCACTTCCCAGTTTTGTTACCTCTGTTTCAGTTGCTTACTGTCATCAATCAAGGTCCAAAAATAGTAAATGAGAAATTGCAGAAATAAGCAATTCACAAGTTTTAAATAAACTTTGTAACAGTATGTTGTTATTATTCTTCTATTTTTATTAGTTATTGTTGATAATCTCTTACTGAGCCCAATTTAGAAATCAAGCTTTATCATAAGGTAAATCTGTATATATCTCATGGTACATATGGGGTTTAGTACTGTCTACAGTTTTAGAAAATCTCCCAAACACCCTTGAAGGTGACCGCCACAGATAAGAGGGAGATACACTATTATTACTACCAATCTTAACTCACACATATTCAGAGCTTATTATGCGTTAGCCACTTTCATGGCCATTATCTAAACTTTACAACATCTACCAGTATGAAGAGGTTGTTATTTTCCCTGCTTCACTGGTGAGAACAGTGAGGTTAGACACAATAAACCTTCACAGATCACACAGCACCTAATTTCTGTGACAGAAACATTCCTTGTGCCAGTTCTAAGTTAAAATCTTTATGCCAGCTTAGACAGACAGAAGATCCTCAAAAAAAGCCTCACCACAAAGAGCTCTGAAACAGGGCGTGGCTCGTGAGCTTCATGAGGAATTTCAGAGATCTTTCGTGCTGCAGATATAACTAGGATTTCACACACACACACACACACACACACACACACGCCCCAAACCAGGCAAAAGACAACACAAATTTCTAAAAGGTAGCATGGATCGAAAGTCTACACTTGCCTAAAATGTTGTAATGAGTTAGAAGCATAAGGACCAGAACGCAGAACCCTTACCCCAGTGGCCTTTGAGACTTGCCCTATGCAGACCATGAAAAGCCTTTCTGGAGCTCTTTTCCCTCTCACCAGTCTCCCTTTGGGCCTTCAGCCTTCCACTGTTGAGAGCAGTGCCAACGACAGCGTCTTTTCCCTTCTACCATCTTCCACTCACTCTGCCTTCATTTCCTTTCTCCCTTGCCCTGCGGGTCCCTGAATGTAAGAGCTGGGACAAAGGCTATGTGACAGCAGCTAGAACTCACAAGATACTTAGAACAATAGAGCCCTGCCCTTCCCAATGACGGAGGCTGTTAAACACGCCAAGACAGAGGCACTGAGACAGGGGTATTTGGAAGAAGGCCCTTCGTTTCAACTCTGACCCAGACACTGACAATGTGGCTCTCCATAAGCCCTCCGTGCCTCCAGAATAACTAGGTTTCCTTGGTCGGTCCATGCTGCACTGGAGGAGTCTGTCAACTGCTAAGCGGCTCCCCAAGAACGGGAGCCGCCCTCGTTCTGTCTCTCTGCATGCTTTGTACTGTGTGGTTACCAATAAAAATCCAATGACTCAGCAAGTGAGTCCCTGCTTGTCCCCTTCTCTGAAGCCCCTCCTGACTACAGGTGATGACTCAACTCATTCCTAGCCAGTTGGGCTCCACTCAGGCTGCCTAGTATCACGTGCACGCCCGCCTGCAGCCATGAAACCCCTAAACATCAAGTCCCCATGCTTTCATAACTCAGATACCAGCTTCTGCAAGTCTCCCTAATCACAGCCTTTCCTGTTTTTCAAGCTGGCAGTGTCCTGCTACACCAACAGCAGCTCTGTGATTTCAGGATGTCAAAGGCAAAGACACAGTATGCAAAACAGGAAGAAACTCTCAAAGCAAATGTTCAAGGCATTTTTAGAATGCACCCTGTCACTGAAGCCCCTGCCAAGGCCCCTTCCTCTGAGGAGGCCCACATGACAGGGGAGGAAGGAGCCTGACCTCACACTACTGGCCTGGCCAATCTGACAGAATCCTGCCCCTTCTGGAGCACTCTCACTCCCTGGCTCTGTGCCAATGATCCCAGGCAGATTTTCAACACCAAACTATCCTTCAGCAAAGAATTTGTGCTGGCCATAATAGAACTCTAGAAAGCAGAGGCAGGAGGATCACAAATTCAAGCTGGGCAATTTAGCAACTTAGCACAAATGTCCAAATGACAACAACCAAAGGGCTGGGTGGCAGGACTAGGGATGGGGGTTTGTTCTGTTGAGGACATTCAAACTGGAGGAACTTCAAAATCCACTCCTCAGCAAGAGCCAGGTAAGCCAGCCTAAGGCCTCGGACTTAACCCATGACGTACTAAGAGTCAGCATCTGCTGGTTTTTGAGGCTTTTCCCTAGAGAATGCCTGGAAAACTGAATGTTCTCATTCCACAGCCCCTTCCCGGAACTCAGGAACACATGGAGGTAGAAGAGCCTTGCTTATGTTTCCAAATCTGATTTGCTAGTTTGCCTCCACCCTTCCTATGTATCACACCTCGGTGACGTCAGTGGCCCTGAATGAGCTCACTCACTTCACCCAGGCCAGAGCCTGGAGCCACAGCAGGCCACCAAAGCCTATCCAGGGACTTGGCTGCTAAGGAAACACATGAAGTTACTAAGAAAGTGTCACGGGACCTGTTTTTCATTCTGTTCAGAGCAGGTCTCTGCTCAGTCACATGCTAAGGTAAGTCCTACAGTCCCTACCCCAAGCACTTCCTGGACCTGGTTTCCTTTTTTAATCAGAATTCTGGATACACCACTTAGCAATAAATTACACTCACCTGCTAGCACTAAGCAACCCTGTAGTAACTTCTGATGGGTCCATTCCTTTGTAAGACTCGCTTAAAAACCCAGACCCTCTCAAAAAAAAAAAAAAATTTACTCCATTTTTCTTTTTAGAAAGGTCTCCTAAAAAACCATATTTAAAAAAATAAAAAGTATACAAAGTTTTATACACAAGCCTCACCACCCCACTAAGAAAAAAAATAAAACTCTATGCATATGTTTACAAACAGCTGATTAATAAACTTATGTCAGGCATATTCGCCCAATGGAAGATAATATAGCTTTTGTGGTTTTTAAAGGCATAAGACTGTGACAGAATATCAAGTGAAAAATGCTGTACACCGGGGCTGGGGATTTAGCTCAGCGGCATAAGCACCTGCCTTGCAAGCAGGCAGTCGTGAGTTCGATTCCCAGTACCGATAAAAATGAAAAAGTCAAAAAAAATACTGTACACCAGGCCAGGTACATGAATTTATATCAGTCTGTACACCTGTAACGATATCAGTCATATTCTTAAATATGTAACCCCTCACCAAAGGGAAAAAAAAAAACAAAAAAAACTAGCAACGTTTCTTTTATATGACAGGAACATGTGTTTTTTTTTTTAAATCTCTCTCTCTCTCTCTCTCTCTCTCTCTCTCTCTCTCTCTCTCTCTCTCGGTAATAGGGATGAACTCATGACTTCATGCTTGCAAGGCAGGCGCTTGTGCCACTGAGCTAAATCCCTCGCCCCAATCTTTCAACTTTGCAAATCATTGTCAGTGAGCCTGTGTTACTTTGTCTGTCCCGCAGTGCTAGGGAGCACAGCCAGGGGCCTCAGCATGCTAGGCTAGCACTAGACCACTGAGCTTCATCCCGCTCCCTCTATTACTTTCCAGGAAGACAGGAAGAAATCAGCTTCACTGCTCACACACACAAGAAGGTAAAAATTAATTCACAGCTCTCTCCCCGGCGCCTCTGGGAGGCAAATTATTCTCTTCTCTCTGGGTTTTGTCACTGGCTTTGGAGAGGCTGCATGGAGGCTAAAGAAACAGCTACAAAACACACCCAGACCAGACGTTAAAATCACTGCCAAAGAATTCAGCAACAGCCAATTATATAGCCCCTGGCTTCCATTTGTGTAGCAAAGGGTCGGGCTGAGGCCAAATTGAAACGTGGAACTGGAACCGCTGTGCTGAATGTGTGACTCACCCCTTGTCTAAGGACAAATCCCTTTAGGCCACGTTCACCCCAACAAGCTCCAAGCCGTGTCCAGATGCCCAAGCCACCACAGCCCTCAACCTGGAAATCTCTGATTTGCAGAACATCTCTCCTCAGATGGACGAGGACCTCCCCTTACTCTGAGTAGACCATGTAAACACAGAAGCATCCATGGCTGAGGTCTTTACAGATAACAGTCATGCCTTCCAGGAGCCCTGCCCACCTTCAGAGACAGCAAAGACCTCATTCAGCTCTAAGCCCAGTCCCAAGCTCTCCCAGGAGTCATGGTCTGGCGAGCTCCTTTACAGCGACCTCACAACCCAGAGACCACAGCAGACTGTGCCACAGCCAAATGCACAACGGCCAGGCTCTCAAAGCATTTAAGCCAAAAGGGTCGCCCGATTGTCCTAAAACAACTGAATTCCATTCCATTGGATAAGAAAAACTGGAATTTCCAGGTGGATGTGGATTCAAGCAGATTTCCAATCCCTGCCTCTGAACAGGAACAGGCAGAGAACAAAAAGTAGAAAAAACATACAGAAGACACCAGGTAAGAAGGCAGCAGAGAAATCAGCAGGTTTAACCACTGAATAACAGAGCCCTTACCATACACAAACAATTCACAGATGAGCCCAAGGGACCTGCTATCAAAATTCCTGGTATAGAATCTATGAAAGAGCTCAGCTGCCTTGGCATAAACTGCCCCTCATTCTCAACTCGTAAACTAACCCAGTCCTAGCCTGGAGATCCCTACCTCACTGCCATCCAAAGACCACAATACTCAGGCATACGACTACTGATGTCTCATCATAACTACTGTGAAGCACCAAGTTAAGCTTACTCAGCAGAACCACTGCATAGCTTCAGAAATTAGAGGAAAATTTCTGTACAATTAATAAAACCCTGAAGGAAGTGGACATTAGCCCTGAGTTTCTAAAGGAGGTAAGTGGTAGGGAGAGGGAAAGGAAAAGGATAAAACACACACACACACACACACACACACACACACACACCAGTTTCCCTAAATTATATCAACACTGTTTAATTATGTTTCCCTTGCCTAAATTGTGAGTTTCAACAGGGAGAATATTCCATCTTCTTAATACAGGCACATGGCTGTAACTCAAACAATTCAAGAAGTTACCAGATGCTTGGCACATCAAGGACTTCTACAAAAGAATTTTCAGACAGAATGGACTCACAGACACACCTTGCAAGGATCATCTGCTTCCCAAACTCTAGGCTACATCAGGTCATTCCTGAGTGTCTGCAGTGGACATCCACTGGGTAACGGTCTTAGGGAAGAACACAGGATAGTCTTCTTCTGGGATGGTACGGTCCCAAGAAGCTGTAGTCGGAGTCCAATCCCACGTTCAGCTCATGATCTCTGGGGCCCACAGGCTTCGTTCTACCTGGTTCATCTGACACCTTACTGCAAAAGGAGAGGGCTCCCATGTTGGCCTAGAATCTGGGGTAAATTAAAACTAAGGATCATTTCTACTGCCATCAGGTCATATGGAAATACTGACGAGGTTTCATCACAAAGTAAGCCAGACAGTCCTGGAGGAGATTATGATTTGTGTCTGGATGCCTCCCCCAAACCTTAGGCAGTCTTGGGGCTGTGCTTCTAGAGTTTGTGATTCATAGTCCAATGGTGGGTGAGGATGAGTGCTACATTCACCTGCATACAACGTAAGGGACAGAAAGAGGCTTGCATTTCACTCCACCCTTGCTTCTTTTGCTGTCTTCTGCCAAAACCATGAACTGTGGCTCCTCTGCCATGTGCCATGGAGCCAGCGGAGTATAGAATGAAACTTCCACAAACCGTGAGCTAAATAAACCTTCCCTCCTTTAACTTCGGGTGTCGGATATTTTGTCTCAGCAATGAGAAAAAAGTAACCAACACAAAATTTGGTATCAAAGAAGTGGGGTCATTGTTGTGACTACTACCCCTGACCACGTGGTTCAAGAATGTTTGGGAATGGTTTGTGGGAAAAGTTTATAAAGGTTCAAAGATGTTGCCTGAAAGAGTAGAGCTGGAATTCGTTAGGCTGTTCTGTTCGAGAGATCCTAGTCAGAGCTTCAAAGACCAGAAGGCTGATAAAAATGCTGCCAGTAAAGGCCAGACTTAGGAAGTTTCTGCTAGGAAGGAGTATTTGCTGTTGGGACTCCAGATGATGTATTATGGCTTGGCAGAAAGCTTGTCTGCATTTTGCTGATGTCTGGAGATTTTGCCTGAGACTAAATTAAAGGCAGAGAACTAACTAATCTGGCAGAAGAAATTTCAAGGCAGTCTAATGTCATGGTGGTGGCATGGCTATTGTTGGAGGCTTTTAGCCAAATAGATTTATTTATTTTTTTATTCCCAGTAACGGAGATCACACTCATGACCTCGCTCTTGCAAGGCAGGTGCTTATGCCGCTGAGCTAAATTCCTGGCCCCTTAGCCAGATTTATATTGAGAACCAAGAGCAAAGAGCCCAGTAGAATGATTTAAAATGTTGAGTCTGTCCAAAATAAAAGCTACTGACTGCAAAGGTAGAGCTGAGGAGATCTTGATTGCTGAGAAGCAACAGAGGAAAAATAGGAAAGATAGCCTCGGGGTGTCACAAGAAGCAACAGGACTCCACCCTTTGCAGCCTCAAAACTACAAAAGTGAAAGACTGTTTTGAGGAGAAAGCTGCAGAGCACCATGTTCCACAATAGCAGTGGCCTAGAAAACTTATTTCTCAGAAGTGAATCTGGAGTGCTCAGCAATCCAGGCACACAGGCCTTACAACCAAGAGAAGCTAGTCTGGCTCCTGCACCAGCTGGCAGCAGACCTTGATATCATCTACATGGTGCTGGTTTTAGGTACAGGTACAATACGAGCATTCTGAGGTTAAAGGGGCTTCCACTCAGATTTCAGAAGACGGCCTGAGAGGCCAGGCAGTGCACCCTCAAGAGGGCAATGTCTTAAGATGTAAGTAAGGGTGAAGCCAAAGGTGCAGTGGAGACCCTAGAAGTTTGGAAAAATCAGAAATATGGATCATCTAAGGAAACTTGCAAAGAGGAAGCAGAATAAGCCCAAGAGACAACTGTGGGAGCTACAGTTGCATGCAGTGCTATAGGGGTGGAGTCACCCAAGCCTTTCGAAGCTCACAATCTGCCACAGGTTGCGCTGGACACTGTACATGCTGGATTTTGCACTTGCTTGGATCTCAGTCCTCTGTATCCCTGTTTGTAGCTTTTGGAATGGTAATGTTTATCTTGTGCCATTGAATGTTGGAAGTGTTCAATTTTTCAGGTATAGGGGCTCACAGGTAAGAGTTTGCCTTAGTTCTTGGAGGCGACTTGAGACTCGGACTTTTTAGCAATGCTGAAACTGTTAGGACTCTGGCAACTCTTAGAGATGGACTAAAACATCTTTTGCATAAAGAAATGTGTGTGAGTCTTTAGGAGGCCCAGGGTGGAATGTTACTGTTTGTATTTAGGTGTCTTCCCCAAAGCTCCATGCAGACATGAAGACGCGCTTCTAGAATTTGTGATTGATTCATGGTCCAGTGCCAGGAAGACAGGTATGAGTGCTACATCCAGCCTTGGGTGGGTAATCTGCATACAGCATAGAGGAGAGAAAGAGGCTTGCTCTCTCGCTCCTTTTTGCTCTTGCTGTTTTTGCTATCTTCTGGCACCATGAATGTTGCCCTCAGGCCACACTCTGCCTTGGAGTCAGTTGATTATGTACTGAAACCTCTGTAAACTATGTGCTAAATATACCTTTCCTCCTTCAGTCTTGAGGGTTGAGTATTCTGTGTCAGCAACAAGAGAAAACTAACCAAGCCTGAGGGCATTTCTGAATCTCAGTCTGGTAAACAAAGAATAGCTCTGTGTATATCAACAAATTGTCACCTCCCCCCCCCCCAAAAAAAAGCAACAGGAAAAAAAACTGATAAAAATGACTGGTTGTCTAAACTCAAATCTTCAAGACTTAAACAGGTGAATATCTGTTTCCTCCAACACCCAGGATGAGATTCCACCCCAAGTTGGAAGGTGATAAGACTCTTAAGATTTACCCCAAACTGAGTAGGCAAGAAAGAGTCCTTTCCCAAGCTTCAAAATATACTTTGCCTATGCAGCCTGTTTGTGTCCATGTGTGTACAAATGGGAATAGTGGACAACGTACCGACAGAACAAACTCAGCAGAGACCTAACGAGTGCTTTGTCTTCCATCAGCGTAAACCACAGTAGAGCCAGAGAAACTGACTTACAAACAAGCGAACTCCTGGAGCCCTGGCCACCTATCCTTGCTGTATGCTGGCCCAGGTACTCACCTTTGGATAAGTCTCTTATTTCCTGAACAAATGAGGGCTGTTTCCTCAAAGCACGCCAGGTAAGAAGGGGCCTCTGGGGCTAAAGCAGTTCAGGACTAACTCCCTACCCACTTGAAGGAACTGCACTCAACTACCATGTGCCAGCTAAGCCCCCAGACAGCCCTGCCTTCCTCCAGTCCAGTCTGATGTGCTGCCCACCTCCCCCACTCCACCTCTCTTCAGACTGCCTGTACCACAGCCAGTCAAATCATGTTGAGCTGCCGCCAAATCTGAGCAGAGATAAACATTCCGGGAAAAGAATTACAAGGCTGCTACTCCTCCCATCTCAGGCAAATACCCAGGTGGCCACAAAGGAGGCCTCACTGCCAGGGTCAGTAGAGTAGAGCCTGCATGGACTCCTGCAAACCTAAGACAGGAGCAGCTGTTATAAGGAGACCCACACCACCTGGGCGGAACTCCTTGAAGAAAAAGCCCTACTTCCTCCTCTTAGCACATACTCCAGGGGGCCTCACACTAAGCGTTACCACCTGCCACACCTGCCCTGAATCACACAGCTGGTATACACAGAGAGGAATTCTAACCCAACCTTTTGGAAATCTCTTCCAATGCTTCCACAACCCATGGACAAATCAAACAGTGCCCCATCAGTAACCCAGTATGGTGTCTTACAACCTTAAACTCACCAGCTTTGAGCTAAGAGGGATCAAAGCAAAGCATCTGGCCCAGACCTCTGGACACCAGAAAGTAGAGCGAGGCTGGGGAAAGGAACTACAAGTAGTGAAAAAGCCACAATTCTAAACCCCAAGGATGCTTTCTCCCATCAACCTCAAAACCACCCCACACAGGCTTTGGCTGACACCTGCCCAGTTGAACAGATGGGTTCAACTCCCAGCCCACACACTCCCAGGCAGACTTTCAGCTTTCTCAAGACCCCTTCTGGCCAGGAACCTCCACTCTAAGAGTTGCACCCAATCACTCAAACCTACAGGCTCAACTAAAATGAAGCAAAGACTTCTTTCTACCTTTCTCGGGTTGCCATCTCGGCAGCAGCCTTAAATTTCACAGTTTCATGTAAGTCACATGAAAGCAGCAAAACCAGAGAAGGTCTCGGACCTCTCTACACACCCTCTAAAATGTACTGCTCAAGAAGTCCTTCCCAGCAGACTATTTCAGGATTGATTTAGCAATACCACAAACTGATAGTAGGTTGGTCACTAGCACACCATGTTATAAAACACAGCAGAACTACTGTCACCACTGTCAGACTTCATCAAAAAGACCCTACACCCCAAACAACAATCTAATAAATTCTGGGGCACTTTAATTTATGCATTAATTTTTCTTTCTGCACATGCCTAAGCAATGATCAAAAACAAAAGCAAGAAACTTAGTCTCTTTATGTTCTGGGAATTCTTTCTCCACCCTCTCTACTGCTCAGGGCGATTTTCAGGAGAGCCTGACAAAATGGAACTTTAAGGTCTTTGACAAACCATATTACTACATTAGTTTTAGCTGTCAAGTACTGAGTGCTACTACGTAGGTGCCATGTATTTAATGTTCACAATCTCAGTCCTAAAAATAATTCTGTAAGGTATGTGTCCACTTGACACATGACGAAAAAACGCTTTAAAAAACTAGAACAAGTCAAGACATTTAGCACCGCAGCAAAGATATAGCAGACCACTCTGCTTCCCAGATTAACTATCAAGTCCAAAAGATTTCAATTTTCTGCCTTCAAGCAAAGGCCCCCTCTTTACTACACTTCACCGTCAGACCTATTCCAGGAGGTCTCTCCGAATCTGATACGAAAACACTGAAGTATTGCAGAAGTTGAGCAAGAGCATGTAGAAAGGCTGGCTCTGCCAGGGCTCTCCGGAACGTGACAGAGCAGTTGGCAGCATGCCTGCCTGTCTGCCTGCCAGCTTGCCAGGGCCCCTCACCCAGAACAACATTCTTTAAAATCTGGCATCAGAAATGAGCAGCCACCTGTCTTCAACCCGGGAAGCAACCTGTGGCTGCCTGCTACAGGTCAAGGAGAGGTCCCGGCAGGACTCAGCCTCCTGACCTAGGAATGTAAACCCACCTCCCCAGCTTCCTGCCTATGTTGAAACAGGCTAAAGGCTGGGCTGGATCATCTGGGCTGGCAGTGCAGGGAGGAGGCAAGGCCAGGCTGACTGGTTACATTTTAGCCCTCCAGCCCCCAGGGTACACGACTCAGCTGCCCCTGAGAGGGCCCCACTCACTGGGGTTTGGGGAACCTACAGGAGGAAGCTGGGGGTGAGGGGCAGGGATCTATCTACACAGAGGAGGAAATGAACACAACAGTAACAACTGCGAGTTTACCCTCGTTAATTAAACCCTTTTTACATTGTTTCGTTTACTCTTGAAAACAGTCCTCTAATAGACACAATTTATTACCTCCATTTACCAGAAAAGAAACGGAGGTTTAGCGAGAAGTGAAGGCCCTTGCCCAGAGGCTTTAGAAAAAGTTAACGCACGTGAGAAGACAGACTTGGATAGGTCAACTCTGGTCCCCTCTCGGGACTCTTTAACAGTGGCTCTCTCTGCTTAAGTTTCCTTCTAGAGTTCACATGGCAAGACTGCTCCTAAGCAGCCCCAAACTCCAAAACTTCCTGGCCCAGAGCAGGGAGGTCTCCCCGGCCTTCTCTGGTTCCTATGGCCAGAGGTGACCAGACAGCTTCCCTTGGGGTCGGGGCTCCAGCCTCCAAGACGACACCACCCAGCCCCTCCGGTGCACCAGCGCGGGCCTCTCTGGGATTCGGCACTGTGACCCGGAACAAGGAGCTGCAGCCGTGCGGGCGGCTGGGGGACGCCCGGGCCATCGTTGCCGAGAAGCGCGGGGAAGCCCGTCCTCGCAAGGCGCAGGCGGAGTCCTTACCAAGCCGCGGAGACTCCTCGGGGCAGGCGGGCAGCGGCAGCGCGGTGGCGGGGGCCACCCGGACCGAAGTCAAGTTGCTCGCGGGGCCGGGCTCGGAATCCGCGCCCGGGCCGGGGTCGCGCCCTGGGCGAGGCTGCGCGGAGACGCGCGGCGGCGGCGGCGGCCGGGCGCCCCCGGGCTGGGGCTCCCTGGGCTGGGGCTCCCCGGGCGGCTGCCCGCTGGCCGCGGCGCTCGAGCTGCCCTGCTGCACCGGCGTGGGCACCCCGATCAGCCGCGGCAGGCGGCCCAGGTCGCGGCCGGCCAGGTAGTAGAGCAGGGTGACGCCGAGGTGCAGCGCGCACACGGCCACGAGCAGGCGGCAGGCCCGCTGCAGGGAGGCGCCGGGCATCGCGGCGCTGCCGCCCAGGAGCGGCTCTCGCAACCTCATCTTCCCGCCGCGGCTTTAAGAGGGAGGTGGGCTGCAGGCGGCAGGGCGGCCCGCCCGCGGGCAGCCAGCCAGGCGCGAGGGGCCACGGCGGCGCGGAGGGCGGGGGCGCGCGGAGCCGGGGCTGCCGGACCGGGGCCGAGGAGGGCGCCGCGGGCGGGGCGGAGTCACCGGCGGGGCGGGGCTTTGGCGGGGCGGGGCTTGGCGGGGCGGGGCCTGCCAGGGGGTGGGGCCGCGCTGCCCTGCAGCCTCAGGTTGGACTTCAGCCCTGAGTCCGCCGGCTCGCCTGTCAGGCGCTGTGCTCTTTGCGAGGCTTTGCGGGACTTAGGTCCTCGCGGAGACGCGCCTCCTGCTTCGCCCGGCTGCCCCGAGAGGCTCGCCACTTCCTGGGGGATATCTGCGCCGGGGTGCGGGGCTGCGCGGGCGGGAAGAGGCGGAGAGCCTGGAGGACCCGACCTGGGGATGGCGGCTGCCCCGTCCAGCCTCGTCCGGCCAGCGGCTTTGGCGGTCGGGGTGAGCCTCGCAGTGGAGAAGGGTTGCCCAGGAAACGAGCTTCCACGCCCGCTAGGGCTGGGACCGCGTGGGGGGAGCTGCTCCGTGGGCCGTTGGAAATCCCCGCTCCTGCCTGACTAGGTCCCGCTGACCCAAGGAGAAGCCTGCGATGAGGAAGGTGGACGGAGCTGCCACTTCTCACCTCTCAGGATCCGCGTGTTGGCCCACCAGGGAATCGCTGAGGCCGGCCTAGCTCCGTGCAGCCTGGCCTTGAACGCACTTTGTAACCAAGCGGGTCTTGAACTCATAGCGATCCCCCTACCTTAGCCTCCCAGGTGCTAGGATGACAGGTGTGCACCACGTGGCCTACCTACTGTATTTTGGGTTTGCTGTATGCCAGTATGCGTCCTGAAAAAGGCATTGTTACTGTCTCCACAGAGCAAACGGGCTGAGGAGGGACACTTGGTTGTCATCATAGGGAACCTTCAGTCTTCGTTTGTCTTTCTGAATAGCAGCTCTTCCAGATCTTTCTCCTTTTATTGGTACTCTTCCACTTCCTTTTAGAAGTTCACCAGTCCTCCCCAGTTGTTGGAGAAGGCCCCAGGCCGTGTGCCTTGCGCTCTTTCTGTCTACTCTCACTGCCTAGGTATCCCTTATACCTAGGCTGTGGGCTGAGGGCTCAGGTTTGTTTCCTACCTCGAGCCCCTCTTTGACCTCCACACTTAGATACCAGTGATTCACATTCAGCGCATCCTGTCCCCAACAACCTAAATCCCTACACTGCCCTCCGCCTTACCTCATTCAGGGAGTGAGGCCATTGCCCTTCTAGTTCACCAGGACCAAAACCTGAAAGGTATCCTGGATGTACCTCTTCTTCTTAAATTCTATTTTCTGCCCTTTAACAATCTTGTCAGTACTACCTTCGAAATACCAGAATTGTAGAGTAGTTACCTGGCATGTACAAGGCCCTAGGTTCAATCCCCAGCACCCTCCCCAAATTCACTTCTTGTTAATTCCACTATAATCATTATGAACCAAGCCACTGCCATCTTGGCCTGGATTATATGGTTGCGTCTTAGTTGGTCACCATGTTTCCCACCTATCTTGTGCCACTTCCCTAGTCTTCTTCCTGGCTCAGGAACCTTAAAACTACTTACTATTCACTTATCTTGAAACACTCTTCCCCACATTTCATTCAGATTCTTCAAATGACACCTTATAAGAAAGACTCTGCCAGGCATGTTGATAAACACTTGTAATCCTAGCACTCTGAGAGGCTGAGGCAAGAGGATCTCAAGTTCAAGCCTACCCTGGGTAAGAAACTGTATGAAAATTTAAAAATTTAAAAGTGCTAGGTGGCTCAGTGATAGCTCCTACATTCTATCACCAGCAGCGCAAAGAGAGAGACCTTCTCAAAAGACCCTAGGTAGGGGACTTCCGGGAGAACATGGCAGACAGATAGCAGCAGCTACAGAGGCTCTCTGAGAGACCCAGCTTAGAATCCAGGAATGGTGCAGAGTGAGGAATCCTAAGCAAGAGGAGATATACGCTGCTGACCCAAGAACAAACTGGGCTGAGAGAAACCAACTGGGAATGCAATCCTGGTGCTATAACAGGAACAGATAAAGCCTCAGCGTGGAACCTGGAGCCCGAGCCATTGGAAGCCGCGATTCGGGTTTCCTGCCGCTGCTACTGCATCTGAATCGGCTCAGCAGGGAGAGAGACACGTGAAAGCTCTGAGAACGGGAATCAGTGAATGGAGTTGAGAGCAGTATGGGCGGGGAGCCATGCCATCTACGTGCAGTGAATGAGGGAAAAAACTGGGACTCTTCCACGGTCTAGAGGCTCCAACAGAGGACATTCTGGGACCAGGCAGACTTGCCGGACAGGGCGCTATAATGACTTCAGTCAAATACCTCCTCCCAAGCGGGATTGGTGAGCAGTGGCTAGCCTATGTGACGCTGCTGGCTGAGACCCAGTAGGCTAGCCCAACCCAGGTCCCAGCCCCTAGAGGTGCACCTTAGTGGTGAAGCCATCGGTAGGTTGACCTGGAGGGGCAGGCCCCGCATAGGCTGCCTGGTCGGTATCTCCTTGGTGTGCTGCAGTGGGTGGGAACACCTAGCCGATGCAATTCAATCAGACTGTGGCTGACAGGGAAGGAAGCTGGGCCTCCTATATACGCTTGCATATATAAGAAACAAAGAATATGGGAAGAGGGAGCAACAAGAAAGGCTTCTCGGCCCCCAATCCTGAGAAACAGGCAATAGCAGACACAGCACCAATAGACATAAAGTGCTATCTCCAGAGCCTCAAAGACAAGTTCAGGAATGAAGTTATTAATGACCTGAAGCAAGACATAAGCAGAATAGTTAGAGAAATGCTAAGCACACCCAAGAAAAAACAGATGGTGGAATGGAAGAACAGAAAAAGAGGGGAGAATTGTTTGATGGAGAAAATAGAGAAAACATAGAATACGTGAAGCAGGTTCAAAGAGATTACCAGGAAACTTAAAAACTCTATCAAAAACTGGCATAACAGCTTGAAAGAAACTAAGGATAGATTATCTGAACTGGAAGGCAGATTTGTAATATGGGAGCATGAAATGAAAAACTTCTTAAAAATAACAAAGAAACAAACAGCAATAATACAAAGGCTAGAAGATAATAAGAGAATCTATAACTTAAGAATTAAGAACATAAAAGAACAGGTAGGGACACAAACAAATGAACTACAAAAGCTACTCGCAGAAATAATCCGGGAGAATTTTCCTAATTTAGCAAAAGGTAAAGATACTCAGATGTATGAAGCATGCAGGACCCCAGCCACCTACAACCCAAACAGAACAACACCCAGGCATATAATAATCAAAATTCCAGAAATCCAATATAAGAACAGAATATTAAAAGCTGTCAGAGACAAGAAACAGATCACTTACAAGGGAACACCCATCAGAATTACAGCAGACTTCTCGGCACAAACCATCAAATCATGAAGAGCGTGGGGGGAAATAATTCTAGCTTTGAAAGATAATAACCTCCAGCCAAGATTGATATATCCCGCACAACTATCCCTGGAAATTAGTGGAAAAACAAGGTGCTTCCAGGATAAAGAGGAACTAGGGGAATTTGCAACCACCAATTCAACTCTACAGAGAATACTGCAGGATATTCTAAAAAAGAAAAATTCGAAGAATCCAGAAATAGTGGCAGAGAGGCCACAATGAATGGAGCAGAAAGCAAAATGAAGAAGACAAACTGACAACTAATGACAGAAAAAGAGCTCAACAGAAAGGAGGCAGAGAAGATTGGATGATAGGAACAGCTATTTTGGAGAAAATGACGTCATAATAGGTAATGCTGATTTAGTATCATCTTGTTTTGAAGTCCCATCAAACTTTTGTTCTTCTGCCTCCATAGGTCTTAACATGTTGTATCTTATTGGATGTTATTATATGTGATAGTATAAACAAAAACATTTATAGACAATGAGATTATACAGAAACTATTGTTCATTTTCTGTTAGTTGATTCTAAATACCCTGTAATACTGTCATTCTCTTAAATGGTTTTACATTGTTTTGATATATTTGATGCTATAGTATACAAAGTTATACTCAAACATTTCAAGGAAAGAGACAATATAGTAACTACTTTTATGTCGGGATTATCTTGTGGTGAAACACTATTTTGCTTAAATGGTTATGTTTTGATCTGCACTGTTTTGTTGTTATGCCCTCTTATCTCAATCTCCATTTTATTATTTACTTTTTTATTTTTATCCTTTTAATTAAGGGAAAAATAAATAAAAAAATAGCAGGATATATTATAGTAACCCACTTTGATTTTCTATTGACTTGATTTGAATCCCTGTATTGCTCTCACTATCTTTTTTGACTGATGTTCCTCTATTCTGTTTTGCTTGATAGTACCAGGTTCGAAAGTTTAGGCAACAGCTGTGAAGATTGTGGGATTCATTATGATGCCCATTCTGATTGACTATTACATACTTTTGAAATCCTGTAATGTCTCAATATTTTGGTTTTGTTGGTTTTGTTCTTTACTGTTTTGTTCAATTTTATTATAACTGATGATATAGGCAATTCTATTTGAGATAGCAGGAGGCATTATGGTAACCATTGTTGATCACCTTGTATTATGTTTTTACATTATCTATTATGTCCACCCTTTTGATTTGACCGACTCTGTTCTGTTATGTCAGGTTTGGTTTTACTCTCTTCCAAAAAAAGTAATAAGAACTGTGGGAGTAATAAAACCCAAAATGTGTAATAGTCATTGTACAAAAGAGAGGAAAAGAAAGTGCTCTAAAGGATGTAACTGCATGTATATTTAAGTGTATAAGATAGACAATGATTTTACTGAGTTTTGTTGGATCATTGAACAGAACTGCTTGCAGTCTCACTGTTTGAATGTCCACTTTATATGCTTTAATTTTATAACTTGAACAAATATTTGTAAGATGACAATATGTAATCCATTAACTAGTGACTTCCTACTGTTTATTTTTTTCTGAAATTCTGTATAACTTGTACGCTTTTTATGCTTTCTTTTCTTTTTCTCCTTAAATAAAATTTTTAAAAAAAGAACCTAGGTAGAATAGTCTCTGTGTGAACTCACTTGTTTTTATTTTTCTCAATGCAGGTGTCACTATCTCACATTATATCTGTTGTCTTACCTCTCTTGTTAGAAGACCAGCTATGTAGGGTAGGAACTTTCTGTCTTGCACAGTACTACATCCTCAGTGCCTGGAAATGAGCCTGGGACATAGTTGACGCTAATAAATATTTGTTAAAATAGTTTGTAAATAAATACATATGTTTTGGGGGGTTGTTTGGTCGGTGTTTTTTTTTTTTTTTTTTTTTTAATGGTACTCAGAATTGAGCCTGAGGATTCACACTTGTTAGCCAAATTTTCTACCTCTGAACTCCATCACCGGTCCCATGATCATCTTGCTAGAGGAAGGGGAGAAATTATTGCTAAGTTATTTTAATATACAAAACCACTAAGAGGGTCTTTGTTGTTGTTTTTCTTTCTTTTTTTTTTTTTTTTTGTTTGCTTTTCAAGGAATTGGTAAAGGTAAAGCTGAATCCAATATAATAGTTTATGTCTGTAGGAAAATTCTGTCTGACCAGAATTCCTGTGGTGACCAAGAATGAGGCAGATTGGTCCCATCTGAAAAATAAGGGAAGGGGAAAATGGAGAAATATCTTCTTGGTACAAATGATGGCCAGGAGACAAGATTACGGGAAGGTTAGGGTCACAGACCTGTTGCAGGATCCTCTGTGGTCAGAAATTAAGGAAAAGAAGCAACACTTGCTAATTCTCTGTTCCTCAGGAAGACTGAGTTTATCAGGATCTACTTAGCAGCCTTACCAGCCTGACTCAGAGATACCTAGAATCCATTAATCTCTTGCTTGATAAAGATCCACAAACCTTCAGGACAACATTGTCCAGCTTCCAAAGCTGAATTGGTATTAAAGAAAGAGAGAGACCCAGAAACCTTCTTCCCCACTGTCTCTAGTTCTTGCCACTGTCAGTCTTGTCAAGTGAAAGGTTAATTCCATCAACTGAGACATCTGGAGGTGGTGCAGGGCTACCTAGGCTGAAACCAGGGTCTGGGTTTGGCAGTTGGCCCGTCCAGTGCTCTTCTACCTAGAGGCACCAGGTCTCTGCTCCCCCTGCAGCTTAGCTCTGACTGCTTAGTGGCCTTTCCTCTGCCCTCACACAGCACCCTCTTCTGCACCACTCAGTTTGCAATTCTGCTCCACGCTTGTGGAGGAATGGAAGGAAGGGCATAGAATCGTGCCTGGCATGTGACAGACATTTATTTCAGATCTGTTGCAGTTAACACACCACCCCAAAATGTGGTGCCTTAGAAGAATTTCTTACAGTTGTGTCATTGACTGGGCAGTTGTGCCTCATGTCATGTCAACTGGGGCAGTGGCACCAATCGAAGTTCCAAAATAGCCTCACTCACATGCCTAGTAGTAAAGCTGGCTGGGACCTCTGAGCTCAGAATAAGTTGGGGGTTGTGGGGCTTTCATTTACCACGTTGATCTCCCCCTAAGGAGTATCCTATATGACTTACTGGGTTTCCTCACAAACTAAAGGAATGTTCCACAAAGGAGCATTTTCAGCTAGGCATGTTGGTGTACTCCTGTACAAGGCCAGCCTAAAATATGTAATGAATCCAAAGCCACTGTGTGGTGAGATCCTGTTTCAAAACAAACATTACTGTCCTCCTAAGATCCTCTAAAGGCTTATCCTTTTAAGACGTGAGGTCCAGAATCTCATCATCTGAATCAGAGTCATGTATGGTTCCTTGGGGTTCAGAGACCCATGAAATATCAATATCAATATATATATATATATATATACATATATATATATATATATATCGCCTCTCTCTTCCCCTCCCCTTTTCTGGGGCAATGCAGTACAAAAGTCATTAGGTAGAGCTAAACAAGTTAGGAGTGTAAACGTCCTCATGACTAAGGTGTCAAAGCTCAATCAGCTGGAGGGAGAAGTCAGGGGGAGAGGAGGACTGCCCAGCCTAGTATGTGATTCCTAAGCAGAACAAAAGGGCATCCATGGAGGGTTAGGACCTGAGTGTGGTAGGAGGGATGTATAAAGTAGGATAATCCAGATAGGATTTGGAGCTCAAATCAGGTAAAAGGTTGGTAAAGACAGGGAGACTGATGAGAACAGAAACATGACTGTCAGGGAAAGTTAAAATATAGACAGAGAAAACTAAAAAGTCATTGGCTCACTGAGAAATTGATGTGACTTGATGATTTTTAATTTAGAGACTGATAATAGAATTAATATAGATGTGAAAAAGAGCAGAAACTTCCCAGTGCAATGAGTACATTCAGCACTCAAATCTTGGCTTCTAAACATCATTCTTCAATAAACGGACCTAGGGACACTTGGGAAAAAGTTGCCTCCAGGGATATTACAGATGATCCTGGAAAGTCTTTTGCCAGAAAGTAAGGAAGAACTCAAGGGATGATGCGAGTATGTTGAAAGGACACAAGTCAGTTGGAAGGGCCTCCTGCTGGCCAAATATAAGACAATCTGAGTGTAAAATAAGTAAGGATAGAAGCAGTTTCTGACAAATCGAACCAAGTAGGAAATCATGGGTCTATAGTGAAATAAATAAATGGAAATTTGATGAATTAAGGGACATTTAATTTAAAAGTACCACTCCATGAAATACTAATAATTTCTATGAGAAACATATGGTAAATACAAATTAATATAAAATATATACTATATATTGTATTTATGTAAAATATTTTAGAAAATGACTCCTGAAATAGTCCAAAATGTCAACAACATGATAGCCAAGGAAAAGCTAGGGAACTATTTTCATTTTAACTGAAGGAGAATAAAGCAAAGTAACAAACACATGATTCTAAAATAAACCATCTCTATTAAAGAATACTATTAGGCTAGGTGTGGTGGCGCACTTCTGGAATCCCAGCACTCAGAAGGCTGATTCAGAAGGCTTGCCACAAATTTGAGGCCAGTTTGGTCTACATAGCAAGACCCTGTGTGGAAAAAAATAAACATGTGTATGTATGTATACCTGTACACTATTGAGATAACCATGGACACTGGAATGAGGTACTAATGGTAGGATTTTAATAATGTATCAGAGTTAATTTCTTGATTCATGTGTGCACACATACACATGCATGCACATGTATGTGGTATAGGAAATTAAGCCCAGAGTTTTCACACCATAGCCCTAATTGCCCAGGCTAGGCTTGAACTTGTGACCCTTCCGTCTCACCCTCCTACAGTGCTAGGATTATAGACATATGCCACCAAACCTGTCTTTATTTCCCAGTTTTGATGGTTGTCTTATGGCTATGTTGAAAATATGCACTAAAACCTGGGAAATCATATCATGCCAAAGTAACTTTTGAATAGTCCAAAACTCATTTGTACTAAACTTGCAGCTTCTCTAGAAGTTACCTTTTCCCAACAAAAACAACATAGACTGGGAAAACGGGGACAGGGAAACCACAATAGGACTCACTTAGAAAGGAGGTTAGTAAGAGACACATAGCAGTCATTAGTAAATCTGAACAGCAACCCAATACCTGTGTACAATTCCTGGACTCTACATCTGAGGACAAGGACTCTAAGGCTCTTATTTGATTTTTTGTCTCCTTTCTTTGGGTCATTCCTCTTTTTCTACAAGGAATAGACCTTTTTTGCAGCAAAAGGTGATTCACTGTGTATCCAATGTCTTCACTTGAAATTGACTTTATTTCTTGCAGGGGGGAGGTGCACACCAATGTGATTTTGCATGAATTTTATTGAATTTCACTCCTAGATAAACACACACACACATGCACATGCATGCACACACACACACACCCCAAACCTCAAGAAGCCTCCTTTAGGCTGTGAGTCAGGGTACTGTGAGAGTAAACTATTAAGATTCTTTCAAGCATTTTTGTGTAAATGAGAATGTCAGGAAGCACCATTTTAAATCTGAGACTTTTAATGGAGCTTTACAACCATATCCAGGGCTAGGTCTTGCTGAAGTGTCCTGAACTATTTTTCCCTCTGAATTTAACTTACTTTAAAGTTGTTTTGTTTTTCTAAATATACAGGCTTTCTAGGCCCTCTGTAGTTCCCCTAAATTCTACTTGAAACAATAGTTTCTTTTTCCTCTACTGATTCATAGCTACTAAAAGGAATCGGTTAACTGGAACTAGAACTTTTCCTAGAACTTTGTATCCTAAGGCCATAAAATCTGTTACTATATTAGAAAATGTATCATGATCTCTGTTACTACTTATTACCAGTTTGTAACTTAGGTCTGGAATAACCTGAGTAACAGTATTTTTATTGGTCTTGATTTCCCTTTACTGTTCTTCAGGACTCTACAACCTTCCTACTCCCAAAGTCAATTCTATGATTTAGATTTTTGTCATGGAAGTACTCCATTTCCAGGTGCAATTTCTGTGTCAATTATCCATTGCAGAGTTGGAAAACCTAGATCCTATCAACCAAATTTGTCCTATCACCTACTTTTATAAATGAAACTTATTTATACTCAGCCGTATTCTTTCAAATATTGTCTGTAGTTGTTTTCATGCAAAAATGACAGAGTTAAGTAATTGAAACTGATATCATGACTTCCAGGAGAACATGGCGGCGAATAGATAACAGCAGCTATGGAGGCTGAGATAGCCAGCTTAGAATCCAGGAATGGTGTGGTGTGAGGAGTCCTAAGCAAAAGGAGATATACCCTGCCGTCCCATGAACGAAATAAGCTGAGAGAAACCAACTGGAAAGGCAATCCTGGTGCTATAACCGGAACAGATAAAATCTCAGCGCTGAAGCTGGAACCCACGCCTCTGGAAGCAGCAATTTGAATTTCTTGCTGCCACTGCTGCGTCTCAATCGGCACAGCGGGGACAGAGACATGAAACCTCTGAGAGAGGGAGTCTGTGAACAGAGTTGAGAGCGGGAGTGGCGGGGAGCCCTGCACCAACCTGCGGTGAGTGAGAGGAACAGGGACCCTTCCATAGACTAGGAGGCTCCAACAGAGGACATTCTGGGACTGGGCAGACTAGCCAGAACAGGATGCTGCAGTGACTTTAGTCCCATATTCTCCTCTCAAGCAGGATTGGTGGGGAGTGCTTGGCCTGGGTGACGCCATGGACTAAGACCCAGTAGGCTAGCCCAAACCAGGTCCCAGTGCCTGACGGTGCACCCTAGCAGTGAAGCCTTCAGTAGGTTAACCTGGAGGGGCGGGGCTAGCAGAGGCTACCCAGGTCTGTGTCTCCCTAGTACACTGCAGTGGGCAGGAACACCTAGCCAGAGCAATTCAAACAAACTGTAACCAACAAAGAAAGAAACTGGGCCTCCTATATACACTTGTATGGAAGGAACAAAAAGTATGGGAAGAGGGAGCAACAAGAAAGGGTCCTCGGCCCCCAATCCTGAGAACACTGATCCAGGAAAGGCAAATGCAAAGGAGAATGAGGACAGAAAACATGCAATATCAGACACGGCACCAATAGACATAAAGTGGTATCTCCGGAACCTCATAGACGAGTTCAAAAGTGAAGTATTTAATGAAGTAAAGCAAGATATAAGTAGAATAGCTAGAGAAATGCTAAGCACCTCCCAAGAAAAAACAGATGGTGGAATGGAAGAACAGAAAAGAAGGGGAGAATTGTTTGATGGAGAAAACAGAGAAAACATAGAATACGTGAAGCAGGTTCAAAGAGATTACCAGGAAACTAAAAACTCTATCGAAAGCTGGCATAACAGCTTGAAAGAAACTAAGGATACATTATCTGAACTGGAGGACAGATTTCTAATGTGGGAGCATGATATGAAAAACTTCTTAAAAATAACAAGGAAACAAACAGCAATAATACAAAGGCTTGAAGATGATAAGAGGATCTATAACTTAAGAATTAAGAACATAAAAGAAGTAGGGACAAATGAACTACAAAGGCTATTCACAGAAGTAATCCAGGATAATTTCCTTAATTTAGCAAAAGGTAAAGATACTCAGATATATGAGGCATACAGGACCCCAGCCACCTACAACCCAAACAGAACAACACCCAGGCATATAATAATCAAAATTCCAGAAATCCAATATAAGAACAGAATATTAAAAGCCGTCAGAGACAAGAAACAGATCACTTACAAGGGAACACCCATCAGAATTACAGCAGACTTCTTGGCACAAACCATCAAATCATGAAGAGCATGGGGGGAAATAATTCAAGTTTTGAAAGACAATAACCTCCAGCCAAGATTGATATATCCCGCACAACTGTCCCTAGAAATTGGTGGAAAAACAAGGTGCTTCCAGGATAAAGAGGAACTAGGGGAATTTGCAACCACCAATTCAACTCTACAGAGAATACTGCAGGATATTCTAAAAAAAGAAAAATACCAAGATTCCAGATCAGTGGCAGAGAGGCCAAAATGAGTGGAGCAGAAAGCAAAATGAAGAAGACAAACTGACAACTAATGACAGAAAAAGAGCTCAACAGAAACAAGGCAGAGAAGGTTGGATGGTAGGAACAGCCATTTTGGAGAAAACAAGACATCATAATAGCTAGTGCTGATTTAATGTCATCTTGTTTTGAAGTCCCATAAAACTTTTGTACTGTTTCCATCAGTGTTAACATGTTGTATCTTATTGGATTTTATTAATGTGATAATATAAACAAAAACATTTATAGACAAGGAGATTATACAGAAACCATTGTTCATTTTCTGTTAGTTGATTCTATATACCCTGTAATATTGTCATTCTCTTGAATGGTTTTACATTGTCTTGATATGTTTGATGCTACAGTATACGAAGTTATACTCAAAGATTTCAAGGGAAGAGACACTATGGTAACTCTTTTTATGTCGGGATATCTTGTGGTGAAACACTATTTTGCTTAAATGGTTATGTTTTGACCTGTGCTGTTTTGTTGTTATGTCTTCTTTTATCTCAATCTCCTTTTTTTTATTATTTACTTTTTTATTTTTATCTTTTTAATTAAGGGAAAAATAAATAAAAAATAGCAGGATATATTATAGTAACCCACTTTGATTTCCCATTAACTTGATTTGAAACCCTGTATTGCTCTCACCATCTTGTTTTGACAGATTTTCCTCTATTCTGTTTTGCTTTGATAGTACCAGGTTCAAGAGTGTAGGCAACAACTATGAAGACAATAAGATTCATTATGATGCCCACTCTGGTTTGACTATTATCTTCTTTTGAAGTCCTATAATGTCTCCAATGTCTTGGTTTTATTCATTTTGTTCTTTACTGTTTTGTTCAATTTTATTATAACATAATATAGCCAATTCTTTTTATGATAGCAAGAGGCATTATGGTAACTATTGTTGATCACCTTGTATTTTGTTTTTACATTATGTATTATGTCCATCCTTTTGATTTGACTTACTCTGTTTTATTATGTCACATTTGGTTTTATTCTCTTCAAAAAAAGTAATAAGAACTGTGGGAGTGATAAAACCCAAAATGTGTAATTGTCATTGTTCAAAAAAGAGGAAAAGAAAGTGCTCTAAAGGATATAACTGCATGTATATTTAAGTGTATAAGATAGATAACCATATTATTGAGTTTTGTTGGGTCATTGAACAGAACTGTTTGCAGTCTCACTATTTGAATGTCCACTTTATATGCTTTAATTTTGTAACTTGAACAACTATTTCTAAGATGACAATATGTAATCTATTAACCAGTGATTTCCTACTGTTTATTTTTTCTGAAATTCTGTATAACTTGTGCCCTTTTTCTGTTTTTTTCTTTTTCTCCTTAAATAAAATTTTAAAAAAAGAAAAGAAACTGATATCATATGCTTGCAAAGCCTAAAATATATATTCTCTGATCTCTTATGGAAAAATATTTGCTGCTTTATATCCTGCTTCATTACCCTGCAAAATAAAAACAAAAGCTACCCAAAAGTGAGTTTTTAAAAACAATAGTATTTTATTATTTCTCATGGTTCTGTGCAATAACCAAGTGATTTTCTGTTTCATATAGTGTTGACTAGGATGATAGAATGTCTAGAATGTACAAATGACCTCATTCACATAAAAAAATGGTGCTGGTTGTCAGATAGCTTAGCTGGAACCGCTAACCTAGTATCTTGGTTCTCTCCTATGTGATCCTCTGCATGGCTGCTTAGGTTTCCTCACATGATGCTAACTGAGTTCAAAGGGGTATTGTAAATGCATATGAGGCATGAGATGATCTCTTAAGGCCAAGTCTTGGAAATATCACAATAATACACCTGCCACTTTCTGTTTTCTGGCATAAATCACAGGATCAGCCCAAATTTAAGGGGATAGAAAGCACTCCACACATTGAGAGAAGTTGTGATGAAGAACTTGTAGCCATCTTTAATCCTTCACAGCACAATATCAAGTTGCTATCCTGGGCTGGTGATACACAGCTCAGTGGTAGTGTTTAACTAGCATGCCCAAGGCTCTAATTTCAATCCCTAGCACTGTTCCCTCTTCCCTAGTCAAAAAACAAAACAAAACAAAAAAAGTCTGTCTCTGCCCATGCTATATTTTGAGTGTCCAGCCATACTTCTTACTGCGAAGGGCGGCTGCTGCTTCCTTCTATCTGTCTTTCTGTAACTATAAAGCACAGCCATACTGTTCTGTATGCACAGTAACCTTGTAACCCGTTTGCTGTGTTAACCTTTGTTCCCTTTGCAAAGGACAATTGTTCCTGGAATCAGTTGACCTCGAGTTACCTATATTCCTCTCGATCTTTGTCCCCCTTTTGTGGGAGATAGTTGATCCTAAAATTAGTAGACAAAGGACTATAAATTCCTGTGAAACATCTCTGTCCTCAAGCAAAGGGAAACAAAGGTCTTCCTCATTCCTGTTCCCACACCCAACATTTACTTTGTGATTGTTCTTTCTATAAAAGCCTGTCAAAATTTTAACCCAGCTACACAGTTTTACAAACTCCAACTGCACTGTGTCACTGATACCAGCTTAAATAAAGCGTTCCTTTTTCTTTTTAAAAAAACGTCTTGCCCCCCCCCCTTTTTTTGGACAACATCTCAGGGTCTCATTTTGGGGGTACAAACACTATCCTATTACCTTAACCTCCACAAGGGGCTACTGGCACTGGGTCCTGGTGGGACTCAGTGACCTTGGCCATGCATTTCCTGTAACATGTATGCCCAGGATAAGTAAAACTCACAGTCCACTGGGTGAGTCTCTGTCTCAAGTATTGCTTTTTCAGATTCTGGAATGGCCAACAAAAGCCTGAAATTGCTTGCAATGCTATATCTGAAGGTCTTGAAATATTCTACCTATTTTAGTTCTATTAACACTGCTTAACAAACAACAGTAATTTCTAACTGCCATATAATAAAGTGTTTATTTCTCATGTGTCCGTGGAACAGCTCCATATTTACAGATCTATAAACTGGCCAGATGGGTCTAGTCCACGTGCTTTATTCTGTGATGTCCACCAAGGTCATGTTTTTCACATGGAAATGGTGGAAGCACAAAATGGTGGAGCAAAGAACTTGATGCTTCATAAGGCCTATGGTAGGAAAGGTCACTTTTATCTGTATTCTGTCAGCCAGCACAGTTTGCTTAGAGCCTAGTGATACACTCCAGCAATCCCAGCTACACCGCAGGCTGAGCTGAGAGCACTGTACGTTGGAGTTCAGCATGGGAAACTCAGCAAGAAGTTGTTTCAAAATTTAAAAATATTAAAACTACGGGAGTACACAGCTTAGTGGTGGAGTACCCACGAGTTAGATCCCATTTTTGTAAAAAAAAAATATATAAAAACACACACATAAAAGCAAAAAATGAACACACAAAACAAAACAAAAAATCCAAGTTACCTGGCTAACGCAACATTAGTGGGGTAGAAAACTGTAACCCTGCCTCTGGTGGGAGGAACTTCACAGTCACAAGTCAAAATAACTGGAGGTAGAGAGTGGTAAAGAATTTGGACTAATACAGTCCTCCGTGATATTTATTTTCCTTCTAGCTCTAAGATGGTAGCTAGGCATTCCACTTCAGAAAAGCTCACAATCTACCGTACTTCTGGTCTTCCCCATCTCCAGTTTCCTCCTCTTTCCAACTTGCTGTATGGATTTGGTCAGATTTCTGGATAAGAGAGAACATGAAAGGACACCAACCCTACCTCTATGCAGCAAAGGATTTCCACATATAGCACATTCCCCAAGACTGCATTCATCTCTGTGTGCGTTCTTCCAGTATAGGGAACACACTATAGCATGGAGTAGCCTGTTTCATTGTAGGTATCACTGACCCAACTGCCAAACTTTCTTATTTTAAGCCAAAGTCTTCTCTAGCTTTCACTAGTTATAAACAGGTCTATGCCTTGGAACCAGAGAGTAAATCAAATTATCTTCCAGGGGATCTCTCAGTTAAAAAGGCCAGTACTATGCCTTCTGCTCACCTGAAAACAGTTTCTCACTAGGGTGATAATACCTGTCTTTTCAGCTGTCCTTTATGTTTCATGACTCAGATTCTGTCTCATTGTGATCACTGTTCTTTGATCAGGTTGTGACTACTCAGGCATTCAGCACAGCCTAGGGCTGAACCTTCCCAGCAGGGGATCTGAGCAACAAAGCAAAAGCACCTTCATTTGTCTAAATAACATACTTTCCTCCATGCCTCCTAAAACACCACTCACGGGCTGGGGATGTGGCTCAGTGGTAGAGCACATTCCTAGCACGTATGCGGCTCTGGGTTCAAACACCAGCACTGAAAAACAAAAACTAAGACAACATCCACATTCATGTTAAGCTGAAATATAAGACTGAAGGCAGGGTTCCTTCAGTCAGTGGAAACCTCTATAAACTGGTTTGAGTCCTTTAAGTGAAGTCATCATACCAATGAGGGTATTTTGTCAGTTGCAGCACTGGTCAGCTGTAGCCACAACTGCCAGTGATATCCAACACCACCACCTCAGGACTGTTCATGCCTCTGCCATGAATAATTTCTACATCACTCCCTAAGAATTCAAAGTCTTCAGTGGGTGTGACTGAGCACACATTCAAGTGTTTCAGCTCTACTCTCAGGTAGGAGAGAAAAGAATCTTCCCGTTTGTACTACCATGGTAGTAGAAAAAGCTCTCCAGCCCTCCAGTTTTATACACATTGGGAAGTCCTCCAAACTTAGAGAAAAGACTGTGTGCTGAATGGGCAAAAATATGACAAAGGTTCAGTCCAATCATTATCAGGTTCTTTTTTTCTTATTTGTATTTTCCAATCTGTATTTTCCATTTTATACAGAGGGCATCTACCAGAGGTTGTTAGTTTTGCTGAAGACTGAATTTACCTGTATGCAGACTAGCAAGTCCTGCTCTGTGATCTGTCAGTTCACAGATCTGTCAAGAAAGGAAATTTGATTACCTTTGTCCTGGCTTGTTCTGAGAAATCACCACTTCCTTGTGTTTGTTTTGCTTTGCTTTGTTTTTTGTTTTCAGTATTGAGAACTGAACTTAAAGCCTTCACATTGAGGTAACATCCCCCGTCCCCTGCATGTTGTTTTAGAGGGCACTGGAGAACTGATATTTGGGACAATGCAGGCAAAATTTTGCTAAGTCACTAAATTGCCCAGGCTAAATAAATAAATAAATAAATAGCCCAGACTGAGCTCAAACTTGCAATCCTCCTGCCTCACAGTCTCCTAGCCAGGGTGCTGGGATCATAGGCCTATGCCCCACAGACAGCTCTCCACTTCCTTTACATCTTTCAAAATCTATTTTTGAAGAGGTATAGGTCGCAAAATTAGCTTTTTCTCCCTGCTAGAGATTGGATCTGGAATGTCCCCCAAAGGCCCAAGTGTGGAAGTTCCCAGCTTGGTACAGTCCGAAAGTGGTACTAACTTTAGGATGTGGAGCCTTGGGGAAATGTTCAGTCACTGGGGGAAAACCCTGACTGAGAATTAGGGGAATCTGTTCTCATCCTCTCTCCTTCACTCCTGGCTATTGGATAAGCAGATTTGCTCTACCATGCACTTCCATTACGATGTGCTGCCGCCCCAGAAGGAGTACAGCCCGAAGGAGGCCAATCACTAGATCATGAACCAAAATGTGCAAAATTGTGAAGCAAAATGAACCCTTTCTCTTTCTAACCTGACTATCTTGGGTATTTGTTACACAGCAGAAAGCTGACCCACACTCGCTGTAATGGACAGGTATTGGCAGCACCTGCTTTGAATGCATTATTCTTTCTGATAGAAGGTTCTCACTCTTCTCTGTGTGACTGAGATAGGCAGCCCGTGAGCTTTTCAGTGGATCAGTACAGCAGTTCATTCAGAGATTAACACATGGCCCAAGAGAGGCTAAGGAGCAATATCTGTTCTTCCTGCAAAATTTCTATTACGGATGTTGGGGGAAAAAATGCTCTGCCTTTATTTGCAGTTAGTAGTTTGGATTGAGTATGTTAAGTTTCTAAGACTTTCTTGTAACAGATTGTAACAAATTTAGTGGCTTACAACAATAGAAATTTTTATTTTGTACTAGGGATCAAACTCACGACCTTGTGCTTGGCAGGCAGGAATTTATGCCACTGAGCTCAATCCCCTTCACACCTCTTTTACAATTCTAAAGGCTAAAGTCTGAAATCAAGGTGTCAGCAGGACCACATTCCTTCTGAATGCTCTGAGAACCCTTCCTTGCCTTTTTTAGCATCTGATGGCTCTCAGCATGTAGCTTGGCATGTAGCTGTACGACCCGCTCATTTCTACCTTTCTTCACATGAATTTCTTCTGTTGATGTGTCCTCATTTTTTTTCAGTAAGGACTCAAATCACTGTGTTTAGGTTCTATTCAAATCCAGTATAATTTCATCTTTACTCAACTAAATGTATCTGGAAATACTTTATTTCCCAATAGGGAGAATTCTGCACTTTTGAGTAGATGGAAATTTTAGAGGTACATTGTTCAACCTACACTAATCACTGTGTGGGAAGAACCTCACTGAAAAGCCAACAAAGAAGTAGCAGGGCTGTGCCCCAGGGTGCACATCTGACCTCCCACACGCCCACTGACCAGTTCTGTGCACCGGCTGGCTGCTTCCCTCACACACCTTTTTATTTTCTTTTAAACTGATTTAAAGTAACAGAAACTAACCCCATTCCTCCTTTGGCAAATCAGACAATCATTTGCACATGTTCCAAACTTCTCCTTACTATACTCATCCAACAAAATAGGCTGACGATTGAGCAATTTCATTTGAAGTTTCTCTTAGTGCCTGAGATTTATTTCATTTGGCTAGAAAACAAATTTATTTTGAACAGTCATGTGATCTCTTGCAATATTTTCAATCACTATTCCTTTCTTTTCATTCTTATTATGGAAAATTTAAAAATTACACGCAGTACAGAGAATAGTATAATTCTTCATTTGTCTATCACTGCACTTTAAAAACACAACACAATAGTCAAGTTTGTTTTGTCTATTCTCCCAACTATTCTCCACCTCTTACAGGATTATTTTAAAGCAGTGCTCAGATAACCTATAATTAGTTTACTCTCTTGTACAATGATTCTGAATTTCACATTCTCTCATAATTAAATTTATGGGTTCTGTCCCTTGTGAGAAAGACAAAGCAAGGTACCTTGCACATGAAAGATTTATAATAGTGGCTTGTTGAATACAGTTCGTACCCTCGGACTTTAAGAATTTTGTTCATTGCCTTCCTGAGATCAGATCCAGAGCCTCCTGCTTACAAGGCAAATGCTCTGCCACCACTACACACCAACCCCAGGGTCTTTCTTTCTTTCTTTCTTTGTATGGGGAATTGAACTCAGGACCTCGCACTTGCCTGGCAGGCACTGTGCTGCTGAACTATATCCCCCCTTTCCCTGATATTTCTATCTAATAAGAAAGATAAGACAGTGACCCTTTCTATGCAATTTAATACCATATGAGTTACTTGGGAAGCTTTTAAATGTAGACACTGCTTGAGTAGGTGAAGGAGGAATTCTGTAGTTGTAACAACTCATAGGCAATGCCAATGCTGCGAGTCTGTGTATCACACTTTGGGTAGCAAGGTCTTACACCTTAAAGCAAAAGCGAAAACAATAGAGCACTGTATAAGGTAGAGATGACCAGACACAGGGCTTAAGATATGGAATGCTGAATAACTTAGCACTATTACATGTTCCAAAGAGGGACTAATATTAAACCAGGTACTAAGAGAGGCATAAAAGAAATTTTCTAAATTCTAGGAAGAAGAGTTGGGTGAGATAGCTCAGTGGTAGAACATAATCTTAGCATGCACGAAGCTGAGTTCAATACCCAGCACAAGAAAGAAATGAAAGAGTAAAGGGGTGATGAATAATTTCTGGGAAGAAAAGACTCAGTTACATGTCACTTGTAGGAAACATAATGGAGCAAACATGTCAGCTGGGCACAATGGGGCATGCCTGTAATCCCTTCTATTTGGAGGTCGAAGCAGGATTGCAAGCTCAAGGCTATCCTGGGCAATTGAGTGAGACCTTGTCTCGAAAAATAAAAAGGACTGGGAATGTAGCTCAGTGATAGATGGCCATGAGTTCAGTCTCTAATACTGAGAAAAAGAAAGAGAGACTATGTCTAGTCGGCTCAAGATGACTCCCTTCTGTAAATCCTTATCCCTTTTCCGGAAAGAAACTTGGTGGCCATTTATGTCCTACACATCAACCACAACCGACAGCGCTACCTACAGTCCCAAGGCTTCTTTCCTCCCATTCTGATCCTTCTTGAGGCAGCACTAACATTTCTGCTCATGGCTTCTGGGCCTCAGTCCCTGATACACTTCTGTTAAAATTTTCCAGCATTATATATTATACCAGTGTTTCAGATCTTTCAAACCAAAGACACTGATGAATAGGCACAGTCACAAAAGTGGAGAGAAACTCAGAGAAGGAGAGAAGAGCCTAGCACTGTAGGTCAGCATGGACCTGTGAGATGGGTAGGTAGGAGACCATTCTGAACCGGAATGAAACTTCAGAAGCCAGACAAGAAACTAGCTTCTTACAGCCGGAATGGGCTATGCCCTGCTTCTGGCTTCCTTTGAGGCCACCCGGTTTATGCTGATGGCCTTCCTGGAAATTTCTTTCAATCTTTGCAATTGTGTTAGAGCCAGTTCTGCCACAAGACACCTGTTCTAATCAAGTACTAGGGGCCACTATGTCCCTACTTTACTGCCACACAAGGTTGGTTATAGTCTGGCCCTCCCCAGTGCCTGGGAAGAGAGGTTCCTAGTTGGCTGACGCTTTCCCCATCCTTCAAATCAGCATGGCACCTTCTGAGTCTCATGATTAAGAGTGTGAGGCCTGACAATTACCTTTGCCTCATCCTTTATGTTACAAATAGGTGACAAATTGTCCCAGTTTGCTTGGGACTATCCCAGTGTTAAAACTGAAAGTCAAATATCCCAGGAACCCTCTCTGATCCTGAAAAACTGGGAGTTAGTCATCCTGGTTCCACAGTGCCCTACGTCCCAGTGGAAAACTTCTTGTGCGCTGTACTCTGACAGCATCATCCCAAATCTAAGGGTATCAAAACTCTATCCTCCACCCGAAACTCTAAACTCCTGAAATTCCTACACAGTCATATTTTTAAAACTGGTTCTTGAAAGCACCACATCTTTCTGTAAGTCTTTAATCAGTGCAGCAGAGTCAAGATAAATTTGGAGCTTCGGAAGCCTACTGTTCAATACTGGCCTTGCGCAAATATCTGACTTCTCAGTACTTGTCATACCTACTGTGACATGATGGGAATACTGGCTGGAAATGGCCCCTGCCTTCCTGACTGTGGTAGGACCAGCCATGCCAGAAGGGAGTCTGTTCCCATCCAGCCCCAGGGGCCACAGTGTCCCTGCTTTACTGCCACTTGGGATTATGGTCTAGCCCTAACAGGAATTTCACTCTTTCATCTTTAGATTCAGACTTTAGTTTCAGAAAAGTCGGCTGTGCTAAGTTTTGTATTCTTCTCTTGATCTAGTTATTGCTTCCTCCTTCCAAGGGAGCCCTCGCTGCCAGGTACTCTTCAGAGTTCCAGACCCTCGCACAGGACAATGGGAAGACCTAGGCAGCCTCCAGAGGCCTCACCTAGCTCTTGCTGTCTCAGCCCTAGAGGTTGAGCCCTAACACAAGGCCTAGTTTCTCTCCTTGGAGAGGACAGCTCCAAGTGGGACTGGCTAGAAGGACCTAGTAGGAAGGGACTGGCAAAGAATATCAACAGCTGACTCAGTCCTCTGGCATGGATAGAGGACTCCTCTCTCTGATCTCTGGTCACCATGGCCAGCCTATTTCCTCTACCTGCTTTCTCAACAGCCATGCTGGTACACCCGTAAGCCAGAGTGAAGAGGGGCTCAGAACTCCTCAGAGGCAGAAGAGGTGTGAGTACGTCTTGTGTATGACCGTGAGGTAGCTATGGAGTCACAGCAGCCAGCAATCCCACCTGACCATTGTCACTTGGGTGTGAAGTCTGTCTGCCCAAAAAAGCAGCCTGGCCCATGTAGATTTCCTCATTGCTATTCACTACTGGGAAGTTTATATACCAACACAGACTATGTATGACCCAGTGACAGCAAATCTCCAAAGCCTTGGCACTAGATTTCAGGTCCTGTGAGGAGAAAACCCCAGGAGTGCATGGAAGTCTCACCACCTCCCATTGGGCCAGCCACATCAGGCCAGCTCTCAAAGGCCTCTTGTGACTGTCCTTTCTCTCATCTTTCCCCACTTTGATAAACGTCCTGGGATTTGCTCTTCTGTGTTTATTGGATGAGCAATTTGTGTCTGTCTGAAAAGTGATGTCTGAATAATCTTTGGCACGAGCTAAAGAAATATGATCCACTGCATTTCTCTCCAGCCAGCTTTCTGGAGCCAGCCTGTCTCCTGCCAACAGGACTATACAGTTCTACAGTGAAGTCTGGCAGCCTAGACATGTTGAGAGGGGTGGAGATTAGGGTGGCAGGAGATTGGGGGAGGTACCTAGGGTACAGCCAGGAACCCAGGGAACAGAGAGACAGGGCTGTCTTAGCAAATTGGCCAGCAGTTCTAGAGCTCTTGTAATCATTTAGGGCTATCACAAATACCCATGATATTCACCCAGACTTGGGGGCAGAACAATTAGGGTCTCTGCGAAGCTCAGGAGCCCATATGATTTCTGGATCCAGAGTCACAGGTATGAACTGTAACTGGAGAGATTCTAGAGTCCAGATTTGTGAGGGCAGTGGGGTTGGGTTCTTGAAGTTGGTGTATGAGGGGATGGTGGGATGGTGAGGTGTACATAGGCCATTTAAATGTTTCCTCGCTCTGTTGGTGCACATCTTTGGACAGCTTATGGGTATGGCAATAAAAAGGCTCAGATGTAAGATCTGAGGGGTATAGGAAAAGAGACGGAACTTAGTGGTGTCAACAGTCTCCACACCACATCCTCTACCCCAAACCAACCCTCTGCCCCTCTTGGCTCTTCTCCTAGAACCCTTATTACTTCCCCTTGTACCGTAGTACTCATGTCTCTGTCTTTCTTACTTCTCTTTTCTGTGCTCAGTAAGTCAGAGATCAGCTGGAAGGCACAACATCGTCCTTGTCCCTAACAGCAAGCATAGAGCCGGGCTCTAAGGAGATGTGTGCAGTGATTCTGAGTGAAAGACTGAATGAGAGAGCCTGGAGCTCAGCCTTTCGCAGTCATTGATTCAGAGAGGATAGCAAATGACAGGTCAGGCAGAGGCAACCGTGCAGGAAACATTTCAAAGCCAAAACGTGGCTGCAGTAACACTGCCCTTGGAATCTGTGCTTGGCAAACGGCTATGCATGAAGCCAGCTCTTTGTCACTGGAAACTTGAGACACCTTCACAGCTGTGCACCCATGCTGCTGAAAGTCAAATGGTGTTTCACATGGATCCAATGATTCAGTAAACAGTTTTTGAATCCCTACCTTGTTTCATACTTCAGAGGACACCATCTGTCCCCTAGAACAGAAACACATGCACACATGCAAGCGCACAAACACACACCCAGTCTTACATACTCATTTTTGGTACTGGGAATGAACCCAGGGCCTCATGCGAGCTAGGCAATGCTCACTGAACTACACACTCACACACATCCGTGGCAGATTCTGCAAAATGATCTCTTTACTCTTTCACTGAGCCCATGGGTGCCCACAGAATTCTTCTCAGTACAGCTCTGCAGTCAGACCATCAGAGGCATCACATGAGAATGAAACCCACTTGCTGTCTCACGTACGACTACGACCTGCAGAGATGGGAGACAGAAGAGACAGAGAGGAGAGGCCTAATGGTGGGAAGAAGTTGAATGTGAATAATGGAAGTGGATGGGGTGTTGGACTGGGGAAGTTCTGTGAGTGGGGAGCCCTCGTGGATGATGAATGACATGGCTGAGCAAGTAGGTTGAGATAGAAGCTGGATCAAGATTTTGCCGGGCTAAGGACTTTTGACTCAGGCTTCAGGGAGAGAGGGAATGGCACAGCTGTGTTTAGGAAGAGATTCTGGCAGCAGCAAACAGAGTGGACGGAGCCAGGAGAGTCTGGAAGCAGTAAACCAGCCAGACAACCGTCCCAAACAAGCGATGAAACCTCCTCTGACCTCCTGAAACACTTGGCAAAAACATCTGTTCCGCACACATCCCACATCCCCTCTGTCTTCTGACAGCCTGACATTCCAGCAAGCACGTGGTTCCCTGGACAGTAGGGGCTGTTTGCTGTCTCTCCAGGCCCCCATCTGACACGGTTCTTGGCAGGTGCTCATTATATATCTGCAAAGTTACTGAATGGGGCAGTGAAAAAAAGACAAGGGGTGTACAGAGCAGGGCACAGATCTCTAGGATAACATCCTGTTTAGCAAGTGTAGCTCCTAAAGACCGGGCACGGGCACAGCTGTCTTTGGTGAGCATGGAGTAGAGGCGTGTGCAGGCAGAGAAGGAAGAGCCGCCGCTTGTCCCAAGTGCGGGCTGCTGCCGCTCTGAAGGGGAAGGGGTGCAACAGCTTTTGGCTTTTCAGCCAAAGGTAGACAGCCAGATGGGAGACCTCACAATCTGCACTGCTTTAAGATGTTTAAGGAAAAATATTAAAGCATTTTTGGATGCAAGTGTCAAAAACTCAATCTAAATGAGCTTAAAGAAAATGGAGTATTTATTGACTCATAAGATACATCCAGAACCAGAACTAGAACCAGAAATTCCAACCATGTCATGTTCTCTTTCCATCACTAATGTCTGCTCTGCTTTTCACACATCAGCCTCATTCTTTTTTTTTTTATTTTAAAAAAGATTAAGATAAAAGAGGACATAACAACTCAGGTCAGAACAGAACAATTTAAGGAACATAGTGTTTCACCACACGACGACCCAACATAACAGTAGCTACCATAGTGTCTCTTTCCTTGAAATATTTGAGTATAACTTCATATACTATAGTATCAAACCTAACAAGATAGTATAAAACCATTCAATACTTCAATAAAAATATTACAGGGTATCCAGAACCAACTAACAGAAAACAAACAATGGTTACTATATTATTTCCTTGTCCATAAAAATTTTCATTTATACTATCACACATAATAAAATCCAATAAGATACAACATGATAAAACCAATGGAGACAGAAGAACAAAAGCTTGGTGGGACTTCAAAACAAGGTGATATTAAATCATCACTAGCTATTATAAAGTCTTGTTTTCTTCAAAATAGCTGTTCGTTTCATCACAGACAACAAAATCAAACAAATCAGCCTCATTCTTGCAAGCTTCCTCCACAGTCTGGATTTCCTATCTGAGAGTTTCTCCACCAAAAATGCATTAAAAGCTTCCTCTCTTGTGTCCCAACATCAAAGATCCCAGGAAAGGACTCTGACTGGTTCAGTTTGTGTCTCCATCCCACTCTTGTCCTCAGACCAAAGCTTTGCAGTGGCTAACAAAGCAGGATCATGTAAGAAAGCTCTAGCTCCCACCAAAATCTCACAGTTAGAATGGAAGAAGAAGCCTTCCACAGAGGCAAAGCCAACAAAAATCATCCTGGTTGAATCCTTTGCATATGTTAATTATTTTGCACCACTTCAGTAGGTGTTACGATTGTAAGGCTCATTACCTTTGAGAATTATTATTTCAGGAAATCAAGGCACAGAAAGAGTTACATAACTGCCATAGATAACTGGAAAGAGATGGGGCTAGGATTTGAATCGATTCAATCTAGCTCCAGACTCTGTGTCTTCCTGTTATGCATATGGCATACCCACTATAGAGGAAAAGAAAGTAAGACATGGGGCTATGAGGAAGGGATACAAATAATTCTCCCAGGAAAACCCAGAGCCTGGGTTCAGGAACCTGTGGGAAGTAACTGACTCAGTGTCACCATGGCAATCAGGAGTGAGAAACCCCATCAAGTCATCAGTGTCATTGAAGATGTCCGACAAACAATACTGTATTCTTAAAATAGAAGCTGAGAAAGCCAAGAAAAAAGTGAAAGAACAATGATGCCGCATTTTCACCTATTAAAAATTTAAGCAGTCACAAACTGGGTGTGGTGTTGCACACGCCTGTAATCCCAACACTTGGGAGGCTGAGGCAAGAGGGTTGTTGTGAGTTTGAGACCAGCCTGGGCTACTAAGTGAGCTCAAAGCCAGCCTGAACTGTGTAGAGAGATCCTGTCTCAAAAAGACCAAAAAATAATTTAAGCAGTCAGGAAGAGCAAAATAGCCACGCTGGCAGTGGTGGGGAATGGTTTGCTCCTAAAGGGCTGTGGAGCAATAAAGTGGCCCAGCTTGTGAAAACAATTGGCTTGGTCATGGAGTCAAAAGCTAGGAGAGCTTTCTTTATCTTTGATCCAGTAATCTCAGTTTCTTTAGAAACAGTTCGTGGTGTCACAAAAGCTTGTGATGTCACAAAACAAAACCCAACTAGTGCCGTGTGCAAGAGATACAACCAAAACAGCATTTCTCAGAAAGACTGAAAAAAAATAGAAGGAAAAAAATAGAAAATAAAAACAAATGCTACAGCGCAAATTGAAGCAACGAGAAAACAGAGGTTGTGATATTAATATCAGACACAGCTGAATTCACAAAAAAATTAGAAAAGACACACAAGACTTTATAATAATAGAGGTTGAGAATTTCACTGAAATGTCTCACAAATATTTATGAACATTAGAACTCATAAAGCAAAAAAGGAAGGTAATACATGAAGAGAAATGAACAAAAATTGAAAAATACTCAGAAATTTTAATTTACTTTTCTTAGCTCGTGATTGATCCATAAACCATACTATATGAAAGGCAGAGGAATTGATTTGTTAATTGCAAGGTAGGCTGAATTAAGAGATAATGAATTTATAACTTGAAAAGCTAGAATATACTTCCCTTAGTAAATGCCCATGGGTCATTTATAAATTCTATATAATATAATTTATATATATATAATATAAATTACATCTCAGTTCTCAAAAAACAAAACAAAAACCAAAAACCTCACACTACATTTTAAAAAGTAGAATGAACTGAAAAGCAGAATGAGGATGGATAACATCCTCTGACCACGATGAAGTAAAACTGGAAAGAGCAAAAACAAAAACTAAAAAGTGACAGAAAATTTGAAAATTAAACAAAAATATATTTGAACAGAATTACTTGGACTTTTCAAAGGAAGGCATTGTAACACATGCTACAGTGTTAGCATAATGTACTGAGAACAGTCACAAAAAGACAAACATGCCACTTTTATGATGTAATTAAAAGATAAATAAATACAGCAATAGATAAATATAGCATAGAAACAAAAACTGGGATGGTGTTTGCCAGGGTCTGAGGTCAGGAGAAATGGAAATGAGTTGCTTAAAGAGTAGTAAGTTTCATTTTTACAAGATGAGAAAACTCTGGAAACAGGTTGCACATAATGTGAACATGCGAAACGTTATCAGAATACCAGTTCATGTGACCTATACACACGGAAATTATCAAGATTTTTTGTTATAGGAATTTTACCACAATTTTTAAAAAATTTACCTGGAAATTAAATTTTTTTCTTTTAATTAATTGTCAAGGTGAAAAATTACTTTTGGAAAAATGATGTGTTTCAAGGAAATTCTCCAAAAGATAAATCAAAGGAATGGACATTTTTATGATTCTTAGCTATAGCTCATATATTCTTCAGGTAAAGATTCAGAGGAAGATTCTGGACACTACAAGCTCTGAGACTAACATGTTGCTTGCACTTAAAAATGTTGCTTTCCTTCCTATATTTTCTAAAGCAGTACTGTGGTTTATATATGGCTTGTCCCCTAGGGGTTCTTATGCCGGAACTTCTCTGTGTATGCCAGTGTTGGGTGGTATGAATTTTAGGAGGTAGGCCTAGTAGGATCATGAAAGTGGAGAGAGACTGCCCTCAGAAGGCGTTAATGCAGGTCTGGTGGGACTAGATTAGTTGTCCTTCAGAATGGGTTCCCTGAATCTCCATTTCACGCGTGCCTCTCATTTCTCCCGCCACACTCCTGCTGCTATGGTGCAATCTGCCCCAGGCCCTCCAGAGCCAAGCAGACGGGGGTGCCATGCTCTGGAATGTCAAGAACTCTGAGTTAATCTTTTTACTTATAAAATACTCCGCCTTCAATTTTGTTAAAGCAACAAAATACACTAAGACAACAAGTGTGTGTACCAGCCACTGTAGCAGGCCTTTGGGACATGGCCAAAGAGGTCAAGTTCCTCTTTCCCTTCCGGGAGCCGCAGCCTGGAGGAAGGTTGCTACGGGGGTGATGTGACTGTGAGCTCAGGGTGGTCTCATCTCTGTGGGAGGGACTACAGAAGCCCTGAGATGGCCAAAAGGAAGGAGTGGAGGCCCTGCCAGGGCAGGTCAGTAAAGCTGGTCTTTAAGGGAACCTTAAGACATTGCTACAGCAGAAGGGAGTGCAGGCAGAGGAAACTATAAGAACAAAGGCCCAGAAAACTAAAACTGCACGTTCTGTTCAGTCCCACCAACCAGTTCCAGGAAGGAGAGTTCAGAGGAATCAAAAATTAGTTCCTTCTCTACTCCAAAGTTAACTCCTTCCTTTACTCGGGCTTCCGATTGTGGCTTCCTCTTTGTAACCTTAGGTAAATAATTTCCCCTCTCTGAAGCTCATTTTCATCCTTACGAAATGCAACCGATATTGCCACCTGGGTTTTGTGAGGATCAACAGAGATAAAGTATGTTAAGAGCTGACAGCTTCAGATATATTCTGCACGCAGGAAATACTGATTCAGTGACATTGCACTCATGTCAAAGACCAACGAGCATTCTCCAGTTTTTTCTTGTTCTCTTTGAAGATTTAAATGAGCCTGATTCTTCCCTTTCTATGTTTCTTCCAACGGTCTCTCCACACACTTACTTACATGGTGCCAGGTTATCTGTTCTCTGAGGAAACGGACAAAGCTGACTACTTGATTCTCCAGGAACTAATCCTTAACCAGAAAGAATAAGAACTCCTTGGCTTTGGGCAACCTAGACAAGCCCCAGCTGAGGTATGGTGCCAACTACTGTGCCCTTAACACCAGGACCATCATGAAAGAACATATCTACAGGGGCAGCAGCGACTTGGTAACCATTAGTAAATCCCCCAGCCCACCCCACAGAAACTTGCAGGTATCTCTCATGCCTGAAGCTTTATCAACTACTGTATTCATCTGTGCTAGATATGGCATGAATAAATTACAAAACCTGCTCTAAAGACATGGACCAAATTCAGTGAGACCCCCAAGGAGGAACATTGAAGCCTCACTGGTTTGGACCTGGACAGAGTCACAGCAGACAGCACGTGAGGGTGAAAGGAAGAGGACTGCGGAGAAGGGGTACAGTTAGGGTGAGGGCTTTACACTGAGTGGCTTTGTTCCCAAGAGGCCATGCCAGTGGCAGGGACATAGCAACCATCATCTCCTCTAGAGAGTTCTCTGTAAATCCTCCTGGTTGTGCCTCAGCCCGCTGGCTCTTTCCATTGTTCAGGGCTTTTCCCTGAGGAACACTGAGATTTGCAAGAGTCCCAGTGTAAGCAATAATGGAACAGAAAGTAGAAGCTGACTGAATTATAGTCCTAACTTTTCTATTCTTAACTCCTAAACTTTTATGGAGCTCTGGGAGTTGAGCTGCATTTAAAAGCCCACATATGGAAAACTCACCATTGGGGAAAAAAATGAAATTAGAGCCCAAGCTACATCTGACATTAAAACAAATTCCAGATGGCTTAAGGATTTGCATGTAAAACATGAAATTGTAAAAATAAGTGAAAGAATAAAATAAGTATGCTTTTGGAAGGAAAGGGGAATACCAAAACATTACACTAAATTTAGTACATAAATAGAGGCCGGGGATATAGCTCAGTGGTGTAAGTGCCTGCCTGTCAAACACAAGGTCCCGAGTTTGATTCAGGACAGAACAAATGCATATAAATAAATAGATTTAGATCAAATAGTAAAGAAAAAGTTGACACTAGTAAAAACCTTAAGAAGTTTTTTACAAGGTTACAAAAGTAGAAAGGGTAAGAAAGAACTCTGAACTCAGGGTTAATGGATTCAAGGAGGAGACGCTTAGGGGTGGTAAATAGGGTGACTGTATTTGGAGTATCTGAGGCCATCAATCATCCCTCTGCTTCTGCTGATACTTGTACTACTCAACCAGCTGCAATAGGAATTTACTCCAGACCAGACCACTGAGTGCTCCAGACAAAGGACCTGTAAACGGGAAGCCAACTGCTACCCCAGAAACAGAATGAGTTTTCTTTCTTCAAGACATACATCCACCCAGATCTACCCAAAAGTCATTCTAGTCCTTGCTTAAAATTGCCCTGTGCAGGCTCAGTAAACCTAACAGATAAGGCAAGAGTACACGATGAAAAGGTGTACAGGGAGGGTAGTTCAGCGGTAAAGCACCTGCATAGCTCAAACTGTGCCCTAACTTTGATCCCCAGCACTGGAAAAAAAAGTTACATCCAGGGATGGGCAGCTCACCACGCCATGTCACTGTTCTGGTGAAAATGTATCTCTCAGCATTCTAAACTGGTGCCAGTAAAAACCTTTTAAAAAGGGCAAAGTTTAATATAGCAAAAGAAAAAGAAGGAAAAGAAAGAGGACTGGCAGCTACCATGAGGTGGAGGAACTGCAGAGCTGAAAGCTCCAGAGCCCCAAGCAAGCAAGCAGGTGGGCAGGTAGACAGGAAGAACGAGCCAGCCACGGTGGCACACATCTGTCATTCTAGGGATTCTGGAAGTCTGAGGCAGGTGGACCACAGGCTCGAGCCCAACCTGTCTCAGAACTATAAAAGAACAATGAAAGGGTAAGGTATGTAACTCAGTAAAAGGCTCTAGGTGCCATTGTCAGTTCCACCACCAAAGGGGAAAATGTCTAGACTCTTAAACATTTGTTGATTCAACACTAAATCCACTGTAAGAAATCAGAATATGTAGCACCAAATGCCACTGGGCATGAAGATTATTTTGAGCCAAGGCGATTAAGAAAAAACAAACACAAGAAAATCTCTTTGTCCTCCCACTGCTTGCCCAGATGCAGAATAAACACTAAGGTGTCCTCTTTCCTTCTTCACCAGAAGTGACAGAGGATGACCGCTAAAGAAAGGTAGCTAAAGCCAGCAGCTTGGAGATGGCACTTGCAGAATCTACATAGTTTCCTAACTAGCATTTGCCTCCTTCTTATAATTCTCTACCCCTAGATACTTGAAATCCTTTTCCTCTGTCTTCTCACTGTAGCTGACACTGAAGAATGGAGCTCTAAAACTTAGATTTTTTTTTTCCTTTTAGAGATAATCAATTTCTCCACATTTTCTCCTGCTGAGCCCATGACTAACACTTCCTTCCCTCAGCCTAAAAGAAGTGACAGAATATGCATAGGCCGTCCCCAGGAGGCTGGAGCGCAGGTTCCTTTCCACCAGAGAAAACAAAGATGGCCGGCAGAAAAAGGATCTCTCTGTGCTACCCTTCCTCCCTGCTTCTTACCGTATAGGACTTATGCCCACCTGTACAAGGCAACATAGAGATGTGAGGCAAATGGGTCCCTCCATCTTTGCAGAGCTAGCTTTGAACAATCCTTTTACATGGCCTCCTTTGATTTGGTCAAACAAACCTAAGCACGCAAACTTAAATAGCTAGTAACATCACATCTCTCAAATTTTACTGTTCTTTGTTAAAGACACTACAGAACCTGGAACTCAAAGCCATCTCTGTGAGACTATCTCATTCCCTGGGTGCCTCCCATGTACACATGAAGTAGTCACATTGATAAACTTCTGTTTGTTTTTTTTTCTTGTTAATCTGTCTTTTGATACAGAGGTTTATTCCAATTAAAAATGTATGATAATTAAGGACAAAATTTATTAGAAAAAATAAACTTCAGAAAAACTTAACACCCAAGAAACAGAAACAACGCTTTAGATTAAATGTAGTTAATGTTTTCACAAGATAAGGAAAAAGATATTTCATCCTTTAAAGAGACAAGTAGACATGGGAGACAGGCTTGGAAGAACATAAATCTGAGTCCAGTGTGGGTAGCAAAGAAAGATCTTGTCTCAAATATTAAAAAAACAAATAAGTAAAAATGGCTGGGGATGTAGCTCAGTGGTAGAATACTTGCCTAGCACGTGTAAATCTCTGAAAGAAAGAAATTAGGAACTATGGCTGATGGACCCAAAAGTCTGCCATCCTATTTAGTAGGAATTCCAGCATTAAAGGAACAGAAGACATGGGAGGGAAAAAAAGCTTTAAGAAATTAAATAATAGGGACTGGGAATTTATCTCAGTGGCATAAGCACCTGCCTGGCAAGCACAAGGCAGTGAGTTTGATCCCTGGTAACAATAAATAAATAAATAAATAAATAAATGTTTTCTAGAGGTGAAGAAATTCATAAGCATTCACAATGAATGGCCTTTGCAGCACAAAACAAAAACTCCACCCTGATTATGATCAAATTTCAGAATAGCATTAAAGAAAGCATTAAAGAAAATACCAAGTAATTTTCCATCCCTTTACATTTACTAGGAAGAATAATGTAAGACATTTTTCTAGGAAGAGGATCTAGAAAAATCATCCATTTCTCAAAAGAACACCCAGTAAGGATGTCTAAGAACCACTATTCTTGGTGAAAGCAGTTTCTACAAACAGGGCATCTGGAAACATCTAAGTAGGACTTTCCTGAGAATCTGGTCCCATTCACAGCTCTCCGAGCCCCAACCCCAAACTTGGAAAGAAAAAGTTCAGCCAAGATTTTCTTAGTTTAGGCAGCAGACCAATATAATTTCTGTGCTCCAAAAGAAACATCTGCAGAGGTTTCCTCTCAGGAATGTACCTGGTTTTGAAAGTCTCTAAGACTCAAGAAACTGGCATTTGCTACTTTAAAGATCTAGCCAGGGAAATGAGAGTGGTGCCATGAGAGCCCACTGGAGTCTTCTAGGACTGGGGACTGGAGGCAGAATTGGAAGCTAGAAGCTTGGGTCTAATACAGAGCACCAGGCTGAGGGACACTCCCAATATAGTAATGCCTTTATTACTGTACACAGAACCAATCAGGAAAGTGCTATTTGGGAACCAATCAGAAACTTGCTATTTTCCATCCTTCATTTGAATCTAGTGCTGATCATGAGACTAATCAGAAGATGTTCTTTTTAATCCTTCATTTGGATGCAGACACAACCATTCAAAAGATACAATTCTGATCACTTATAAGTAACAAGAATCCAAGAGGTGTTTGTTTGTTTGTTTGTTTGTTTTGGTACTGGGGATCAAACTCAACCTCATGCTTATCAGGCAGGACTTGAGCTGCTGAGCTAAATCCCCAGCTCCCCAAGAGGTTTTTTGATAGAACAATTTATACACAGTTTGGTGCTAAGTGAATGTTTGATAGGATGACTTTTCCAGTGCTTTCTTTACATGAATGGGAGATAACCTGGGGATTTGGGACTTGGAATAACCCTTCCACTTCTCAGTGAGACCTACAATGAGTCTTTTCACCCTCTGCTCTCACTCATTTATTTTCTACCCTTGATAAATGTACATTTTTCACAACACTTTTTGTGTGTGTGTGTGTGTTTTTTTTTTCAATTCTTTATTGGAGACACCAAAAGCATGGAAAGAAGCCCCACGGAGTTTTCCATCTGGCAGCAGGTTGGAGCCCTGGCCCCACTACTTCCAACTGTGTGTTCCAGGTCACGCTCGCTGTCTGAGCCTCTGCTTCCTGGCTAGTGAAACAGGAACATTCATTCTGCCTTTCAGGAAAATTCTGAGGCTAGGATGATAACTCAATGAAGATAATTTCTTGAAACAACTGTGGTGGGATACACCAATAATCCAGATTGAAAATTTGAGCTCAGACTGGGCAGTTTAGCAATTTAGTGAAACCCCCATTTCAAAACTAAAAAGGTTTTTTTTAAAAAAGGCTGTAACCTAACACAGTGAAATCATGAGCTAAATCTCCAGTAATATAAATTCTTTCAGGAGTCATTCAAGAACCAGGTATGGTGGCACACACCTATAATCCCAGTACTCAGGAGGCTGAGGCAAGAGGATTGCTGCAAACTTGAGGACAGCCTGGATAACACAGTAAGCTCAAGGTCAGCCTGAACTGCATAGTGAGACCCTGGAGAAACAGAAAGGGAGAGAGACAGACAGACAGAAAGAGACAGGCAGGCAGAGAGAGACAGAGACAGAGACAGAGACAAACAGACAGAAACAGAGAGAAACAGAGGCAGAGAGACAGAGACAGATAATGCAATTTTGTGAAGTGGCCACTGTAGAAGAGAGGGCTTGTTAGGGACTCTGTCCCACAAACAAGCATAGAAGAAAATTTCACCCTGAGTCACCAGCTTGTAACCCCTGTTCTAAATAGAAGTAAAGATATTAGAGCAAACTGGCTCTCAAAACTGATTAAATAGAATTAAAATTCTATTTTTCTCATTATGGGTTGATGTGTGTGTGTGTGTGTGTGTGTGTGTGTGTGTGTGTGTGTGTGCATGCTGAATTTTTTTTTTATTTAAGGAGAAAAAGAAAAAAAGCAGAAAAAGGGTACAAGTTATACAGAATTTCAGAAAAAATAAACAGGAAATCACTAGTTAATTACATATTGTCATCTTAGAAATAGTTGTTGAAGTTACAAAATTAAAGTGTATAGAGGGGACTTTCAAACAGTGAGATTGCAAACAGTTTTGTTCAATGATCCAACAAAACTCAGTAATATGGTTATCTATCTTATACACTTAAATATATATGCAGTTATATCTTTTAGAGAACTTTCTTTTCCTTTCTTTTGTACAATGACAATTACACATTTTGGGTTTTATTACTCCCACAGTTCTTATTACTTTTTTTTTTTTTAAGAAGTAAAACCAAATGTGACATACCAGGACAGAGTCAGTCAATTCAAAAGGATGGACATAATACATAATGTAAAAACAAAATACAAGGTGATCAACAATGGTTACCATAATACCTCTTGTTATCTTAAAAAGAATTGCCTATATCATCAATTATAATAAAATTGAACAAAACAGTAAAGAATAAGACCAATAAAACCAAAACATTGGAGATTAGAGGACTTCAAAAGAAGATAATAGTCAACCAGAATGGGCGTCACAATGAATCTTATTGTCTTCATAGTTGTTGCCTATACTTTCAAACTTGGTACTATTAAGCATAACAGAATAGAGGAAAATCAGTCAAAAAAAGATGGTGAGAGCAATACAGAGTTTCAAATCAAGTTAATAGGAAATCAAAGTGGGTTACTATAATATATCCTGCTACTTTTTATTTATTTTTCCCTTAATTAAAAGGATAAAAATGAAAAAGTAGATAATAAAAAGGAGATTGAGATAAAAAAAAAGAGGGCATAACAACAAAACAGCGCAGGTCAAAACATAGCCATTTAAGCAAAATAGTGTTTCACCACAAGATAATCTCGACATAATAGTAGTTACCATAGTGTCTCTTCCCTTAAAATCTTTCGGTATAACTTCGTATACTGTAGCATCAAGCATATCAAGACAATGTAAAACCGTTTAAGAGAATGACAGTATTACAGGGTATTTAGAATCAACTAACAGAAAATTAACAATGGTTTCTGTATAATCTCTTTGTCTATAAAAGTTTTTGTTTATAATTACATATAATAAAATCCAATAAGGTACAACACGTTAAAACCGATGGAGACAGAAGAACAAAAGCTTGATGGGATTTCAAAACAAGAGGATATTAAATCAGCACAGGCTATTATGATGTCTTGTTTTCTCCAAAATGGCTGTTCCTGCCATCCAACCTTCTCTGCCTCATTTCTGTTGAGCTCTTTTTCTGTCATTAGTTGTCAGTTTGTCCTCTTCATTTCGCTTTCTGCTCCATTCATTGTGGCCGCTCTGCCACTGTTTCTGGAATCTTGGTATTTTTCATTTTTAGAATATCTTGCAGTAATCTCTGTAGAGATGAATTGGTGGTGGCAAATTCCCCTAGTTCCTCTTTACCCTGGAAGCACCTTGTTTTTCCATCAATTTCTAGGGACAGTTGTGCAGGATATATCAATCTTGGCTGGAGGTTATTATCTTTCAAAGCTTGAATTATTTCCCCCCACGCTCTTCGTGATTTGATGGTTTGTGCCGAGAAGTCTGCTGTAATTCTGATGGGTGTTCCCTTGTAAGTGATCTGTTTCTTGTCTTTGATGGCTTTTAATATTCTATTCTTATATTGGATTTCTGGAATTTTGATTATTATATGCCTGGGTGTAGCTCTGTTTGGGTTGTAGGTGGCTGGGGTCCTGTATGCCTCATACATCTGAGTATCTTTACCTTTTGCTAAATTAGGGAAATTCTCCTGGATTATTTCTGTGAATAGCTTTTGTAGTTCATTTGTTTGAGACCCTACTTCTTCTTTTATGTTCTTAATTCTTAAGTTATAGATCCTCTTATCATCTTCTAGTCTTTGTATTATTGCTGTTTGTTTTCTTGTTATTTTTAAGAAGTTTTTCATTTCATGCTCCCACCTTACAAATCTGTCCTCCAGTTCTGATAATCTATCCTTAGTTTCTTTCAAGCTGTTATTCCGGCTTTCAATAGAGTTTTTAGTTTCCTGGTAATCTCTTTGAACCTGCTTCACGTATTCTATGTTTTCTCTGTTTTTTCCATCAAACAATTTTCCCGTTCTTTTCTGTTCTTCCATTCCACCATCTGTTTTTTCTTGGGCAGTGCTTAGCATTTCTCTAACTATGCTACTTATTTCTTGCTTTATTTCATTAAATACTTCATTTTTGAACTCGTCTGTGAGGCTCCGGAGATACCGCTTTATGTCTATAGGTTTGATATTGCATGTTTTCTGTCTTCATTCTCCTTTGCATTTACCTTTCCTGGATCAGTGTTCTCAGGATTGGGGACTGAGGAGCCTTTCTTGTTGCTCCCTTTTCCCATACTTTTTGTTCCTTCCATACAAGCATATGTAGGAGGCCCAGTTTTTTTTTTTTCCTCTTTGTCTGTTACAGTTTGTTTGAATCCGCCGGCTAGGTGTTCCTGCCCACTGCAGTGTACTAAGGAGACACAGACCTGGGCAGCCTCTGCTGGGCCCGCCCCTCCAGGTCAACCTACTGAAATGCTTCACTGCTAGGGTGCACTGCCAGGCTCAGGGACCTGATTTGGGCTAGCCTACTGGATCTTAGTCCACAGTATCACCAGGCCTAGCACTCCCCACCACTCCCGCTTGAGAGGGGAATATTAGACTAAAGTCACTGCAGGGCTCTATTCCGGCTAGTCTGCCTGTTCCCAGAATGTCCTCTGTTGGAGCCTCCTAGTCTATGAACGGGTCCCCATTTCTCTTACTCACTGCAGGTCAATGCAGGGCTCCCTGCCAGTCCCGCTCTCAAGACCGTTTGGTTCGCCAATTCCAGCTCTCAGAGCTTTTGCGTGTCTCTCTCCCTGCTGTGCAGATTGGGACGCAATATGGGCAGCAGGAAATTCAAATCGCGGCTTCCAATGGCACGGGATCCAGCTTCTGCGCTGAGATTTTATCTGTTCCTGTTATAGCATCAGGATTGCATTTCCAGTTGGTTTCTCTCAGCTTAGTTCGTTCCTGGGTCAGCAGGGTACATGTCCCCTAGCATAGGACTCCTCACCTGGCACTGCTCCTGGATTCTAAACTGGCAATCTCAGAGAGCCTCCGTGGCTGCTGTCATTTGTCCGCCATGTTCTCCTGGAAGTCCTGCATGCTGAATTTTGTACACAATAAAAGATCTTGACTCAGAACCTCAGAATGGACATTATTTGGAAGAGAGGTCATTAAAAGTACAATTACTGAACAATTACTTGCATTTACACTAAGTAGCACAGGGTTGACCCCTGATCTACATGAGGAGATGCTATATAAAACTGGAAGCAGAGGTTATAATGATGCATCCATCTAGAACCCAAAAACCATCAGGAATTGCAGGCCTAGAAGCTAGAGACAGGCATAGAACAGATTTTCCCTCAGAACCACCAGCAAGAACAAACCTTTTATTGCTTGGAACATGTTTAGTTGCCAAGAGCTTGCCTAGCATGTAGAGGGTTCTGGGTTCAGTCTTCAGCAGTGTACCCACACACACACAGAAAGGAATCAGTCCTGTTCTCACTTAGATTTCAAACTTCTCTAGCCTTTAAAATAATAAAAAGAGATGCTTTTTTTGTTGTAAGCAGCCATGTTTGTAATGCAGTCACGTATTCCATGATGACTATCCAGCTCCATCAGATTATGGGGGAGCTGAAATATTCCTACTACCTAATGGCATTATGGTCATATAAAGTCATGATGCAAGGCATTCTTCTCATGCTAGTGATCCTGCATAGCGGATCAGAGAACTAGATGTGACTCTTGTGCAGAGAAAGCAAAGAATTGTGCATTCAGTGGTGGAAGGAAAAGCGGCCACATTCATTGAAGACAATGGAAAGATGTGCACAGGGCAGCTTCATGCCAACAGAAACAAAAAGATGGCACAAACACAAAAGTAGAATCAGGACAAAAAGGGAAATGAGACGCACACAGATGGAACAGGATTTGGATCTTGAAAGATGAGTATCCTAAACCTGATACCCATCTGGGTCTCTCAATAAGACTGACAGAGAGGACTGACAGAGTGTGGAGTCATCTCAGGGGCAGCGTAACATGCATTACAGCCCAGAATTATTTCACACACATGAGATGCAGCCCATACGTATGAACCTTCAATGTTTACTGAAGTTCAGGCCACAAGCTCTAACATTCGTATACACTGGTCTGAGTTTTCCTGACATTAAAAGGAGAAGTGGCCTGGAATGTTGCCCAAATTCTAGTGGAGGAAGAGGAGTGGCCTCTCGGCCCTGAGTGTGCTACTTGTACTACTGGTGCAAACAAATCCGCTACCTACCGGGCTGCTAGCTATATAAAAGTACAACCCATACAATTATGTATAAGATACTTGATGGTGATAATAAATGAAAATGTTGCTGGTTTATGTGTTTCTAAATTACTCTCATATTTTTATTTTATTTCTTTAATTTTTATTTTATTAGTATATATTTGCAGTATATAATGACTACATTTATCATGCATGCCCTTTTTTTTTGTCCTTTTCAGACAGGGTCTTGCTATGCAGTTCAGGCTGGAATCAAGCTCACTTCTTAGCCCAGGTTCCTCCTGCCTCAGCCTACCAAATACGGGGATTACATGTGTGAGCCACCACACCCAGCTTTTAGCATGTACTCCTGCTTATAAAAAATTTACTATATCCAAGTGTAATGGTGCACAGCTGTAACCCTAGCACTCAGAAGGCTGAGGCAGATGGATTGCTCTAAGTTTGAGACCAGCCTAAGGCTACACAGTGAGTTCAAGACCAGCCTCAACTGACTCAAAAAGACAAAAAAAAAAAAAAAAAAAAAAAAAAAAGCCATGTTATGTTGGCAGCTTCACACATCCTATTTACACTCTCTCTCTCTCTCTCTCTCTCTCTCTCTCTCCCTTTCTTTAGTTTTTTAGGCAAGGTCTCACTATTCAGTTCAAGCTTGTCTCGAACTCACCTGGAGTCATGCTGGGCTCAAACTTGCAGCGATCCTCTTGTCTCAGCCTCCTGAGAGCTGGGTTTACAAACATGCACCATGTCCCTTGATTGTATTAAGAGGCTGCTATAGTTTGAAAAGTGTCTCCCAATGGCCTGTAAACTAAAGGCTTGGTTGCCGGTTTGTGGTGCTGCTGGGAAGTAGTGGAACCTTTAGGAAGTGGGACCTGGTGGAAGGAGGTTCAGCCATGGGGTGGGCCCTCAAAAGGGAATTGTGGGACCTGAGTCCCCTCTCTTCCTCTCTCTCTTGCTGCCCGACATCCATGAAATGAGCAGCTTCCTCTGCCATGCAGTGCTGCCAGGATGTGCTACCTCATTGCAGGCTGGAAAGCAACAGGCCGATAAGCCACAAATGAATATCTCCAAAGCCAAGTGGGTCAAAACAAACCCTTCCTCTTTTTTAAACTGATTATTTCAGGTATTTGTGACAGTAACAGAAAGCTGATTAAGACAGAGCCACTTAAAAAAGACAGAGCCAGTGTGGAATAATTTGCCTACAAAATCTTGGTTTGTATAAGTATACTCTATGAGGTTTGCACAACAGATTTGCCTAACGACATATTTCACAAGACCACCATTAAGTGACAGATGACTCCTCTGTCAGGGCAGCCCTGGGAAACTAATATGCTTCTCTACACAAAACTTCATTTTATGTTGAGTATTGTTAAGGACCACTGAGATGAACCCCAGAAAAGACATTTCCCCTTCTTAATTCACCCTTCCCCTGTTCTCATTTGCTGTTTTGTGTAGAACTGACTAGGGAGATTCTCTACCCCCTTAACTGGCCATAAGCAATGCAAGTAGATCCAGCCAAGACACTGTGTGTGGCCTTTGAAGCCAAGTGACAGGTCTGTGCAGTCACCTAAGGTTCCTCCTACTACACATGAGCTATACCAGAGATGCCTGGCCATCTGCTGGGACAGAGCTTTGAAAAAGAAGCAGTGATGTCCCAGGGCAGGTGTAGGCCAACACAGAGCTGATGCAGCTCTGATACTTCCTCAAACTGTGTTACGCAGACTGCGCCAAACTTAGAGGTACTCGTTACAGAGTCCAGCACTCTCTGCTTACCTCATACTGCAGGGGTGCCAGTGATCTTCCCACCTAGCCTTGCTCCCGGAATTCACTGCTTCCTGCCATTCTCACCGTCACTCATGCCCGAGGCTCTCTCCTCTTCACGAATTACTAAAACTTGGGTTTGGCCTTTGTTCTGGTTGGTCTTTGTTCCCCCTGATCTGGGGAACCCTTGGCTCCCTACCACTGCAAACATATTTCTGTCTCTTTTTTTCTCACCATGGATTGCATTGGAAGTGGTAAATTGGAATTTACTCTTGAGAATTCCAACTTTTCCCTGGGATTACATTTATAAACTCCAGACCTCGAAATGCTTCGGGTGTTTACAAGGTATGAATTTCTGATTTTCAAGGAAATGGAAAACTCTAGCTTAAATTCTGTGGCCCAGGTCAGGCATGAGGCAAATACAGTGCCTTAGGAGCTAAATGTAAGCAGGTCTTTGAAAGGATTTTGCCCTAAAATAAGTTACGGCCCCCAGAGAGCGGTGGCTCGAAAAGGGTCCCAATCAGCTGCTTGTGCGTCATCAATGCCCACCCTAAGCACCACCCTGGTCAGAGGTTACATGTATACCCATACCCCACGTTCCGGCAGAGAAAGCCAGGCCGCTAGTGGTCATGGACTTCTCTCCACATCCTTGGAGTAAAGGCTATTTTTACTTTATATTCTCACTTTCATTGCGCAGAAAACTTTCAGTGCTATGACTCCGATGGCAGAGTGAGTGGTTCCTGGGAATCCCTCCCAGTGTGAGCCCCCTGCCTGAGGACCACTTTTTTCTTCCTCCGGGCCTGTTTGCTTGGCACTGCTAATCCGAATGCATCAGCGACCTTCCTCACTCCACACAGGTAGCTGCCATCCACCGTCGCTTTTTGTTTCCACTCCTAATTCGCAAGCTTGCAGCAGAAAACCATCCTGCCTTCCCAAACAAGGTTACCAGTTTTCACGCTCCTTAGGCTGCACAGATTGAGGCAAAACTGCTATTTTTGTTCCCTGGGACCCCGCCCTGCACTCTTCCGGTGACGGGGCAGAGGAGTATGGGTGTTGGGACTTTCCGTGTCACACTTGCAAAGCTGGTGATGACCTCTTTTGATAGGTGTGACCCAGGACAGCTTCCATGTCCTGAGGCAAAGTTGTTCTCTCAGCTCACTTATAATTCAGTCATGGGGACCACTTCCTGTCCCCCGAAAAACACACCTCTGGGGTGCCTGGTTTATAAGCTTGGGCTTTTGGCCTGTAGAAGGCTATAAAAACCAAAAAGCTGATCTTTTATTTATGCTTTTGTCACAATAGCGACCAGTTGACAGAAACCCTTCATCTTTAGGTCTTTTTCACTTTGAGGATGTGGCCTTCTCCCACTCTGTCTCCTGTGATGGCCCAAATGCTTCTGGCCTGCTCTGCTCCCCCAGTATCTCTCCTTCCCTCCCCACCAGACCCCTTAGATGAGGCGGCTTCTGTCTTTACGGCGTCTCCCCAGCATCTCTCATACCAAACCCCGCAGCCTTCTCAGCCAAGGGTTTCTTTGTCCCCTGTGCCGTCCTCTCCCCATTCCTCACCCACAGCAGCCTCTAATCCTTCCCTCAGCGTCTCTCCCCAGTCTCCAACTTCTCAACCCCCCCCCCCCACCTGAGCCGTCCACTCGGTAGAAGGGTTCTGTGCCCCCTTCCCTTGTATCGCCATTTTCTCTGCTGTCATGTGCATTCCACCCTTCTGGCAGGCCATATGATTATCAGTAGCCATCCTGCGGCAGCTTGCATGGACAGCCGCCGTCTTGCAGCCCTCTGCCACGTGACAGGGCACCGCCATCTTGGGACAGGTCTCAGGGTCAATGGCTGCCCCGTTGTGGCCCCTTGTGTAGTCAGCAGCAGCCGTCCTGCTGTGGGTCAGATGGTAACCCGCCAGCAGCCTGTTGTCACATGGTGAAGAGCGGCTGTTTTGTAGCCAGTAATGGGATAATTGCCCACACATGCCTGCCGGACAGTTGGCCGCTCGGTGGCCATCTACTCCACAGCCTTCTCAGCCTTGATCTCTACTCCCACTTTGGGAACAGGCTGGCCCCAAAGGATTAGCTAATATTCATATTCCTTTTTTCCTTTCTGAGCTATCTTAGATTAGCATAAATTAGGTTCTTTTTCTGGTATTCTTATTTCAAGAGATCTCCATTAATTGATCTACAAAAACATTCACACTAATCTATTTATTATAGTTCAAATTGGCCAAATATATTTGATTGCATTCTGATTTTATAAGATGATTGTCAGTCTATACATCTGTTGTCTGTTTGTCCACTGGCCTGCTCTGTAAACAGCTGCTTCTTTTTATTTGAGCTCAATGATTTTTCCTTCTCTTTTATATTTTCAGATCATTTAATCAAGGTTTATTTGGGTTACAGATTTAAAAAACATGCTTCCATCTAGGTTGCCAGCTGGTCAAAATAATGCTAAAATTGGTTAAACAAAATCCCTTGGGGTGAGGAGACATGGACAGGACTTCAATTGATAAACAGGAAAGTGGCCACCTGGTAACTTTAACCAGCTCTTATTCATTAATTGGAGGCCCCAATAATCCCCATAGCCTTGTGGGAGACACCTCAACTAAAGTTCGTATGACTAAGACAATTCATTGTTGCTGATCTGATAGTATATTCATGCCTTCAAATGTAAAGTTGGGATTGTTTATGATGACAAGTGTTTTGTTTCAGATCCAGACATCTGCCTTTTTCTGGTTCTCCAGCCAGGAGATTTAGGTCAAACCAACATGAGGTCACCAGTCAAATGATAATTTTTAAACAAAAATTTATATAATATATATGTTATACTTAGAGATACTTAAATAAATAGTGAGCAGTCCAAACAATGTCACAAATTTCTTCAGTGCTCAAATGTTAGAACACCCATCTTAATAGAAAATAATAGTTCCATTTAATGTTCTATGTTTATTGCCTCTACAGCACTGTACTGTTATCAATCTTCTAGATGTTCAGCAACTAAAATTAAGAGATAATTATAAATTCTTTTTAAATTCCTTTTGTGGGGATCCATCAGATCTTTTCCAAAAAAAGGTTATATGATACATATTGGGGCCATAATTAACTATACTCAACTGGTGCTGAGTATACCATTGGTGTTAAATGACATTGCAGCTGATCTCTCTCCTAAATAAAAAGGTAAAATTAATAAAACAGGCCATCCTCCAAAAATCAGATGGCATTAGACATTCTAACAGCACAAGAGATACTTACACAATTATAAAATCTAAATGTATGTAATGATAAATGAATGACATGTCAGTTTCTAAAATACCCTGCATCTTATCCTTATCCTCCTTATGGGAACCCATTACTAAAGATATAATCATAAATACTCTGTTGATTACATTATTTGACTCCTACATACTTAATTGATTCTTTGCCTTCATCTTCTTTAGACTTAAAGCTGTACACCTACCCAAGATAAAAACCAGATGTCTTGTGACTGTGGAAGAGATAGATACCTTCCACTGGGGGCCAGATCCCAAGACAAAAGGCTAAACTTGGCCTTCAAACCCCACAGGGAGACCTTCTTAATATGGCTTTTCATGTTATCAACAACAGAGCTAAAAATCAAAAAGAAAAATAACAATCTGATCTTTTAACAGTGACACTTAGAACTCTGAGACAGGTAAACAGACAAGGTGGAGCTGCCTGAGCCCCTACTGAACCATGCTTCAAGTGCAACAAAGAAGGACATTGGGCAAGAGAGTGCCCCAACCCTGGTGTTCTTCTGGGGCCTTGCCCCTATTGCAGTCTCAAGGGCCATTGGAAGAGTGACTGTCCTAACTGCCAGAGAATGGGAAAGCCCATCCTCTAATTCCTTGCCCTCATAGGAGATCTCCTCACCACCAGATTAATTGCTGACTGATCTACTCAGACTTGCTGCTGAAGACTGATGGGGCTCAGGACCACAGCCCCATTAAGGTGCCTTTCTCAGAGCCCCAAGTCCCACTGGAGGTCCCAGGTAAGACATTCTCTGAATTTGTGGACATAGAGGCCATGTATAGTGTTCTTCTTGAGTTTTCAGGCTATTATATTAAGTCCTCAGTCTCTATAGTGGGTGTTGATGGCCAACCTATGCAGCCTTTGCAGACAGGGCCTATGCCATGTAGGTCCCAGACTCCCTGCTTCTCTGGTCAATCCCATAGTTTGAGATACCTCCAATCCCACCTACCCATGCCTTGCCTATTTTAATTCATCTCAGGGATCCTTCAGTTTTTCCCTGTGTTCCCCAATATCCCATAGCTTCCAAACATTTACAGGGACTTAAACCTATAATTAATTGCCTTTTAGGCAATGGTTTTCTTAAACGTGCCCATTCACCCTATAATACTCCCATTCTCCTGGTACTCAAGCCTGATGGGTCTTATGGTCTAGTGCAGGACCTTAGGGTAATCAATAATGCCATTACTCAAATCCACCCATTGGTGCCAAACTCTTATACCATGCTCTCTCATATCCCTCCCTCCACCACTCACTTTAAGTCATAGATCTTAAAAATGCCTTTTTTTTTATTCCTTTGTGTTTATGCAGACTGACCCAGACACTCTGAGGTCTCAACAACTTACATCTGTCATCTCTATAGTAAAATCTCTTCTCAGGGACACATAGCACCCACTTCCTTTCCTATTCATCAGTTTCATAGACACACCCCCGGCCAGGACTGGCAGGTACATTTTACACACATGCCCTGCCACAAAACTCAAATATCTTCTCACCTTTGTTTGTACTTTTTCAGGATAGATAAAAGCCTTTCCGACAAACAGGGATACTGCTGATATACTTACTAAAGTCCTGTTATAAGAAATCATCCCAAGGACTACAACCAAGGTGGAGTGGCTCCAACCTGGTCTTCTTGGAAACCCCAACAGTGGTCAAAGTTGCTGGATTGCCATCCTGGTTCCACATCACTCAAGCTAAGCGGTGTGCTCCCAGTCTTAAATCTAACCATCCTGAGTGGTCATCTCATCTTCTATCACCCACCCATCTCTGACTCAAACCAAGGCCTTACAGCCACAACTCTCAGGCTAAGTCATGTTTTGTTATTCAATATGATTCCTAATTTCTTACATTCTATTAATTATCTTTTTTACAGCAGGACTCTTGACAGTCTTTCCTAAAGACTCCCACATCATGTGTAAGATCATCTTCAGGTTGTTCTACGTGATAACTGTCTTAGTTCTCTCTACCCTCAGCTGTTGAGTCAAACATGACATCCCTGTGGGCCTAGGCTCTTACCTTCCTTATAGTGACACAGCCACAGCCATCCCTCCCCCTTTATTCTTTCCAGCTCAACTCCTGGACCAGAGACAAGTCCTACCTACCTACCTCTTAACTTTTACCCTTTCAGATGGGGGGATAAACACCTCTTATAACTTTACTTCTCCTAACCCCATACTTACTTTTCAGAATTCTACCTCACTGTGATCCTGATGGAATGGCATATTTAAATCAAAGGCACTGTCTTTGTTACTTTTTACACATTGCTGAGACAAAATACCTGAATCCCAAAGTTGGGAAAGGAAATGTTTATTTCTTAAAGTTTTTGGAGGTTTCAGTCCACACTCAGTTGGCTCCAAGGCAGGGTGGCATGGCTGGGCCTCCTGGCTGCAAACAGCAAGGAGGAAACAGGCAAAAGAGCAAGACACACCTTCTTCCTGCCACTACATCACATCCTGGCTCCACCCCTACGTGGGTATAGCACTGACACCATCAATCCAAGCACTAGACAATGAACCAATCACAAATGCACAATGCAGACGCATGAGGCCTGGGGACCACCAACATAATCCAAGACAGGCACCTTTCCTTTTACCTCCACTGGGTCCTTAAATATGATAGTGGCCACCCCCCCTCATAGCACCTTGTCTCTTTGTTTTTCCAGTCTAACATGTGGGCACTCACCAATGATGAAATTGTTCTGGCTAAAACACCTGGCACCAGCTTCTACATGGGCATCCACCATCATCCCATCAACCTTCCCTAACCCAATATGGTCCCTTTCAGCAGTAAGTAGTAAGAGAGAGACTTTGCCTTTTCCTAACAATAAAAAGATGGGAATGAAAGGATTTTGCCCTAAAATAAGTTACAGCCACCAGAGAGTGGTGGCGCATCATCAATGCCCACCCTAAGCACCAACCCGGTCAGAGGTTACATGTATCCCATTCCCCACGTTCAGGCAGAGAAAGCCAGGCCACCAGTACTCATGGACTTAACTCCGTGTCCTTAGAATAAAGGCTATTCTTACTTTATAGTCTTTCTTTCATCATGTCGAAATCTCTTTCAGTATTCACTCTAGTTTCTGGTGAGTGTGGATTCAGAGTAGCTCCTCAAGAGTGAGGTGTCTAATGCTTTACTGGAATATGAGAGATCCTGCTTGAATGCCTCACCTAAAATCATCTTTAAAACAAGTAATGCCCTGGAGTGGATTATAAAATGTAGTTCCCAGTTATCCAAGCCCAGGGCAAGACAAAAGGCATTTCTTACCATCCTAGAGTTCTTTTCTGAAGATACTGAAGATGAAGGCTTACAAACTTTCTCTCTCTGTCTCTCTCTGTCTCTATCTCTGTGTCTCTCTCTCTCTCTCTCTGTCTCTGTCTCTGTCTCTCTCTGTCTGTCTCTGTCTCTGTCTCTCTCTCTCTCTCTCTCTCTCTCTCTCTCTCTCTCTCTCTCTCTCCTGTTTCTATCAGTTAATGAGTTCATTCCCTAATCCAAGCACTGGGAATTTAGAAAAGTGGTAGGAAAGACAGGTTCAGCTTTTTTTTTTAATCAGTTGTCATAAAGTATGATAAGTGTTAAGAGAAAGGCAAGTCAAGCTGGCTGTGGTGGTGCCTGCTTGTAATTACCTATACTTAGGAGGCTGACACAGGAGGATTGCTGCAAGAATTCAAGGCCAGGCTGGACTACATAGTGAGTTCAAGAAAAGCCTGAACTACACAGTGAGACCTGTCTCAAAGAAAGAAAGAAAGAAAGAAAGGAAGGAAGATAGAAAGGAAGAAAGAAAGAAAGAAAGAAAGAAAGAAAGAAAGAAAGAGAGACAGGCCCAGGGATCTAAACAAACAGTAATAGACTCCTACACTGCTTCTCTTAACAGTGAATAATTGTTAGTCAGCCAGATGAGAGGGAGGAAGGAGGAAAGCCGGCAGATTGGATGAAATGGGAAAGAAGTCAAGGATGAAAGCCAGACAGCTGGGTGACGGCCAATGTGGTACCTGTCACTAAGAGCAAAGCCCAAAAGAGGGATAGATGGAAAGGAACAAGGACTGTTTCAGTCTTGGACATGTTAAGTCTGAGATGCATAGACACACAAAGACAAAAGGAATTAGGTGTGTTTTGTACATGTACCAACTCCACACCAAGAATATATAAACATTATGTAGTACAAACATGTACTAACAAAAAATAATAGGCAGATTTAAAGAAAGTACGTTCTAGGAAATTTAGTTCCAGGAGATATGAATATTCTAGGAATCTATTGGAAGTTACTGCAGTCCAAAGTCCCTAGAAGACAGAGCCTGGCACATGGATTATACACTGATGCTTTTAAAGAAGGTGCCACCCCAGGGCATGAGACACAGTGCCAAATGCCTAGAAAGGCCAGAGGCTGCTGGTAGCAGCTGGTTGACCTCAGAACTCCAGGTAGACTAGAACTGCATCAGGCCAGGAGACCAGGACTCAGGTAGAGTTGAGAGATTCTGAGAAAACATACACAGTGTGCCCAGCACACATGTCAAATAAGTTTAAGAGATGCTGGGTACTACATGCCTTCTCTTGGAAATGTTCAAGGCAGATTAGCACATTGGTAGTTCTAGGAGGACCTCATCATTCTCATAATAGCTGAGACGCAGCAATTATAAAAAATACGGATTTATTTCTTATAGTACTAGAGTCTGGGAAACCCACGTTCAAAGGACCCTGCCCCTGGCAAAGCCCTTTTTGGTGACTCATCTGTAGCAGAAGGCAGAAGGGAAGGACAGCACAGGTGGGAAGGAGCAACAGATCCAACTCCCATCTTCAAGCTCTTTTTAAGTTTTTCTATTTTAAAGAGAAAAAAAACAGTAAAAATAATGATATAAAATTTCAAAACAAGATAATAGTTCAAGCTTTTTTATAATTGGCATTAATCCACTCATGAGGGTAGAGCCCCCATGACCTAAATACCTCCCATTAGACCCTTTCTCCCAGTATTGTGGCCCAGGAACTAAATTTCCAACTTACCCTTTTGGGGTCAGATTCACACTATAGTAACCCCAAAACATACAGCAATGGTCAGTAGGCAATGAGACTGAGTGAGCCAGGGAGGATTTCTCTCTCTTCTTTCTGCTTCTAGAACCAGAGCAGGCAGAGTGAAAGTCTTCTGGAATATGCAATACCGTTCAGGCTTTGTCCTTCTTGGCTCTGGAAATGCTGATGCTTTTTCAGACACAAGGAGAGGGCACCTACGGATAGGAATCGTGTCTGAGAGTGGAGGCTAAGGGACGACAGGCTCAGCCAGAGTGGACATTGTCAAATCCTTCCTCTTTGGATACCGCCTACTAGGGAGCCTCTGGGGAGCTTTTGGTGAGAGGTTTCACTCCATGGCTCTGGTGTTGCTGCTGAAGCTGGATCCTAAACCCGGGATTAATGTGCCCAATGGCTTCAACACATCCATAGAGTCTGCATCAAAGCAGACAAAAGTTCGTCCTCTAGAGAAGAAAGATACTATACCATGTGCTCTGGTTTTTCTGCTACCTTGGAAGTTTTTACCCTTTCCTGTGGGCCTTGCTTTCCTGGTGTGCCTCTGTGTTTTTTCCACCAGCACCCACCACCCCATGAGGTCAATGTTACCCTCTCTGATCACTCTGTGCTTAGTCCAGCGACCCTTCCTTGCTTTTGCACCATTCCCTAAATACAATAGTCGCTCTTCCCCTAACTGTCTTTCCTTTCAAGTGATAAAACCACCTTCCCAGCCATGATTGATTGTGTGGAAATCCTCTCCAGCTCCCCAAGGTGGTGAAATTAGACAAAGGCTAGTCACAGGTGAGCAACTAGAGAAGGAAACGATTCAGATTTACAGCAGCACCTCACCGACCAGCAGCGGAAACCTGTTGCAGGGTTTAGTAGTTCTTCAAAGGTCTCAAGCATCCAGGGAGAGAGTGGGGGCCCCATGCCAGAGCCTGAACAGGGATTACTCTCATCTCAGCTGCTCCACAAGATACACTCTTGCTGTTCTAGAAAGTAGCAGTCTCCAAAAAAAGAAAGAGGTCTTCCAAAGAGGAAACTGCCTGAGGGTATAGCTCAGTGGGAAAGTGCTTCCCAGAAGCTACAAGACCCCAGGTTCCCTAGGTTCGGGTGCTGGGGAAAAGTGGGGAAAGCTGGGGAAAAACTTCACAGCTGTGGTGGGTGTCCATCTACTCCATGTCCACCTTCCCAGTGTCCACCCACTGGGTGTCCACCTACGTCTAAACTTCCTGGCACTATCTTTACTCCTCACCCCACCCACAACCCATCAAACCCAGCTCCTAGTGTTGAAGAACAAAGTCCAGCAGCCATAGAAAGCCCTCAGCATGGGCAAGAGCTGAGCCATGTAGATTCAGTTAGTAACAGTAGGCCTCGTGCTCTGGAGGCCCTCAACACATCCCGGTTGAGGGGAAACAATTCCGCAAAAGGAGCAAGGTTTCTCTGAGATTATAGTAAAGTGCTTAGCCAACAATGCACACACTCTGGACTTTGATGATTCTACCCCTGCCACATTTTAGGTGCTTTATTAACTTGCTTAAACTTCCACTTCACAATTGTAAAATAAGGATTAAAATTCTTCTTACATAAATTTGTCGTAGAGACAAGAAGATGGCAGCTTGTTAAGTAGCTGGGTGGGGAAAAACAGCTCAGACACTAGAATTCGACAACATGGAGAGGGCCAGATGAGTGGAGAGGGATTCTCATGACCCCAGGAGGAAACTGAAGGAAAAAGAAAAATAGGAAGAGGAAGGAAAAATTTGGGTGGAGGGCTGGAGTCAGATGATTCAAGGTCACGCTGAAGCCGCCGATAATGGGAGTGGGTGAGTTCCGGGCCCTTGGGAGGAGGACGCAGCACAGCATGGAGTAGAGCCAAAGTGGAGAGCTGCGTTAATTCTCAGTGAGTGCAGGAAATTGGGTCCCGCAGAGAGTATGGCCGGCTGGAAGACATCTTGGAGTGGGGCAAAGCCGGGTGCCACAGTGCCATCAGTCAGCAGCCCCAGGCCCAAAGACGACTGGTGGGACCTGCTTAGGCTGAGTCACGCCCCTGGTTGGGACCCAATCTCTAGGGACGAAATAGTCCTGACACTGTGACATCCTCAAAGCACAGGCTAAGTTGCTGAAGGCATTTGCCAGTTGACTGGCTCAGAAGAGAGGGGCCATCCCACAGTCCCTGCATGCACCTCAGATAACAGCAAACTGGAGAAGGCAGCAAGGCCCCAGCCAGCACGCTTCGGAAAAACCGTAAGCAACATGGAGAGAGCCAGAGACCTCCACTACACACCTGTCTGAAAGAAACCAGAAACATGACCAGAGAAAAGAAAATAAAAAACCTCCAGCTGCTGATCCTGGGAAAATAAGCCCAGGAGAGGTAAATACAGAAGAGAACCAGTGCAACAATCATGCAATATTAGCCACAATGTCAGCGGACATAAAGAAATACCTTCGTGACCTCAAAGCAAACTTAAAATTGAAATTCTAATCCAAGTGAGCAAGCTATAAAAAGATATAAAAGAAATGCTAACCCCCTCTCAAGAAGACACAGATGGAAGAATGGAGGAACCCAGAAAAGGAAGAGAAACCTTTGGTGAAGAATATAAACAAAATCTAGAATACATGAAACAAATCCAAAGAGATTACCAGGAAATTTTAAAAATCCATTGAAAGATGGCAAAATGCCTTGACAGAAACTAAAGTTAGCTTTTCAAAACTTGAAGATAGATTTACAATGTGTGATCGTGAAAGAAAAAACCTATTAAAAATAACAAGGAACCAGGAAGCAACAATTCAAAGGCTAGAAGACAACAAGAGGATCTATAACTTAAGAATAAAAAATGTGAGCAAAAAAGCAGGAGTAGGGGCCTGGGGATTTAGCTCAGTGGCATAAGCACCTGCCTTGCAAGCAGGTGGTCGTGAGTTCAATCCCCGGTACCGATAAAAAGGAAAAAGACAAAAAAAAAAAAAAAAAAAGCAGGAGTAACCACAAATGAATTATAAAGGCTATTCACAGAAATAATTAAGGAAAATTTCCCAAGCATAGGAAAAAGAAATGATATCCAGATAAATGAGGCATACAGAATTCCAACCAACTACAACCAAAACATCTACACCCAGACATATAATAATCAAGATCCCAGAAATCCACCACAAGAACAGAATATTAAAAGCAGTCAGAGAAAAGAAGCAGATCACCTATAAAGGAAAATTCATCAAAATAACAATAGACTTCTCAACACAAACTATCAAATCAAGAAGAGCCTGGGGGGAAGTAGTCCAAACCCTGAAAGAAAATAACCTCCAATCCAGATTGATGTACCCTGAAAAACTCTCTCTCAAAGTTAATGGAGAAACAAGATTTTCCAAGACAAGAAGGAACTGTGGGAGTTCATGGCCACCAATCCAACCCTACAAAAAATACTGAAGTACATTCTAGAGAGAGAGAAAAAAAATACCAGGATTCCAGCAACAGTGGCAGAGAGGCCTCAATGAATGGGCTAGACAGAGGAATGAAGGAGAAAAGTGGACAAATAATAGCAGAAAAATAGAATAGCAGAGATGAGGCAGAGAAGATGGGCTATAAACTCTAATTAAATGGCCTTGATACACTAACAAAAAGAAACACAGGCAGAATAGATCAGGAGATAGGATCCATCGAGATGCTCTGTATAGGAAATATACTCAACCTGAAAGAGGGTTAATAAACTGAAAGTCAAAGATGAGAAAATGATGCTCTACGTGACAGAGAACCAGAGAGAAATAGGGACAACTCATCCAGCAGCTGCAGATAGGTTGGAAAGTCGTGACACTTTTGTGCAGTGGAGAACTACACACCTAGAAGGAAGGAAAACCTTGTGGCTTTAGTAAGTAAAAGATTCAAGGTCAAGCTCAGGGGAAAAAGGTTCAGCACCACTCACCACTCATAGATAACAGGTTACCCCCCTAATCTAAAAACTAAAGGAACTAGTGAGACCCAAAATATACAAAGCATCCTGAGAAAGGGAAAGGTGAAGAATTGCCTAAAAATGGAAGGCAGAGGACTTCGTTAATAGTGTATCAGGATTTAAAAGCCACATTAGTCTTATCGCTCTGTTTAGTTTGATCTTATTTTGTTCTGGTCTGTCTACTCATACTAGATTTAAGGGCACAGACAGCTATACCAAAAATAGCAGGCTAAATTATGGTAACTATCCTTAATTTCCTATTAATTTAAACTGAAGCCTTCTATTACTTACATTGTCTTACTATGACTGATATTATTTGAAGTTGGTTTATCAGACCACTGTTTTGTCTTGACTGATTTTATTCAAATTTGGTATGCTTGATAGTATCAAGTCTAAGAGTAGAGGCAATTACTCTGAAGATGACAAGATATAATAAGATACCCATTTCGGTTTGATTATTAACTGCTTTTGAAGTCGTACAATGTCTCCAAAGTTGTGTTTTTATTAAAATTGCTATGTACAATTATATTATGTCTGATGATGTAGACAATTCTATTGAAAATAACAAGAGAAAGCATAGTAACTACTGTAGATCACCTAATATTGTGTTTTTATATGTCTTTTTCATTTCATGTTTTTCTAGGAACTTGTTTTGTTGTCTTGTTTTGATCTGTTTTTTCCTATAATATAGAAAGGATAGATATACATGTAGAGATTCACACATGGGGAGAATCTCTAAACAGTTTATAGGAACAGATTATATAATGCATGATGTAATGAACAGATACTCTGAAGAAGAGACACTAAGATACCCAGTGCTAATTCTGTAGCATTATGATATAAAATCTAGCAATACTATTATTCACTGTTCAGAGTGATATTAGTCTAGTCTCATGTTCAATTTCAGCATACGTAAAGATAAGGACAGCTACTTCAAAGAGAATGAGAGACATTGTAGCAGTCATTGTTGACTTCCCCAGTGTCAGGCCTTGAAGACCTATAAAGCCTTCATCACCCTGTTATGATCATATTAGTTCTATAATGTTCAGTATGTATTCACTGTGTGTGAAGATGGGGACAACTATTTGGAAAACTAGAGACAATATGATAGTGAAAATCTCCAGTGGACTTGTTTTGAAATCCTTGTTTCTTAAAATTGTTTCCTTATGATCTGTTTTGTTCTGTTTAATCTTACCCTCTTTAAAATTAAAAAAAAAATTGTAAACAATTAAATGAAATTATGTATGCATGGTCCCAGATTTTTATTAAATTACTAATCTTCTGAAGACAGAGCCTCTAAATAACTTGTTTCTCTTTTCAGTAACTCTCTCCTCTCAGTCCTCAGCTAACTTTGTTCCTTTCTCGTTTCCTTCCTCAGTGTCTCTGAACATGTCACAGGTCCCTGCTAGCTAATTGTCTGGGCAAACACAGGATGTGATGGAAATGTACAGTGAATGCTTAAACTTTTTAAAAAATATGTATGTTACAGTAAGAGACACATTGCTGCTGGGGATTTAGCTCAGTGGCATAAGTGCCTGCCTGGTAAGTGCAAGGTCATGAGTTTGATTTCCCGGTACCAAACAAAAAAAAAGACATTGCTACTATTGCCCCTGAAAGTACCTCCCCTCCTTACTTTGAACACACTTATCCCACTGTTCTTGATACTTTCTGAAGCACTTCTGGACACCCTCTTTATGAGTCTTTATGAGGTGTGGTCAAAAATACCACGCATGCTGCTGCTGAGTGCCGTCCAGTGGAAAGGCAGGCTCATGACATCTGGCATATGTGACTTCTGGTCCTGTCCCAAAGTCAGAATGACCACAAAAGGTAAACATTTTGAATTGATTCAGGACATTAAAACAGCCACAACACCGCAACTAAAGACACAAAAGAAGATTTTCAGAACTGCTTCAGAAAGTGGCAAGGATCATGGGGTAAGTGTATTGGAAGTGAGAGCTGCTTTGAGGAAAGGAGTCTTCTTATCTGTGCATTAGCTACAGGGCTGCAGTGTGCTAAGGTGAGAACCCGGGACCCGCAGCCAATCCAATGAGCTAATGTTCTGCCCTTCCCTCAAAGGCGCTGGCCCCATGCTGGAGTTATCATCACTCCACTCTTCCTTCTCCCTGGGATGCTCTTCCCCCTCTATGTCCTAATCCAGCTCCCACTAACAAACTCACACTCAGTCCTTCAGCTCTCCGTCTAGATGTTGCTATAACTATGTGCTATGTTCTTGTAAACCTGAATTTTACCTACAGATCACTTAAGGTCTGTTCCTGCTCTGGCTTTTCATTCCCTGAGGGTAGACACTATGTTTAACCTATTCACCACTGACTCTAGCTCCTTGCATAGTAACCAGCACTTACCAATTACTCCATAAATATTTCCTCTTTGTTTGAGACAGGGTCTCACTGTGGTTCAGGCTGGCGTTGAACTCACTATGGAGCCCCGGCTACCCTGAGCTAGCAGTGACTCTCCTGCCTCTGCCTTCCAATAGCTGGGATTATAGGCATATGCCACCACGCCCAGGTTCCACAAATATTTCCTGAATGAATATATATACTTGATAAGTTCATATAATCATTTTGAGTTTTGTTTTGTTTTTTTTGTTTGTTTTGTTTTGTTGTTGTTGCTGTTTTGTACCAGGGATCAAACTCACAACCTCAAGCTTGCAAAGGAGGTATTGATGCCGCTGAGCTAAATCCCTGGCCCCAGTCATTTTGAAACTAATAAAAATCTACCTAAACTAACTTAAGCAAGAAGGAACTTAATTATAATGATTCTAGAACTTCGCTCAGGCACAAAAAACTAGATTATAACCTAATCTCAGGAATGAAATGAAACTAGAAATTCAAAGGGTGACGGAAACCTCTTTGTCCCTCATTCCATCTTTCAGACCAGTATCTTGGGCTGGGAATGTCCTCAGTGGTAGAGTGCTTGCCTAACATGCACTAGGCCCTGAGTTCAATGCCCAGAGCCACGAACAAAACAAAACAGATCAGAATCTTCTGTTATGTCTACACAGTGAGGAAAATATGTCCAAAAACACCTAAGTGCTATATTTTGTTAGGCAAAACAGCTGCAGAGATGTAAACATTGCTTTCTATTTTCTCTCTCTTTCTCTTTAGAATTTTCAAAGAGAAAAAAACATTGCTCCAGCATGGGTAGGACACATGACTTTAAACAATCCTACTGGCCAGGAGTCAGGGTCATATTGTTGTAACTTTGCAATTCCCATGACAACCTTGTGATTTGAGGGGGAAGAACTGATAAGAGGTTTTGGGAAGACCAAACAGTGAGTGTCCATCGGTATAAACACTGATCCCCAGCGCTGGCTCCTGGACCATGGCTCCGACATCTCAGATTGATGCCTGGAGCCCTAGGGCCTCCATTCCGGGGCCCTTGCCAGAGTCTGCTAATAGATTCTAGTACAGTACCTGGCTTTTAATTCTTGTTTATTCCCCTGAAACTTTTTCTCCAACAGCCTCAATGTTTAGAGATATTTGGGTGCTTGGGCTTCATAGGGAGGAGGGGGCAGTGTGGTCTCTTCACAAGCCAGGAGATCCTGCTGGGCTTTCCTGGCTGCAGAAGGTAAAATGGGGGCAGGAAGGTGTTGTACTGGGTCAGACTTCAGGTGCAGACAGCTCTCTTCATGGTTTTCCCCAAAGAGCACTTTGCTCCTTCTTTCACATGTAGTGATTGTGGCAGCTCTGCAGGATAGGGCTTCGTAATCATCTGACAAATGAAGAAGGTAAAGGAGATGAGCCATGGCGATGCTCATGGGACAAAGCAATAGCAAAGAAAACCTTTGAACTCAAGTCAATGTCTGTCTGTCTGCCTCTCTTTCTCTCTCTCTAGATTGAACTCTGGACCCTACTACTGAGCTAAGCCCCATCCCTAAGTCTTCTTTCTTTATGCTCCAGCTGTAAGGATTAGAGGAGCTTAAAGGCTTTGCTGCAGCGGCAGCCCTGTGTTTACCACATGTACCTGTGTGTGACTTAGGCCGAGTTCAGTCAGTGGAAGAAGGGAGGAAGACATGTGTGCTAACTCAACAGCACTGAAGATCCCTAAAAAAAATACTGTGACCTTCCAGTCTCCCCAAAGGCACAATAGGAGAGTGTTTCCTGCCTTTCACAGCTTTTGGTGACTCCTAGTGTACTTGACATGTGGCTGCATAAATCCAATCTCTGCCTTCACTTCCTCTTTTCTGTGTCTTCTGTCTCTGATAAAGACACTTGTCACTGCACTCAGGGCCCACCTGGATCATTCGGTACGATCTCGTCTTAAGATACTTAATTATATCTGCAAAGATACTGTCTTTAAATACACTTACATTCACAGGTTGCAGGGATTAGGATACTTTCTAGGGGCCCCATTCAACCTACCACAGTCACCTTGAGAGCAAGGTTAACCTTAAGTTGTTGAAGGGTACAGCCAAGGAGAGCACCAGGGAAATAAGTGCCCCAATTTACCTTTCCTTCCTTTACTCCGTCTTTTGCCACAGCCCCCATTGACCAAACCCAAGAGGACACTCGAGAGCATGTGTATAATTTGTAGGTCAGGCCTCTGGGGTTAAGAACAGAATAGAGAAGTCTGAGAAAATGCATCTATGGGGCAAAGAGACAGAGGCATCCTTGAAATCAAGGGAAGATTATAATATGTTATTTTGGACTTTAGAAGACAGTTTGCCCTAAGAGAAAATCCCAATCAAATGGCAAAAACACTGTGGCATCTGAGGCAATATGACATACCTAGGAATCTGTACTTGTGATTATTACACATTCACAAGGATACTATCTAAGGTTTAAGACCATGACTAAGCTATATATTCTAGCAGGAATATGTTTAAACATTTACATGTTGAAACATATATTCTTCTGTTTAAATTTCTTTTATTGTCTCTTTGCATTAATTCTGATATTTTGTGGTTTATTTTATGAAGCAGTGATTTGAGTTGGCTATATTATCTATAAATATAAAAGTAGCATTATGAAGTGTTTATTATAAGAAAGGGACACTGGCTAGGCATGGTGACACATGCCTGAAATCCCAGCACTCGAGAGGCTGAGGCAGGAGGATCACTGTGAGTTTGAGACCAACCTGGGCTACAAAGTGAGTTCAAGGACAGCCTGAACTGCATAGTGAATCCCTGTCTCAAAAAGACAAAAAGAAGAAAGAAAGAAAGAAAAGGTGTACTGGGCTGTATAAAGTGGGTGTATGGGGCAGTGGCTGGGGCTCACCTGGGAATCAGGCTGTCTCACCTCCACTCCCTTCCAGAGGAGGGGAGGAGAAGAAGGGCACCAACACTCTCAAGTGTTTAATAAATAGTACCTATTGTTGCTAAGGCTGTTAACACCCTTCCTCACTTTCAGGCACAGTTGGGTTCAAGACCTTGGAGACTGTTATGAGCCACCCAAATGGAAAAGTCACAGCCAAGATCCAGTTCCCTGGGAGAGATGACTCTGAGTGACGAAAGTCTGGGTCCCAGGAAACCTGGGCTATGATGCTGGAGTCCCCTTTCCTAGAGCTGGAAGTCTCCAAGGGACGGAACTGTCTCTCTGGAGCCCCAGGAGCCCCAGATGACCCCCCTTTCTAGGTGCATCCCCAACATCTGAGCCCACCAACATCCTGGGTTTTTTCCCAAAGTCTGGGGGCCTGGCCAGGCTGCACAGTGGCAGACATGCACCCCTGGCAAAGCTATCATCAAGGGGTCCATCAGGTAAGGGAGGTCTGGGGCTGGGCTGGGAGCCAGGCTGTCTCACCTCCAGGGGAAAGGAGGAGAAGAAGGGAAACAGGAAGGTGTAGGGGAGTGAGGAGGTAAGGTCTGACCAGGACAGGCAGAGTGGCTACAGGGAGTGGAGTGGGGTTCATATGTCCCCACTGCTTAACCCCCAGCATCCAAGGGCCTTGTCTGCGCACCCAGTTCTATCTCATCTCATCCATTCCCTGCTGTACTTGGGACTCTCCCATAGAACTCTGTCAAGACCCATGTGCCTTCGAGTACACAGTGCTCTGCCTAAGCTGCTGTGCTGCTTTTTCATGGTTTGTTTAGCTAGAAGCCTCCTGGAAAATATAACTTTCTCCATGAATTGTTTCCCAGTTCAGACAGCAGTATTCTTATCTCTGTTTTAAAATCCATAGATAGCTATGGCATCATCAAATTGCCCTCAGTAATGGTGTTCTCAAACTTTGGTATGCACCAGAATCACCCAGGAGGCTTTTTAAAAATTTATTTATTTATTTATGTCTTTTTGAGACAGGGTCTCACTATGCAGTTCAGGCTAGCCTTGAGCTTGCTCACTTTGTAGCCTAAGCTGGTTTCGAATTCACAATAATCCTCCTGCCTCAGCCTGCTGGTATTATAGGCGTGAACCACCAAGCCTGGCTGAGAAGGCTTTTTAAAACCTGGATTGCTGGTGTCCATTCCCCCGAGTTTCTGATTCTGGTCTAGGGTAAGGCCAAGAATTTTTACTCCTACAAGTTCCCAGATGTCTGATTCTAGTGATACAAAGATTGCACTTTGCAGACCACCGATTCAGTGCAGCCCTGTGTGTGTCCGTGTACTAGTTTACTCATAATCATCTACTGAGGGCCTGCTGGACACATGCTGGACACCAGCCAGGTCTTTATTCACTGATGAGCAAATGAGCCCAGCGTGGGGGAACATGCCTGCAGTCCAGCACTGGGGAGCCTGAGGCAGGAGGATTGCAAGTTTAAGGTCTTCTGGAGTGAAATAAAATTAAAAAGGGTTGGGATTATAGGTGAATGATGGAGCAGCCCCACTGTGATCAATCCCTAGACCATGGGGCATGGGAGTGGGGGGGAACACAAACTTTGCCTCCAGTCAACTGCAGGAGACATGTTAAACAAATAAACACATCATTAAGTATAAAATGACCAATTATGATAAATGCACTGTAGAAAAAAATAAGAAGAGGAGTTAGGCATGATGGTGATGCCTGTAATTTCAGCACTCTGGAGGCTGAGCAGGGTGTCAGTGAAGTCTGTCACCTCTTGAGCTCACGCCACACCACACTTACTTCAGTACACACAGCTGTCTTGCCGCCTACGGACTGCTTGTGTGCAAGATCCCCAAAGGGAGCTCCCTGTGTCAGTCTCAGTAGAGAACATGCATGGAAAAGGAAGAAAAGCTTTTTTCTTACCTTTTAGTCAAAGAAGACGCTGAGTTCAGTGAGTGATAGATTCCTGAGCTCATAATTCGTTAACATGACTTCAAAGAAAAGAATTTTAAAGACACATTTTCTTAAAATATGTGTTTTAGATCTCATTAATACAGCAGAAATTACTTATAGGCTTAATCTGAGTCACAATACAGAAGAAAAACACCACAATCTCTCTCAGGGATTGTCAAAATATGAACAGTGCCAGGTGTGGCAGCACAGACCTTATCTTGGTTACTTTCCTCTCATTATTGGGGCAAAATACCAAAATTTAAAAAGGAAAGGTTTATTTTAGCTCACTGTTTGTGGAGGTTTCAGTCCATAATCGGCTGGCTCCAAGGCAGGGTGGAGTGGCACTGGGCAACACTTCAAGGCAGCAGCCAGCAAAAGCAGTCAGAGCAAAAGGGAGGAGAACAAACCTCTTTCCTCTCTGATTCTCTGTGCAGGCTACCACCACCAGCCCCGGCACCCCAGGGCAGATGCAGCACTCACACCACCTCCCCTTGTCCTCCTCTTGCTCAGGCTCAGGATATTTATGAAGTAGGGATCCTGGCTCCCGGCTGAGCCTCAGTTAAATTTGTAAACTTCTCAAATTCACACTATATGTCAGACTGTAACCCCTGGGAGGCTGAGGCAAAATTTGTTCAAGCTTGAGATCAAACTGGGCTACATAGTAAGACATCATCTTTAAAAAGAGAGAGAAGAAGAAAACGATACACAACCCACTCCTCTCTCTTAAGAGAATCTCCCACTAAGAAAAAAAATGAGCAAACAAACAAACAAACTCCTCAGGCTTTTCAGGCTTTTGACTTCCATATTCTTGTTTCCAGTTTTATCCAAGCCACTCAAGCCCAGTCCTCCTACCCTAAAGAAATGTGAATTAAAAGGAAATTTCCACAAGTTTCATTGAAAAGAGCAAAGCACTTCTCTATCCAAAAGAAACAGAATAAAAAAATCTGGGACTTGAAATTCCCCAGAGATTGAAATAAATACTTCTTAATTGTGAAGGGCCTGAATAGAAAATTCTCAAAAGAAGACAAGAGATTAGCAAACGTGACCATGAATATATAACCCAAATAAGTAACTTTAAAAATGCAAATAAAGCAATATTTCATACATCTGCATGTATACATATGTATACAATATACAAACACACACGCATTCACAACATATGCGTTCTAAATTCTAATTCTTTGTATTATATATATATATATATATATATATATATATATATATATATCCTGCAGTGGTCTCTTGAGGTACTGAATTGGTACAATCTTTCTGAAACTGTTGGATAGTGAGTCTTGTGGGCCTGCAAAATGTTTAGACTTTTCTCCAGGAAAAGAGGAGGCTGGGATGTGACATCAAATTTATTCCTAATTCTGATCATCTCCACTAAGAGAATTGCTTGAAATACAAAAGAAAAAGAAAAACAGAAGCCAAAACTAGTCACAAAGATATTGATTTTAAAAAAAATATTGATTCCTATGTCAAATATAATAGTGAAAGACTGGAAACAGTTTAAAAGTCCAGCAACTGGACGCTGGCTGTTGTTAGACATTTACAGAATATCCTGTTAGCCAGGCCCAATATTACATTCTGCCAGGTTCCTCCTTGGGGAGTATACCAGCAGCGATGTTTTCTATGGTGTAGGCTCCAGATATTTCAGGAGACTAACTTGATTCAATCCCTGGAGTCTAAAGTCTCTCTCAGCTAGCTTCCCAGGGTCAGAAATGGGTTTTTCCAATGTAACAGATAAGAGTGGTTTTGAGACTTATTTGGCTGAAGGAGTCATTTAAAGGCCACTTTATTAGTTCAAAGTAAGTGGCACCTTTTTCCAAACAGCATAATGTGGATAGCCATGACCCAAAGCCCATCTTCCAGTCAGTGTTGGGATAGATGGGAAGAAAATGGGAAGGTTGCACGTTTGAATAAAAATAAACAGTTTTGAGAGGGTATTTTTCTTAACACTATGGTAAGACCTAGAGGAAAATCCATGAAATATTGCTAAGATAAGTTTTTTAGTGACAGAAACGCTTGTGTCTTTCTGCTGGAAAAACAAGTCGGTAACCAACAGTTTGCCTTTTTTGCCCCTACTTACTGCTTCTCATTTTGTTTGTATGTATGTATGCACGTATTTTTAAATGGTGTCTCCCCAGATTGCTTAGGCTGACCTTGAACTTGGAACCTGGCCTTGGAACTTACCTCCTTAGTAACTGGAATTACAGGCCTGCCCACTGTATCTAGCTTGCTTCTCTTTTCATTAATTCAGTTTCATTCTTAGCACCAGCAACCAAGCAATACAGGGTTGGTACCAGCCATCCCTGGACATATGGATCTGGAACCATACTTGGTATGCATCTGTTGCCTTTCGGCTCCAAATTCAACCTTCACTGCTTGTTCTAGAGATACATTTTGGAGGAAAGGGTATTCCTCTCTCATCCTGATGTGTTTGCTCTGCAGGCCCCTGTTGCACACAGTATTCAGTTCCTACAATATAAGCTTCTTCGGGATCCAACTCCTACAGTGCAAAGACTTCCTCAGCAACAGATTCCTGCAGGACCAATGGCGCTCCAGCTGGTTCCTAGAAGGCATAGTGTTCAGCATCACCCAGTGCCATCAGATTCCCTTGGAAACACTTCCTTCCTTGGCCTCCGACCTGGTTTTTGCAGCTGCATGACTGGCAGACACCTCCCAAGGTTCCTAGAAGGTGAATCTGTCAATGCAGTGCCATATTGGTTTTTCTACTTTCTTGGTCACTTTTCTTTTTACTGGGACAAAATACCCAACATTTGCAATTTAGAAGAAGAAATGTTTACACCCACAATTTAAAGAAGAGGGATTTATTTTTGCTGTTTCAGTCCAAGGTTTCAGTCCAAGGTTGGCCAAGGGAACATCATGGCAGAGGGGTGTGCAGGAAGAAGCTGCTCATGGGATAGGGATGGGAACAGAGAGAGAGAGAGAGTCCAGGGAGGAGCAGAGATGAAGATAAGACCCTCCAGGTCACACATACAGTAACCTGCCTCCTGACATCAAGTCAGCCATGATGCCCCTGTAATGAAGTGCCTTCCCAAGTCCCACTTATGAAAGCATGAGGCTTTCGGGAAACATCCAGATGTAACCTAACATCTACCATCTGGTGGGCCACTGTCACATCCTTGCTAACAAGATCTGGCTCTTGGCATAAACCATGGGTGAGATTCTGCCTTCCATGTTGTATCTCAACACTACAGGTAGCAGCTGCTCCTGTTCCCATATTCTTTAAAGTTCTATTTACTTCTCTTTTGGTTCATTTTTGTTTTTGTTTTTGTTTCTGTTTTGAGGCAGGGTCTATGTAGTTCAGACTGGCCTTGAGCTCACTATTTAATCCAGGCTGGCCTGAAACTCATAGTAATCCTTCTGCCTCAGCCTCCTGAGTGTTGGAATTACAGGTGTATGCCCAACTGGAATTCTCTGTACCTCTTACTGGCAAATCCCTCCTCATGCTCATCCTCATTAGAGTTAATAATTATTATTGGGGGATTCTGGTTTTGGAGGACACACTACAGACATATGAACCAGGCCTTTGCACTGTGCTACATTCCCAACATTTTTTTATTTTGAGATCAGATCTTACTAACTCTCTAAATTACCCAGTCAAGGCTTAAACTTGTGATTCTCCTGCCTTGGTCTCCCAGAGTGCTGGGATTACAAGCATGTGCCACCATGCCCCAGCCTATTGTTTCTGAAATGTTGCTGTGTTTACTATTTCTTTCTGTCTTGGGAACACAAATGAAAGTCCTACACCTCTGTGCCCAGCTACAGTTAATAATATTTTTAGTTAATAATTCTTTATGTCAAACTTTTCTTATTCAAATTACTGTGTGATTTTCTCTCCCGACTGGATTCTGACTGACAGATAAATAAGCTGCATGATTTAGACCCTCTCGGGATGACTAAATCATACAGTGGTAAACACAATAGTACCAGTGGTCACCTCCTAAAAACACAGAAGACACTGGTCTGCAGAGCAAGAGAAAAGAGTGAAATAGCTGCACAAGGTGAAAAAGCAAACAATGAAGACTGGAGGCCTCAATTGTGGCAGTGATCTCCCAAGGGAGGCAGGGGCTGTCTATTGCTGGGGATACTCCGCTAAGCCTTTTCGGGCCCTGTCTGCAGGATAATTCAAATTAAGCTGCCAAACAGGCTGCTCTCCAAAATAATCCTGGCCCATCAATACCTCTTCCAATGGTCCATTCCAGGAGCTTGACTTAGAGCCAGGATACTCTGCAAAAGAGCTTCAAGCAATTTGTGAGGAGGAAGGAGCCCAGAAATGCCCACGGGGATATGTGGGGCCCCAGTTGCTCTTGCCACTGTGAGTCCAGTGGAAGTCATTAAGTCCCCAAATGATGCCTTCCACCTCAGGCAGGGTGCTACCACCACTTGGACATGGGTTCTCTATAGGACCCAGAGCCCATAACACTGTGATCCAGGCCTGTATGGTGTGTCCTGTCTAATACACAGGACCATCTTCCCCCATTGCCTGAAACAATACAGTAGCAAGGGACCTCCCCCAGAGGACAAGACTGACAAACAGATTTCATTTCCATGACTACGCATCTCTTGGTGTGAAATGATATTTTTGCTGGTTAGATACTAAGTCAGAACAGGTCTTCAAGGAGGTAAAAGTCCTTCTGAAAGAAATGATCCCTAGCTTTAGTTTGCCGAGGTCTATTCAGAGTGACAATGGGGCCTACTTCATACCCTGAACAACAGAGGGAGTTGCCAAAGCTCTGGGAGTTAAGCACCATCTCCACACTGCTGGAGGTCCCAGTCCTTAGCAAAGGTCAAGCAAATCAAACTGTCAAGAGGACCTTAGCCAAGCTGTGTTAAGAAATCCACCATGGTTAGATTTCCTTCCAATTGTCACGGTGAGGCTTTTGGAGGAAGCCCCCAAATGCAAACCTAATCTCAGCCCATTTTAGATATTTTACAGGTGGGTCTTTTGGACATCTGACCTACTTACTGACTCCAAAACTTCCCAGTTCCTCCAACATATTGCCCACCTGGAAACTTTCTAAAAGGCCCTCCAGCAGTGGGAAATAAAATTCTTTCACTCCCAGGAACTAACAAAAAATGTCAGCTCAAGGTCCACCCTGCCAGGCTTGGTGATGCACACCTATTATCCTAGCACTTGGGAGGCTGAGGCAGAAAGATAGCTGTGAATTTGAGACTAGCCTGGATTACATAGTGAGTTCAAGTCTGACCTGAGCTACATAGTGAGACACAATCTAAAACAAAACAAAACAACAGAGGTCCACCCTGGTAACTAGGTTCTAATCAAGACTTAGAAGGAGGGTAGCCCCTGGACTAACTCAACCCCAGATGGAAATGCTCTTACACAATTGTGCTAACTATACCTCCTGCTATTAAGGTACAAAGAATAGATAGTAGAATTTACTTCTCCAGGATGAAACCCAAGCCACCTTATTTTTATCCAAATATTATATATTATCATTTAAATATTGTAATCCCTTTTCCAGTCCCCTCCACAATCTGGAAAGTTATATTTGTAATCCCATAGAAATGTTTTTGGAATTTCAGCAATTCCAACCTACCACCTCCAATGCAACCCAAGATGAGAGTAAAGACACTAAGGTATATTCAAATTATGAGCAGCCAAAGGGTCCTAAGTTTGATCCAAGTGAGGATATATGAGCAAAGGCCCTGATCCAAGGCCTCTCCCAGAATTTATTATCTCATGAAAAAGGGAATGACTCAAGGATGAGTGACAGTGAAGATGGTGGGAATTACACAAGCAAGGTGAGCTGAGCTGGCCAGATGGAGAACAAGCACCTCTGCAGTATGCAAGGAGGAAGGTATGCAGAAAGACCATCTGCATAACTCAGTTGGGACAGCATGTGAGTGAATTTAGGAGGCTGTTGCTTCAGTTTCTGATATGTAAACTTTTGTGCCCTGGGAAACCATAGCCTCTTATTTTGAGGCTCATGTCCAGTTGACATCCCTTGGAGCTATTGGGCTCTGCCCTCCTGCTGCGTTCAACCATTTTACAGGGACCACAATGCAAGGAAACAGGAAATGGTCAGCTGGTCCTAAGAATTACATATCAGTACCTCAGCCAGCCTCATCTGCATTGCTTAGGCCAATTGAAGATAGAAGGAAATGGTATAACCAGCTCTGTACACATCAGTACATGGAAAAAAGACTTTAACTAAATGCTGAAGCAGTTGTTCTGCATCCAAGAAGAGGTGCCCAGGTTGTCTTCTATACCACCTGAAACATCAGAAAACAAAAAGAGAAACTGCAACTCTCACACACCTGCAAACCAGTGTACAACCTCAGGTTTCTTGTCAGAAAAGAAAACAGCAACCAATCTGTTGAACCAAATAAGTAAGACATGTTTTCCCTCTAAGTAAATTGTATAGCTAGTTTTCTGCTCTCCTGCTTCCTATGACTTGCTTTTGAGGTCCTTGCTCTAAGTGATATAACATGCTTTTTTTGATCTGTTCCTGTTTCTATTGGGATCCTCTTAGATGGTTAAAGTAACTGCCACTAGAAGAGATAAAAATCAATGATTACTTACACAATCTTAAAACTACTCATGTCTTTCCCCCTAAGAACCTGACAGAGAGCCCACAGAGATGGTGAACCTTTCAGAGTGGTCAACAATTAAAAAAAAAATGACCCTGCGGTGTGTCACAGGTTCACTGGCATAGGTCTGGATGAACTCGCTCAAAGTACGGCTGTGCTACCTTGATCAAGCAGATTCGCTAACAGCAATGCTCACACAACATCAGTGGGGACTAGATCTCTCTGCCACAGAGCAGGAGGGATTACGTGTGAAGAACAAAGAAGAACACTGAAGCTCCTGTGTTAATCAGTTTGAAATAGTGAGAGATATAGTACAGAAGCTGGCTAACGGAGCTTCTAAGATCTGCCTGATGTCCTCATCAAATATACGAGGCTGTGTTAATGTCTCTCATAACTTACTGTGTAGATCTTCCATGCTTAATCTCTTAGTTGAATTTGTTTCTTCTTGTTTGACAGCCATGAAACCACTGATGATGAGCTCAAGCCCAAGAGCAAAACCTTACGGCTCAAGAGATCTTGGGAAGAAAAGTATGGCTTCCTTGGCTCCCTCCATCAGCAGGATGAGAGTCCCTTGGTCTCCACAGAGGCAGAGCCAGCACCCAGCTCACAAAAAAGTAGCTATGGAGAACAGACCTTCCTTCTGCACCCCATGAAGAATTTCCAGGACAAGGTCTTTTTGCGGGGAATAGGACAGGTAGCTCAACTGGGGCTGTGAGACTGATCCCGACCCATTTGAGTTTGAGCAACACCCCAGGGCCAGTCCCTCTTCCATTCTCCTGAGAGAAATGGCAGTAAAAATAACAAAGACTCAAGAAATTTCTAAAGCTCCAGGCCAGAGCACATGTGTATTAGATCCCATAGCCTGACCTGTACTAACTTTTTCCCCACTGGAACTTCACTAATTGTTCATACATAGGGACCAACTGTCAAGAGTGTGATTAAAACAGAGTGAATTGTGGAAAAGTCATGCATACTGGATGCCCCTGAGGTGACTCAGCACCCTGTCAATCATTTCTGCCATCACATCCAAAGGGTTCTAATGAGAGGTACCCATGGAGGGGTACCTGGGCTGGTACTCTCGTCCTGCCAGATTTATCTTTCTCCCTCTTCATTCCCAGCACCCCTTTTGCCATTTGCGTCACCTAGTTTCTGTTGACACAGACCTGTTTACTCTGAGCAAACATTCCCATTACCTTCAAAAAATATAGCTACTTTTCCTTCTCCTTTCATGTGTACACTTATAATTCTTTTCTTGCTCTGTCTCAAGAATCTGGACCTATCCTTTGGGTCCATCACACAGGGCATCAGAGGGACGCACTGGGCCTCAAATCACCACCTCACCACATACAGGTCTTTCATAGCAAGGAATAGTGTGTATGTGTGTATGGAGGAGATACAATTAGACAGAAGACACGTTCAGGCTTGTTTCATCCCTTGCTGGGCGGGGACCTTTCCCTCCCTTGCTTAAGAAAATGAAAATGGACTTGACTCCCTAGGGCCAGCATTTGTATGTTCTGTGTATTCATCTGAGCTGCAGAGAAGTGGGAGTAGTGATTTATGTTCCAGGCTTGTGGAATTTTGGAGAAGTCATTTGTTTGTAAAAGGGGAAGAATCTAACTTTTAAAGTTCTCTTTTTCAGCCAGGTATGGTGGCACACACCTGTAATCCCAGCATTTGGGAAGCTGAGGCAGGAGAATTGCCATGAGTTCGAGGTCAGCCTGGGCTACATAGTGAATTTAAAATCAGCCTAGAGGGACTTCCAGGAAGATGGCGAAGTAGCAAGCAACAGAGAAACAGCCTCCCTGAGAGATATCATCTAGACACAGAAAAACACCAGCGTGAGGAAGACAAGGAGGAAAGGAAGGGGGTCCTCTGCACCCAGGAAGAGCCTGAAGTCTGAATTGAAGCCCACAGAGAAAGTGAAAAGAAAAACTTTGGCCGAGAAGAAGACGATAGTTGGCAGTGCCTTCACCCAAAGCCGGACTCACTGCATGAGGGGAGCTGCTGAACCTGGGAGCCTGTGATCATGGTGATGGTGGTGGCGGTGACCCAGAGGCTTCTGCAGAGAGACTGACAGTGGAGGGGAGAGACAGACGTGGAGGGCTGTGCTGGCTGGGGGAGAGGACTGGCCGGGAGCCACTTTGGGGTCCACCAACTAAGTTCAGAACCAGAGCTGCTGCCGGCTCCCTCCAGCAGCTAGCTCCTGGCTGGGTGCAGATCGGTGACATTGTGTGGACTGGAGGAGCCCAGTGAGTCTGGCCTCGGGTAGGCCTGCATGGTTGTCTGCTATTCTGTCATAAGGCAACGCCTGGCTTGTGGGATACAGTGGCACGATTCAGGGTGTTGTCTCCACAGGCTGTCTACTGTGAATCCAGACACAATCCTGGAAGTGGGCTATTTTTTTTGTTTTGTTTTGTTTTGCTTTGTTTTTCTTTTCTTTCTTTTTTTTTTTTATTCAGTTTGGTTTTTATCTTTCTCTGTTATTGTGTGTGTGTGTGTGTTTTTTTTTATTTTTGAGTGTGAGTGTGGTTCCTAACCTGCTTGTGGGTGTGATTTTGTTCTGTTGCACCTTTTACCTCTTCTAGCTCTCTTTTCCTTGCCTTCTCCATCAGTTTCCCCAGATTGGTGGGATCCATCTTTGTCCTCCAACCTACGTATAATCTCTTTCTCTTCTCCTACTTCTCTATTTTTTCCTTAATCCATTTTGAATCTTAACCCTTGAGGACAGAATGGACATATTAAGGATTTATATATTGGGTGTAATTGTTTTACATTGTTATATGGTCATAAAATCAGTTCATATGGTTAGAAGTTGCAAATCAGGAGTTGGCTCAGCTTATTGTTTTATAGGCTGTGGCTTTTGCTAAGCAACTAACAAGTATCACTCCAGGAATTAAACTAAAAAGAAAAGAAATGAGAAGACACAAACAAGACACAACCTCAAACACCCAGTTCACCAAAGGCAACCCCAGGGGCAATGAGGCTGGAAAATGTGAAAGCCCCCCTGCAGGGGCTCTTAGAAGTGCAACAAAGCAATTGAATGAAACTCTGGGAAAAATGCAATCAGAAATAATCTCTCAAATAACTACAGAGATTACCAAAATACACACCATGCTTAGCAATGTTAGAACAGACACAGACAAAAAAATAGACGAGCTTAAGCAAATTATGGAAGCATAACATAGAAAACAAATGAAATCCATAAAACAGATTCAAGCAGACATCCAGGAGAATGAAAACTCTATTGAGAGTATTTAAAAGCAGACTAGGCCCACGTGAGGACAGTTTCTCAGATACTGAAGACAGGCTTCCAGTTAGTGACCAGAAAAAGAAAGAGTTCTCAGGGGATTGTAAAATGGCGGCGAGCTAGGAGATCGAGCGAAGAATCTCTCCAGAGAATTCAAACTCAAAGATAAAAAAAGACAGCATGAAGAGGACCAGACAAATCGATAGCGATTCTTATTAACCAAGACAGTACAACTGGAGGATTTAAAGTCGTGCTGAGACCGGAGGCTACAAATCCCGCGCCCTTAAATCAACAAACAGACTCGTGGACCCAGCACGAAAAGCTGAGTTGCTTTTGGAGACTGCGGGAAACTGAGACCCAGATCGAGACTCCAAGTAGCAGCCAGTTCTGCACCGCTGCACCAGAGCGGATGTACAAAGCTCTGGCGATTCAAATCTAAACGGTGCACAGAAATCTGACCAGTCAGCGCTGAGCCGCGAGTGGGGGAAAAGTGGACAGCTTGGTGTGCGGTGGTCCCGGAACGAGGACTTGCACCAGACCCTGGTGAGTACAGAAAACCCCGCCGCTGCTGGGTTTGACCAGAGAACAGCTGGCCCGCCACCACGGGGAAATCAATAACACAGAATCTGGTGCAGACATATTAGCCTGGCGGCAGATATCGCAGCTTAGTGACATCACCAGGTCGCCCTGTAGGGAGGGCTGGTGGGAGACATCTTAAGTCCTGGCAGAGCCTGATTACTTGTTGGCTTCAACTCCACACAGAGAACTTAGTGGGAGCCATCTTTGTTTTGGGCAGATCTGCTTTTCTGGTGCACCTATCACAGAGAGGTTTGGAAGAGAACGGCTGGGACCTGGGCAGAATCCTGTGCCATTACCCAGCTGCTTCTGATTCAAAGAGAACTGGCAGGAGCTACTGGGGCTAAACCAAGCCTCTGCTTGGGGCCCAATAAGCAGATACAAAATAGTCACAGCTCAGTGACAACCAGAAAGTACAGCCTAATTTATGAACTAACTGATACAGAGGCTAGAGTCTAGACTGTACCGCCCCTACATCCCAGCCTTCCCCAGATAACAGCAAATTGGGGAGGACAGCAAAAACTCAAGCCAGCACACTTCTGAAAGGCCCTAAGCAATTCGGAGAGGGCCAGAGAACTCCAGGACAATCTGAAAGAAACCAGAAACATGACAAGAGATAAAAATAAAAAAAAAAACCTCCAGCTGTTCAACAGGAGAAATTAAACCCAAGAGAACTAAACACTGAAGAGAACAAGCACAGTAACCATCCTCTACTCGACACAGCATCAGCCGAAATTAAAAAGTACTTACATGATCTCATAGAGGAATTTAAAGATGTACTCCTGATCCAAGTGAGGCAAGATATAAAGAGATTAATTAAAGAAATGACAAGCCCTGCCCAAGAGAACACAGATGGAAGAACTGAGGAAATCAGAAAAGAAAGAGAAGCATCTGAAGAAGAAATTAAGCATAACTTAGAATACATGAAACAGATCCAAAGAGAATATCAGGAAACTCAGAACTCCATTGAATATTGGCAAAATGCCTTGACAGAAACTAAAGACAACCTTCTGAAACTTGAAGAGAGATTTAGGGCTTATGAACGTGAAAGAAAAAGCCTCTTAAAAATAACAAGGAACCAGAAAGAAGCAATTCTAAAACTGGAAGATGATAAAAAGATACATAACCTAAGGATAAAGAATGTGAGTGAGGAAGCAGGAACATCCAAAAATGAAATACAAAAAATATTCACAGAGATATTAAAGCAAAATTTCCCACGTATAGCAAAAAGAAATGATATCCAGATAAAAGAAGCATACAGAACGCCAGCTACCTACAACCAAAACAGATCTACGCCTAGGCATATAATAATCGAGATCCCAGAAATCCACCAAAAAAACAGAATATTAAAAGCAGCCAGAGAAAGGATGCAGGTTACCTATAACGGGAAATCTATCAAAATAACAGCAGACTTATCATCACAAACTCTTAAGTCAAGAAGGGAGTGGGGAGAAATATTCCAAGTCCTGAAGGAAAAAAATATGCAACCTAAGTTCATATATCCGTCAAAACTCTCTCTAAAAATTAATGAAGAAATAAGATACTTTCAAGACAAGGAGGAACTGTGGGAGTTCGTGGCCACCAATCCAACCCTACAGAGAGCGCTGAAGGACATTACAGAGAAAGAGAGGAAGAGATATCAGGATTACAGCTACAGTGGCAGAGAAGCCTCAGTGAACGGGGCAGATCATGGAATGAGGGAATAAGGTGGACAAATTATAGCAGAAAAGTGGAGTAGCAGACATGAGGCAGAGACGGTAAGCTAGTCTTTAGTAGAGACAGCTCTGAAACTATATTTAAAAAAAAAAAAAGCAGAGGTCATTGCTAATGGTGTATAACGATTTAAAAGACACAGTAGTCCTAGTGACATATTTAGATTGAATTAAATTTGTTCTGGTCTGTCCACTCATATCAGATTTGAGGACACAGACCTCTAGAACCAAAAACAGCAGGTTATACCACGGCAACTATCCTTACTTTCCTATTGACTTAGGCTGAAATTCTGTATTACTTACATTGTCTTACTATGACTGATCTTAATTGTATCTGAATCATAAGACTATTGGTTGGCCTTGACTGATCCTATTAGAAATCGGTATGCGTGTTAGAATCAACCCTAAAAGTAGAGGAAACTACTCTGAGCATGACAAGATGTAAAGGATATCCATACTGGTATGAATCAGTAACAGCTCTCAAATACTACAATGCAGTCAAAGATAAGTTTTTATAAAAATAGGTGATAGTATGTTTAACTATAATAAGCCAGTGTTGTCGACAAATCTATTGAAAATAACAAGAGAAAACATAGTAGCTACGGAAGATCATTTATATTATAGTTTTATAAGTCCTATCCATTGCATGATTATCTAGGAAATTGTTTCGTTGTCTTGTTATGACTTGGTTTTCCCTATAATACAGAGAGGATAGGAACAAATACTCTGAGGAAGAAACCTGAAAAACCCGAGGCTTATTTTGTAGCATTATAATATAAATTCTAGCAATCTATTGCTTGCTGATTAAAATGACTCTGGACTGGTCTCTTCAGCTCAACTTCAGCATATGCAGAGATGGGGACGGCTATCACAAAGAGGATGAGAGATGCGATGGTAGTTGGTATTGTCTTCCCTAATTTGGAACTTGAGGACCTAAAAAGACTCCATCATCCTGTAATGATTTGATTAGTTCTATAATATGCAATAAGTATAGAAAGTGGGTGAAGTTAGGGACAACTATTTGTAAGAAGCTAGATAGATAAGGTAGATCTCCAGTGGACTTGCTTTGAAATCTGTATTTCTTTAAATTGTTTTTTTATTTTTTTTTAAAATGTTCTTTTCTGTTTTGATATGGTTAACCTTATCCTCTTAGAGATGTAAAACAAATAGGTGGGACTGATAATCATATTACAGAGCTTTTGTTCGGCCATAGAGCAGAATGGTTTGTAGGGTCATTTTTTTTTTGAATGTCATTCTATATACTTTAATTCTATAACCTGAACAGCCATTTCGAAGATGACAATTTGTAACTTATCAACTGGCAATTTCTTACCTTTTGTTTGTCTGTAATTTAGAATTATTTCTACCCTTTTTTTTTTTAATTTCCATGTATTTTTTTTTTCGTTTCCTTTTCTTTAAATAAAAAAAAAAAAAAGAAAGAAAGAGTTCTCAAAACTAGCAAGAGACCATGAGAAATCAATCCAGCTGCTAGATGAGACAAAGAAGAACAGCTCAATGGAGTCAATGAACAAGCAGGAGATAGCACAAAGGACATTAAAAACATATTCACAAATATCGTGACTGAAAACCTTGTTAGAGAAAAAGAATTTGACATACAAATAAGTGAGGCATATAGAACTTCAATTAGCATGATCAAAAAAACCTACATTCAGGCATATCATAGTCAAGATCTAGAAATTCAACACAAGAATAGAATCTTAAAAGCTGTTGGGGAAAAGAAACAAATCACCTATAAAAGAAAGCCCATCAGAATCACAGCTGACTTCTTAGCACAAACTCTCAAGTCAAAAAGAGCTTGGAATGAAGTACTCCAACTTCTAAAGGAAAACAACTTTCAACCCAGATTTATGTACCCCACAAAACTATCTTTCAAAATTGATGGAGAAATTAGATACTTCCATGACAAAGAACATCTGAGGAAATCTGTGACCTCCAAAGCTGCACTCCAAAATGTTCTGAAGGACATTCTAGAAAGAGATAATAAGGACTATAGCTCCATGAACATCAACAGAAGCAATCCATCAGGGAAGGAAAACAATTAGAGAGAAGAGAAAAAGAAAAAAGGGGGGAGGGGAGCCAATAATAAGAAAATAACATGACAAGAATAAGTCAGTACGTATCAGTTTTAACCATTAATGTTAATGGTCTCAATTCACCAGTCAAAAGACACACACTGGCAGAATGGATCAAGAAGCAAGATCCAACAGTAGCCTGCATACAAGAAATATTTAATTCAAAAAGAAATTCATAGACTGAAACTCAAAGGATGGAAAACACTACTCCATGCAACAGAAACCCAGAAAAAAGCAGGGGTAGCTATTCTATTTGCAGACAAAGTAAATTTCAAGCCAAGACTAAGAGAGATAAAGAAGATCATTACATCCTAATAAAGGGAACAATCTAAGAGGAAGAGATAATAATCATAAACATATATGTAACAAGTATTAGTGCACCCAGTTATATAAAACAATTATTAATGGACATGAAAAATCAAAGAAACCCTCAATATCCCACTGTCGAAAGAAGAGATCAACTAGACAAAAAATCAATAATGAAATATTAGAAGTAAATGAAACTTTTGAACAAATGGACTTAGTAGATGTTTATAGTGTTCCACCCCACATCAGGATACACATTCTTCTCAGCTACATATGGGACATTCTTCAAAATAGACCATATACTTAGTCAAGACTGGAGGAGAAGTAATTTAATAACCATCTTCTTCTCCTGGTCAGTACCACGCTGCCTTTGGACTTTAAAGAGGGTCTTTGCTCTACCTGAAACACATCTTCCCATACCATCTCTGCTAGATTCCTGCCTTTCTTTCAGAGTAGTTATGGAGAAAAGCACCTGGTGGCTTGGGGAGGCGAGTGGGTGAATTCATCTGTTCTGGAAGGCAGGGACAGGCTCCCTGCTAAAAGAAACCTCACACAGTGCGGGAGAAGGGTATTAGTATTTTGTTGCATTGTTAAGACTATGGTTTGTCTTGTTAGGGTTTTTGGTTTCCTTTTCCCTTGGCTACCCTCCTCCGGGGTTTAGTCACTTCCACCAGAGTACCAAGTCTGTGGAAAAAGCCTTTCCTGGCTCCTTCCCAGGTCCCAACCCATGGCCAGGCCCACCTGCAGTCTCATTGCAGCCACACTGCTCCACTCCTGCAGGGCTCAGGTCCAGGCCTGGACAAGGGCATGCTTGGCCTGTTGGGAGAGGGAATGATTGCACAACCCCACCACCACTGCTTGGCCTCTATGTGCACATGTCTTGAATATTTCAGCTTCCTGATGGGTCAGGCTGCCCTAAACCACTCCTGTACTGTCTTTGTGACCAGCATTGTGGGTCAAGAGAAAGAAGTCAACAATTCATGGCGAGCCCTAGGCTCCTCATGTGGTCGTGAGCTGGCTGCTTCCCTGGTCCCAACCAGAGACAGTGTTTCTGGGAGGAGGAAAGTGGGAAGCATTCCTTTGCCTTCTGAATGCTGCTTCTTAGCTTCCTCCCAGTCATGGCAGCTGTCTACACAGGAAGAATAGACGCAGCCCCTTACCTGTCCTTGCTCCCTGCGTACCTGCTTGCCTGTGGCCTCCCCTGAATTATGTCACTGATGGGCAAGGCCCAAAAGAGGAGAGGAAACGCTGCTGCTGCCAGCATTAGCTTCCTTCCCTTCCTCCTCTTCCTGCCTGAGCTATCACAGGGGCTACCAAGTTACCATTTGTTAAGATACCACATAGGAACACTTTGTGGTTCTACCTACATTCTTATCAGGAGGTGAGATATTTTTAAGGTAGTGCCTCAGATATTAATGTACACAAGGACCTCCTGGCGGCTTTGTTAAAGGTTCTGAGCTGGTTGTTCTAGGGGAGAGTCTGAGAGTCTACATTTCTAACAAATGCCAAATACCATGATGATGCCGAAGACCCAGGGTTGTATCTCAGGCTCAGATGAGGTATTGCCTGTTCTGTGAAGACTGTCAGAGCCCCAGGGTCAGAATTAACCACCACATCCCATTGTTTCCCGAGTACTCGGCTCAGCCTTTGTCGTCTATCTGCTGGCACAGCTGGACTCTGCCATCTGTCCCCTGTCAGTCTGGATTCAGCAATGTTTGTAGTCCTAAACCTTAGCATGGTGGATGCTCAACAGGGTGTTGAATAAATGAATGGACACATTAATGGCTTTTGAAGATAATTTATAAAACATATAGGCTGTTACTAAGGCAACATTTCCTAAACTATTCCTTAGGACACCAATTCCGAGGGTTGTAATAGATACTTGTTAAATAGGGGATAGATTAGGTCTTATAATCACTTATTTGGAAACCATTGGATGAAAAATAGACACCCAAAGAGTTTCTCAAAGCCTTTAATCAACTAATGATTATTGCTGGGATTTAACTCAGTGGCATAAGCACCTGCCTGGCAAGCACAAGGTTGGGAGTTTAATCCCTGGTACAAAAAAAAAAAGCCAAAAACCTAATGATTATTGCCAGTGTCTGCAAAAGAGACCTAGTTCACAGCACCATCTTTGATTCCCTGACTACAGAGAGTCCAGGGGGCAGGCAGCACTCCTGTTCTCTGCAGTATGGTAGACACAAATTAAGGATTTTAAAGGAGGTCTAGTCCTACTTATGAGAACTGAAGAGAGGAGTTCCCCTTGGAGCTAAGGCGTCAGACTTTCAAGCTCCTTTCAGCCCCCTGTGGGGCTCCCTCTGTTCCCATGGATTTCTTAAGAGGGGATCAGGAAGAAATCCTGACTCTTCATTTTCCCTCCGATCCCTGCAGTGGCTGAGAGGGAGGCCAGGTAACCAGTGAGAAGAGATCCTGGTGAGCCTTTGATGGGAGGAAAAAGGCTCCCTAAAGGACATCCAGGAAGAGCTTTACTTTGCCTAGAAATGAGGGGGCCCCCATGATATTAGGTTGAGATTAGGGCTGATCTAAACTGATCAGAGAAGATATTCTAGAAAAAGCTCTCAAATGAATCCCAGACTTCATTTGCCCAATAGCCCACCCCACTGTCTATTTAACAATGTCTGGAAACGTTTTTGATTTTCACAACTGGAGAGGAGTGATGCTACCGGCACCAGGTAGGCAGTAGCCAGAATTGCTGCTAAATGTTGGTGATGCACAGGACAGCCTCCAACCCCTGAGAATGATCCAGCACCAAATGCCAGTGGTGCTATGTTGAGAAATCTTACCTTAAAGGTTGTTCTAAAACATCATAATTAATTAATTGATTTTTTTGAGACGGGATCTCGCTGTATAAGTTCAGGTTGGCTCTCATTCACCCTGATCCTCCTGCCTCAACCATCCAAGTACTGGAGTTACAGGTGTGCACCACCACACTCAGTCATCATAATTAATTTAAAATTTATGCGGTAGAAAAAACATCCGTGACAGCAATTTGGAGATCAAACCCCAGTCAACTGTACTAATCTGTCAATTCAAACTACATCACAAGGCCAGGTATGGTGGTGCCAGCCTGTAATACTGGTACTCAGGAAGCTGAGACAGGTAGCTAATGGCAAGTTTGAGGCCAGCTTGATATACTAGTGAATACAAGGCCAGCATGCATAGCGAGACCCTGTCTCAAAAATAAACAAACATATCACACACAATATTACATGTATTGCAAGGAGACACAGAAGAAAAAGGAATCACAGCAAACATTTCCTTTAAAAGTTTAGGTCATTGTTTAAATTCAACCATGTTTAGCACAAAAAGGAGGACATTTGTTATGAAGGATAAATGATATAAATAAATATAGGTAGGGATGGGGAAAATGCCACTCCTAGCTATATAATTAGATAAAGTCTCACAAGTCCATTAAGAGAGAGGTAACAGAATATTTTATCACTAGAATATTTGTGGAAGTTGGAGAGCTGGGTGCAAAGAGTCGTTCGTCATTGGGGGAATGAATGTAAGTAAAATGTGATACATGCATATGTCACATGCAACAAACTAGATACATGTACAACGTAAATAGAGTGTCAAAATGTGGTAGTGAATAGGGGCCAGAAAGAGACCTCCAGCACAATACTATGGATTGAAATGAAAAATGCATGCCCACAAAACAATGCCACAAGCCTTTAAGAACACTCACAAGAATAATTCACAAAGTTTAGTCATGCACAAACTGAACAGTTGAACTCTTGGGAATTAGTCACCATTGCCACCTGGTGGTGACAGTTCTAAAATGAGACACAATTCAGCTTGTTTGCTTGTTTTTCAGCTATAATTCACATTTGTTGAAATGTATTATTCTTAAATTCAGTAGTGTATCACTTCACAATTAGGATGTGAAGGATAAAAAACAATTAGGATGTTAGACATGTAGAAAAATAATATACGAGACACAGGCGACACTAGGAATTTTCATGGCTGTGTGAACATCACAGCCTGTACTTATGCTAATGTAGATAGACCAGTCACCCAGGAAAGGCTGTTTTGTTTTGTTTTGTTTTGTTTTGTTTTGTTTTGTTTTTGAAACAAGGTCTTACTGTGTTCCAGATAGCCTACAATAGACAACTTTCTTACTATTTACATATTTATTATACAATGCCTTGGTGATTTAGAGGGTACTTATCATAGTTATGAAAAAAGTTATTGTAAAACTATATGTTGTGTGATGCAGTAGCCTCATATCTCCCTGTACTTCTTCACTGCATCACAAGGACTCTTCAAAGCCTCAGTGCACACCTGTAGCTACTCGAGAGGCTAAAGCAGGAGAATTGAAAGTATAAGGCTTTCTTTCTTTCTTTCTTTCTTCTTTCTTTCTTTCTTTCTTTTTCTTTCTTTCTTATCATTTTACATATTCATAGGCTAAGAATTTACATCAGTAATCAGAAGAGACCCAAATTATATAAGTGAGCAAAAAGACTAAAACAGCGCCTAGCATTTGCCAGACTCTAGCCTCAAGTCCTCACTCTGCCAAAAAACAAAAACAAAAACAAAAAGTGCCACTGAGTATGGTGTCACACACCTATAATCAATCCCAGCACCCTGCAAGCTGAGGCAAGAGGACTGCAAGTTTCAGCCCAAATTCCAATTTAATGATTCAGTAAGACCTTGTCTCAAAGTTAAAAATTTTAAAAGGAGCTAACTATTTAGTTCCGTGCAAAGGCCCTGGGTTCAATACCCAGTAACCCTCCTCACACACACACAGTACCCAGTATCATTTGTCTCTTTAAAAAATGTGAATTAAAACCACAATGAAGCACCATTGTATATCATAAGAATGATAAAGGCAAGATGTTGAGGATGTGGAGAAACTGGAGGCTGTTGACTATCATGTCATACCCACCATTCACACTGGAAGGATAGCAGCTGTCAGACCCATAGCTCAATTGCTTTACAAAAAAGAATTCTGAGCATGGTGACACGTTTGTAAGTCTAGCACTTGGGAGGCTGAGACAGGAGGATCACTATAAATTCAAAGACGGCATGGGAGACCCTGTCTCAACAGAACAAAACAAAATGAAAGAAGAAAAAGAATTTTGTGTGGGATTTGCAGTTTTCATATTCCCTCAGAGGCAATGTTGCTCAAGCCTAGAAAACTGAGAGGTCAGAAGACAGATATGGTGTTTCCCATCAGCTGGGTGAAGCCCCCAGCATGCCAGAGGTACACCTGAGGTGTCGATGTCGCTCCCGGCCGGCAGGAAGGACACACGACAAAGTCTGGCAGTGGACAACCTTTTCTTTTATTTTCTCTCCGTACAGCCTGCCCTGGGATCGCTCCCAGCCGAAGCCTCCTCTGGTCCGCTCCCCGCGGCTCCTTCCGTGCTTCGCTCCGAAGCCTCTACCGGTCCGCTCTCCGCGGCTCCTTCCGGGCTTCTCTCCGAAGCCTCTACCGGTCCGCTCTCCGCGGCTCCTTCCGGGCTTCTCTCCGAAGCCTCTACCGGTCCGCTCTCCGCGGCTCCTTCCGGGCTTCTCTCCGAAGCCTCTACCGGTCCACTCTCCGCGGCTCCTTCCGGGCTTCTCCTTCCCCCCAGGGGTGGCACCAGTATATATACGGATACAGTGTCCAATCATATTAAAGTAAGCAAGGCAAGCTGATTGGCTAACATATTATTGAGCGGGTTGTTTACGCGGTAAGCAGGAAACTAACGTGCTCGATGGGAGGGGTAATCTAACTCAGGCTTTACTCTTTACCACAGGCCGCATGATCGCTATATGCGGCGGCTCGGCAATGTGGTGGCTCCCAACACTGAGGGAGGTCCTTGTAATTGTCCTTTGTCTCAATTTCTCTTCCAGGAGGCACACTTTTAGAAGTTGGTCTCTCAGTCTCCAAAGGAAGAGTGCCCTAAAGCAAAAGTGAATTAATGTCAGATGACAAGAACTAGCCAGGTTTTCAGGGCACCGGTGTCTACTTGATTCTCCATAATGTGGGGCCGGCTATAGATAGATTCACCATCCAAATTTCTCTTCCTCTTCTACATTCACCAGAGAGGGAAGCCAGCAGGGAAAGAGGTGGCCTTCAGGGCCAGGTCAGAGGGAAACACTAGGAAGAAGCAGCATAAACTCTGAGGCTTCAGCTGTCCTTTTTCCAAAGCACATGCACTAGACGCAACTCACACATTGCCACCGCCGCCATCACCACCACCACCACCACCTCCCTACTTTGACAAACATTCAGATGTTGCCAAAACTCCTTGACCTCTGGAGAGAGGCTAACTACTTCCAATCTCAGATGCATAGCTGTGGTCAAAATTTTTCACTACTCTGTGCCTTAATTGCTTCATCTGTAAAATGGGGATAATTATAACTATTTCATAGATTTCTCATAAGAAAAGAGTTAAAACAGTGCCTAGAACAACATAAGTGCTATGTCAATTTTGGTCCAAGTGGCTGGAGTGAGAACATCAGGGTCTTAACAGCCTGGCTGTAGAGTGCTGCAGACAGCTGTGTCTGGGAAGATGTCAAGCTCACATGGACCACGCATTCTTATCCTAGCGGACAGTGTTAGACTGCTCCAGCCTTTCACTAGGGCCTGACTACTTGGATTGACTGTCTTCGGGACAGACCATATTTTCAAAGACTGCTAGATCATAACCAGGCTCAACTACAAGGAGTTTGCCTCCTCTTGTGGTCTATACCTGGTTAGGGTGGTGCCTCCGTTCATGAATTTAATTCTTTCCATGATTCTGGTTGCGAGCTGAATTGCAAACTGAATTGAGAATCAAATTCAATGGTTAGGCTCAAAGTTAACCTTGTGGGGAAATTTGATTCAGTTTTTGTCCAATTTAGTTGGCAACCAGACTTGTAGAAAGAAGTCCATGAACAAAGGCACCACTTCTGGAAGTTTTGGTAACTTCTAGAAGGTTCACTTCAAATTATATGGCTCCTTCCACCTCATGCCATTTAAGCTGCTGGGCCAAGGATAAGTACATTTGAAATCAGAATCTGGTGGTTGTGGGATCTAGTAAGAGCCTGAGATTTAAAGCCAAATGAAGATGGGTTTGAATGCCTGCTGTGCTGCTGACACTCTTAGAGACCTTGCTCATGCTGATTAAGCCTTCTGAGCTACGCTAGGGGATTCTGAGACGTGCTACAGAACACCACAGCGCATGCCCTTCATTTTCTCATCTGCAAAGTACATATCATCACAGGGTCTATCTCATAAAGTTTTGTAAACATTGTATAATACATGTGACAATATTAGCAGAGGGCTTGGAGCCTATGGTGATAGGCTCTTCTGACCTGCCTAGGGGATCAAATTCCATGGTTTTCTCCATATTATTCCTATGATATGCTTCTGAATCACCTTTTCTGCTTCTTCCAGAGATGGAAGGCTAAAAGCATCTGTTCCATCATGTCAGATCTGGTCAAGGAGACCAAGAGTTAGGAGGCTGCAGATAGCTGTCTTTGCTTCTAGATCTGGGAGATTCATTAACCAGGCATCAAGGAAAAGCAAGGAAGAAAGTTCTGGTGACCCACAGACCCGAGGACCTTTGAATGCATCTGAGGTGCCGCAGTTCAGCTGTTGGTGAAAATCTTCTCTAATGTCATGAAAGCACAGGGTTTCTTTCTCCAGAAGGTGTTTCTCAGACATGGCAGGTGATGCTGTTGCAGGGTGACAGTAGATTTGTGTCCCGTATGAGGGAAGTTGGGGGAGAGCTGACGCTTAAAGGTAGTCTCCCTTCCCCCAACCAGGTCCACAAAGCATGGACACATGGCCGCCAGGATGTGCTTAGTATGCCAAAAGGTTGGTTACAGCACTTAAACATTACCCTGTGAGTCCTTTCCAGGCGCGGTGTATGGCCCCTTTTATAAGAGGAAGCTGACACCCAAAGAGGTTAACAATTTGGTTGAAGTCACATAGCAGGAAGCAGCAAAGCCAGAATGAAGCAAGGGTTGGCGCTTGCTCTTCCCATGCCACCCCCCTGTCAGTCCCAAAAGGGCTGCGAATTCCAGAGAAGAAGGAACAGTGGCTCCCAGACAGGCTAAGAGCAGGAGCTGCTGCAGAGGCTCCAGGACCCCTCTGCAAGTAGGAAGGAAAGGGGGGCAGGAGACATCATTTGGGCCACCCCTGCCACAGCAGGAGGGCAGCATGCGTCTTTGGTTGGCTTTCAGGCTGAATAGGAGACAGTTTCCAGGGTGGAGGTGACAAGCTGTGGTGCCTCATCTGTCAACACACAGACATGATAAATATTTATTAAGTGCTTTAGAGCATGAGAACAGGACCCTCCCTCACTGACTCGAAAACGCCCAGGCTCCGCCTGGACGTGAGTGTGTTGGCATGAAAGAATGTTTAAGGCACCCTGGACACAAATGGATCATGAGAAGGAAAGAATTCCAGGACTTCAGGGACCGACACCGAGAACTTTAGCTTTGGGGCTCTTGGACTATGTCTTTCATTAGCCCACAAACTGCTAATCATTTTATTGTGCTCCTTGGCAACATTAAGGTACATGTGCCCTCAGCCTGGCCAATCACAGAAGCCCAATTCTCTGGCCGTATTGATTAGTCTGACAAATGAACAGATAACTTACCCAGTGCAGTAAAGATTTTTATAGCTCGGGAGATTTGGGGAAGAAAAGTCTTCTCTGTTGTTTGTTTTGTCCATTAAGCTGGGATTCACTGCCTGCGGAGTGAGGGAATAGGGTGAATGGAATCTGTGCATGGCAGGAGAGCGTGATGACAGCCACCGGGTAAGCAGAAGAGTGGAAGACTGGAGACAAAACTATGGTGTACCCTAGCATATCTCAGCACCCTTTGGGCATGTGGCATGGTCTGTGGGGTTTGCCGTTGGATACCCTACCTGCCGCCACTCTGATTCAGTGCACACTGTGGTGCTCATCAAACATGATATGAGTGGGGCTGGGGATTTAGCTCAGCAGCATACGTGCCTGCCTTGCAAGCAGGCAGTTGTGAGTTCGATCCCCAGTACCTTTAAAAAAGAAAAAGAAAAAGAAAAAGAAAAAAAAAAACATGATATGAGCATCCCTTGGCAATGAGCAGGTCATGTTCCATATCATTACAAGATAACCCCGAGGCTCAGAGGTGAAATTGCCCTAGGTCACACAGGAAAGGCCTAAGATTTCAGACCCCAGGTTCTGATGGCAGCATGGCCTCTTGCATCCCTCCTGAGCTACTGCATAGGTCAGAGAGGAGGCAGCACTCAGCATTCCAACTGGCCTACGCCAGTCTGGAAGCTGTTAGTCTGGGGAGCAGCCTGTATTTTCCAGGTGGTTTGAGGATAGCATTTGGAGATGAAACTCTATACCTAGTAGGTCTTGGGAGAGATGCTAGATTCTTGGGTGCCCAGCCAGGATCGACAAAGGTAAGTGAAGTACCAGAGTACTTCTTTTCCAACCAATATTTATACAATGTAGGACACTCACTGGCTAGACCCAGAGGGCTCACTGCAGACATGCTGGGCAGTGTGTAGGACACTGAGGATGTGGGTGAATGGGGTGTCCCTTGGGCTTTCTCTGAGGAAGTATGAGGGATTGTCATACAAGGATGATAGGTGCTGCAGGAACAGATATGGGACCCACACTGGGAGGGAATGACGGCCAGGGAATGGAGGGCTGAGAGAGGTGGTGTGGGATATGCGGACAGAGGTCTGCAGGCAGTCTGCCTGGTGAAGGGAAGGTGAGGTGCTCCAAGTTGAAGCTGGAGAGGCTGACAAAGGCACATCTGTGGAGGACTTGCAGGGCACACCAAGGAGTTGGTTTTCATCTTTGAATTAATATTCATTGAATTATTTTAATTGAATTGACTGATCCTAATAAAACAATATGAAGCAGAGAGATTATGTAATCAGTTTGGCACTTCAGAAAGATCACTCTGAAAGCAGAATGGAGGATGAGATGGAGGAGGTCAGCTTGGAAGTAGGGAGACAATATAAATAATAGAGCTCAGAGATCAAACAGTGTAGGCTATAGATACATGTAAGGAGGCGAAATTGGTAAGGGTTATTGGTTATTTCTTTTTCTCAGTACTAGAGGTCAAACCCAGGGCCTTATGCAAGCTAAGCAAGTACTCTACTGCTGAGCCACACCCCCAGATTTTTTTGTTTTTGTTTTTGAGACAAGATCTCACTAAATTGCTCAGTTGGCCTCAAACTTGCAGTCCTCATACCTCAGCCAGCTGAGTAGGTGGGATCCCAAGTATACACCACCACATCCAGCTAGGAGCTGATTTCTTGAATGCAGAGATGAGAGAGGAGTTCAGGGTAATGCCCAGCTCTGCCTCACCAGGGTGATTGTGCTGTCATCTGGAAGAACTGAGATGTAGGGCAGCTCTGGATAGAGAGGAGATTGTAAGTTGACTTTTCAACATAATGAGCAAGGCATCCGTAGGTTACTAGGGTAGAGGAAATATCTCTATCCCTGCTTTGGCCATAGCATTTTGCATCTCTGCACCCGCTCAAGTGTCTATACCACCAAGTGTCTATAGACCCTTGAACTACAAGCTCCTCGAGCACAGGGCTCCCAGCTTTACTCATCTCTGTAGCCTCAGGTCTACACAGTGCCCTGCAGTGGCTGGTGCTCAGTAGTATCTAGTGTATGGAAGACCAGATGTGCCCAGAGAGGGATGACTCCAGCCATCATTATCATCAAGCCCTTCTTGGAGCCAGAGCTCACACAGGTATATGAATCCTCCTCTTACAGAGGTAGGAGCAAGCATTACTTTTCTCTCATGGCTGAGACAAAAATACCTGACACCCAAGGTTAAAGGAGGAAAGGTTTACTCAGCTCACAGTTTGTAGAGGTTGCAATTCATAGTCACCTGGTTCCAGGGCAGGGTGGCACATGGCAGAGAAGCAATAGTTCATGGCAGTGGAAGACAACAAAAAGCAACAAGGGACTTTAACAGGTCTTTCTACCCCTTTTATATTCTTTTTCAGAACAGAACAATTTAAGCAACATAGTGTTTCACCACAAGACAACCCAACATAACAGTAGTTACCATAGTGTCTCTTTCCTTGAAATATTTGAGTATGCCTTCGTATACTATCAAACATAACAAGAGAGTGTAAAACCATTCAAGAGAATGAAAATATTACAGGGTATTCAGAACCAACTAACAGAAAATAAACAATGGTTACTATTGACAGAACTGTGGGGGACCGGCGGCAGCTGAAAAGATAAGAAGTATGAAATATAAATGACCTTTATTTTAAGACTGTGGGGAGAGACACCCCCGACCCCCTGGGGCATGGTATCTCCACCCTGGGGCTGGCGATCTCTCCGTGGAACATGTGGAGTGAGGCACATAAGTAGCCTCAGCTTGGGGTGGAACCTAAGGGGGCATTAGGGAGGCACAGGTAGCCCATTGGTCTTAGTTTGGCGCCAGAGGTAGATTGCTAAGGGTGAAGGAGATAGGAGTTCCTTGGCTTTACCGGCTACAGTGTCCGGCCTGGGCCAAAACCCTTTCATATCCCATCTTATGATTATTATTATGAAAAGGGGCAAAGATTTCTCTCTTTAACTGCTTCCTGCTGGCTGAGGGCACTGTACTGGGGTCTAGGGAAGTTGACGGGATGACGGTTGATGTCCAGGTAGATGCTGGTGCCAGGTGTTTTAGCCAGGACAACTTTACTGGTGAATGCACGTGTGTTAGACTGGAAAAATGAAGAGACAAGATATTATGAGGAGACATGGCACTGTCGTATTTAAGGACCCAGGTGAGGTAGAGGGAAAGGTGCCTTCAATTTAGACATATCATTATATCAGGACCATGTTAAAGTAGAAACATTTCCACGGTAAGGTAGAATTCTGAAAAATAAGTGTAAGGTTAGGAGGAATGATGTTATGAGAGGTGATTACTCCCCCATGTGAAAGCATAAAAGTTAAAAGGGTAAGAGTGTAAAACTTGTCCCTAGTCCAGGAGTTGAACTGGAAAAAATAGGGGGAGTAGGGAAGGCTGTGGCTGAACCAGTATAGGGAAGGTAAGGGCTTAGCTTTCAGGGATGTCAGGTTTAACCAGACAGCTGAGGGTAGAAAGAACTACAACAGTCATCACATAGAACATTATGAAGATTATCTTACGCATGATGTGGGAGTCTTTAGGAAAGACTGTCAAGAGTCCTGCTGTAAAAATGATTATTAATAGAATGTAAGAAATTAGGAACCAAAGTGGATAACAAAACATGACTTAGCCTGTTAACTGTGGCTGTGAGGCCTTGGTAAGGCAGAGATGAGTAGGCAACAGGATGGTTAGATCTAGGGCTTGCGTGATGCAAAACCAGAATGGCAGTCTAACAACTTTGATTATTGTTGAGGTTACCAAGAATATCAGGTATGGGTCGCTATAACCTGGTTGCAGTCTTTGGAATGATTTGCTGTAACAGAACTTTAGCAAGTATATCAGCAGTTTCCCTGGTTGTGGGAAAGGCTTTTATGTATCCTGAAAAAGTATAAACAAAGTGAGAGGACAAAATGTATCTGTCAGTCTTGACCAGGGTTACCTGAGAAATTGGTGAATAAGAAAGGAAGGAGGTGGTCTTATATCACTGAAGAGAGGTTTACTAGCGATAGGACTGGGACCTGCACAAAATAGGCCCTGTTTGTAAATGGCATAGGTTGACCATCAATATCCCGTAGTAGAGATTGAGGACTTAATATAGCAGCCTGAAAACCCAGGAAGAACTCTGTATACATGGCCTCTATGTCCATAAATACAGAGAACCTAATGCTCCCTTAGGTTCCACCCCAAATCTTACCTGAGAGTTTAATGTGACCTGGATTCTGAGATGAACACCCACAAAGGGGGCTGTGTTGGTCCTGAACCCCATCAGTCTTTGGCAGCAATTTTTGTCGGCAACAAATCTGGCAGTGTTGGCATTTCCTGTGAAGGCTAGAGGTTAGGATGGCTTACCCACTCTCTGGTGGCTAGGACACCCCAGCAACCCTGAAGTAAAGTCTCAAAGGATGCCAGGATGGGGCACTCTCTCTTGCCCAATGTCTTCTGCTGCATTTGAGCGTGATCTGGGGGGGGGGGGCAGGCAGCTCCACCTTGTGTAGATTTGTCTGTCTCAGAACTGCAAGTGTTATAAGTGTTAAAATATGAAAAACTGTATCAAGATCTCTCTAAGGTTTGAAGGTCAAGGTTTGCCTTTTAGTTTGGAATTTAGACTACAGTAAAAGGCATCTGTAGAATTAAGTAAGTATGTAGGAGTTTAATATTGGCATTTTAGGTCAGAGAGCAGGCTTTATCTGGATGGCACACCACTTTTTTGTAGGGTGCCACATGGAATTACATATTTAACAAAAAGGCTTTAGTCTGCCCAAAAAAGGCTTTAGTCTGCCCTCTCCCTTTTGGAGTATAATCTTATTGGAAACATTTTGCAGTAAAGGTTTATCAATCTTATGAATAAATCTATGAAAACTGATCTAATACTGTCACATTTGGAACACATTTACTTGTTTTTAAATCTGTTATTTGCAGTAGTAAGAACCAAGACAAATAAAATAAAACTTTGAAGAAAACCCTTGTCTTGTAACAGAGCTACTGGTTTTCAGCAAAAAGGAATTTATAATTATCTGGATCTAAAAGAAAACGTTTGTCATGGCTGGAGCACACACACAAAAAAGGCAGCAGAAACAATCTGAACTTAATATCTGAAAACGCGAATACAGTGTCAGATCAGCAATGAGTTTATCTAGTGTGCCTGTCTGCAGCAGCAGACAGAGCGCGCCTGTAGAGAGAGCATACTCGAGTTTGGGGGCGGGGGTTGGGGATGTCTCTGGTACCGCCGTAGGTGGAACATGCAGAGTGGGTGGGGTGAGCGCCTGGACGCAGCGCACAGGGGCGAGCTGAGTTCGCACCTGGAAATGCGTAAGGCTGTGGCAACAATGGTGCACAGGGGAGGGAGGGGCTGGGACAGCCCAGAAACACGCAAGGCAGCTGCGACAATGGCTCACAGGGGCGGGGCTGGCAGGCTCACAGCTGCAGCGGTGGTGGTGGCCCGCTGCTGCTGCTGATGGAGCCGGCGGTGTGCGGCGCGAAGGGCGGCAGGGGCAGCAGCAGCAGGGGAAGGGCTCCCGGAGGCTCGTGGCCGGCAGCCGTCATATTGCCACTTGGAGGAGCTGCTCACTGGACATGCGCGTGGCGTTAAAAGCCAAACCTGCCGTGCAGAGTAGGGCATGGCATTAAAGCCGAATCGTGCTTGTGGACCTGAATTGTGGCATGAGAGCCGAAATACTGCACATGGAGTTGGGGGCAGTGGCGTGAAAGCCGAAAAACTGCCCAAAGCCCAAAGCAGTTTTGTGTGTATCTCTTAACATTGTTTTGGTCTCATTTTTATCTTGGCGGGGAATGGGTTGGCGTGCACAGGAAACAAAGGGACGCTGGCAGCGTGGTGGGGGGGAGGGGAAGCAGGGAGGAAAGGAGACACTGAGAAAGCTCTAAAAGGCTGCAAGGGAAGATGCTGTTATCTCTTTAAGTGGGGGAGAGGGAGGGATCCTGGAGGAGCAGGAAAGGACACACATTCCCAAAACAAAGGCTTAAAGATAGAGAGTTTTGTAAGCTTGTCAGCAGTGTGATAAGCCATAGATAGGTATGGTTTCTGCGGGGGGGGGGGGGGGGGCAGGAAGTGGTCCCTGAGATAAAATCTGGTGTGGGGCCTAGCCCACGGGGTTACAATCAGATGAGGCAACGGGCTGTGGTCTGTCAAGCTTAAAGTCATCACTTGTTTACTGCAGACCAAACGGTTAATATGGTTCCAAACTCCTAATAATTGGCGGTCACCAATATTATGAGTGGACTTTACATGGGCCGAGTAACCGCTCTCCCATGAGAACTTAAAAAGCTCTGAAGGACTTATGGGCCTCTCAGTGTGGGTGGTCCAGAGTGGACACAGGCTTGCCCAGAAAAAACCCTGCCTCGGGCTGTGAGGGTCTCTCAGTGTGTGGGAAGTCCAGAGTGGACACAGGTTTGCCCAGAACGACCTTGTTTTAGGCTGTCCAAAGGACATGAAAGTGTCACGAACCAAAGAGGGAGAAAATCCACCTGAGCCTGGCCCAGTGGCTGTCTCTGGGGAGTTGCTCACCTGTGGTAAATTGGTGGGTGTTGTTTGCGAACCAGCAGTGACAAGCTTACAGCTCCTGAGCGTAGAAGTGAGGAATTAATGCAGGATGCAGTCCAGTCGGTCCTGAACAGCAGGGGACTCAAAACTGGGAACCAGCCCCAGGAGTCTCTCACCTGCTGTTCCTAGTCAGGGAACATATGATAGAACTGTGGGGGACTGGCAGCAGCTGAAAAGATAAGAAATATGAAATATAAATGACCTTTATTTTGAGAATGCGGGGAGAAACACCCCCAACCCCCTGGGGCGTGGCATCTCCACCCCAGGGCCGGCAATCTCTCCATGGAACACGTGGAGTGAGGCACATAAGTAGCCTTGGCCTGGGGTGGAACCTAAGTGGGGCACTAGAGATGCACAGGTAGCCCATTGGTCTTAGTTTGGCACCAGAGGCAGGTTCCTAAGGGTGGAGGAGATAGGAGCTCCTTGGCTTTACCGGCTACAGTGTCTGGCCTGGGCCAAAACCCTTTCAACTATATTATCTCCTTGTCTATAAAAAATTTCGTTTATACTATCACATATAATAAAATCTAATAAGATACAACATGATAAAACTGATGAAGACAGAAGAACAAAAGCTTGGTGGGGACTTCAAAACAAGATAATATTCAATCGGGGCTGGGGATTTAGCTCAGCAGCATAAGTGCCTGCCTTGCAAGCAGGCAGTCCTGAGTTTGATCCCTGGTACCGATAAAAAACAAAAAAGACAAAAAAAAAAAAAAAAAGATGATATTCAATCATCACTAGCTATTATAATGTCTTGTTTTCTTCAAAATAGCTGTTCATACCATCACAGACAATAAAATCAAACAATGCAGAATAAAACCATTCCAGCTAATGAATGAAAACATGATAAGGCTTCAAAGCAATATAATGGGGAATCATGATTACCACATGCTCTTATGTATTCTTACCATTTCTTATACTAGGGAAACTATTCGGTATTTATACATGAGAGTTTGATTTATTTCACTTATGAGTATGGTCTCAAGCTGCGTCCATTTATTTATAAATATCTCCATGTGATCATTCTTTATAGCTGAGTAGTACTCCATTGTATAAAAATACCACATCTTTTTTATCCATTCCTCAGGTGATGGACACTTAGGTTGTTTCCAAGATCTGGCTATTATAAGTTGTGCTGCTATAAACATGGGTGCACATATATCACTGTGGATGATGTTTTTAGATCTTCTGGGAATATGCCTAGAAGTGGAATAGCTGGATCAAATAGGACTTCCAATCCCAGCCTTTTGAGAAATCTCCAGACTGACCTCCACAATGGTTGCACCAGTCTACACTCCCACCAATAGGGCAGGAGAGTTCCTTTTTCCCCATAGCCTCTCCAGCATTTGTTGTTGGTAGTTTTCTTGATTCTGGCCATTCTTTCAGGAGTGAGATGGAATCTCAGTGTGGCTTTAATTCGCATTTCTCTAATGAGTAGTGATGATGAACATTTTTCCATGTACTTATTTGCCATTTGTATTTCTTCATCTGAGAACTATGTATTCATCTCAGATGCCCATTTTTGGATTGGATCTTTGAATTTTAATCATCTGATTTTTTTTTTTAGCTCTTTATACATTTTAGACAGAAGTCCTTTGTCTGAGGGACAGTTCACTAAGATAGTTTCCCAGTTTGTGGGTTTTCTTTTCACTGTGCTGGAGGTTTTGTTTAACATGCAGAAGCTTTAATAAGACACTATTAAAGTTATTGATTTTGGGAAGTATTTCCTGTGCAATTTGATTCCTGTTCATGAATTCTCTACCTACCCCTCTGTCTTCAAGGTTTTTACCCAATTTGTCCTCCAATAGATTTAGTTTCTGTTTTAACATTAAGATCTTTGATCCATTTAGATTTTAATTTAGTACATGGTGATAGGCATGGGTCTAGTTTTAGTTTTCAACATGTGGAGAGCCAGTTTTTCCAACACTATTATAAACCCAAAAATCAAGTTCAGTCACCCAAGTATTGTAATCCTCTTTCTAGTTTTGCTCTCAATCCAAAAAGTTATATTTGTAATCCCAATGAAACGTTATTGGAATCTCAGCCAGTCAATTCCAATCTACCACCACCAGTGCAATCCACAGCGAGAATAAAAACACAAAGGCGTATTCCAAGTTAACGGAAGTCAAGGGGTCCTGTGTCTAATCTTTGTGAAGATGTGTGGACAAAGGCCTTGACCTAGGCCTCTCCCAGCATTTATTTTCTTGTGAAGAAAGGGGTAGGGGTGGCGGCCCAGGGATGAGTGATAGTGAGGATGGTGGGGATTACTGAGTAACTTGAGCTGGCTGGACAGGTGCAAGAATGGCATCTCTATAATTTGCAGAGATAAAGATATGCATAATAGCTAGTGTTGATTTAATCTTGCTGTACACTAGCAAAAAGAGCTTTGTTATATTTGTATTATATCAAAATACCTGTAAACATGACCCTAACAGTTCTGTATATATGTTTCCCTTCCCCCTCCTCCCTTCTCTCTTCTCCCTTCTCCCTCTGGGTGACCTAATTGATATGTTAACCATTGCTGCCCTCTACAAATAACACATGTGGTGCTAAAATAAGGTAACAAAAGGTTGTTAATTGCTGCTAGACTCCTCTGTTCTCTGCTGAGGAAAACAGGATCTTCCCCATTAGCCTACCTCCTGATCCATGCCCAAATCCCTTACTCTGTAAACAGTGATATGTACATAAAGGCTGCAAGTATGAGGGGCGGGACACACAGGGCTTTTGCAAAAATTGCAACTGCACTATGTCACTGGGCCCAGGATAAAATAAATCAGCACTGCTTTTTTTAAAACAAGTTTTGCCCTATATTTGAAATTCGAGGTGGGGGCTGGGGATCATTTTGGGTTATAAGAAATCTCATCTTGTTTTGAAGTCCAATCAAACTGTTGTTCTTCTGTCTCCATTGCTTTTATCATGTTGTATCTTACTGGGTTTTATTATAGGTGATAGTATAAACAAAATTTTTTATATAGGCAAAGATAATATAGAAACCATTGTTCATTTTCTGTTAGCTGGTTCTAAATACCTTGTAATATTTTCATTTTCTTGAATCATTTCACACTGTCTTGATATGTTTGATGCTATAGTATACGAAGTTATACTCAAATATTCCAAGGAAAGAGACACTATGGTAACTACTATTAAGTCGGGTTATCTTTGAAAGAGTTTTGGCCCAGGCCAGACACTGTAGCCTCAGCAGGAACCAAGGAGCCCCTATCTCCCTCACCCCTAGGAGTTTACCTATGACTCTATCTCCCCCACCCCTAGGAATTTACCTATGGCGCCAAAAGAATACCAATGGGCTACTTGTGCATCCCTAATGCCCCTCAGGCACCACCCCTAACCTAAGATACATGTATGCCCCCACTCCCTGTGTTCCACAGAGAGATCGCAGACCCTGGGTGGAGATGCCGCACCCCAGGGATCAGGGGTGTCTCTCCCCGCATTCTCAAAATAAAGGTCATTTATATTTCATACTTCTTATCTTTTCAGCCGCCGCAGGTCCCCCACAGTTGTATTATTATTGAAAAAAAGAGGAAAGGAAAGTGCTCTAACAAACAAACTGCAAGTATGTTTAGGTGTGTAAGATAGATGACCATATTACTAAGTTTTTGTTGGATCATTGAACACAACTGTTTGCAGTTTCACTGTTTGATACTAGTCTTTTTTTTTTTTTTTTTTTTGTCAGTACCGGGGATTGAACTCACAACCATGCACTTGCAAGGCAGGCACTTATCCCACTGAGCTAAATCCCCAGCCCCAGTTTCACTGTTTGAATGTCACTTTGTTTGCTTAATTTTGTAACTTGTAATTGTGTAACTCAACTATTTCTAAGATGACAATATGTAATTTATTAACTAGAGATTTCTTATTATTTTTTTTAAATTCTGTATTACTTGTACCTTTTTACTGTTTTGTTTTCTCTTTAAATTAAAAAAAAACCTAAAAAAAAGATATGCAGAAGAATCAATTTACATAACCCAATTAAGGTAGCAGTGGGATTGTTTTGGGGGGCTATCACTTCAGTTTGTGATATGCAAACTCTTGTGCCCTGGGGAGTCATAGCCTCTTATCTTGAGACTTGTACCCAGTTGACATTCCCGGAGCTGTTTGCTCTAACATTTCACCCTTCAATCCTGTATGTGGAGAGCACCATGTGAGGAAACAGGACTGTCTAATGGCTATAGATTTTGCATATTAGCACCTCAGCTAGCCTTATTTGCAAAACTCAGAGCCAATTGAAGAGAAGGAAATACCCTAGCCAGCCTTTCACATATCAGTATAAGGAAATGAGTCTTCAAGTATTCAAAGTCACAGCAATTGTTTTGGATTCAAAGGGAGTCACTGGAGTTGTCTCTCACATTTGTGATGGCTGCACATTAGCACCTGGGCTGGCCTTATTTGCCATGCTCAGAGTTAATTGAAGAGAAGGAAATACCCTAGCCAGCCTTTTACATATCAGTATAAGGAAATGAGTTTCCAAGTATTCAAAGTCACAGCAATTGTTTTGGATTCAAAGGGAGACACTGGAGTTGTCTCCCACACAACACCATTTATTAAAGAGACTGTCATTCTTCCTGTGAACATGTTTGGCCCCTTTATCAAAGATAAGATGGTTGAGTGCGTTTGTAGTTGTGGTTGTATCTTCTTTTTTTTTTTTTTTTGGTCTTTTTCGTTTTTATTGGTACCAGGGATCGAACTCACGACTGCCTGCTTGCAAGGCAGGCACTTATGCCGCTGAGCTAAATCCCCAGCCCCTGTGGTTGTATCTTCTATTCTATTCCATGGATCTTCAGCTCTGTTTTTATTCCAGTACCATGTTGATTTTACTACAGTTGCTTTGTAGTATAACTTCAAGTCAGGGATTGTATGCCTCTTGCCTTGCCTTTGCTGCTTAGAACTGTCTTTGCTATTCTAGGTCTCTTCTGGTTCCAGATGAATTTTAGGAGTGATTTCTCTAGATCTATGGAGTATGTTGATGGAATTTTTATTGGAATTGCATTGAATCTGTATAACAGTTTTGGGAGAATGGCCATTTTCACAGTATTTATGGAAAGGGATGTCTTTCCATTTTCTGAGATCCTCTATAATTTCTTTTTTTCAGTGTATTATAATTTTCCCTATATAGATCTTTCACTTCTTTCATGAGAATAATTCCTAAATATTTCATTTTTTTTTGGTTGCTAGTGTGAAGGGTGTGGCTTCCCTTATTTCTCTCTCAGTGATTTTGTTGTTAGTGTATAGGAATGCTATTGATTTTTGAGTATTGATTTTGTATCCAGTTACATTGTTGAATTTATTTATTATATCTAGGAGTCTTTCAGTGGAGTTTTGGGGGTCTTCTATGTAGAGTATCATATCATCCACAAATAATGATAATTTAACTTCTTCTTTTCCTATCTGTCGGTGTCGATCCCAGCCGGCAGGAAAAAACACACGACACGAGTAGTCGGCGGATAGCCTCTGATTTATTTTCTCTCTCCGTACGCCCTGTTCCGGGATCTCGGATCCCGCCTGAGGGAAGCCTCCTCTGGTCCGTTCCCTACGGCTCCTTGTGTGCTTCTCTCAGCAGTCCCTCTTTTTGGTGTGTGTTCTCGCCCCAGGGGTGGTGTCAGCATATATATGGACACATCGACCAATCACATCAAAGTAGGCAAGACGAGCTGATTGGCCAGCGTCAGCTGTTGCTGGGCAGACTAGCTTACAGGGCGTGTTGTTTACTAGCTAGGGAGCAGGAAATGGGCGCCATCTTGGCATACTCGATGGGAGGGGTAATCTAGCTCAGGCTTCACTCCTCACCACAGGCCTCATATCACTCGGTCGAGCTCCCAACATCTCCCCCTTCTTTATTTATTAAGATAGTGTGGTCTGTGGGTCCATGTGAGGTGTCTGGGAGTGGGCCTATTTCGCAGGCCGAGGCATGAGAGAATGTAGAGGTCTATACCCTGCTGTGCATCACCTTGTCTCGTACATATCCTTGCGCCAGGACCATGCTCAAGGTGAGTGGTTCATTTTTTCGCAGGGCCAGGCTTTTGTGAACCGAACCTGGATGCATATAGACATTTATTCCTGTCTTCCCCTCAACCCTCGAGGCGGATGGCACTGCAGTACCCTTGGTCTCGCATCTCAATGCCATAACTCTCACTCCCTAGAGGACCCTCGGAGTAGAGCCTGTCTTAGGTTGATCAGGAGAACTTTTCCCGTCTTACCCGTCGTTGGCTTGCCCACTCAACTCTTAAAGCTTATATCTTGGGGGAGACACGGAGGGGTCAGCCGAGTGACATTTGAGGAACCGCGTAATCACTAATTACCAACCATAATCCCCGTTCACTACAATCACTAATTATTATTTTCTAATTATCAATGGGAACACGCCTTAAGCGTGGGGTCCTTCTAGTCTAAGTTCGCAGCCGCGACGGGGAAGGAGACGTACGTAATAATACTAGAACATCCGTAAGAATAATGGCGAGGGCAGCCACGTACTGGTTAAAGGAGCCGTGCCTTTTTAGCCTGAGCCCAGAAAACGCTAGGTGTGGAATCCCCTTGACTCTGGGCCAGCAACATCATCAATGTCATATGTGTCTTTTGGGTCGCCCTTATCGACCGCAGGCACCTAAGAGTCACGAGAGTGACAATCACAAGAGCAAGAATGATCCCATACGCAAGAAGTGACGAAGGTTTGAAGAAGGAGCCTATCTGGCTTAGGACATCATCAAAAAAGGAGGCTGTAAGTATAGGCACCTCTATCTGATCTAGCTGCCGGATAGTCATATCCAGGCGCACGCTAGCGTTCCAAAAGGAATTATAGGTGGTGAGAACATAATCCTGAAATTGCCTGTAAGCCGAACGGTTGACCTGGATGGGGGTAACGCACAACTGGGTGAATGTCCATCTGGCGTCACATAAATTGTTAGCCACCTCCCAGAGTCCCTGGACTTCCTGAGCGATTAGGTCGATCTGCTGCTGTAACGCCATTATGGCGTTGTGCTGGAGGAGGTTGACTTTTTGTTGCTCCCTCAGCGCCAGGGAGGTGGTGTCCGTAAGACTGGTAAAGGCCTGAGCCGTCAGCGTAGACTGGGTCAGAGCAACGGCAGCCGTCACAGCCGTCGCAGTCAGAGTCACGAACAGTGCTGTCAGGGCCGCTGTGATCCCAAAATCTCTCTTACGTCTGAGCATGGGTAGTTGGTCCTGCTGATAGACGGGATGAACCCAAACAGATTCGTTAAAGGGAACCCACATCAGTGGGGGTCGAAGAGCCAACATAGCATACGGGAAAGACCCATTCCAGCAGTTCCCTGTAAAGCATGGTTGGTTACTGCACTTAAAGGAGATGTCAGTAGAGAATACCCATAAGTAGGGCGGTTTTACGCATGCAGCCTCAGAATTAAGGGTGACATTGGTGGTTCCATTAGAGGCAGAAGCGTTAATAGCGAGCATGGGTCTTAAGTCCATGCAGGCTCCGGTGGAGAGGCACAACCAATTTTCATTAAGGGGGAAGGGGAAGCTTATTGCCCACTTGTTGTTCACTCTCAGGTAGGACTCCCACCAGGTCAACGCGAATATGTTGTTACTACCGGATGGAGGAGAGAACCGGGACCACCAAGACATGTTTAGATGAGTCACTCCCACGCCGTCGACAGTACAGGGCTGCCATGAAAGTTGTGACAGGTCCACCATCTGTCTTTTTCGGCTTGGGGACACACGGTATGGGCATGTGGGGAAATCGGGACGGGTGTGCATGGCTGCTCGGGGTTTGCAGGTTGAGTTAAAAGTGATGACTCCGCCGCTAAGTGTGCCAGCTTTAAAACATCCAGGCGAATGCAGGGATGGGACAGACAACCTCACCGTCAGGGAGGTATTGTACCATTTTACAAGGAGGGGCAGGAAGCTAACGCAGGATCCCCGGTGACACGAGGGGTTACTATTAGTGGAAAAAATGACCACGTCATTGGTGATGGGAAGGTCAAAACGTATGGGTCTGATGGTTAACGGTATATCTGGTATGCAAGGCAATCTGGCGGAGCAGTTTTTTGCATACAACTTTGGGAGAGAGGGGGCTGTGGTGGAGATAGCGGCTAGCGCTGGCGGATGATGTATTGCTGCCCACACCAAGTCTGCTCCTATTTCAGTAGTGGTGGTGAGCATCAAAACCAGAAGGAAGGGGGCTGCCGGAAGGCGGCGTGGCCTAGCCACTCTGGCTGCACCGTACCCTAAAAGAGAGCCAATTACTATCGAGAGCATAATCATTACTGTGTCCCATAAGTCATACGGTATTCCTCGGTCGAGCAGCAATATCCTGGTCGGACCGATCTTGATTAGGCTGTCCGCTGCCGTTGAGTTTTGGAGTGTCTCCTGCATTATGTTTCGTTGGATTCGCCACACGCGTCAGCCGTTCTGGGACCCACAATGGTTCTCGTCCTGGTTCCTGCGGGAAAACACAAACCGCACCTCGGTTCCAGCTAACTACTGGATCCGGGCCCATCCATTGTCCCGTCAGGACATCTTTCCATTTCACCCATCCCCTATTGCCAGGAGATGGATTACAATGTTCCATGGCCGGGGAGTGATTGTTGTTATTCAGGTTCAGAAAATTGTATGTGAACAGTGCCATGGAGAGCCGTGCCTTTGGGGGCAGGCCCTGACTTATTCCCCCTTTTTGTTTTTGTAGAATATCTTTAAGGCTCCTATGAGCCCTTTCAATAATTCCTTGACCTTGGGGATTGTATGGGATGCCATGTTTTAACTGTACCCCCATTTTTTCACAGAACTCATTAAAGGCTCTGCTTGTATAAGCTGGTCCATTATCAGTTTTTAATATTTTTGGTTTGTCCCATGCGGCCCAAGCTGTCAGGCAATGATTGATTACATGAGACACCTTTTCGCCAGTTTCAGCAGTCGCAAATATAATATGAGAGCAGGTGTCCGTAGAGACATGAACATATTTAAGAGATCCGAATTCTATCATATGTGTGACATCCATTTGCCAAGTGTCGCCAGGAATCAATCCCCTGGGGTTAACTCCCGTTGATACGACGGGTGTGTATGTGGCGCAAGAGCCGCATAACCGTACGATGTCCCGCGCGTCAGCCCTGGAAATGTGGTACTGGTTGGCTAACGTCCTGGCGTTGACATGAAATCTGTCATGAAACAGACGGGCTTGTTCTATTGAAGATAACATATTGAGTATCCACAACGGGCGAGTGGCCACGTCAGCTGCCGCATTGCCCTGTACCATGGGCCCTGGCAGGCGCGTATGTGCTCTTATGTGAGTGATGTATATTTTGTTGTGTCTATTTATCAGCAGAGTCTGGATAGACAAAAACAAATTAGTCACTTTGGAGGTTGGCTTAATCGGGCCCGCAGTCTCAAGGACCTGCATGGCATTAACAACGTATTTTGAATCAGAAACAATATTAAGGGCCCCTGGGAACTTCTCGAGGACGGTTTGTACAATTTGTAACTCTACCACCTGTGGTTGATCTGGTTCAAATTGTATGCTGATCGGAGGCATACCTGAGACCACATAAGCCCCTATCCCGGTTTTTGACCCGTCCGTATAGATAGTTGTTGCAGGAGTAAGTGGTGTGGACGCGGTGATTTTTGGAAATATCACCGGATGTTGAGTAACAAACTGTAGTATGGGGTCCCTGGGGAACTGGTTGTCTATCTCCCCAAGAAAAACACATCTCAGGATGGCCCACGTATCTATACAAGCAGTCAGGATTTTTATTTGAGAAGCGGTATAAGGTACCCGAATAGCATGGGGTGCAGAGCCAAAATGTTGGATAGCCCTGCCATGTGCCTCCAAGGCCAGGGAAGCGACCGTTTCCGGATAATGTTCGATAATCTTGGCAGGTGAGACCTTAGGGTGCACCCACAAAAGTGGTCCCTTTTGCCAAATCACTGCCGTAGGTTGAGAAACGGTCTGCAACAAGCAGACCTCAAAAGGCTGTTCTGAGTCAATTCTCCGCAATGCAGCTGTACTTAGGGCTTCCTCTATCTTTCTCAGAGCAACTCTGGCTTCCAGGGTGAACTCCCTGGGGGAGGCAATATCCGGGTCTCCTTTCAGGAGGTCGAACAGGGGCTTTAAGTCCGAGTTAGGGATGTGTAAATAAGGTCTGACCCAGTTTATATCTCCCAGTAGCTTTTGCATGTCATTCAAGGTCCTTAGGCTATCTGTTCTGATGGTTACCTTTTGTGGAGAAATCGATGTGGGGGAGACTTTGGTGCCCAGGTAGGTCACTATGTCTCCTCCCTGAATCTTGTCAGGGGCAATATGTAAATTTGCCTTTCTCAGGGCCCTGACCAATTGGCCAAGCATATCCTCCAACTCAGTCACATCTTTTGCACTGATTAGCAAATCATCCATGTAATGAATACATCTAATTCTGGGGAAGGCTTCACGCAAGGGGGCCAGTAGAAAATCAAGATACATCTGACACATGGTGGGACTGTTGGCCATACCCTGGGGTAATGTAACCCACTCGTATCTCTGATCAGGACTCTCTTGGTTAATGGTGGGTAGGGTAAAGGCGAATCTGTGGGTGTCCTCTGGATGCAGGGGGATTGAGAAAAAACAGTCTCTAAGATCTATGGCATAGACTGGCCAGGACCGAGGGATGGCTGAGAGGGCTGGTAGTCCCCTCTGGATCGCCCCCAGGGGCTGCATCTGTGAGTTGACAGCCCTCAGATCATGGAGCAGCCTCCACTTGCCTGATTTCTTCCTGATAACAAAGACAGGGGTATTCCAAGGGGAGGTTGACGGCTTTACGTGTCCCGCCTGAAACTGGGTTTTGACTATCTCAGTTAATGCTAAAAGCTTCTCCTTGGGTAAGGGCCACTGAGGCACCCAAACTGGATTTTGAGATTTCCAGGTGATCTTAATTGGAGCGGGCAGGAGAAGTTTCTCAGTGACCCCTAGGAAAAACCCAACCCGTGTCTACCTTCCCTTTTTTCTACAGGTACGGGGGATGTCCGGCCCTGCAGGGCTGCGCCCAGGCCCTTGCCGGGGACATATCCCTGATTTTTGAGTATCCCTTTGGCTTGGGGAGAGCAGGTGGATGTAAGAGTGACATCCATCTGGGTGAGAACGTCTCTTCCCCACAAGGATACTGGCAGCTGCAAGACAAAAGGTTGAAAATGTCCTCGGTGACCTTCCTCATCACCCCAAGGCAGGGTCACGGCACTAACCTGGGGGGCAGCCACTATCCCCAATCCTTGGAGTGTGTTGTCAGCTGTGTTGGTAGGCCAACTAGGGGGCCAGTCTTTCTTGGAGACGATGGAACGGTCTGCCCCTGTATCTAGGAGTCCTGTTATCTTTTTTTCGTTAATCCTGAGCGATAGCATGGGCCTTTTATCAAGAGTCATATGAAGCCCTTTAAAAATTTCCTTAGAGGAGCCAAGTCCCTGACCCCCTCTAACCCGTTGACCGGACCGGGGTCTCTCATGGAGACTGGGGAACAGTAAAAGTTGTGCTATCTTATCCCCTTCATCAATTACTATGGTCTCTATATGAGATTGTACCATGATTTTGATGTTTCTTAAATAATCTGGGTCTACAACTCCAGGGATCACGGTAAGGCCCCGGAGGGCTGTGGAGGACTGTCCAATCACTAAACCAACTAGCTTGTCGGGTAGTGGTCCTTTGGAGGTGGTTTCAACCACCTGAACGCCCATATCGGGTGTTAATAGGAGTCTGGAGGCGACACAGAGGTCCACGCCTGCTGGCCCGGGGGTGGCCCCTGTGGGGGGGTGCCATCTTGTGTTGTCCTGTCTAGGGAGTGGGGGCCCGTCCGTAAGGAGGGCCCCCTCTGGCCGTTTTTTGGCTCCGTAGTCTCCCTGCCACTAATACGGTTCCCCTGGGCATTAAAAATAGATCTGCAATCTTTTGCTTTGTGAGAACCTTTACCGCACCTTTCGCAGGTTCCCGTTCGTCTGTCTGATTCCTGTCTCTTGGATATAAACTCCCCCTGTCCGGTCTTGGGGCAGTTTTTCCTTATATGGCTGGGATCCCCACACTGGAAACATCCCCTGGGCTTACCAGGGTGATTGGTCTTCTGAGGCCCTGTCTGTTGTAAGGCGGCGGCTAAAAGGGCAGCCACGCCTGAGTTGGATAATGGCCCCCCTATTTCTCTACAAATTTTAATCTACGCCTCTATGTTTTTACCTTTATGGGGTGCTATGGCTGCCCTGCAGTCCTTGGTGCACTGTTCGAAGATTAACTGTTTAATAAGAGGAGCAGCAGCACTCGGATCTGAAAAGAGTCTGTCAGCTGCCTCCTGCATTCTGGCCACAAAATCCACAAAAGGTTCTGTGTTGCCCTGAACAATTTTAGAGAGGCATTGTGAGGCCACCCCTGTGTTGTTTATCTGCTTCCAGGCGCGGATGCCTATGTTATGTATCTGTTCATACACATTTGGAGGGAATCTAGTTTGATCTTGAGCGTACTGACCCTTACCCATAAGCATATCCTCATTTTGCCCCCTATGGCCCCTAGCCGCATTTTTTTCAGCCTGTTCGGCGGCAAACTCAGTATACCAGGCGCGCCAATCCAGAAAAGCCCCGGGGGCCAGGCAGGCTTTAGCCAGTTGGGTCCAATCACTGGGCGTCAGAAAGCCACCGGCAGACAAATTCTCCAACATAGTTATAGTGTAAGGAGCAGTAGGGCCAAATGTGGCAACCGCATTTTTAAGCTCCTTAATTTGCTTGATCTCCAGTGGTTCCCAGTAATTGGGTCCTTGGCCTTGCGCTAGGAGCACCGGATAAAGCCCACATTGTTCATACTCATTCGCCCCTTGAGGAATCTGTTCCATTCTAAATGTCCATCTACGAAAATACCTTCCCTGGGACCTTGGCATTTTTTCACAGGGTGGTGCCTCCCCATGAGATGTCTGTCCCTCCCTATCACAAAATTGTATCTCTTTGTAACATGGCCGACCAGTCTTTGGGGCACAAGATGGCGGGTCGCCAGGCAGACAAGATGGTGGCCCTACATGTGACAACGGTCCAGGCCACTCCCTCCATGGGGGGGGTGACGGAGGATGGCCCCAGGCCGCCATCTCACCACAGGAACCGGTGTTTGGGACCTCCCAGGGTGGCGCGGAAGGCTCTACGGCTTTCCGTTGGGGAGTGCTCAGGAGTTTCCTTCCCTTCTCTAGGTCTGTCTGCATCTTGACTAGGTCTCTACGTAAAGCTGCAAAGGGATTAGGGGGGTCACTTGCCTCATTGTCCTCGCCTTCCGAGGTATCTGAGCCCGAGGAATCCGAGGCAGGGGGTACCTCTCTCTTGTCTCGCTCTCGCGAGCGCCTCCGCACGCTCCCTGCGACGGACCCCTCTCGGGAGGACTCCGAACGGGCCCCTTCAAAAGCTCGGCGGGCCTGAGAGAGCCCATCTGCGCTATCCTTAGCCCCATTCCTCTCCCCTTTGAGGCATGAATGAATCATCTCCCAGAGCGGCCGAACCGAAAGTGGGAGTCGGCGCTCCTCTTCTGCTCTTTCTAAATCCTTACCTAATTTCTCCCAGCAAGGTAGGGACAAGTGCCCCGTCGGCAGGAACCAGGGTGCCGCCTCATCTACTTGTTGGAGAAACTCCGTAAGTGTCTTGGAGCTCATTGATATACCTGAAATCTTGAGCAGGTCTTTCACCGCTCTTACCAGTGACTTGGAACTCTTAGTGGGTAAGTTGCCCATGCCTGTCACTGAGGAGTCCGTTCTCACCGTGTGAGGCTAACCTGCCACATACACGTGAGCTTGAGGGGAGTCTAAAAAGCCCTGTAGGTGCGCGCCACCCAGAGCCCAGGTTTATCCCCTACTCACCTGTCCTGCAGAGCAATACTGGAGCGTCGTCCGCCTCGCCTCGGGGGTGATCAGTTCCCCGTACGGGCCACCAAATGTCGGTGTCGATCCCAGCCGGCAGGAAAAAACACACGACACGAGTAGTCGGCGGATAGCCTCTGATTTATTTTCTCTCTCCGTACGCCCTGTTCCGGGATCTCGGATCCCGCCTGAGGGAAGCCTCCTCTGGTCCGTTCCCTACGGCTCCTTGTGTGCTTCTCTCAGCAGTCCCTCTTTTTGGTGTGTGTTCTCGCCCCAGGGGTGGTGTCAGCATATATATGGACACATCGACCAATCACATCAAAGTAGGCAAGACGAGCTGATTGGCCAGCGTCAGCTGTTGCTGGGCAGACTAGCTTACAGGGCGTGTTGTTTACTAGCTAGGGAGCAGGAAATGGGCGCCATCTTGGCATACTCGATGGGAGGGGTAATCTAGCTCAGGCTTCACTCCTCACCACAGGCCTCATATCACTCGGTCGAGCTCCCAACACCTATCTTTACCCCTTTTGTTTCTCTCTTGTCTAATTGTTCTGGCTAGTATTTCCAGTACTACATTAAATAGGAGCGGTGATAAGGGACATCCTTGTCTTGTGCCTGATTGTAAGGTAAAGGCCTTCAGATTTTGGCCATGATACTGGCTGTTGGTTTGTCATAGATGGCCTTTATCATATTGAGGTAAAAGACCATCTATTCCAATTTTCTGTAAGGTTCTTATCATAAATGAATGTTGGACCTTATCAAAAGCTTTCTCTGCATCTATAGAAATGATCATGTGATTCTTTTTTTTTTTTTTTTTTTTTGTCTTTTTCCTTTTTATCGGTACCAGGGATGGAACTCACGACTGCCTGCTTGCAAGACAGGCGCTTATGTTGCTGAGCTATATTCCCCAGCCCGTGATTCTTACTTTTGACTTTATTGATATGGTGGATTATATTTATTGATTTACATATGTTGAACCATCCCTGCATGCCTGGGATGAATTCCACTTGGTCATGGTGTATAATCTTCTTGATGATTTGCTGCATCCTATTTGTCAATATTTTATTGAGGATTTTTGCATCTATGTTCATTAGGGAGATTGGCCTGCAGTTTTCTTTTTTAGTTGGGTCTTTCTCAGGTTTTGTTACTAGAGTAATATTTGCTTCCAGGAATGACTTAGGAAGGATTGCTTCCTTTCAATTTCATTGAAGAGTTTGAGGAGTGTCGGCATTAAGCCTTCTTTGTATTTCTTGTAGAATTACACAGTGAATCTGTCTGGGCCTGGGCTCTTCTTTGTAGGTAAGGACTTACATTTTCAATTTCATTAATAGAAATTGGGTTATTCAGCAGTTTTACATCTTCTTGACCTAGCTTTGGTACTTCATATTTCTAGGAATCTATTTCTTCTGTGTTATTAAACCTATGAGAGTAGAGGTTTTCAAAATAGGTGATCATCTGTATTTCTAAAGAGTCTGTAGTGATTTTGCCTTTTTCATTCCTTATTGCACGAATTTGAGCTTTTTCTTCCCTTTTTAAAATAAGGTTGGCTAGGGGCTTATCAATTTTATGTATTCTTTCAAAGAACCAACTCTTTGATTCATTGATTCTTTGGATTGTTTTCTTAGTCTCTATTGCATTGATTTCTGTTCTGATTTTTATAATTTCCTCCCCTTTTTTTGGCTTTGGGCTTGACTTGCTCTTTTTTTTCTAGACATTTGAGGTGTAGCATCAGGTTATTTATTTGTATTCATTCTGTTTTCCTGATGTGGGGACTCAGTGCAATAAATTTTCCTCTGAGGACAGCTTTCATTGCATCCCACAGATTCAGGTAAGTTGTATTTTCATTTGCTTGTAGGTATTGTTCAATTTCTTCTTTAATTTCCCTGGGACCCACTGATTACTCAAGAGTGTGTTATTCAGTTTCCATTTGTTTGTGGGATTTTTGCAGTATCTTTTATCATTAATTTCTAATTTCAGGGCGCTATAATATGATAACATGCATGGGATAATTTCAACTCTTTTGCATTTATTTAAATATGTTCTGTGGGCTAGTATATGGTCTATTTTAGAGAATGTCCCATGTACTGCTGAGAAGAATGTGTATTCTGATGTTGTTGGATGGAACATTCTGTATATGTCTGTGAAGTCCATTTGTTCACAGGTGTGATTCGGTTTTGTTATTTCTTTGCTGATTTTTTATCTGGTTGATCTGTCTCTTGGTGTCAATAGTGTGTTAAGGTCTCCTGTTATAATTGTGTAATGGCTAATTTGGTTTTGCATTTCTATTAATACTTGCTTTATATAACTGGGTGCTCTGGAATTTGGTGCATATATATTTAAGATTGTTATCTCTCCCTCTTGAAGTGTTCCCCTAGCAGTATGTAATGACCTTCTTTATCTCTTCTGATCATTCTTGGTTTGAAGTTCACATTGTCTGCAAACAGAATAGCTACTCCCACTTTTTTGGGGGGTTCCTGTTGCATGAACTATTGTTTTCCATCCTTTGAGTTTCAGTCTGTGAGTATCCTTTTGGGTTAGATGGATTTCTTGTAAACAGCATATGGTTGGATGTTGTTTCTTGATCCATTCTGCCAGTCTGTTTCTTTTAATTGGTGAGTTGAGACCATTTACATTAATGCTTATAACTGTTATATATTGGTTTATTGTTGACATGTTATCTTTCTGCTTTGCTTAGTGGTTTTTTCCTAAGTGTATCTAAACTGTCTTTCAGTATTCTTTGCAGTGTTGGCTTGGTAATCATGAAGTTCTTCAGCTGTTCTTTGTCAGGAAGTATCTTATTTCTCCATTGATTTTGAAGGACAGTTTTGCAGAATACATCAGTCTAGGTTGGAAATCATTTTCCTTTAAGATTTGAAATACTTCAGTCCATGTTCTTCTTGACCTTATTGTTTGTGCTGAGAAGTCTGCTGTGATTTTGATAGGTTTTACTTTATAGGTGATCTGTCTTTTCTCTCTGACAGCTTTTAGTAATCTATTCTAACACTGGGTTCCTGGGATGGTGATTATTATATGTCTGGGTGTAATTTTATTTTGGTTATGGCTATTTGGAGTTCTATTTGCTTCACTGATCCTGATGTCAGTTTCCATTCTCATGTTTGGGGTATTTTCAGCTATTACTTCTCTAAATATCCTCTTGACATCCTGTATGTTGTCCCCTTCTTTCTCAATTATCCCTATCAATCACATGTTGTTTTTCTTTGGATCATCTTGAATTGTTATTTCCTGATTCCTTGTTATTTTTTAAAAATCTTTCCTTCCCCATTTACTAGCTGCAATCTTGTCTTCGAGGTATGAAATTCTATCTTCACTTTCATTGAGACAGTTTTTACAACTTTCAGTGGAATATTTGATTTTCTGTATATCTCTTTGCATTTGCTTTATGTATTCTGTTTGTTTCTTATATTGTTCATCCAGGGATTCTACCTTTTTGTTTAGTTCCTCCAATTTTTTAACTGTGTCTTCTTTAGATATGTTCAGTATCTCTTTCATTTCTTTTATCCTGTATTCTTTTACCTGGGAGATTATTTCTAGTTTGAATTCCTTTAAAGCTTCCCGGAGTTGCTTCTTTATTTCAGTTGTTATTATTTCAGGTGTATGGCATATATTTTCTTCTATGTACATAGCTCCTAAGGTTTCTTGGAATGGGCTGGATGTTTGAGATTGCATTTTGGTCTTTTTTTTGTCATTTTCCTATATTTCCATGTTTCAAGTGTTATTCCAAGGCTTCCCCAGGGCCTGTTGGAAATCCTCTTCTATGCCCTCACCTCCTGGGATTCTGGCTGCCCAGTTCCCAGGATTGAGAGAGGGTCACTGGGGATGGGGCAGGCCCTGTGGGGTGAGTGTGGCAGGAAGCTGTGAATTTCCTTGGCTGGTGGGAGCAATGATCCCAAACTCCTGGGCTTGGGATGGTGCAGGGACACTCACCTCAGGCCGCCCAGTTTCCAGAATTAAGGGTGCAGGCAGGCCCAAATCCCCAGAGCCAGCAGAGCACGACAGGAAGCCAGGAAGTTGGTACAGGCAAGCCCAAGACCTGCTGAGCCCGTCCAGTGCAGCAGGAAGCCGTGAAGTTCTCTGGCCAGCAAGAGTAAGGATCTTAAACTCCCGGGGCTCAGGGTGGTGCGGGGACACTAACCCCAGGCCGCCCAGTCTCCAGAATTGAGGGCGACGGCAGGCCTCCCTTTTATATTCTATCTACGTTACTGGGATTAGAGTGTTTACCAAACCAATCAGTGGACTGATTTGGTAACCCCCAGCATCACACACTCTAGATTCAGCCATCTCTAAAAAAAAGCCTCATCTAAGACAGCAAGAGACTTTGGAGGGATATCTAGATACAAGCCATAACAGAGCAGTGTCCTTTTCTTCTGCTGTCCCCATACAGGGGCCTGTAATTCTGGATGAGGCAGAGTGGGGGTGGTGCGTTCCAGATCTGGAGCATGAAATTGAGTAGCTGGGGAGCCCGCAATAGACCAGCTGGTGGAGCTGGCTGGGTCCACACTAGGGCTCCCTGGAGTGGATGCCCTCAGAGCTGTTCATGGCAGGTAGATGGGCAAGTGAGAACATTTCATGCTGGAGGAAGGGTGGAGCAGGATATGGGCTAGGGGTGAAGAACAGTGGTCCAGGGGCAAACTGATCATGTTGGCCATGCCATCTGGCAGACCCAAGACCTACTTGAGCTTAGCTAATCCATCTTAAGCTAAGCAAAGCCATTGTACCCTCCACCCATCAGCGGGACTTGTGATTTAGACTCACTGAATCAGGTGTTGCCGTCATTGAGGAGTGGCAGTACTCCCACAAGAGCTGGGCCCAGTCCAAACTGAACAGATGGCACAGAGGTTGGGTGAGACTGGGAACACTGGCTCAGTCAAGTCTTCACTGTCACGGGGACCGGAGATGGAAGAGTTGCCCAGCTTCCCTGCTGGATCCTGGTTTGAGGGCATCTCTGTCAGATCCTGCATAGGCCTTGGCCTTTGCACTGCTTCCAGGAATCCGCATTTGAGTCCCTTCCATGGGGCTGCACATAGTTCATCCTGTGTTCTTCTCATAGGGCCTCACAGCTGCTCTAAGGGTTAGGCTGGTGGTGGACCTGTTGTCAAGCCCATTTCTCAGATGGGTGAACAGATGCTGGCCTGAAGAGGAAGAGCGATGCCCCCAAGTTCACCCACGAAGTTAGTGATCGAGCTTAGAGCTGAGCACAACTTGTCTGTCACCTCCTGCTACTCGCTTTCTTTTCTCTTCACTCTAGATGAAATGTCCTCCTTAAATGTGCCAGGCTCCTGTCCTCTCAGCCCTTTGTGCTTACAGCGCCTCTGTTTGGCAAGCTCCTCTCTCTCTGTCACACGTCATTATCTAAAAGGCCACACATCTGTCTTGTCAGTCTCTCCTTGTACCCCTTGGTTTCTTTTCTATGTGACATGTCATATGTTTATTGTTGTAGGTCTCTGTTGTCTGTCACCCCGTTAGCACGTAAGCTCCTTGAGACAGACTGTCTCTGTCTTATTCGTAGCTGAATCCCTGGTGACTAAAACATGCACAGAGCATGACAGATGCTTAGTAAAAGTTTGTTGGATGAATGAGCAAAACCAGACTGCCTCTCTCCTGGCCTGGAACTCTCCTCCTGAGACCTGTGCATCCCAGGGAAGCCGGAAGATGGGGAGAATGGAGGAGGGTTTTGTTCACGCTGGAAGGAGGCAGCCAAAGACACATTTGGCATCCAATCCAGGCTGTGGCCCTGGAGAGTCTTGGTATGTCAGGAGCTCTCTTGGGCTCTCAGGGCATCCCGGGGGCTTGAGGGGATCAGCAGGACAGAAAGCGCTTCACCTTCAAAGCCCTTCCCTCAGAGATGGCACATCTCTGCCTACTTCCCCTGCCTCTTTTTTGTTGGGGGAAGAGGGTACAGGAATCAAACTCAGGCCCCCACGCTTGCCAGGCATTCTGCCTCTTCTTGAATCTGTCCCGCAACATTTATTGAGCCGCTACTGTGTGCCAGGCTTAGGACTGGGAACCAGGAAATTAGAGACAAGTGAAGCAGTGTCTTTAGTTCCACAGTGCTCACAGCTTAGTTGACAGAGTGAATGAGAAAACACCATGAGAGCGCAGAGGGAAGAATGGCAGAGGAGGTGGCAGAGCAGTAGCGGGGGAGCATTTGACATAGATGACGCTAGTCAGGCCCAGGATGGAACAGGACAGGAAGGGGAGATTTCAGGAAGGGGAATATTCAAAAGAAACCTGTTTTCACCTACTAGGCGAAAGTCCTACACGTGCTAAACAAGCACTCAGCCACTGAGCTACATTGCTGATGCTTTTTAAAACTCTTATTAGATTGCCCAGGCTGGCTTTGAATTTGCAACCCTCCTGTCTCAACCTCCTGAATAGCTGGGACTACAGGAGTGCACCACCATGCCCAACTAGTTCTGGTTCTTCTGGGGTGAAGAGAAAGGAGAACTGCATTGCCAGCTAAGAGAATAAATGTGCACTGGGTTCAGCTGAACTGAAAAGGTGAAGGACAAAGGCAAAGCTGGAAAGACAGGTTGGAATTAGATATCTGTGAGCCTTGAGTGCCAGATTTAGAAGCTGGGCTTGTCCTGTTGAAGTAGGTGCCATCCAGAATTTTGAGCCAGGCTGACTTGGTCAGGTTTGTCCTTTAAGAAGCTAAGCTTGGCCTCAGTGTGCAAAGTGGTTTGGAGTAGCAGGTGGGCAAGCATGGAGATGAGCTAGGGCATCGTGGACGTGGCCAGGCCAACAGTGGCCAGGACTAGGCACAGAGATGAGTGTGGAGGAGCAGATGGGTTCAAGTGCTGATCAGAAAGCAGACCTGTACACGCTCAGGGAGAAGGCAAACAGAACCGAAGGTCGGTTTCCAAGGCTCCACTTCATGAAGCTATGTAGATGTGGACTGGGAGCAGAGGCCAAGCTGGCCAATCCCTTGCCCTTCCTGGGCTGTTCGAGGCAGCTTCTCCTGGTGGCTTATCTGTCCTCCCATCTTCCTGCCTCAGGGTTTCACATTTTCTGTTTCCTTCCCTGCCCTAAGTCACAGCTTCTCTCATGCTGTCACCTCTGGGCTTTTTCCAGCTTTCCCAGCAAAGAGCCAGGCTTGGATTTTCTCAAGCACTAAACATGTCTCATGGGACTTATTCCAATGGTGGAGGTGTAGCTTTGTTGCTTATTTTGTGTCACTGCACTTAACCATGTGCTCTTTGAGGGCAGAAACTGTCCGATTCATTGTTATAGTGCTGCCCTCAACACAGAATACAATTACCTCGTGGCTCATTAAAGGTTTTTTTTCTGAGACAAGGTTTCACTATGTGGATCAGGCTGGCCTTGAACTCATGGCAATCCTCCTTCCTCAGCCTCCAGAGTGCTGGTATTACAGACATGTATCACCACACTAGGCTTCACTGAACTCCTCTTGAATGAATAAATGAATGAGTGATGGATTAATTAATGAGGTTTACTCAGATGCCTGATATCTGATGCTGTGGGGCAGTTGGACTCAGGCATTAGGCTCATACTTTTTTTTGGTACCAAGGATCGAACTTACAACCTCAAGTTTGCCAAGCAATTACGCTGCTGAGTTAAACCCCTGGCCCCTAGGTTCATACCTTGAAGGAGGATGGATTAGAAAGTTTGTTACTATGAATGAGCCTCACAAGAAGTATTTTTCCAGAATGGTATGGTGAGGAGTCTGGCACTTCATGGGCTGTCCTTGATTTAAATCTGTTGTCCCTGGTTTTACTTTGAAGGATACAGAATTTGAGCTTTCTGGTCCCTGGCCAGCAATATTTTTGCCGCATCGATACACAGTAAAGTCCAAATAAAGGGAAGTGAAAATCCTTTTGCTCCATTTCATTCCTTTTTCAGTCTAAGTTGGGTCACTGGCAAAAACACACCAGGGAGTCGGAGGGATATGAGGAGAAGTCCAAAGTCTTCATCACGTGCTAGGACATGAGGTGTGCAAGGGCCTGATTCTGCTCACAACCTGGTGTGCCTGTGGATGCAGGAAGCCAGAGACAAACCTGATACCCCCCCCCCGACACACACATACACACACATGCACCAAGGAGTCTCAGGGAACCAGATCACGTGGGTGAGGAAGGGCTCTGCTCCAAACTATCCGGCAATGAAGCTGGTAGGCAGTGAGGGCCCCATCGGTGGAGGATGAATAATTTCCACGTGGGGCTGATAAAGAAAGGCCAGAGCAAAAGATGAGAGACTGAGCCTAGCTTGCCATCAGAGTTCCCCTCCTTTATGAGGTGGCTACTGTTAGGACAGGAAATAATCATCAAATATTTGCTCTGCCTGGCTCAGCAATGGAAGGGTAGCTGCCACCTGCCTCAGAGACATCTATAGATCTGTGCCGGTGTCTAAGGAGGGGCAAGAGAATTTTGAAACTGAGTGAAGAACCACTGGGGACCATGGGCTCAGCTGCAGATCTGGGGTTTCTGCTGGTCTACAGAAGTGACTGGGGGATTGCCTGATGTCCTCAAAGGGCTATTTTTGAATAAGAATGTTTCCATTGACTCATTGTACTATTCTTACAATTTCTCAGTAGGCTCGAAATCTTCCAAAATGAATCTTAAAAAAAAAAAAAAAAACCAGATTCCATTTTTCAGCACTGGGGATCAAATACAGGGCCTCCTCCAGGCTAGGCAAACCCTCTACCATTGAGCTACACCTCCAACACGACACTGATGTTTTGACTTAAATATTTCCGAGTGAAGCCCAGTTCTGTTTACATGTACCTCACTTCATACTCCACAGAATGTTCTTCAATCTGATACCTTTACAGCAGCCCTGGAAGGGAGGCAGAGCCAGAATTATCACATCCATTTTGTGTATGGGTAAACTGAGGTTCAGTTAAGAAAAGTGTGGGGGCTGGGGATTTAGCTCAGCAGCATAAGCACCTGCCTTGCAAGCAGGCAGTCATGAGTTCGATCCCCGGTACCAATAAAAAGAAAAAAAAAAAAAAAAAAAAAAAGAAAAGTGGCTTTTCTGAAGCCAAACATGGTGGTACATGCCTGTGATCCCAGCACTCAGGAGGCTGAGGCAGGATGGATCGCTGTGAGTTTGAGGCCAGCCTGGACTATATAGAGGATTCAAGGTCAGCCTGGACTACATAATGAGATGCTTTCTTAAAAACACAAAACGGGCTGGGGATTTAGCTCAGCGGCATAAGCACCTGCCTTGCAAGCAGGCGGTCGTGAGTTCGATCCCTGGTACCAATAAAAAAGAAAAAAAGTGTAAAAACAAAAACACAAAACAAAACAAACAAAAAAAAGCAGCCATGTCTCCAGTTCTTTTTTCTGCCTTTCACTACCTATTTGCTGGGGTTTTTTCCCTCTCTTTGTGTTTTGCCTCCCCATTACGTCTGTCTCCTGCCCTCCCTCCCTCTGCCCTGGCCTTTGTCTTTCTCTGTACCTCGGTTCTCCCCCACTTGCTCCCCTCACAGACCGGAGTCACCTCGGCAGGTTTCTAATCCCCTGCCCACCCTGGAAGTCTGCCAGGCCCACAGCTGCCCGTGAGTGCGTCACCAGGAGCTCAGCATCTCTGCCTTGAGCAAACCCTTTTCCAACTCCAGGATGCAGAAATTACCTTGGGGTGACACTCTGGCCTCCAACTGATCCCAGATAAGATAAGGGTGGGAATGGGCCCTATAAACAGGTCTCCTTTCTTCCTCCTGGCAGCAGGCCCCAGCTAGCTGCCACCGCACCTGCTCAGGATCAGCATGGCTGTCCGCCTGTGGGTAGTTGCCCTGGCCTTGGCTGCCCTCCTCATTGTGGACAGGGGTGAGTGGGCAGCTTGGTGATGGTCAGTGAGCTTGGGGTGGGGACAAAGGAAAGCCTGGAACACCACGCCAGGACTCAGTTTTCCTCACTGGTCTTGTGTTTCACATGTGCATGTTCCTTTATGGTGGGTAAAGCCTGACCAGGAGAAAGAAATCTGACTCTAAATCCTGACCTTGGACTATAATTGCCACCCTCCGCCCCCTTCGTAGGCCTTCAGTTTTTCCAGCTGTAAGGTAGGAGGTTGTTCCAGCTCAAAGCATTTACTAGGCTGGAGGGGAAGAGGCAGGAGAATGTGGGTTTCAGCCATTAGGAGAAATGGGCAGGTATGTTGGTTGCAAGCTGGTGGGTGCTGAGAAAGACTCGGCCTGGGTTCTCTGAGCTGCTGCTCTGCCCCGACAGACTGCCATTTGGGACTGAGCACAGATTTGTGAGCATGTGGGAGTCCCCCATCCTTGGGAGCTCTTGTATGGAGCTAGACATACTCCTGGTGTGGGCCACCCTCAGGCCTGGGACATCTCAGCAGCTTTGCAAAAATTGTGTCAGCAGCTGTTCTGGGACCTACACACATTAGTGATCAAAAAGAAAAAATGCTGTCCTGATGGAGCTTAAATCTAATGGGATATAAGGAAAAGAAAACAGATAATAAGCGCGAAAGTTATCATAGGCAAGAAAGCTGAGGCAGGAAGATTGCAAGTTTAAACCCCATCTGGGAAGCTTAGCGAGAACTTGTCTCAAGAGTTGAAAAAAAAATTTTTTTTAAGGGCTGGGGATATAGTTCAGTGAGAAGCTGAGTACTTGGTACTGGAAATAAAGAGAGAGAGAGAAAAAGAGAGTCGGGGGGAGGATACTATGTTAAACTGGGTGTGGTGACTTAGTGAGATCCATCTTGAAATAATAAAAAAGGCTGGTGATACATCAGGTTCAATCCCCAGTACGACAGAGAAACAAACCCAAACCGGGATGTGATAAAGGGCAAGTAAAAACAGGGGTCTGGGCAATGGGGCCTGGGAGGGGTTTGCAACTTTAAATCAGTGGAGTTGTGTCTGAGAAGCTGATGGGTGAGGAAAGCTGAAAGAAGGTGAGGCACAGTTATTTGGGACAAAGGAATTCCAGGCAGGAGCCCTGAAGTAGAAGCTCACAAGGAGGCCAGTGTGGCGGGGTGGTAAAGACATGACCCACAGCACTAGGAGATGAGGGCGGCAACTGGGAACACTACTGTGGGCCCGTGTGAAAAGCTGGCTTTTTCCTCTAAGTGAAATGGGAGGCATTGAAGGGTTTGAGTGGTTATGGCTGCAAAGAATAGCTCTATTTGTTCAGGATAAACTCAATAAGAGGCAGGGAGAACACTTGGGACCCACACAGACAAAAGCCATAATGCCACAAGGCAATGCTTGGCAGGACCGTTTGCCAGGTGGGACAGAGACCTAGAACCTGGATGTGAGAAACGGGTCTCAGGGCTCTGTTCAGCCGCAGGCAGCGCACTCCTGGCCTGGCACTTGTCCCCTGAGATGTTCATCTGGAAACCTTTCAGGGTCTGCCTTGAAGAAAGAGTTCCTGAATGCATTTAGGCTCCCATTTGGCTCCTGTGAGGAGAAGGTCCTTAGTCACGGGAAGCTTGGGGATAAATGCAATGGAAAAATACTGAGACCACAGGGTTCTGAATACGCCCCTCCCCAACACACAGTGGTCAATTCTTGAACACTCCCCTTGTGCGGCATTGAGCAGATGCTACATGGGGGCAGAGACAAGGAGCCCCGGGAGATCGGGATCCTAGGGAAGTGGAGACCCCAGAGTGAGACAGCACATGGTTTCCTGATGTAGCCCCAACCAAGTCTGCTCAGGAACCATGGGGGCAACATGGAGGGCAGTGGGCCTTGAAGATGTCCCCCAGGAAAAGACCAGGTACAGGGACTTTTCCGCCAGCAGGGAAGTGTGTGAGCCAAAGAGCCTGTTCCAGGAACAGCATGCAGAGGGAAAAGGGGTTGATGGTCATGGAGGGCATACTAGAAAGTGAGCCCAGGGAGCAGGGTCGGTGTCAGTTCCCATAATGCCTTAAACATAAGACCAAGGTGATCAGGTCCACAGAGAGCTTTAGGGATCAGGACAGGGAGCCATGGGAGGGCTTTGTATTTGTTCATGTTTTTCTTTTGTCTAACAGTTGTGTATCACGAAATGCATGAATCTTATCACTTAATAGATCTTATCAAAGGGCTTCAGCAGTGCACCTACAAAATCCAAACCTCTGCTGGGACACAGAACATTTCTGCCGCCCCAGGAATGTCCCTCCTGTCCACCCCCCACCTGCCCTCTCTGCTCAGAGGTGGCAGAGCAGAGCTGCTCCGTGCCCAGGACAACCACTGCTCTCTTCTCTTTCCAGCACAGCTCAGTTGGCCCACTCTGGAATTCTACTCGAATGAACTCACACACTGCGTAGCTTTTTATGTCTGCTTTCTTTTGCTCAGCAAACTGTTTTTGAGATTCAGCCACATATGTATACTTGTTTTTTCTGCTGAGTAGTATCACTAGTTTATCCATTCTCCCATGGAAGGGCAAGAGTCATTCTTAGTTTGAGCAATTATGATCTGGAAGGGTTGTGTGTTTTGTTTTTGTTTTGTTTTGTTTGTGTGTATGGGGGTGGGGAGGTGGAACTGGGAATCAAACTCAGGACTTCGCATTTGCCAGGCAGGCACTTTGCTGCTGAGCTCTACCTCTGGCCCTGGAAGGGTCTTAAGCAATTGTAGCAGCAGGACTGGATATACACATTTTGATGCCCGACAGCTAGGCGTATCAGAGGTGGCTGTCTCAGTCTCCTTGGAAACCTCTAGTATAATAATATCTTCAGAAAAATGTTCCCTTCACACTTCTAGTGACAAGGGACCTAGTATTTCCAGAGAAAGACCCTTCGTTTTCATTACCGCATAGCTCCCACGGTCAGAAAATCCTGCTTCATGTGGAACCAAACCCTCTCCTGCAGCCTCAGCGGCCAGGCTCTGCTCTTTTAATGTATGTGCTGCCGAAGTAAGCGCAGGCTCTGCTCTTTCTCAGCCCCAGGACGGCCCTACAGAGACTGGAGGAAGCATCTTGCCCTTCTCTCTGCACAGCCACTCTTCCTCCCACCTGCGCCCTTAGGAATGGGTCTGGTTCCCGCACCTGCCTGTCATACTTTTTTTTTTTTGTCTTTTTTGTTTTTATTGGTACCAGGGATCGAACTCACAACTGCCTGCTTGCAAGGCAGGCACTTATGCTGCTGAGCTAAATCCCCAGCCCCTTTGCCTGTCATACTTACTTGTCATGTCAGTTTGTTCACATCCTAAAAGCTGTTCAGCCAGACCTTCACAGGCACAACTGTGTGTGTAGAAAGAGCCAGGCTCTCGTGTGAGACCCATGTGCAAATCCTGGCTCTGCCTCAACAAACTGCTAAAGGACTTCTTTTTTTATTTTTTTATTATTATTATTATTTTTTTGGTCTATCTTTTTTTGCCTTTTGAACCCAGGGACTTCCCATTGAACTGCATCCCGAGCCCTGTCTTTATCTTTTATTTTGAGACAGGGTCTTGCTAAAGACAGTAAGCTGCCCTGGCTGGGCTTGAAAGTGTGATCCTCCTTCCTTGGCCTCCCAAAGCATTGGAATATAGGTGTGTGCCACCACGCCTGGCACTGCTGGACCTCTTCTGTGCTCTACGTCATTCAAGTGCCCAGGATATCAGACTATAGGATCTGCATGCCATTTATTGGGGAGTGATGCCAATGAGGGCACAGGAAGTAGACAGACCCAGTAGAAAGTTCACATGACCCCACAGAGAGATCTGCATCTGACATGGCCCCTCAGCACTGTTCCAAGTAGAGGCAAGGGGTATAGGACCTTTGTACCCCATCAATACACGGGGCTATGAGCTGTCCCTGGAGAGGAGATGCAAATTTGAGTGAAAGAGCACCATTCTCCCAGCTAATTCCTAGGAAGGGACTAGGAAGGGACCTTCTGTGAGTCACTGACACTCCTAGCAATGAGTGTGTCAATCCTGCAGTGAGCTCTGGGTTGCTGATCACAGATAGCATCCACTACTGCCTCTCTCCTTTCCTCTGAGTAGTAACAAAAGTATGGACAGTAATTATAATCACATATTTGCAATGACTGGAATGTAATAACTGTTGAATTATCATTATCATTATGTGGAACACACATTCCAGTGGGATCCAATGAGAACAGGCTGAATGGTTACCTCTTTAACTCTAGACTTTCTGTCTCTATTTATATAATCTAAGATCACATGAACTCGTATCAACTTTCCAGCAGCACCACTGTCTGGTGACTCACTATCTTTCCAGATTGAGCAGTGACTGGGCCAGGTCTCCATAGAAGGAGAAACAGTACTCAGATCCCATGGTAGGGACATCCAAAACCAACATGATTTTCATGTTATATGCTAGGGACTGAACACAGGGGCCATCTTCAGCCCTTGCCTGGAATTTGTAGTCCTTCTGCCTCAGCTTCTAAGTAGCTAGGCTCATAGGTGTGCACCACCAAGCCCAGATAACATCACCTAATTTTGCTTTTTTTGTCTTTCAGAAGTGATAGTGGCATCAGAAAAATTCATTTCTCCCAAAATGGTAAGGCAGCCGGTTGCTCTTCTAGCCCCTGCAGAGAAGTCCTCTCTTCCATGCTAGGAAGCCCATATTACAATTCTCCACATTCTTGCTCAAATATCTTCTATGGTCCCAAATTAGTCAGAGTGACCTCCTGAGCCTCCAAATCCCCCAGATTGCCTCCTTCAGTCTAGGGGGCCTAGCCCACTCACCAATTTCCTAGCCTGCTTTCAAAGCCCTTGCAATCTGCCCCAACCTGGTCTCCTAGGCCCCTTCTCTGTGAGATCCCCGCTCTTAGGCTCAACAGGACCCAGTACTTTCTCTGCTTTAGGCAGAGTACATGGGCCATAGAGTTCGGCCCAAGAGGTGCTCTTGCATACAGCATAGCCCTGCAGAGCACACCAGCCTCCTTAAAAAACACTTCCTCATTCATCCCCTCACTCTGAAAAGGCAAATGTGAGCCGCACCTGAATCCTGCTTCTACCTTAGCTGGGTTTCTAGTGATTCCAAGGTGGTGGCACTGACATTCTTAGGGCACTCAACCCACTTCATTGAATAGGTTAATGAGAAGGCTCACAGCCACCTTCCTCAGCACTTTCCCCTCCAGTTGGTCAGAACCTGGTTCCATTCACCTGGTGCCAGATAAAGAACCAAATATAGTACTTTACATCCAGTAAGTTCCAACTTAGGAACGAGTTGTCTGTAAGTCGGATTCATTCATAAGTCTGACAAAGTGAGTCTTATACATCTTTGGCACAAATATACAATGTGTATACAATCATTAAAAAATCAAACATGGGGCTGGGGATTTAGCTCAGCAGCATAAGCGCCTGCCTTGCAAGCAGGCAGTCGTGAGTTCGATCCCTGGTACCGATAAAAAGGAAAAAGACAAAAAAAAAAAAAAAAAAAAAACCACACACACAAATACTGTAAATAAATTATTTTTACTTTTATAGCTACTTTAAAATGGTGGTACAGTACAGTACAATTATAAATAAACTATTTTTACTTTTGTAGTTACCTTAAAATGGCAGTAGAGTATAGTACAACGAGCATATAAGAGATTGCCTGGAGTGAACTGACAAGAAGAAAGTAACTAACTGGAGCAGAGAGGGGAGAGTAGAGCCATCTAGGATGAGAAAAAAAGAGCCACTACTCAGACATCACTGGATCAACTTTTTTCAAGAGGGTAGACAGAACTGAATTCATCAAAAAGCCAGTGTCATCCACATGAGATGTGAATGAAATTTCACCACACCTTCCATCTCCTACGGCTCATGATCATTCAGTTCCACCACCTCCTACCTCCCCTCCCACCTCCAGTTGGTAACCATCACACTGTACATAAGCACACAGCTACACAACTGTAACAGTGTCCGGCAGACATGTGAGCTACTTCCACTATCTGTTGGCATCTATGAATGTTGGTAATGCGAGGCCCATTCTTATCTGTGAAAGTTCCTAACTCAAATATTCATAAGCTAGGGACTTACAATATATTATTTTAATCAATGTCATGTGAAAGGAACACTACTGTTTATAATTTTAAAAGGCGAGGAAGCATGTTCAGATCCCAGTTTATGGATCTAGTCAGTGGCAGAACCCTCCAGAGCCCAGGTGTTCACTGCTGCACCACATTGCCCCCCTCACCCATCTCCGTTCTAGGCCCCACCTGTCAACTGATTAGTGAGCCTCAGGCATGGCCATGGCCTAGCCTCATTTTGCCAGCCTTCCTATGCTGTTGTACTTTGCTGCCATGGGCCTGGTCGATCATGCAGGCCTGGGCAAGTTCAGGAGTCCTGAGGGAGAAAGGCCTGCTGTGAACCACAGTGGCTCTGTCTCCGGGAGTTCCCAGGTAGAGCAGCAGAAGAAATTCTAGTTAGACTCTCTGACGAACGCACGAACCAGCCCCCAGGAGCTTTCAGGCACAAACTGGCTCCACACATATCCACAAGCACACGTCTGGATGTTCACACACCTGGGCTCAGCAGACACAGATGCATATTTACGCACACACCCAGGCACAGGCACACATACATGGTCACACACACTCACAGATGCAAACACACTTGGGCTCAGAGTGATTGGTTTCATGTTCCCTGGACTCAAATGAGCCTTCTTGAATCCGCCTCCTCTTTGCCTCTCAGGCTACAAGAAGGATCCCTGGGTCCTTGCCCACTCTGCCTAAATCTGAGTCCCCTCCCTCTTTTCTGTTCTACAGCCTATCTGTGACCACAGGAGAGAGCCTCCAAATTGTCCCCAGACACCTAATCTCATCTGTGGCACTGATGGGGTCACATACAACAATGAATGCCATCTCTGCCTGACCCGTATGTAAGTGTCCCTGCCTTGCTTGGGATGCACACAAGAGTGCCCATCTCCGGGGCACACAAATTTGAAAGCAGCAAGACTTGACTGGCCTCTTTCTCCACACACCGAGAAGACTCTGAACCTTAACCTCTAACAGGATTAGCCTAAGTGTAAATTCAAGAAAGGAATAAGGTGCTAAGCAGAAAGCAAAAGCAGACTTCGGTGGAAGTGGAAACCTGTTTGTTTTGTTTTTTGAGACAGGGTCTTGCTGTTGGTCCAGGCTGTCCCTGAATTCATTATGTAGCTCAGCTTGCATGGAACTCAATCCTCCTGCCTCTGTCACCAAAGTGCTAGGATTACTGATGTGTGCCACATCTGGCACACCTGGGGTTCTTTTCCTTGTTCTTCCAGGTAACCTCATTTATTTTCATTCCTCAAGCCAAGAATTAATTATTTATTGAGCCCCTACTTTGTGCAAGCCACTGAGGATAGAATACAGCACAGTAAGACATGACAGTACTACTCGCCTTCTGGAGCACAGTTGGTCTAAGGGGGAAGCCAGGTTGATGGCAGTTAATTACAGCACAGAAGCTCAGGGCTGGCCAGTTATGGTGGTATACATCTGTAATTCCAGCACTTGAGGTATACATCTGTAATCCCAGCACTTGAGAAGCAGAGGCAGGAGGACCATTTAGTTCCAGGCCAGGGGGAAATACAAAGTGAGTTTTAAGGTCAGCCTGAACTGCATAGTGAAGCCTTAGCTCAAAAAGACAAACAAACAAACACTTTCCCTGAAACCACTGTCGAGGAAAAAAAAAAAAAAAAAAAAGAGTGCTCAAGGCTCAGGTGGAAGCAAGGAGGTACAAACCAGGGAAGATCACCTGGAGTGCCAGCCCTCAGGAGGGCTAGATACTGGCTAGACAGGAGAAGGTAATTTCAGGAAGGAAAGAGTACATGGCAAGGCCTGGAAGGATAGAACACATGTAGGAAGAAAAGTGTAAGAAGTTTAGGCACACTGGAGTGTAGTTCAAGGGAGAATGAGGCAGAGGCAGTCAGTCCAGTGAGGTGAGGAGGGCCAGAGCGTGACCTTCGCTCATTAGTTCATCCACTTCATCTCAGGTTCTTCACCGGTAACATCCTTAGTCTGCTGCTAGATGGGATTACGGAAGACAAACTGCAAAGCTCTAGACAGATGCAGTATGAGGATATATGTGGAGGACCAGGACATTGTCCTGGCTTTAAAAAGATCCTGATAACTAAAGACACATGGTTGAGAAATCCTGTGGGTAGAAATGACAGGGCTCCATCATTTCTGATGGGATGGGAAGGGGGACGGCAGAGAAGAGGCAAGAGTTATGGGTATGTTTCTAATTTATGGGTGACTGATGGTGTCTTATATCAAGATGGGGATTATGGAGATAGTGAATGGCAGCTTTGGGGGCATCATTTGTAGAGGGCTGAGCCCCTTGCATATCCCAAGACAGATGTGCAGCAGTAAGCTGCATGAACAGGCAGAGGGGTCTATGCTGGAGACACATCTAGTAGCCAACAACATGCAGTGGTGGTTGCGATCTCCCAGAGGGAGGCCATGAAGAAGGAAAGGTTATAAAGGATGTACTCATGGACCGACCCCTAGGACAGGGAAGGCAAACTTGTTAGAACTTTCAGTGACACAGACAGCCCATTGCAGCACTCTTATCCTAGGATCTACCCTTCATTGGTACATGGTAAGGGTTCAGAGTGTCCAAATGAACTGAGCCTGGTCCTTGAAGGGTATGTGACAGTTTCCACAGAGACAGCCTCATCCTTGTTTCCTGTGATTCCAGGAAAACCAAAAAAGACATCCAGATCATAAAGGATGGCGAATGCTGACCCCAAAGGAATGCCTTGAGCCATGAAGCTTCAAGCTGAAGAACAGCAGTGGGCAGAAGATGTGATGTAAAACAAAAGATCAGGGAGCTGGGGATTTAGCTCAGCGGCATAAGCACCTGCCTTGTAAGCAGGCAGTCATGAGTTTGATCCCTGGTACCGATAAGAAGGAAAAAGACAAAAAAAATAAATAAATAAAAATAAAAGATCAGGGGCTAGGGATTTAGCTCAGCAGCATAAGTGCCTGCCTTGCAAGTGTGTGGTCGTTGAGTTCAATCCCTGATACTGGTAAAAATACAAATACAATAAATAAATAAATAAATAAATAAATAAATGATCAGCCCAACTGGCAAAGTGGACCAGTGTCTCGGGAACTCGGTTACAAACCTTGCGTTGTCCGCCCTGCTATGAATCTGAAGTGCACCTCTCTGATGCTCAACTGTGTGACATGTCCCCTCAGAGGTCCCAATTACCTTCTGCCTCCTACATTTCTAGTGCTCCTGCCTGCCCAACCTGCACTATGAGGACAAGGATGTGAATGAGATCAGTACCCTTCAGGGGTATAGTTCAGTCCTACCCATGCCCTTCATGGCTTTCTGCTAGGCTGTGACAGCACTTGGGAGTATGCAAAGACAACAAAACACAGCAGCTTGGCACAGGCACAGTGTGTACTCAGGCTATGTGCACAGCACAACTGAACCACTTATTGTAACATTGAACCAGAAGCTGCCCCAAGTATTCCGAGTGCTCCCTGCCCCTTGGCCACTCAGATTTTCACCTGGAACCCCTGCATCCCCCAAAATCCAATGTCTAGGGTTAATTAACTCCTAGGCACAAGACTTCCACACCTGCTCTGCTCTTTAAGTCAGCATCTACTGGCTGGTTGACATTAAAGAACTCCAAGCACACATGCACTCACACAATGGCCTGTGGGGACCCACAGCATCCAGAAATCCGAGACCCAAGCTTGTGGTGTATGCCAAAGCCTATAGGAAGAACAGGGTGTGGAGGCCTGGCCAGGTCGGAGCAGTTTCATACAACTTAGATTTCCCCCCAGAGGGTAAACAAGTAGGTAATGCCATGGGTGTAGTGGCACATGCCTGTAATCCCAGCACTTGGGAGGCTAAGGAGGACGGCCTTAAGTTCGAGGCCAGACTGGACTACCTAGTGAGTTAAAGGCCAGCCTGAACTCCACAGGGAGACCCTGTCTCAAAAGAGAAAAAAGAAAGAGAGAAAGAAAAAAGAAAGACTATGGTAAAGCACACATCAAAGAAGAAAGCAAGGCAGGGAAGCAAGGAGTCAATATTCCCTGAATCACTAAAATGAGAACACCAGAAGGAATTGTTGCTGATGGATTCACAGGTGACGGGAACTAGGTCATCTCTAGTCCTCATTACCACTGTTGATAAACTTGCCTCCCACCTTCATATGAATGATATAGGGTTAAGTTTGGCTGTGAGAGACAGAAAACCAAAATAGTAGTGGCTAAAGATAAGACATGCTCCTAAATTGTGATTCTCCACACTTCCTACCTTAAGGTCCAAAACAGCTCTTCCAATTCCAACTGTCACATCTATATCCCAGACCACAGAAAAGAGGAAACAGCATAACACCTGCCATAAACCACTGAAAGCCTGGAATAGTGTCTGGCCCACAGTAACCTCTAATAAAATGTGGCCCATCCAGGCATGGAACACACACCTGTGATCCTAGCTCCTTGGGCAGCTGAGGTAAAAGGATTACAAATTTGAGGCCAGCCTAGAAACTTAGCAAGATTTCTCAAAACAAAAAGTAAAAATGTAGTTCACCAGTCTGGACTACATAGTGAGATACTGTCTCAAAAAAAAAGCAAGCAAGAAAGGGAGAAGTTCAGTGGTAGATGTCCTAAATCGTTGTAGCCCAAGGCCACACAAATATATACATAAATGGACAGTGAACTATTAGCATTGAAGCTGGGCTGGGCCCTGAGCCTCATCCACTTGTTTCTCTATCACTCCTGGTCTGAGGTCTAACCTGTCCAGTCCTAGTTTCCTGGGACCGCAGAGAATTTCTTTCTGCCAGATGAAATGACTCTCAGGTGGCCTGTAGGGAGCCACTTTCCAGGGAACTGTGGTAAAGAACGAGTGACACCAGTTGAACAGTTTAAGAGGGATGCCATCGCACACAGTCACTCTCAATTTTCATAAACTCCAACTTTGGGGTTTTCTGTTTTGGTCTTTTTTTTTTTTGAGGCAGGGTTTCACTATATAGTTCAGTAACATAAACTCTGACTAATGGCACAAAAAGCTTTTTCTTCTCATATCTCATCGATCAAAACAAAAACACTATTGCTGGGTATGGTGGCACATGCCTATAATCCCAGCACTTCAGAGGCTGAGGCAGAAGGATCTCGGTGAGTTCAAGATCACCTTGGGATATGTAGTGAGTTCCAGGCGAACCTGCACTAAATAGTGAAATCCTGTCTCAGAGAAACACAAAACAAAACAAAATCATTTTTCTGCTTGATAATAGGGACACAAATGGGTTTTTTTGTTGTTGTTGTTGTTTTTGTTTTTGTTTTGTTTTTATCGGTACCAGGGATCGAACTCACGACTGCCTGCTTGAAGGCAGGCGCTTATGCCGCTGAGCTAAATCCCCAGCCCCTACAAATGGGTTTTTAATAGCAATGGTAGTTCGCAGAAATCCACAAAACAAAAATAGTTTCAAAGGAAATGGAGATGTCAGAAGGAGAGTTATCAGAAATGCCCTGAAGGAAGCATGCGTCACTCCTGAGAAGTTTCTGGAGCATCACACCCTGCTTACATCACTCTTCTGGCTCCCTTTCCTCGCTTGCCCTTTCTGGGCCATGGTTCTAGTTTGCACAGTAGGTTCAAACTTCTGAAGATTTGCTTGAGGACAAGGAAACCCACCCACCAACCACAGGCACCACCCCAGGAATGGCCTTGGTGTTTCAATGCCTGCGGCTAGACAGGGTCACTGGGAGGTGAGGATAGCATCTCTAAACCAACAATCTACCCAGATATTCTGGAATTAGGTCACAAGGGACAAGGTGAATGACCTAGTCAGGCCAGACACCTGACTAAATGCAATTTCCCAATGACTGATTTTACAACTACGGGACGCTGAGACTGCAAGGCTAAGAAAGCCTTGGTGTGTCTAAAGACAGGGCACCTGATAAACTCAACAACACAGCTAACTAGCCCACAGAAAGCACCTGGGGTCACAAGAGCTGGCAGTTCATGGGCAGGGAGGCCCTTTCCAGAAAAAGTGGTACAGGACAGCACAGCCACGAAGAGGCAGAACAAGAAACAGAGACCAGCTCTACTCCAGGTTGCAAAGACGGTACGTTTTCATTGAGAACTGGTATAGTAGCAAAATTGACATCTGGCTGGTTGCCTCCGGCAGTTCTGGAGAAACAGACAGCTCTTTGGTAGAGAAGGCAGAGTGCTGGTGCTGCCCCACAAGGCGGCAGTGCCTCTCTCCACCGACCTCACTCAGCAAGGGCCAAGTTTGTGGACTGCAGCCTCTCGGTCTCCTGGCAGATGTTCTCTTCCACTGTGTCGCACTCAGCGAGGAATGCCTAAAAGGCAGACACAGAATAGTGAGAGCCCTGCCAGAGCTGGCCAACCACTGTCCGACCTAAACCTGGCCATCCTGTAACCTCGGGTGAGACCCTAAACAGCCTGTGCATGGGCAGGGTGGGTACCCAGCCTGGGCTCCAAACTGAAAAAGCTGGGGAGACGAAGTGTAGACCTTAGGAATTCTGACCGTGGGTCTAGGGCAGTAACACCTGAAAAGGTCATACAGACAGGGAGTCTTCCCTCAGGCCCACAGTTCTGCAACAAAACATGAAAGGTGTCAGCACTCTGCTCACCAGTGAACTTCTTTAAATAGTTTAAATTTAAACGCAACTATGGGGACATGAAGTAGACTCTTCACTAATGCTCTGGGTTCATGCTGATAAGGAAAGAATAACCAAAAAAGTCCCATGCCATACACATTTCTACACCACCCTACTTTGAACAGATAAACCCTGCACAAACAAACTAATGCACTACAGTCTGCCATGTATTACCACACAACTCACCTGAACCTTTTTCACCAAGCCCTTCCTCTTTAGCCTACTGTCTTTGAAATTTTCTGGTAGGATCTATGGAAGAAAAAGTTGGCATACAAATAATCTCCAGTGACAACAATGCAAGACATATCAGAAACATGAAATATACCAAACAGGCTACTGATGTGAATGAAATGTGTGAATGAAAGGAATCATTTCTCTAGGTCTGTAACCTACACAGCCCTTTTCCACAGCTCTTGTCCCCATAAAAGGAACTTTGTTTTCAGTGTCTGGGCCATAAAAAACTGATCTGGCCAAGCACAGTGGCACACGCCTGTAATCCCAGCACTTAGGAGGCAGGATATTGCCAAAAGTTCAGGGCCAGCTTGGGCCACATAGTGAGTTCAAGGCCAGCCTGAGTTACACAGTGAGACCCTGTCTCAAACACACTCGCACACACACCTTCAAATGATTTGTAACACACTTTGTTCTTTCACTGTTTCCTGTGATGCTATGCCCTGGCCAGATCATGTACCAGGGAAAGCACTGTTGCTTCTTTTTTATAACACACCCCCACCGTCCAGAGAATCCTGAATCCAGAGTGCTTCCCTGTTAAGAATAAAGAATAGGGTTAGAGATACCATTACTGTCATCTATAAAAGAGAACCCAGGGTCAATGATTCAATAGCTTCACAAGATCTTGGTCTGGTAGAATTCTGTGTAGGGAATGAGCTCAGGGGAATCATTAGTTACCTGAGTGCCAGGGAAAATGAAACCCTGTGTTTCTTTGACCATGAGATCATGAAACACTTGCATGCCAGTTTTATGACTAGAGATTTCAGTTACATACACATGCACATACCATCAAACATTTTATGCACACATGCACACCACACACACTCACACACACACATTTTTTAATATCACAAAAGCCATATTGTCGAGCTATCAGTGCCTAAAGACTGGGAACTGGCCACTCTTCTGTGTACTCATCCAGGATCAAGCATGGTATCGGGCGCACAGAGGTAGATGTTCAACACCCTCAAGGGTTGTGTTTGCTCAGGCAATAGGAGTGTGCTACTGAAAGAATGAAACTGACTGAAATGCTGCCATAGAAAACTAATTCTTCTGAGCTGAATGTTTATTTACCATTGTATCAATCTCTTCCAAGATCTTCATAAACTGTTCAATGGTGGCTTTTACTCTCCTATCAAGTTTGCAGAGAGCCTCAGCTTGCAAATCCTTGGCCAGAAAACCCTAAAGAAGAATCATACATTACTGGAAAGGTTGCTTGAAACTGATGGAAGACTCATGCCATAGTACTCATGAAGCAATCATACTCCCAGTCTACCACTGTTGGAACAGGCCAGGCTGCATCTCAGACCCACAACTCCATTCCCTTGGAAAACAGGAAGACTACCCTTAGGCCAGTCCAGTAACTCTAGCAAGCTGCAGGTGTGTATCTGACATACACTGGCATGCCTCAAAAGCTTCCTGAGACCTGGCTCTGATGATGCCCCCAGTGCTAAGTGTGCACCTGCACACAAGGGGCAGACAAGACAAATGCACAGGTTTTAGGTTCTAATGGGCCTGTGCTTGAATCCTGACTGACTTATGCCTTACAAGTAATTTTTATTTTCTGTGTTAGCACCAATATGTTTATTTAAAATTTCTACACAGCTGGGCACGGTGGCACACTCCTGTAATCTCAGCACTTGGGAGACTGATGCAAGAGGATCGCTCCAAGTTTGAGGCCAGCCTGGATTACACGGTGAGTTCAAGCAACCTGAACTACATAATGAGATCCTGTCTCAAAAACACAAAAACAAAGACAAAAAAAATTCTATATAAGCACAATCATAATGAAAACACAGCACACATTCATCACGTTAAAAAATGAGGGAGGAAAAGGTGATCTTGCCGCTATTCCTAATCTTTACTGGGTTTCAGTAACCCATCTCTAATATGAGAAATTGAATAGGACAACTCCCACCCTACCACATGTCACTAAAATCAACATGGACCTTTTATGAATCAACAAAATGTTCTTTGCTTTACCAAATACAACACAACATCCTAAACTGTGAGAAATCACCTGTTCTGTTTCAGATACTACAGGATTCTAACATGTCAGGTGTTCTCCCATGAATACAGTTGCTGGTTGGGGTCTGACATAGCAGTGATAATAATACTATAAAAGTACTTTTTTTTTTTTTTTTTTGCATGCTGAGATTGAAACCAGGGCCTTGAGCATGTGGAGTGAGCACTGTACCAGTGAGCTATTCCCCCCCTAATAAAACATTTAACTCTCACAACAATTACTTTGAGTGACATGGGACAGTCAGTCCTATCAGGTGGCATGAGCTGCGAGATGGGACTGCCCTGCATCCACCACAGGTGGTTCACGCTGGTGGGAACATGTTAAATGTTCTTTTTTACTGGTGAGAACCTTGAAACCAAGACAAACTTGTCAATAGTAAGAGAAAGGGCATGAGTTGGGGATGTAGTCAGTGGTAGAGAACTTGCTTAGCATGAGCAAGGCCTTAGGTTTGATGCCCAGCACTGACATGAAAACAGAGACAGAGATATAGATACCAGTATCTGAGCCTAGGGAGTCTGACTACAGAGCCCACCCTCATAACCACAAAAATTATCACAGAAGGTAGAAGGTCAGAGTTTATGAAGGATGTTACCTGCTGGATTCCAGCAAGTTCTTTACTCAACTCTTCCAGGTGGTTAGCTATCTTTTCCACAGACTTCTCCAAATTTTTCAACTTCTTTAGTTCAACTTCTTCCTCTGGATTGCTCTAAAATGATGAATAAAATGAAGTAGAAAATCATCAAGACCAGAAGCTTCTGATGGGGAGAAAATCTGACTACAGTTGGGCTAACCCATTCAGCTAGAGGTTCTAGCTTTCTGCTTGGAAAACAAATTGAAGGGTTATATATTGAGGTATTCTACCTACAAAGATTGTAGTCTGGACAGAAGGAAAGTGTTAAGTAACCCTGTTTTTTTTTTTTTTTTTTTTGGTACAAGGGATTGAACTCACAACTGCACGCTTGCAAGGCAGGCACTTCTGCTGCTGAGCTAAATCCCCAGCCCGAAATAAACATTCTTACGATGGTTCAGACAGTGGAGCCAATCTATGTACCAGATTGAGCCTCAGCTCTAGGCTTATCAATAGCCTATGTTGAGACTGGAAGGCAAACAGATTACGATCAACATCTTTGAGGAGTCCAGAGTGCCAAGATACACAGAATTCACCTATTTTAAGCGGAATTTCTAAATGCTACCCTCCAATTGAATGTTCCTATTTAATATGAGAATGACAATGAAGAATACTTTTTTATTTGGTGGTACTGGGGATTGAACCCATGACCTTCACACTGAACTAATTACCAGTCCTTTTTTTTTTTAAATTTCATTTTTCATTTTAAGACAGTCTCACTGAATTGCTTAAGTTGGTCTCAAACTTGCAATTCTCTGCTGGGCATGGTGGTGCATACCTGTAATCCCAGCACTGAGGAGGCTGAGGCAGGGGGATTTCTGTGAGTTCAAGGCTAGTCTGAACTGCATGGTGAGACCCTGCCTCAAGGAAAAAAAATTGCGATCCTCTTGCTTAATCTCCTAGTCTTGGTACTTAATGAATACTTTCACTGAATACTTACTACATGTCAGGCACTATCCTAAGCATATTAATTACCTGTAAGTTTTTTTTTTTAAACCTTACCACAGAAGAAGCAGCCATGCTGGAACTTGGAGGACCAACCAAGAAAGCAATGAGCCTTCCTGGTAAGCGGCATGAGTACAGGCACACCAGGGAGAGAACAAGTCAGTGTCTCCTGTGAGCCTCCTGTGAGCACGCAGGCTGAGAATCAACCGACCCCTGTGTCTTCTCTGTGTGTGTGTGTGTGTGTGTGTGTGTGTGTGTGTGTGTATGCACGTGTGCATGCACGTGCGTGCATATTTGTGTGCGTGCCCCCAGTTTAGAGGTCAACCAGAGTTGATAGCAACTGATGTGCATAAAGCAACTAAATGCTTATATTGCTTGGTTGATCATGCTGACCTGGGGCCAGCGGTCTGAGCATCTCTTGGGAGGATGACAGTGTGCAACACAGCAAATACGGGGGATTCCCTTCTATCTTGTCTTTGAAGGCCAATATTGTTTTCACTGTTTTGCTTTGTTCTGATTATTTTGCTCTATTCAATATTCTGTTTTGATTGGTTTTATAGTGTTCTGTTTTTGGTTTGATTTTGCTATGCCTGATTCAACGGGCAACCATTGTGAAGATAATAAGATATACTGTGGTACCTATTACTGTTAATCCGGTATCCTGCTCTGAAGTTCTGTACCAACTTCAGTGCATTGTCTTGATTGGCTTTGTTCTGTCTTGTTTTATTGTATTTTACTATCAATAAAATAAAATAAAAATAAATCTAAAACCTTACCATAACCCTAAGGATATGCTATTTTACAGATGATCGAACTGAGGCTTACTATATTAAACTAAGGTCACACACCCAAACAATACAGAGCAGACTGAAATTCAGACCAGTCTCTGTATTTTCTGGGACAACTGCAATTGGAAGTCTCATAGCTTCTCTAAATTCAACCCATGGCTTCTGCAGCTGCTCATCCCCATTCTCCTCCCTACTCTTCAGCAAGAAATTTAGACTATTTGGCCTTCTCCCACCTAAAACTAGAAACCAGGGCCAGAAACTTCCTGCTTTGTTACACTGTCCTATGTTGTTTATTCTTCATGGCCAAATGCCGAGTCACAGTCTCCTGACAATTCCATGTCTGGCTTAGATTTCCTTTCATTTTGCTAATCTCTGGCCCCTTTCTCCTCATGCACCTCAGCTGAGGTAAGGAAACTCCATATGCTCAACAACCCTACTGTGCTACTGTGTCACAGTGCTTTTTTATCACCTGAGAGGCCAACTGCCCTCACCTGTCACCAACTAGATCTCCCTTCTCAGTTCTCTGGTCTGAACTTTTCTAGTCAAAGAGGTTTTCCCCTTCAGGGAAGATTCTAGTAAAAATGGGAGTTAAAGGGAGACATTTTTTCCATTTTTTTGTTTTGAGACTAAGTTCCCACTAAATTGCTAAACTGCCCAGGCCAGGCTCAAACTTGCGATCATCCTATCTCAGCCTCCCAGAGTGCTGGGATCACAGGAGTGCACCACCACACCTGACTCATGGCACAGTGGCTCCTAATTCTTAGACAAAAATCCAAATTAACAGGAGCAGAGAGGTTCAGACAACAGAACAACGAAACTGGTAACTATCAAACAGTGACTATTTTTTTAAAGAAGTGTTTTGCCAATGCAAAATCTCGGCCCCCAGTTTGGCCTTCTAAACAGAAACGTGAATAAAAGACTCAGGCATTTGATTCTGTAGAATTTATGTGGAAAAGTAACTTACTTTTTCCCCAATTAACATGACTCGGCAACCATTCTGTATTCCAAGTGCTGACAATGGCATCTCCATTTCCTTTAGAGATTTTCCTGAAAAGAGAAGAAAACTATGTGAATGATAACAATTGTATAACACAGAAAATAGATTTCAGCAAAGACACAGGAAACAGACAAATGTATTCACTCATGAGAAAAGGATGAATCGGTATAACCATTTTATTCTATTCTACTCTATTCTTTGGTACCAGGAATCAAACTCAGGACTTCATACTTGCTAAGCAGGTGCTTTTGTTGCTGAGCTCCATCCCCAGCCCCAATATAACCTTTCAAGAAAGTGTCTTGAGGGGCTGGGGATTTAGCTCAGCAGCATAAGCGCCTGCCTTACAAGCAGGCAGTCATGAGTTCGATCCCTGGTACCAATTAAAATGAAAAAAGACAAAAAAAAAGAAAGTGTCTTGACCCAATTTCACTTGAGATATTTATCTTAAATAACTGGACATGTGCCTACACAGCAACTGTTACACACTACAATTTTTTTTCTTGTTACAATACCAAGGATGGACCACAAGGCCTTTGTATTAAGCTGTATTGCACGACCTCCCCCCTTTTTTTGAGCTAGGCCTTCACTAAGCCTTCAAACATTTTGTTTTAAAACATTTTGTTTTAAAAATCATGCCAGTTTAAATTGTCTAGACTGGGCTGCAGTCTTCAATCTTTCTGTCTCAACCTCCCAGAGTGCTGGAGTAACAGGTGTGCACCACTACACCTGCCTTGGTACAATCCTGTAATAGTGAGAAACCATAAAGAGCCAAATATTCAAGAAAAGGGAGGCTGATTAATCATACATTTGTACAATAGAGTCTGTGGGCATTAAAACATTTTGTTAGGACACTTCAATCACACAATGAATGTTGATGACTCAATATTATAAGGAAAAAAAATGTTATCAAAAGGCCTGGGGTTCAAACTTTAGAATGCAAAAAAAAAAAAAAAAAGGTTATAAGGGGCTTTACTCAAGGGAACATTTTCTTCTTTATGTTTTCTTCTGTTTTAGAACATTAATTTCTGTTGTCTTTATAATTTGGAAAATGTTTCTTATTTTATGAGACAAGGGTCCTTTATGTATTCCAGACCAGCCTTGAGCTCATTATATAACCCAGGCTGCTCTCTAACTTGCAGTGATCCTCTTACCTCAGTCTCCTAGGTGTCAGCCAATTTTGTTTTAAAACAAAATGTTTTAAAAAAGAAAAAACAAGGAAATGCCTATCAAATATAAATAAAAATACTCCATATTATTAAATTCTTTATAATGATTGATATCCAGTGAAATAAGTCTGCCCTTATCAAATTATCAGAATAATGGATTCCCATGTGAACAGGAAGAAAGACAAGGGTAAGGAGGGGATGGGCCCTAGGGAAAATCAACATCATCCAATGGACCTGTCACATCCAGGCCCCTGGTAAGTTTGTTCCAACTTTTCTCTGAGTTGCATAATGCCAAACACTGGAAACATAGCATGATTCTGCACTCTTGGAATTTGTTATCCTAGTAGAGAAACAGATGTTAAGCAACAAAGAAAATTTCAGTACAAACTATGCAGAAGTCGTAGCGTGTACCATGTGAACATAGAGGATATAACAAGAGAAGACTATGTCTATGTGCTTTACCAAAAATGGTGAGATGTCTACCATCATGCCAGTTTAAATCTGAAACCTGTCCAGAACCTTGAAAAATTCAGTACAAAGCAGGTCTTTAACAAGTATTTGTTGAACAAATGAATGAATAAACACTGTCCCACTTTGAAAATTCAGTTACCATAATATAGGGTAAATCTGCTCTTTAGTCAAACAAACTCAAAGCTAGAAGAGAAATACCTACCCTTAAATATGAGCTTTTGAAATGTCAGTGGGACCCCTGTAGCCTCTTCAACAGCCCGGGCCAGGTCTTGGACAACTGGTTCAGTTCTGTCCTGCTGAGCAGTAACATGAAGGTCATGCTTTTCACTGCCTGGGCAGAAACAGAAAAGCATTTGATCAATCAACTCTTTCATATAAACCAGTATAGCAGACACTTTATTACATTAAATTTACCCAGTCTTCAAGGACCAGTTCATGTGCTACTCCAAAATGCCTTCCCTCATCTGCTTAGCTTTCCTCTCATGATCTGCTCCAAGATATTTTTCCCTTCCTATTTTAAGAACTTCAAAGATAGCTAGTATTTTAAGCACTTATGCATAAGGGACTATACTAGATTCATTTCATGCATTATCTTATTTACTTCTCGGAGAAGCTCCTTGAAGCACTACCATTATTCTTTATTTCATTGACAAGCAAGCTATAAATTGAATTTAGTTAACACTTGCCTATGGCAACTTAACTAATGGAACAAGATTATGACCTTTAATCCAGCTGATTCCAAAGCCCACATTTTTCATCACAAGCTATCTGCTTGTGGCCTGGCTATCCTATATACCATTGTACTGGTTTTGTCTCCCTTGATGCAATATGCAGAGACTGCTTCTTCCAAGATTCCCGCCTGACACAAAACTAGGTACACAGCAAATGGTGATCAGTAAAGATAAACACAGTCAAAGCTCAGTAAATATTTTTTGAAGCACAAGTGCTGTTTTCCAAGTAGGTGGATATTCAGTAACTGGCCTATGTCCAGTGCATTACACCAGGCCTTAGTTCTCCCAACAATTCCATGATGTTAGTGGGGGCAGGGGTTACCAACTCTACTTCATATAGAAGAAACCACAGCCTAGAGAGGAGAAATCCACAAAGTCACTCGAAAATGGAGGAACTTGGCATATTCCTGCCTCCCCTATCTGGTTAAGAGGAGCCTGAAAAGACTAACTGGAGAGTGTACTAACTTTGTTTAGTTTTGTGTCAACTCCAAAAATGACTGGACTACTGGGCCACTCAGTGGATGTGTGGCACCTAAGGCACTCAATAAACAATGAGCCTGCCAATCACGAAGTTTAGACTCATTACAATTGTAGGTGTTCACACTACAGTTGTACACAACATAACCAAATACAAGCCTGACACATATAGTAAGTGCGCGAGCACATAAACACACACAACTAGATCCACCATCTTTTAACATCGAGGATCCACCAAATGACCAGACAAAATACTCCAATCACATGGAAAGGTGTGCAGACACAGGCCTTAGACTAAAGCTAGCCTCAGAAGCAGTCAGGAATCCACGGGACGACAGGACAAATACAAGGACCCACGCTTCGAGACGACACGTGGCCAAACCCACACAGAACTCGCCGGACCTACTGAACTGCCACAAGCCCACCCAGGTGCCCGGCGCTCACTGTGGGTGACTGTCACGTTAAGTTCGGCGGCCGCCATTTCCGGGATCGGAGTCACCTCCTCGGTCCGGGCCACCTCCTCCGACCAGGTGACTTCCTTGCCCCTGGTCACCTCCTTGGTCTGGGCTACCTCCTTGATCTGGGCCACCTCCTTGGTCTGGGCCACCTCCTTGATCTGGGCCACCTCCTTGGTCTGGGCCACCTCCTTGGTCTTGGCCACCTTCTTGGTCTGGGCCACCTCCTTGGTCTTGGCCACCTGCTTGGTCTGGGCCACCTTCTTGGTCTGGGCCACCTCCTTGGTCTGGGTCACCTTCTTGGTCTGGGCCGCCTTCTTGGTCGGGGTCACCTTCTTGGTCTGAGCCACCTTCTTGCTCCGGGTGGTGTGGGAACGGGCTTTCTTCTTTAAGACCTGCGGCTTGCGAGCGCCGGCGGCGGCGCCCTTGGTGGATCGGTCATGTCCACTGACTGCAGTCCAGCCAAATGGATGCTGAGAGGAAGGAGGGCGTTGGTGGGCCGACGGATCTGACCGGCGTGGCACCCGGGAGGGCAGAGGGGCGCGCCGCCGGCGGCCCAGCCGCTCCCGGTAGCCTCGCGATCCCGGCACCCTACTGTGCTCAGCCAGCCCCGCGCTGGCGACCCGCCCAGCAGAGGAAAACAAGGTCGCGTAGGTGAACCCCACCAAGTTATTTCCCCGCCCCCCCCCGCCTCGGCCCCGCCCCCGCCCTGGTCTGTCCACCACGCCCTCCGCGCTGCTGCCCTTGCCTATCCGCTAAAGCCTCCTCTAAGCCCCACCCCTTCAGCCAGGGCCCCGCCTCATTCACTCGAAGCCCCCGCCCACCTCAAGCACACACACCCTTGGCTCCCGCCTACTGTATGCTCCCTCCCCCGCCTTTTCCAAAACTGCGCTCCTTACCTGGAAGCCCGAACTAAAAACCCGGAAAAAGGATCGAGAAATTTCAATGAACACACTGCGCTTGCGCTTGGGAGGGCCGGAAGTTGAAGTAGGAGAGATTCCGCTTCCGTTTCCAGTTTTCCCCTCAGTGTTTGGTTTTCTTCGCGGCCGCCCAAGATGAACCGATTCTTCGGAAAAGCGAAACCCAAGGCTCCGCCGCCCAGCCTGACTGACTGCATTGGCACGGTGAGCATCTGACCATGGATAACAAGACCCAGTGCCTCCCACTCTCCCGACCCCGCCCATTCGCGTCCTCCGGCTGCTACTCTTCTTCCATTCCCTGTATCGGCCCTTTACGTGTCGGCCCTCTCCATCCGCCACCCTCGTCCCTTCATCCCTGTCTCCCAGGTCCTGACACCATAAACCAGGGACCCTCCACCTCATCAGCCCGTTCTTATGTCCATCGCTGTCAGCTCTTCGCCTTAGTCCCCACAGCGCAACCTGCCTGAGGCCCATATTCCGTTTCCCACCTTGTCCAGCCCAATCTCTTACCCGCTCTCCGTCCTCTTCCCTCATCCATATCAAGGCCCTTTCTGTGATACCCTAAATCAACATATCTGAAACTTAGTCCTGAGTCACAGTAACACAGAATTCAAAACCTTGTCCCCCCAGATTAAGCCACCACCCCTACTCTAGGAAATGGCGTTGGTGCCACCGTCTTAGCCTGTGTCCACTGGGCACCTTGTTGGTGAGATCCAGCCTGACCAGGCTGTGATTATCAGGAAATCTCAACTTACCCCAGTGATAAACTTTTTTTCTACTTCACTCTTGAGGAGTACCCGCTAAATCAGAATATGAGGAAAAGAGTAGTTTATGAAAGCTCCCCAGGGAATCACCTTCAACTTCAAGCAAAGCACTGTTTTCCATTCTACACCATAGGCTTTGTTTCTTTCTTCATGTTCCTGTCCTGACTCTTCCCGTGTAACTATAATGCAGTAACTACTACTAAAATTTCCTATTTTCCTTCAAGGTGGACAGCAGGGCAGAATCTATTGATAAGAAGATTTCCCGGCTGGATGCTGAGCTAGTGAAGTACAAGGATCAAATCAAGAAGATGAGAGAGGGTCCTGCAAAGGTAAGGTAGGCAGCGGTTGCTGCAGAAGTACTATGACAGTCTAACCACCTATGGAAATACGGCCTGGTGATAGGGGTTGGTGAAGAATACAAAAGAGATGCAGTCTGTTAAAGAAAAATATGCAGGAAGATGTATCCTTCAGGGAGAAGAGTTTGCAGCCAGATATGAAAGAGAGGTTGGACTTGATTTTTGTGAAGAGAAGGTGCTGATCACATGTTCAGAAGCATGTACATGGGAATGAGCATATTCTACTGAGAAGGTTATAATCTGGAAAGAAGGGTTGGGTAGAGCTCACATACAGTGAGTTGCCAGGTCGGTCAGAATAGGTAGATATTGACTAGTTAATTAGTAGCTTACTGGGAAAAAGTACTGAATTAAGCATGTGGGACCAATATTTTAATGCTATCAATATGACTACCTACTAGCTGTGACCTTGATAAAGTGACTTATTTTCTGCATCTGTTAAGTGGAGCATAATATATATAAGCACAAAGACTAGATGTAGACCATCTAATCTTTTCCAGTTCCATAACTTATTAGCCATGTGAACCAGGGCATTACTGAACTTCAGTTTTCCCATCTGCAAAAGGGTATAATATGGTGCTTTTTTTAGCAGCACATATACAAAAAGGGATACTATGTACTTTATAGTATGAAGATTAAGTGCAGTAATTCATGTGATCTGTGGAGCACCTCATCTATAACATAGTATTCAATGAATACTAGGTATTATTTGAAAGATAGTAATATCTGTTTTTTCTTCCTTATTCGAGGAGACAGATAAAACAATGTATGGAACATTATATAAAGGGAAGGTAGCAGATCTAGTGGCACAGACCAGTAATCCCAGCTCTATGGAAAGTTGAGGCAGGAGGTTCATGAGTTTAGCTCAGACTGGGCAACTTAGCAAGACCTGGTCTCAAAAAATAAAAGATTTGGGATGAACCTTAGTATAAAGGTTTTGGATTCAATCCCCAGTACTGCAAAATAATAGGAAAAGAAAGGTTTTTCTCTTTCACTGCTGGTACGGAATAAAGAACAGAGACAGAAAAACCCATCTAGACTTGAGATAAAAGCCTACATCATAAGGGCCAAGTATTTAGCTCAGCAGCATAAGCGCCTGCTTGGCAAGCACACGAGTTCAGTCCCCAGCACCAAAAAAAAAGAAAAAAAGAAAGAAAAAACAAAGCCTACACCATAGTTAGTAGTCATGAGAATGACATAAAAAGAAAGGGTCAGTTTGAAAGACAGCAGAGTTATTTGAAACTCAGTAGAAGACAACATAGAGGAAAGATGAGTTTGATGTAAAGGTTCTCAGCCAAAAGTAAGAGGTTGCTGGGGTCATATTTAGACATTTCCAAGGTGAGATAAGATTTTAGAATCTAGACTGGGTACAGTGGCACACAGCATTTGGGAGACTGAGACAGGAGGATTGCTGTGAGTTTGAGGCCAAGGGATATATAACGAGTTCAAAGCCAGCCTGAAATGTGGAGCAAAACTCCAAAAAAAAAGGATTGAAGAGGCTGGGCATGTTAAAGATGGGCTCAGATGGGCTCTAGAAGTGGAAATATGTATTATGAAAAGAAAAAGTGGGTCAGGACACTGAAATGTGGGATGGAAGGACAGACAGGAGTTAAGGCTTCATCCAAGACATCTGTGCTTAGTAGAGAAAGAACAGAAGCCACTATGTCTGTTACTTTGAAAAAGAAACCAGTAGGCATGTAAGTTTAAGGATATAGGAGATTTCTTTTACTATGTGTATGTTTTCTACTTTAGTAAAAAATTTGAATCTGTTTTTCTCCTCAGAATATGGTCAAGCAGAAAGCCTTGCGAGTTTTAAAACAAAAGCGAATGTAAGTTATGTGAATGATCTCCTTACTTCTAGCAGCTTTAACTAAAGGAAAACCCATCAGTTTTTCATACTGCTTTCTAAGCATTCTTGATAAGATTAAAAATGTTCATTAACATATAACTACATGCAGTTAGTTGACTTTTCCTCACCCTAAACATTTACAGCAACATCTGTGGTAGCATTGTCTATCTAATTAAAATCTTTTGCTATGATGGAGATGTTTTATATCTGTATGTCCAAACCAGTAGCTATTAGCTTCATGTGGCTATTGGGCACTAAAGTGTGGTTAGCATGACTAAGGAACTGAAATTTTATTTTATTTCTTTAATTTTAATTTATGTTTAAGTGGCAAAAATGCTTAGTGACTGTTATTTTGGATTGACCAGATCTAAAGGGTTTAGTTCTTTTATTACTTACCTAGTGTACTCTTTCTGGTTTTATTTGTAAAAGAATATTTATTCATTCTCATAAGAGTGAATTTTTTAAAAAATTACATTGCTGAGGCTTCTTGTGTGCTAGACAAGTGTTATACCACTGAGCTGCACCTCCCCAACCTTTTTGTTGAAATGGGCATGTGTAGTCCGGGGCTGGCTGTGATCCTCCTGTTTCAACTTTCTAGATGAGAACTTAAGAGGTGTGTGCCACCATACCTAGCTCACTTCAGCCCTTTGATTTTGGGACAAGGTCCTGTCAAGTTGCCCAGGCTGGTCTTAAACTTGTGACTCTCCTGCCTCAGCATCCCATGTAGCTAGAAGTACAGGTGTTGCTGACATTCCTGGCTTCACCAGAATAGATTTAAGGGGCCTTAATTTGTTTTAGGTGACCCATGTCCCAGTGTTGAGAGAAGCCAAGTAATTTGTTTAGCGCTGAACCTTGAGAACCTCTTAGCTGATGAGATCATCTGCAGGGTTTTGAAGGTCAAGCTTAATCAGCTAATATGGAACCCAAAAAAACTGGCTTTCTGTATTCAATTTTTAAGGGGCTTTTTATTATATATCAGGTATCATCTTCCTTTAGTTTTTATCACAGTGGAAAAAGAAATCAGGCCTGTTGTGAGAGTGTGGCAAAAGTAATAATCTTACTTGGTGTCACTGCAGTTTTTAAATGTTTTTTATTATGAAAGACATTACAAAATATAAAAAAAGAATGCAAGCTCATTGTAGAAATTTGGAAAATATATAAACATAAACAGAAGAAAAACTTCAGAATAACCTTTAAAATACCAATTTCTTACAGTTTCATTTCTCTGATTATGTACACGTATAATACATATATATGTGTCCATCTTAGAGAAGAACTTAAATTATAGTATATCTACTAATATGCAAGTCATTCTTTCCATTTAATGTTTGTTTGTTTGGTTTGGGTTTTGTTTAGTTTTTATTTTTAGTGTTTTTCAGGGCTGGTTCTCACTGTGTAGTTCAGACTGGCCTTGAACTCACTATGTAAGCAAGGCTGGCCTCGAACTCCTGGTGATCCTCCTGCCTCGGCCTCCAGAGTGCTGGGATGATAAGTGTACACCACCACATCCGACTTTGCATTTAATTTTATATTTTGAGCATTTTCGTGTCCTTGTGGTTATTCTGTAGAATCTTTACACTTTCTAACAAAACAATACCATTTGGCTACATTACGAATTTACCATTTTCCTTCTGATTAGGTAGTGAGATGGTTTCTAAATATTGTGTAAGGACCATAGTGATATCATCTTTGAGGCAGTATTATGATTTAATATAAAACTTTGTGGGTTTTTTTTGTTGTTTTTTTTGTTTTTTGTCTTTTTCGTGACTGCCTGCTTGCAAGGCAGGCGCTTATGCTGCTGAGCTAAATCCCCAGCCCAACTTTGTGTTTTTTTAATTTTAATTTTTATTTTTGTTTTTTGGTTCTGGGAATTAAACTCAGGGTCTCACACTTGACAGGCAGGTGCTGTGCCACTGAGCTATATCCCCAGCCCAAAACTTTGTTTTAAAGAACATATTTTAAGCACAAAACATGTAAAGATTTATGAAGATGTGGGCTGGGCATAGTAGTTCACACATATAATCCTAGCACTCAGGAAAATGAGGCAAGATGATCAAGAGTTAGAGACCAGCATAGATGACTTAAGCAAGACCTTGTCTCTGAACAAGGAAGGTGTGGCAAGGTGGTACATGCCTGTAAATCCCAGTACTGGGGGGGGGGGGCCCCTGAGGCAGAAGAATTACAAATTCCAGGCCAGACTGAGCAATTTAGCAACTTAGAGAGATACACTCTCAAAATAAATAAAAGTACTGGGAATATAGCCTTCTGCAAGTCCTTGGTTAAATCCCTAGTGCTAGGGAAAAATATTGGGTATGATGCCACATGCCTGTAATACCAGCACTCAGGGAAGCTGAAGCAGTAAGATCACAAGTTCTAGCCTAGTCTTAGCAACTTAGATCCTGTCTCAAAATGAAGAATTTTAAAAAGGGTTGGTATGTAAGTTCGTGTGAAGGCTATACACTCCCCAGTGCCACATAGGGGAGTCATTGTATAAGGGTGTAGTTCAGTAATAAGAGTACTTGCCTAGTATCATAAGACCCTGGGTTCAGTTCCTAGTCACACTCACACACACACACAAAGATAAATAGCAACATAGGGAAAAGTAAGTAGTATGATTTTAGGTAGAGAGCAATAGTGTTTAAAACTAAATGCAGAGAAAAAAGACAAGAGACTGAGAGGAATTAATTGTTAAGAATTTTGATGATTTTATGAAAATTCTATTTAGCATTAAGAGTGCTTTCTTCCCGAAGATGTCTGTCTGGTTCATGTTTACCATTTACCATTTACAACTCTTAAAAGGTATGAACAGCAGCGGGACAATCTTGCCCAACAGTCCTTTAACATGGAACAGGCCAATTACACCATCCAGTCATTGAAGGACACCAAGACCACGGTATCCCAAAGCACTTTTTTCCTTTTTTTCCCCCCCATGTTTGTACTTTTCATGTTTTCTAAAGTTTAACCAACATGAGTTCTTTGGACATTGTGTTTTCTTTTTTCCATTTTTTCTTTTTTAGGTGGATGCTATGAAACAGGGAGTAAAAGAAATGAAGAAAGCATACAAGGAAGTGAAAATTGACCAGATTGAGGTGAGATATATGCTAGTTTGTGCAAGAATATGTGCACTACTTTCTGAAAGGATCCAAGTGAATGTATATGTGATGAAAGAATGCAGGAGAAGGATTGCGTCTCAGGCCGCCATTTACTAGTATAGCTTTAAGAAGGGTTCCCAGAGGTCTCACTTTGCTCCTTGTTAGTGCAAAGATCCTGATCCCACATCCTGTATAGTGATATGCAGATGAAATAAATGAGCTAGTGTACCTACACTATTTTAAATAATGTGCAAAATGCAGTGCTTGGCACATAGTAAGTACCCAGTAGTTACTTCTAACTCAGATGAGCTTTAGTTTGTTTCCTCAACTAATATTGCTGCCTCTCTCCAGTGTTGCCAAACTGTTAAATGAAGATATGTCTGTAAAGCACTTCCCACAGTGCATTAGCCAGTTTCTTGTAACTGAGACACAATACTCAACACTCACAACTTAAAGCAGAACAGGAAATAGCACCAGAGAGGAATGAGGGAGATTGTACATAGTACCCAAGGTTGTGCTTCCATGGCCTACCCAGACACACCCAGAGGTGTGCTTTATTAATCTGTTGATTTCATAATTGAGTTAAGTTAATGTATCAGGGTTAATGCTTACAAATTCTGGCATTGAGTGGTGACCTTTTCTAGTAATTCTTTTTATATTTATATTTCAATAATATTCTTTAAAATTAGTGTTTCTTTTTAAGATTAGATTTTGGCAGGAAAGTGAGCCCTAAGATCCTGGCTGATCTCACCTGTAAGGTGAACAGCCAGATGGCAAGCAGGAGCAGTGGTAACCAGTCCGGGGGAAGGACGCTTCCTTTGTTCATGTATATTAGTGCCCTTTACCTCTGGTCTCTGACTAAAATGTCTCTTTGAGGGCAGAGACTTGATTTTGTTCACTTTTCTATCCTTAGTGCCTAGAGATGCCTGGCCATGGTTGGTACTGAGGAAGTATTCTTTGCTTAATGAGTGGATGAGTGAGAGACACAGGGAATAGAGCAGCACTGCCTTCCTCAAGCAGTGTTTGTTGAGTGAGTAGTTCTGCTGTCCTAGCTACCTTACTGGTTCCGCACAGGTGTTCTCTGGCAGTGTGAAGGCTTTCATTTTTCTCTGTTGAATTTGTTTTTACCACGTGTCCTTAGACTGCTCAGTGGTCTGCAGGTCTGTTTACATGGAGTTAAGCTTCATGTCTTTCAGGAGAGTTGCTAAAAAAAATATCCTATGTATGCTTGATCTATTTGGTAATAAAATACAAAATGCAATTTTGTTTTTTTAGTCTTAGGGCTCTTTTGTGTTTTATTTGAAGCTATTTAATATGAACAAAAGAGGGGACTGGGGATTTAGTTCAGCGGCATAAGCGCCTACCTTGCAAGTGTGCCGTTGTGAGTTCGATCCCTGGTACCAATAAAAATGAAAAAGGAAAAAAAAATGAACAAAAGAAAACTGTGGTCATTCTGGTTACTTTGTATGCTCTCTACCTTTCACCTGTAGCTTTTTATCAGTTTCCCTAATTACCCTTTTTCTGTCCCCTAATAGATGGCCAGTGTGATAGGTGGAAAGCTTGTTTAACTCCTTTGGTATATATGTGCATGTACCTTGTAACCAGGCTACATATTTTGAATTTTTCTGTTAGATTTATTTTTCTAAAATACTTTATTTGTAAAATGTTTTCTTTGTTTTATAGGATTTTCCCCCTTTTTTGTGGAGATGGGGATCAAACATAGGGTCCTACACATGCTAGAAAGTGCTGTACCACTGAGCTACATGCCCAGCCTATATAGTTGTGGTTTTTTATTTTGCCTTTATGTGTGTGGCTCCGTCTTTCTTCTTTTTATTTTTTAGTTTCTGCATATCAGTTCATCATTTTTTTTAGCTTAGTGTGTGTGCTTATATGATATTGACTTACCTGAATTTGAAGACAGGTTAACTTGACAGTTCTTTGTGTGATAATTTTTGTGTATGTCTCTGCTATAGTATACTACTAGAAGTCTTATTTATAGGTGATTTGGGCAGATTTCTCTTGATATGTAATAGTATAATACAAACTTAACTTGATTAGCTCATTCTGTGTTATTATTTTTGCCTTTTAATTATTGCTATCCTAGTGCTTCTCTGTTTAGCAGACTTAACTATGTAGTGTGTTCACTTAGCACTTGGAAGCATAGAAAAGCAAAGATTTTTATTTTTAAGTTTTTCTTCTCCATTTTGCTTTCTATGCTTTTCACTTTTATATGGAAAAACAAGCCAAGAGGCCAGGAAGGGATTTCAGATGCCTTGCACGACTGTAGAAATTAAAGGATAAGTGGTACTGATTTGGACCTTGCGCATGATCAACATCAGTCTGTACCCTTCTGTGTGGAATGCAGCGTTATTCTGTATATCTTCATCACAGTAAATACAATATTAGGTGATTACTGCTTCTATATATAATTTTTTAAACAGGGGATATGCATGTTTATTGCTAGTGTAAGTTGATGCAGTCCATTTCTCTTTTTTTTATGAGTACACATTCACAGTACATAATGTTTGCATTCCTTGTGGGGAGTTAGTACATGTATGCAACACATTGTAATTTCCTTTTCACCCTCTTCCCCACCTGTCCCGCCCCCTGCTCTTCTCTCTGTTCCTCTCCCCTCTTCCCCTTCCTTACCTCTCCTCTCCCCTCTTTTTGTCTCCCTTCTCCTCCCCTTCTTTTTCCCTCCCCTCTCGCCTCCCCTCCTCCTCTTTTATTTGGTTTTGGTTTTGTGAGACAGGGTCTTGCTATGTGTAGATGAGTTCAGTATGTAGCCCAGGCTGGCCTTGAACTCATAGTGATCCTCCTGCCCCAGCCTCCTGAGTGCTGTGATTACAAGTGTGCTCTACCACACCTAGCAACCTATCTCCATTCAATCCCCTTTCCTTTTGAGAAAGCTCTATCTCCATACTTCCTATGATGTGTCTTTTAGTTTGCTTTTTATTTATACCTTGGGCTTCTCATGTAAGAGAAATAATGCAATATTTAAGCTTGCGTGTCTGATTTATTTCATTTAACATTATGATCTCTTAAGTCCCTACACTAATCCTACAAATGAGGAAATTAACTTCTCATTAAGTTATGCAAAATTTGAACTTCAAGGCCAAGAATTTAGCTCAGCAGCCTGAGTACCTGGCAGGTGTGAGGTTGTAGGTTCGATCCCTGGTACCAAATAATAATAATAATAATAACCTGAACTTGAGTATTTCTGACTTCACAGACTGTGCTCCTGACCATTTTGTCCTCTGCCATTCTTATGTTAAGTCATTTCTCAGGTTGGTTTTACACTGTTTCCTGCCATATGATAGTTTCCCCATTACGCACGAGTAAATAATTAACAGGTGTTTATTTCCTTAGCCAATTTTTTTTTTCACCAGCCTAGTCTCAGAGAGTAAGCCTTTCTGATTCCATTTCGGTTTCTTCCTTCAAAGTGGCCCAGTGCGAGATTTTTACCTTCCCCCTGTTTCTGCTCTTAAATTAAGTTTTAGTCTGACTTAAGTAATTCTACTTGTCTCCATTATTTCTCTTTTACTTAACTAGAAAATTGTTGATAGTTTTAGGAGTTTCTTGATTTAATGTTATAAGTAAAACTCTCTAATAGCAGAGAGCTGATGGACATCTATTTTCTAAATAGGTCTTTGGATTTTTATGCTGTGTTTTGTTTGTTTGTTTTGGGGGTTTTTTTTGAGACAAGCTCTTGCTCAGTAGTTGAACTCCCTATGCAGCGCAAGCTGGCCTTGAACTCACAACAATCCCACTGATTCAGTCTTCAGAGTGCTGGTATTTTAGGCATGCGCCACCACACCCAGTTTGGTCTTTGGGTTTTTATTGTATATCTTTAAAATCAAATATGTGATCACCAATTCTGATTTGTTTGTTTGTTTGTTTGTTCGCCTATTTTAAAAAGAATTTTTTTGAGCCAGGGTATCACTATGCAGTTCAGGCTGACCTTGAATTCACTATGTTGCCCAGGCTAGCATTGAATTCATGGTAATTCACCTGCCTCAGTGTCCAAGTGCTGGGATTACAGGTGTGCACCACCATGCCAGTAGTTTTTAAGTTCACGTTTTTACCACCAAAATAGAAGAGGGATTCTAATGGTAACATTCACAGTCATTGTTAGGAAATCATCTGGGCCTGTGATTTTTGATATTTTATTTTCTTTGCAGTGCTGGAACTCAAACCCAAGCCTAACTAGCTTGACACATGTTAAGCAATACCCTACCACTAAACTATACCCTTAGATGTTAAGTAATTCTTTAAGAATTCTTTGTAATACTTTTACTAGGAGAGCCATTCCAGAGGAGGCGGTGTGGCTCAGCGATAGAGCATGTGCTTAGCATGCATAATACCCTGGGTTCATTCCCAGCACTGAACAAACAAACAACAAAATAAAGGGCATTCAGGAGTTATTCAGACCCATCCTTTAGAAGAATATTCAGTCCTCAGCGGCATAAGCTCCTGCCTTGCAAGCAGACAGTTGTGAGTTCGATCCCCGGTACCGATAAAAAGGAAAAAGACAAAAGAAAAAAAAAAAAAGAAGAAGAAGAATATTCAGTCATTGACTAGTAGCAGCTGGTAGGCAAGGACTGGGGTTAGTGAGGTAAACTCATGGTTGTTGAGAATTGAGTATGTGCTTGCACTTTATGTACATTTTTTAAAAATAGCTAATTTCTAAGGTTCAAAGGAGAATATAAGGGAAAAGGATAATTAAAAGACAATGGTATATGGGGCTGGGGATTTAGCTCAGCGGCATAAGTACCTGCCTTGCAAGCAGGCAGTCGTGAGTTCGATCCCTGGTATCGATAAAAATGAAAAAGACAAAAAAAAAAGACAATGGTATAAAAAAATGAGTGGAAATCATCATATTTCTATAGGATTTACAAGACCAACTAGAGGATATGATGGAAGATGCAAATGAAATTCAAGAAGCACTGAGTCGCAGTTACGGCACCCCAGAATTAGATGAAGATGACTTAGAAGCAGGTAAGTTATGAGAAAAGGGGTGTATGTTTAGTTTTAGAGTTTGAAAGTAACAATTGCATGAGGTCTTTTCCCAAATGCTAGTGAAAATTACTACCCAGATTCCCTGAGACTTAGTTTTCAGTAGTCTTTGGGCACAGAGCCTATGAACCAGCTCCATCATACTTACAGACTCCATTAGCAACTCTGAATTACGCTCAACATGGTCTTTCCTTGCTGGTTTCTTTTTAATTTTATTCTCCCTATTTTCTTATTCAGAGTCTTATCCCTAAGATGAGCAAAACAAATTAAGAAACACTAATTGGTAAATAGTTAGTGTATATCTTTACTATATGGCAGGCTCTGTGCTAGGTGCTAGGGATTTAGCATTGAAAAAAGTAAATGTGGGCTAGATATGATGGCACATGCCTGTAATCCCAGTACTTGGGAAGCTGAGGCAGGAGGATTGCCACTGAGCTCCAGGCCAACCTGGCCTACATAGTGACTTCAAAACAAGCCAGAAGTACATAGCAAAACCCCATCTCAAAACATTAAAAAAGATTCATGCATTTATATAACTTGTAGCAGTGAGAAGAATATAAACTACTTGCATCAAGTAATTATTTAACTATAAGAATACACACTATTGGATTACTTGGAACACAGTAATCCAGAGGAATCCCCCTAGCATTCGAATCAAACCTACTTAGCACTGAAGCATAGGCAGGGGCCTGAAGGATGAGGAGGGTTACTGGTATTACTGGTTTTCCCAGTTTAGTATTTCTGTTGGCTGCAGCAAATCATTTAGCAAAATTTTTAGAGAAGGTTCTTGGTTGATACACTTTTTAACCCTTAGGTATCTTAAGAATGTCTTCCAGTTGCCTTCATACATAAATACTAACTTGGCAGAATAAATAATTCTTGATTCAAAATTATTTATCCTTAAAACTCTGCATATGTCATTTCATTGTCTTCTGGTGTTTAGAATTGCAAGAGAAAAGTCTGAAGTCAGATTTTTGCCCCTTTATAGCAAACCTGCTTTCTCTGTGTGATACTTTCCTCCTTGAAATTGAAAAATGTGTCAAGGATATAAGCAGGTGTTGTTTTCTTTTCATTGAATTTTAAAGGTATATTGTGAGCCTTCTTCATTTGGAAACCTACTTCATTCTTCAACTCTGGAAAATTATCTCCAATTAGTTCAGGTTAATTCACTTTTTCCTCTGTTTCAGGTATTCCTATTAGGCATAGATTGTATATCCTGGACAGGTTCTTTTCTCCTCATCTTAATTTCTTTGGTTTTTTCCTCTTCATTCTGTGAGAATTTCTCTTGTTTTTCATTTACTTTAGCAGTTTTACCTTGTATCCAGCTCTGCTTATATGCTTCTTTCAAATGAAAGATCTTTTCCAGACACCACCAGCTCTATGATTAAGGCCACATGGATAATGAACTCTCTTACAAGATGTTCAGTACTTCTTAGATGATTACTATAGACTAGTACATCAATACCAGAGGAGATTGATTACTTAACTCTTCTTCTGAACTATGTTCTTACAGTCTTTTCAACAGCTCTCCACAATGAAGTCCAAATACATGGTCTTCTCAAGTACTGAAGTGGAAGAACCTGTGGAGTTATTCCCACAGCCTGATTTCATGCAAAGATTTTTGCAAGTCCATCAGTAATGAAAGAGAATTAAATTGACTGATTGATTGATTAATTGATTGAGAGAGGCAGGGTCTTGGTTTATAATTGAGGCTGGCCTTGAACTCATATTGCCCAGTCTGGCCTCAAAATCCACAATCCACCTGCTCTAGCCTCCTAAGTGGTGGGATTACAGACATAGGCCACTGTAGCCAGCTCTTAGGGTAAAAATGTTAAGGTTTGAATTGGCTAACTCACAACCATAATCTCATCAAGACCAGGACCGTATACATCTGACTGATTTGGTTTTGGCTTTGATTTTGAGGCAGTATCTCACTGTGTCATTCAGGCTTGCTTTGAACTCACTATGTAGCGCAGGCTGGCCTCGAACTTACAGCAGTGCTCATGCCCTGCCTCCCAAGTGCTGAGATTATAAATTTTATGTACCTTGAAATTTTCTTAAATGATTATTTTTAATTTTGAAAATAGAAGTTAATCTTTTCCCCTCTGTATTTGTTTTTATTTTATTAGAAATAATTTGGCTAATATTGTCTGCCAGATTTCTTGCTTATGTATTTTTTGCAATGTTGACACATTAGTCATGTTCTCATCACCAGAACAAAATACCTGAAACTTAAAAGTTTATTGGAGAAGTCTATTTTGGCTCATGGTTTTGGAGGATTCCCGTCCATGGTTGGCTAGTTTCAAGGCGGAAGCATCATGGTAGAAGGCCATGAGGGAGGGCATGTGGCAATGGCAGAAAGCAAAGAAAGAAAGAATAGAGGAGCCTGGGACAAGAACACCCTTCCAGTGATACTCCCCGTGGCCTGACTGCACTTGGGCCCCATCTCCTACTAGCACAACCAGCTATGATTATGAATGGATTAATCTACTGATAGTATAGTGCAGCAAGAATCAGTTGCCTTCCAAAAACCCCACTTCTAGACATAGAGGCTTTTGGGAAACATTTTATATCTAAACCATTACAGTTGACTATTTTAATTTCAGAGTTGGATGCTCTGGGTGATGAGCTTCTGGCTGATGAAGACAGTTCTTACTTGGATGAAGCAGCTTCTGCTCCTGCAATACCAGAAGGTGTTCCCACTGACACTAAAAACAAGGTGAGCATCTTTTCTGCTTTTACTTATTTATTTATTTATTTATTTATTTTTAATTGGTACTGGGGATCGAACTCACGACCACGCGCTTGTAAGACAGGCGCTTATGCCGCTGAGCTAAATCCCCAGCCCCTTCTGCTTATATTTATATACAATTTGGTGAAGGTTTTATGCCCACCAGTCTTACATTGTGAGAATCTAAAAGGTAGTATTATGTTAGAACAGGAAAGTCAGTCCTGGGCATTATTTTGGGAGACTTTGTTTTTTGTTTTTTTTTTTTTTTGTCTTTTTGAGACAGGGTCTCACTATGCAGTTCAGGCTGACCTTGAGGTCACTTTGTAGCCCAGGCTGGTCTCGAACTTGAAACAATTCTCCTGCTTCAGCCTCCCGAGGGCTGAGATTACAAGCGTGCACCACCACACCCAGCAATTTTGGAAGCCTTTGGAAGCTCAGTTTTTCTTGTTGTTAATGATGAACAGGCTATATGCAAAGAGTCACTGAGATTCAGTGACTTTCCACAGCGATGAGTTTTATCATGTGTATACAGTGACCCTTGTGAGTTGGCACTGGGTGCCGTTTAGAGTTGAGATGTTTCTGGGGAAGCATCAGTAGCATGTGCATGTGCCTCGCAGGGTGGCAGTGTAAGAGAAAGTCCTGCTCTTCAGATTCATTATCTAATTGTTGGGTGGTTATTTGAAAAACTGGAAACTAGTGATTTAAGTGTAAAACTTAATGTGGAGCTGAGTGTGGTGGCACATGATTGTAATTCCAGTACTTGGGAGCACAGGCAAGAGGGTCACCACAAGTTTAAGGCAGCCTGGGTGACAGAGTGAGTTCAAGGCCAGCCCTCTGTTTCAAAGACACGAAAACCTTATTGTAGAAAGACTAAACTCTGGAACTATGACAACATCACTTAACTGTTTTGAGCTTTTCTGTCCTCACATGTGTAAGATGCAGATCACCACAGGTAGCTCATATAATTAAATTGTACAGGCAATTTAGATGTATGTGAAGGACTTCACAAATGTAAAGTCCTATCCACGCTGAGCACTGTGCCACATCCCTATAGTCCCAGCATTCAGGAGGCTGAGGCAAAAAGATTGCTATGAGTTTGGGGCCGGTCTGGGCTCCATAGTGAGCTTAAGGCCAGCCTAAACAACATAGCCAACACTGTGTCAAAAACCAACGAATAAGAGCTCTGTCCAGATCTATAAGTAGATTCTGCTGCTTATAAAATTCATTTATAAAATATAAAATTCATTTACTCCATACTAGTTGCTAGAATAATGTGTCATTCTTTTCCTTTTTTTTTTTTTTTTTTGGTCTTTTTCCTTTTTATTGGTACCAGGGATTGAACTCACAACTGCCTGCTTGCAAGGCAGGTGCTTATGCCACTGAGCTAAATCCCCAGCTGTCATTCTTTTCCTGGTGCCACCAAATGTTTAGCCCTGGTGGCTGTCTAATCTCTTGATTATACAAATTAAGAGATTAATATAGTTGGCAGAATATTTGTCCTGTTCAGTGCCTTTATTCACTGTATAATTCTTTGTAAAGCTTATTTTTATTCACTTATTTTTGGTTTTTTGAGACAGAGTTTTGCTTTGTAGTCCAGGCTGGCCCCAAACTCACTGCAATCTTCCTGCTTCAGCCTCCTGAATGCTGGGATTACAGGCATTCATCACTTCACCTGGCACTGTGTGATTTTAAGCAAATTAAGAATTTATAGCTTCTCTCAAAATCTCATCAGTTTCTCTTATCCATAAATGGCTCCTGAGACTGTGTAGCCTCTACTATTATGTTCCTTTTTTCTCCTTTGAGCCTGGGATTCTCTCTGTTGCCTACCTACATTATTCCACCCCTACCACCACCTCTGCTGTGTGGCTGTTTCAAGATTCCAGGGGCACAGGTTGCCTGTCTGTCTGTCTCTGTCTCTGTCTCTGTCTCTGTCTCTGTCTCTGTCTGTCTCTGTCTCTCTCTCTCTCTCTCTCTCTCTCTCTCTCTCTCTCTCTCTCAAGTTGCTTTTTGTCAGCATTCCTGAAATACACTTTTATCAATGCTGGGGACTGAGCCCCAGGCTTCATGAGTGGGAAGGCACATCGCCAGCTCTACAGCTTATCTTTTAATTCTACAGTAGCAAATCTCTCAAGCATCTTTGTCATTTCTACTTTTAGGAGGTCACAGATTTTCAAGATAAAGATGCTAAGAGATAGGTTTTCTTAATTAATAGTGGTGTCACTGCCTATGATTTTGTAGTAAAGCATGATTGGGGTTGACTGCCTATTCTACAGCATTAGCTTTTCAAGGATTTGAAGACTGAAAAAGGTATTTGTCCTTATTAAAGAACATAGTGAAAATATGAATCTAAAGGATATAGTAACTCCTCAGCCTTTCCTCCTTGACCCTTCCAACCTCCCTTTTCTCTGTTTTGTTTTTTGTATTTTTGTTTTTGAGCTAGGGTCTCATTATGTTGCCCAGGCTGATCTCAAATTGCCAGGCTCACGGGAGCATCCTGCCCCAGGTTCCCTGATAGTTGGCACTTTAGGTGCATGCCACTATGCCTGGTTTCTTTTCCTGATAAGATTTCTGTTTACATATCTAATTCCTCCACTTTTACCCTGCAAAGGATTACTCTTTTGATTCTTTTGTTTCTGGATTCATTGTGTCTCCCTTTATCTTACATGATGAAGTTCATTATCTTTTGAGTAAGGTTTTGGTTTTGATTAACTTGGGAATTGTGATTACTAAATGTATTTGCTTTTCAGTGTTGAGGATTACATCCCCAACTCCTGTAACTTTTAATCAAGTGAAAAATAGTGGCACTAAACATTGATTCCTTTTCACAGGATGGAGTCCTGGTGGATGAATTCGGATTGCCACAGATCCCTGCTTCATAGACTTGCATCATTCAAGTTTATCATGTAAAATACACACATTCTTGAGACTAGGAAATATTTCCAAATTTCAACAGATTGTGGTTTCTTTCCTTTCTTTGAAGGAAAGGTTAATTATATAGCTCTTTCTTTTTTTCCATTAAGAAACTCATTGCTTGGGGGAAGGTTTCTTTGTACTGAAATTTGATTCTTTTTCTCTAATGAAAGACTAGCTTAAAAGAATCTTTGACTTTGACTTGTTTTCATTCATTAATAATAAAATCAAGGAGACAAGAATGTTTAATAAGTTCTATGACAGTATAACTACAGTTTCAGTGTGACCTCCATAAATTGATAATTTAAAAGATGAGGCTTTGAGACTGTTCATACTATGTTTTAATACCATTTTCTATTGTGGTATTATAGTGGCTTAATGATGGAATTTTGATAGATTTTGTGTTGTCTTGTGAGCAATTACTGTGTCCAGTATTGGAATGGAATTGTCACTGCTGTATCATGAGTGAATATTTTAATTCTATGGTTTCTTCAGTATTATAGTCTGACTTGTAATCAATAATATTTCTTGATATTTAATGTATAGGACATTTATTTATACTCAATAAATATTTTTCAAAAGGATATACTTTAATATCACTTCAGCCTAAAACTTCCACTACATAAACCAAATTTAACCAATAGCATTGTGCTATATAGGAAAGGGTAAGTAGTCTGGCATGGTGGTACATACATGTCATCTGAGAATGTGGCAGGCTAAAAATAGGGGGTTGCAGTTTGACCCCAACCTGGGCAACTTAATAATACCCCCTGTCTTGGTTACTTTTCTTATTGCTGAGACAAAACACCCAACATCCAAAGTTAAAGGAAGATAGGTTTATTTTGTTTCACTGTTTGTAGAAGTTTCAGTCCATAATCTGTTGGTGCATGGCAGAGGGCCACTGCAGAGGAGAAACAGCTCATGGCAGGTAGAAGGCAATAAGCAACAAGGGACAACAGAAAAATGAGGACCATAGCTTGCTTATCTTTTATATTTCACCCTAGGGCAGATAGCACTCATACCCTTAATCATACTGTGAATCAGTCTCAGCATCATGATCCCAGCAGCACAAACCCTAGATCCAGTCGCCTTTGAAAAGCCCTACCTATGATTGCTTGAGGTTTTGGGGTGACATGTAGTACAAGCCGTAACACCTTGGTTTGGTTTACTTTGGTTGAGACAAGGTCTAGTTATGTTTTCCATCACAGTGGTCCTCCTGCCTAAGCTTCCCTAAGTACAGGCATTTCACCACATCCAACAAAAAACCCTGTCTTAAAATAAAAAAAACTTTAAAAAGCATTGACTCAGTAAGAAGGCCCTGTTCTCACTGTAGCACCAAAAAAAAAAAAAGTATCTGGGGTATTTGGGCTTGCCAGGCATGGTGACATATAACTATAATCCCAGCCTCAGGAGGTTGGGTCAAGGATTCCCAAAATTTGAGGCCATCCTGAACTACGTAGTAAGATCTTGTCTCTGGAAAAAAAAAAAACAAACAAACAAGAAAACACCTAGGCTTGGGCACTGAATCTACATCTACTAACTGCTAAGTAGTCTACTTCTGTAAACACCTATTTCCTTATTAGTAAAATTGTGCTTAGCTTTCAAGAGTTTTGTGATGAATCATTGAGGTAGTGAGCATAAGCACGTTGTTAACTGCAATGTACTGATTTCCTATAAGGAATTATTAACCATTTTTTGAAAATGGGAGCTTCGCTCTTTTTTGCGAGGTTTGTGGAGGGCAGCAGAAAGTCCAAACTATTACCGACTTCAGGACTCTTTAATGATTTTACCCTTTCTGACTCAGCCTCTTGCCAGCATTCCCCCTCCTGCCTGGCAGGGTGCCTCTCACATGTCTGCACAGGAGGCCAAGTGAGCATTTGTTGAACATAAGCCTGTAGCAGTCTCTGTACTCGCCTAGCAAATACCAAGATCAATCAATCACAGTTCCTGTCTTTGAAAATTTACTATTGGAAGGGATACATTATGTAACACTCTCCACCCTCACAGACTTCACCCTGTCTAGAAACCTTCCAGTAGAAGCAGACATTACAGTATTCATATTGCTGCCTTACCTTTGCTTTTTGAAACAGTTTCACTATGTATTTCCAGTTGGCCTTCAACTGGAATCCCTCTGTATGTAAGCCTAGGCTACTTTCAAACTGTTAGCAATCTTCTTGCTTCAGCCTTCCAATTCTAGGATCATATGCATGCATCACCATGCCTGGATTTTTCTTTTTTAAGACAGTGAGGGTCTCCATGCTGTCCAGCCAGACTACTGGGCTCAAGCCATCCTACTGTTTGAGCTCTCAAGTAGCTGAGTAACTAGAACTACATCCCCATGCCCTGCTTCACGTTACTTTTGGGGAGCAGGGTTCAAGACAGGGTCTCACCATGTAGTTCAAGCTGGCCTTGAACTCATTATGTAGCCTAGGCTGGCCTCAAATTCATGGCAATCTTTCTGCCTCAACCTCCCCCGTGCTCAGATTACAGGTGTGAATCTCCATTCCTGACTCATTACTTTCTTGAAATCTTTGTTGGCATTTCTGAATTGTCCTGGTTTTTCATTTCTGTGAACACTTTCTCTCCAGTAGACTCCTCCTTCTCACTCAGTCCTTTTAGGGTTTCTTCTATTAAAGTTCCAATCTATATTCTGAGAAGTCCCATGTGGATCCATGATTTCAATTATAATTGTCACTAGCCTTGACCTGTTCCCCCACCCTTTGAGACATGATCTTACTAAGTTGCCCAGGCTGGTCTTCAACTTGTGATTTGTCTACCTCAGCCGCCCAACTAGCTAGAATTACATTGTGCCTTCTTGCATCCATTCATCACATATAACTGTTCTTTCCAAAATATAGGTCTAACTTAAAATCTTAAATAATTCCTTGACCTCTCCTGGAGAGCATTAAAAAATGCTTATGATCTAGGCTCCTGCCTATCTGTAATGCCTTGTTGATTAGTTTTTTTCAGAACAGCCTTCTCTCTCAGGCAACTGCTTCCCTATTCCAGCCATGTGATTATTGTGAAAATGCCAGTTATAGTAGTCCTGTCCTTACTCTTTTATAGGAGAATGCGTGTTGCCATTAGTTCATCCCTCAAATGTTCTAAATAGAAAGTAGAGAACATGCCTTTTCTCTTGTCAGCGTGAGAAGCTTGAGAGAAGGGTAGTGAGGAGCCAGCATGAAAGACAGAATGAAAGAACCCTCATGGCACTGAACTGTAAGTTCTGACCTGAGATTCCCAGAATGCTGTCTCTGTACCTTTTCCTTTCAGGCTAAGGGCTGAGGATTCTGCCAATAAGCCCTGTTTTCTAGCTTAAGTTAATTGCATCTTCCATCACTTGCTACTGAGAATCTTGAATAATTCCTCTGTAGCCTCTCCATTCATGTCCTGCTTTTCAGCTTTATACTCTAATAGTTCTGCTTCTGGTGCCCTCATATCCACTGTATACTCTGCCACTCTGGTAGTTCTTCCAGTTTCAAGACAAAGTCCAACGACCAGGCCCTGATCTGTTTTAGTGCTAGTGAATTTAAGGAAAGTGGAAAGATTGAGTCCTGTGGTATAAAGCCCCAGGGACCTCAAAACCTCTGATCATTCCTATAACCATCACTAGACCCCCATCACTGGTTAACATTAGACAGAATTGAATGCAGGTGGTCTTATGTTTTAATCGTCAGCCCTGAGAGTTTGGGGAAGGAGATTGTAATGATGCAATAGGGAGTAAGCTTGGCATTTTTACTTCTATCACCTGTATATCTTAGCTTTCCTTTTATAGAGTTACATCACCTAAAGAGTTTTAAAAATAATGGTACAGGGCTACATCATTATTTTAAAAATAATGAAATAGCTCAGTGGCACAATGTCTGTCTAGAAAGTGTGAGGCCCTGATTCCTTGTACAAAAAAAAAAAAAAAATTACCGATGCTGCTGAGTGTGCCGGCAAACACTGGTAACCCCAGCATTTGGGAGGCTGAGGCAGGAGGATCCCTATAAGTTCAGTGCCAGCCTGGGTTACATAGTGACTTCAAAGACCTCTTAAAACTACACAGTAAGACTTTATCTCAAAAACAGATAGTGATGCCTGGGTTCTACCTCTGTAGACCGACATAAACACACACACTCAGACATAGACAGGCGCAGACATATCTGGATACACAGTGAGCATTTGGGTTTTTAAAAGTTCCCCACATAGGCAGATTTTATTGTGTAATCACAGTTGAGAACTACTGTCCTCAGTACCTGATCAGTTTGAACCTGTTTTTCACAGACAACAATCTAGACTATTGCCATCAACTTCTCCAATTTAGGAGTAGGCAGTGATTGCCCTAAGGCAGAGATTCTTATCTCTGGAATGAGTTATAAACTATTCCTTTCTCTTGTGTTTATGAAGGATTATGGTCATTCTTTGAACAATTGGTAGAATTCACCAATTAAATCTGGGTTTAGACTTTTCTTTGTAAGAAATTTTTTGGTTACCAATTTAATTTCTACTTTTTCCAGGTCATTTCAAACATTGTTTGTTCTTGAGTCCATTTTAGTAATTCGTGTCTTACTTGGAATTTGTCCACTTCATCTAAAGTAATCTAATTGTTGGCATATGGTTCGTAGTATTATTTCCTTTTGATTCTTTTTATTTTCTTTTAAGGTTAACAGTAATAACCCCCTTCATCCTTACTTTCAGTAATCTTTTTTTTCTTTTTCTTCGTCAGTCCAGCTAGCTACAAGTTTGTCAGTTTTTGCTTTTGTTCAGTGAACTGTTAATTTTTCTTTCCTGCATCATTAATTTCTAGTCTAGTCTATTATTTATGTTTGCTTTAGTTTAGTTTGCTTTCTTCTTTTTCTGGGTTAAGACGAAAAGTTAGGCTATTGATTTTGAGACCAGGAGATGGGGAAGATAGGCAAATTAAAAAGGCCTGAGTTAAACTGAATAAACTAAGTAAATTAAGTGAATAAACTGAAGGCCACAATTTAAATGAGCTAAGGATAAACTATGGGAAATTAGAATACAACGGACAAAGGACAAGTCTCTAGAAGCCTCAAAGGTCTAGAATACAAGGAACAAAGAAACATCATAGCCTACTTTCCAGACTTCAGAAGCCTGGCAGCATCTTCACCAAAGACTACATAAAGGTCCCTGTACTTAAACGCCTATGGCCTATGGCTGTCCGTCTTGTGGAGCCTCTCCTGGCATGGGAGCTTTCCTTCATGATCTTTGTAATACACCCTCGTTGTTTCCCACTGCTTGCTGTGTCCTGTCATCCTGTTGCCTCAGACTTCATTGCCCTCAGGACAAGAACCCAGCCAAAGGATTAAAACTTGAATAAACTGAAATTTTTTTAGAACAGGGGCTGGGGATTTAGCTCAGCGGCATAAGCACCTGCCTTGCAAGCAGGCGGTCGTGAGTTCAATCCCCGGTACCGATAAAAATGAAAAAAAAAAAAAGAACAATTTCACAGCCAAAGTGAATAGGAAGTACAGAAAATTTCCATATTTTGCACAATCTCTCCCACTAGCAACTTTCAACACCACAGTTACGATGTATTTGGTACAATCATTGCACCTACATAGACACATTATCACCCAAGTCCATAGTTCACATTAGGGTTAATTTTTGGTGCTGTATATTCTATAAGTTTTAACAAATGTATAGTGAGCCCATGCCAACCTGGGATACATGGCCAGTTCAAGACAAGCCTGTACTACACAGTGAAACCCTATGTAGTCAAAACAAAATTCCCTCTGAGCACTGCTTTGACTACTTGCCATGAGTTTTGTCATGTTTTGTAAAGTATTGTTTGTGTAGGAAAGAACAGATTATGTCCATGCTTATGCCCATGCATTTCAAGTTATGAAAATAATCATTTCTGAATATAACCATTTCTGAATTTATTGCTTTTCATTTTTAAAAATTTGTGTTCATCATAAGACAAAATTAAACCAGGCATAGTGCCAAATGCCTATTGTCCCAGCTATCCAAGAGGCTGGGGCAATAAGATCACATGAGCCCAGGAATTTGAGACTACCTTGGGCAACGTAAGTCCCATCTAAAAACAAACCCACTGACAGAAAAAATTGGATATAGATAAGCAATTAAAAAGATACCCAAAAGGCCATCAAGAAATGTTCAGTCATTATTGTTATGGTTGATACATTCTGTCAACTTGAGTTTAGAAGTTTAAGAGATCTAGCAGGGAGTCAGGATCCCTGTCCTGAGCCTGTGCAAGAGGAGGGCACAGAGATCTTTTGAGTGCTGCATCTGCCCTGAGGTGGGATGGCCTGCATACAATATATGGAGGAAGAGGCTTGACCACCCCGCCACTTGCTCTAGCTACTTTGGCTGGCTGCTGCCTTGAAGTGTTGGCCTGGTGCCATGCCACCCTGCCTTGGAGCAAATTAATTATGGATTGAAACCTCCACAAACAGTGAGCTAAGTAAACCCTTCCTTTCTTCATTTTGGGTGTTAGGTATTTTGTCCCAGCAATGAGAGAAAAGAAACCAAGAAAGTAATTAGAGGGAAAAAAAATCACACTTGTCAGTTTGGAAATGTATCCTAGGCTAGCCTCTAACTCTCAGTGATCTTCCTGCCTCAACCTCCCAAGTGCTGGACTGACAGGAAGGCACCACCATACCTGGCTGGTGCAACTCTTCTTTAACTGACTTTTAGTCTCCAACTTATGGTATTGGTTAAAAGTAAGTAAGTCAGATCCTGGAAAATATTCCATCAATCATGATTGTTTTGTTTAAACCATGGAACATAACTGTGAATGGAAGTCTGAATTCTCCCTGAAGAAAATGGGTATTCTCACTGTCAAGTCTCTTTGGGAAACCCTTAGATGAATCGGGAGATATATAAAAGGATATTTTTGTCTCTAGGTTCATAGAGAGATGGGAAAATCCTGGAGATTTCCACTGATGACAAACCCTTGCTCTGCCAGATGCAGGATTTCTGGTGTAGACAAAAGCTTAAGGTTGTTTGGGCTCTTAAGATGGTTAATTTTAGTGTCAGTTGTAAATTGCTGTCTGCATTGGACTTTGTAATCTTCAAGCCTTCATTAAATCGTGTTAAATGTTACACTTTGGTCTTTGCTGTGCTTTGTAGAGAATTAAAGGAGAATCGTGTAACTTTGAGTAGTGTAAGGCATGCTGCATTCCAAAGAAGTCAGCTGAGAATCACAAAATTCTCCCACAAAAATTCCACAGCAGCAAAGGTCTTACGTTTCTTTCACAAAATTCAACAGCAGCAAAGGTCTTAAGGCAGCTAAATTCTGGAAAGAAGCCAGGTCTAGGTCAATTTTTCTTTCTTTTTTTTTTTTTTTTTTTTTTTGTCTTTTTCGTTTTTTTTATTGGTACCAGGGATCGAACTCACGACTGCCTGCTTGCAAGGCAGGCGCTTATGCCGCTGAGCTATATCCCCAGCCCCCTGGGTCAATTTTTCAAACGTAATGAATTCTTAAAGGATTCCCTGAAATACTGGATTGAGGCAAGTTAAAATCCTCAATATGCAGTACCTCGGGCATGGTGGCAATTTAAGTAATCCCAGGTTCTTAGGAGATGAGGAAGGAGGATCAAAAGTTTGAGGCCAGCCTGGGTAATTTAGTAAAACTATCACAGATAGCACAGGTTGACCCTGAACTCCTCTAGCCCATGCTAGAACTAGTGGAGATCTAGTGGAACTAGTGGAGATCCTCATGCCTCAGGCCCCCCCCCCCATATAGGCGTCCACCACCCCTCCCGACATTAATATGTGGCTTGCTATATTCTCATTTGCAAGAGCTCCTTGCAAATGTACAGCATTAGCTCTTTTTTTTTTTTTTTTTTTGGTCTTTTTTATTTTTATTGGTACTGGGGATCGGTACTCGGACCGCCTGCTTGCAAGACAGATGCTTATGCCGCTGAGCTAAATCCCCAGCCCCCAGCATCAGCTCTTAATCGCTTGTTTTGAGGACCCTATCTCCCGTGCCTTTGGGCTATTTAAGTGAGTCCAGATACCAGCTTCTTGGAGTTTAAGAATACATAAGTAGCCCAAAGCCAGGGGCGTAGTGGCCAGAGAAAGACAGAGACAAAGGAAAGAAGAGAAAACAGGAGAAAACAAAAGAGAGTTAGATTACACAATTCCCTGCCCACCTTCCAGCGACTCATCACCAGCTATTTGTCTCCTCTTTCCCACTGGCGCGCCTTTTTGACGTCACTGACGCGCCGCACAGTACAGTTGCAAAACCTTCGCGGCTGTATACCTGGCGCGCAGATGCGAATTTTCTTTTGGCGCCGCCGGAAGTCCGGGACACGTGATCAGATGACAGCGCACGCTTGGCTGGCTGGCTGACTCCCTTTAGGTGCTGCGGGGCGGGATGGCGGAGGCGCCTCCGGTCTCAGGTACTCTCCTGGCCCTAGGCCTTTCTCAGGGAGGGGCAGTTTGATCAATGACGAAATCCTAGGGCTCTAGCTATTTATATCGCGAGAGTGGACCTTGCTAGAGTTAGGGATAGTGCCTCGGAAGGGCCAAGCCACGCGAGTCGCACATTCGGAGAGCTCCACCATCATAGGCTGGGAGGTAAAGCCCGCCAGCAGGGTTTTCGAGGACAGCGGCCTTGTCCCGGGCCCCGTGAGTCAATCTGGGTGCCCCGCCCTTCCAGGGTTCATCCTGGGCTTCCTTGAGCACGTCGCACTGACCTCCGACCGAGGCGTCGGCCGAGTCATTGACGGTGATGGCAACGGTGATGGGCTCACTGTTCATCTGTTTTGCACGTTGTGCATGGGGTGTGTTTATACTTTATGGAGTGGTGGCCGTTCCGCGAGTGGAATACCAGTAGTTTAGAACCTCAGCCTGCTATAAACTGATCTAGTCTTAGTTTACTCACCTATCAGTAGTAAATACATTAATACCTGTAAAATAATTCCGTGATTGTTAGCTCACTTCCTCTCCTGGAGTTGTCTCTGTGTTTAGAGACAACCTCATTTGATTGTTAATGTAACATCCATTTGCATTTCCTTCGGAGTGTAAGATAGATTCGTGTTTTCTAAACTGTGGGCAGCGATCAGAAGGAAAATTTTGCTTCGTGATCTGACTACATATTTACATAAATATAAAAATGAACCAAACGTTTCAAAAAGCAATGGTTTCTTTACTATCACCAATATAGTCTATTTTGTGTTTGTTTGGGGGGTGGTGGTGTTTGTTTGGGTTTGTTTGTTGAGACAGGGTCTTGCTATGTAGTTTGGACTAGCCTTGAACTCGCTATGTAGCCCAGGCTGGATTAGAACTCATGGTGATTCTCTTGCCTTAGCCTCCCCAGTGCTGGGATTACAGATGTAATCTGTAATCCCTGACCACGCCAGGTTTATTTCATTTTTTAGATACTTTTTCACCACCCATTTTTAGCATCGTCTCTAGTTCACTTCCTCCTTTCTGTCCTGGTGATTGAATCACACAGCTACATCCTGAGCTCTTTTTATTTTTGAAGCAAGGTCTTGCTAAATTGTTAAATTGTCTAGATGGGTATGAACTTGTTATCTTTCTGCCTCAGTCTCCCAGAGGGGATCCACCCCCTAATCTGAGATCCTTAAATGGCAAGAGGAATCTCCCCACTACCCCAGGGACAGACTTCCCATTGCCATCTTTGTCTCTGGGCTGTATAATCTACTAGTTGGGTTTCCAGAACCTTGTTTTCTCCACTCACTTGTTGGGTGACCTGCCATCCAGTTGTTAATCATGGATCTTGGATGCTGCTTGTATCATTTCTACTTCTTCATGAGGAGACATCCTATTTACTGAATAACTTCACTTAAAATAATGAGAAATGTTCCTTTATTTTTGCTGTGGTCTGGTTTCCTGATTCCTATGCCCTTTTCCCCTTCCTCATGACTGTTTAAAGTATTTGTATTTTTATTAGTACATATTTGCAGTGCATGATGATTACATTCATTGTGGGGAGTTAATACTTGTACATAACACATCTTAGTTCCTTTAATAAACCGCCTCTCCCTCCCCTTTCCCCCTTAAGGGCTTTGTCTACTATACCTTGTGTCCAGTGGAACATAAACTGTATGTGATTAAATGCAAACCTATCAGGATCCATTCATTGGTGTTCAACATGAAATGCTCTTGCCATCCTTTACCAAGCTGTTCTGGATAATTTTATTGACTTTGTTTCTCCTCCTATCTACATCTTTACTTCTTCAAGAGAGAACTGCACAGCACCAGTTGGCCACTTACCCCTTTGAATTACCTCGTGTTTCCAAACTCCTTTGCTGCCTTCTGAGTTTATCTAATCCTCTTGTCATTTTATGAGCCACCCCCACCCCAGCTCTGTCTATGTGAAAATGTTCAGGACAAATCCTGCACTGAATGAGAGGTTACCTGTATAATCTTGTTTAGTTCTTCATTGTGATTCTGTGGTACCTGCTGTCTAGCCTCTGTCATTGTAGTGTACGAGCATAGTCTCAAATGCTGTACAATCCAAATTGGAATTCTGAGTCTGTTTTGGAATACCTTTGTGGCCTTGGGCAAATTTCTCTGCCCCTCACATTTCTCATCAGAAATGTGTAAAGATTAAAGGTTAATGTGTAAAATATTTAGAATAGTGCTTGGCATGTATTAAGTACCCATTAAATGTTGGGCCTTATTATTAAACCTGAAACTCTCAGGCTCTGCACTGTGCCCACCTGTACTTGAGTATGTGTGTTTCAGATAGTCTGTAGTTCTAACAGTAGTAATAAAGTAATACTTTACTGCTTAGCAGGTGTTTCTGACTTGCTGTGGTCTTCATAGCTACTTTTTGATGAAGAAATTGTTACTGCCTCCCTCACAAATGAAAACCATTGGAGTTTAGCGTGGTGGCACACCCGTAATACCAGCACTCTGGGAGGCTGAGACAGGAGGATTATGAATTCACATGTGAGCAACTTAGACCTCGTCTCAAAACAAAATAATAAATGAGAAAGGGTTAGAGATGTTGTTCAGTGTGTAGACCATGGGTTCAGTTCCCAATAACAAAGGAAAGGAGGGAGGAAGAAAAAAGAAAGAAAGAAATTAGGAAGAAGAAATGAACTGAGGGAGTGGGGCTAAATAACTTACAAGAAGGCACAATAAATGATGGAAAGAGACTGAAGCTCATGTTCCCATGCACTGTTACACTGAATACATTGAAACTTATACACTGATTCATAGTACATTCTATATGCTTCCCATTGTTCTGACTTTACTGTTAGTTTCTGTTTCAACTTTGGGGGCTGTTTTGTTTTTATTATTGCTTTGTTTTGCTTTTTCAGACAGGATCATGCTGTGTAGTTCCAGCTGGCCTTGAACTCATTGTGGAGCCCAGGCTGACCTCAAAATGACAGGGATCCTCCTGCCTCAGCCTCCTAAGTGCTGAGATTATAGCTGTGTGCCCCTGCATCTGGCCCAAAAGTTGTAATTTTAAGCCAGAGTCTGAAAAACGTGATATACTTAGTGACTCTAAGTGTTGGTATGGGCTCGAGTCAATAAGACCTAGTTTGTGTCCCAGCTCTGCTGTTTTCTATCTCGTTACTAGTTGTCTGTCTTTAGGCAAATTATGTCCTTGATCTTCAGGGATTTAGTTGACTATAATGAAGTTATCTTGAGAAAAATGAGTAAGCCAAAGGGAAATATGGTCAGTTTTTGAGCCCTTGAGATTCTAGAGCATATTATGGAGGTTATGATAGAACGCTAAATATATCCCTAGGGAATAGAGATGGAAGCTGATCTACTCAATATGCTGCACTATGTACTCAGTGTGCTGTGCTATGAGATATATATATGATCTTAAATTTCACAATAACCCTTTAAAGTAAGTATTGTCTTATAAATGCAGTAACTAAGGCTGGATGTGATCCATTGGTGTGCCTAAGCTCATAGCATAAATTGGAGGGCCAGTTTTTAAACCCATTTTAGCCGGCATGGTGATGTACCACTTGGGAGGCTGAGGCAGGACCAGCCTGGACTGCAAAATGAGCTCAAGGCCAACCTGACCTGCATAGTGAAGCCCTGTCTCAAAGGGAAAAAAAAAAAAAAAAAACATTTTAGCTAACTTCAAAGTATGCTCTTTAGATATTGCACAATACTACTTCAGAGTTTTAAAAGACTAGAATGCGATGACTGATATCCCTGAACTGTTACTGACAGTAAAGACTTTGGAACAGTAAATACATGTATAAATAGTGCCTGATGGTCCAGATGACCGTTTTTACTCAGCAGTTGTTAATGGCTGTTGGTGTAACCACCAGATATTGGGTGAACAGCCTCCATAAGCACCCAAGACTGTCAGCTTCACAGGAAACACAGGTCTTACTAACAGCCTTTGTGTGTGTGTGTGTGTGTGTGTGTGTGTGTGTGTGTGTGTGTGTGTGATTGATATTTTATTTCTCTAAGTTGTCTAGGCTGGCCTCAAACTTGGGATCCTCCTGCTTTACTTGTCAAATAGCTGGAAATACAAGTGTGTGCCGTCAAGCTAGGCAAGAGCCTAATTTATACAGTGTGCTTAGAAAAATGATTTTTGAATATGGCTCAAGAGTCATGAACTTCATGGGTGACATGTTCATTTCCTTACTTTATGTCTATTTTCTATGTCCTAGGTACTTTTAAACTCAATACAGATGCTGCAGAATTCATTCCCCAGGACAGAAAAAATTCTGGTCTAACTTGTGGAACTCAAAGAAGGCTAGACTCTAGTAGAATTGGCAGAAGAAATTACAGTACATCACCTCCTTGTCACCTCTCCAGGCAGGTCCCTTATGATGACATCTCTGCCGTTCATCAGTACAGTTATCCTTCTGGAAGCAAACCTAAGAGTCAGCAGACTTTTTTCCAGTCTTCTGCTTCTAACAAATCCTTTAAGAACCATGGCTTTCAGTGTCAACCTTGGCAAAAATTGAGGAATGAAAAGCACCATATCAGAGTCAAGAAAGCACAGGGACTCACTGACCACACCTCAGATGTAGCTAGCTTAGAAAATATGGCAAGATCAGAAAGTGGGACAAATCTCAGAGAGCACAGTCCTTCTGAGAGTGAAAAAGAAGTTATTGGCGCCGATCCCAGGGGAGCAAAACCCAAAAAAGCAGCACAGGTTGTATACAGCTATGGTCGAGGACCAAAAGTTAAGGGAAAACTCAAATGTGAATGGGGTAACAAAATGACTGCAAAACCTGAGGATGCGGGACCTGAGAATATCAAACCTGTGGGTGTTTCCCACCCTGACTCCTCAGATGCATCCTGTAGAAAAGGAGGACTGGATGGGGGTGGAGCCCGACGAAATGAGCAGAGGAGATGCCCACAGAAGAGGCCTCCTTGGGAAGTGGAAGGGGCCAGGCCACGACCAGGCAGGAATCCACCAAAGCAGGAGGGCCAGCGACAGGTGAATACAGGACCCAGAAACAACATGGCTTCCATTCCAAAGGACAGTATTAGCGAGAGAGCAGCACAATCTGCCCGTGACAGTGAGAATTTGGCAGTTATCAACAAGTCGTCCAGAAGAGTTGACCAAGAGAAAAATGTTGTAAGGAGGCAGGATCCTCCGGTGGTCTCTCCTTTCCCCCGAGGCAAACAGAACCATGTGCTAAAGAACATGGAAACGCATACAGGTAAACTAACCTAGATGGATGGAATTAAATTTTTGGATACTAATTTTATGTAATGTATTTACACAGTTTAGAAACCAGAAAGTATGAAATGGTACACAGTGAAAAATCTGTGTCTTAACTCCTCATCTGCCTGGGTTTTCTCTCTCTGCTGTTGTTCTTCTTCCGGTAGGTAAACACTGACTTGTTTTAAATCTATCATGAGCAAATACCAATGAAGATTTTGTTCTCAAATAAGGATGTTGTAAGGGCTTTTAGAATCGCAGGTATAGGGGTAGAGATACATGATTACAAGATTTCTTTGAGTTGTGAAAGCAGAACTGAGGGTGGAAACATCCGCGCTGCCTCTGGGCTTCCCAGCGGTGTCATCTTGTTGGCCACACCTTGTCTGCTCAGTGCAGCGGTTCCTAACTATCTCATGTCTTTTTAATTCCAGTTTGTGTCTTGCACCACTGTCATTCAGCAGCCTATCTTATTTTATTTTATTTTATTTCACATTGTTTTATTGCTACTGGTCACTGGACTCAGATCCTCGGCACTGAGCTACATTCCCAGTCCATGTATTTATTTATTTTTTAAATTAGCAGTAGTGGGGATTGAACCTAGAATCTGTGTAAACTATATCTTCCACCCATTTTGTTTTTTCTTTTGAAACAGGGTCTCCCTAAGTCACTAACTGGGCTTAAATTTGCAATCTGCCTACATCATCCTCTCTAACACTGGTACCACACATACCTTTTTTAAAAACTTTTTATTTTATTGGCACATTTTAGATGTGCATAGTGATAGTATCATAGGGAATTTATACCTGTACATGATGTTTCTTGCTGCTGCTTTTTTTCCCTTCCCTCCAACCCCTCTTTCCTTCTTTTTTTACATCAGAAACATTTAGAACTCTCATTCCTCTGTTTCCGTTTATTGGTCCTCATCCCTAGCAGAGTCTGGCTTCTGCCATAAGTCTGCTATCTCGGTCTCCACCACTGGGTTCCCTGTGTTCTGATTGTTCTGTCTTTTCATACTGTTCCATGTAGTTCCCTCTCGTAGAGGTCCTACCACTCAGTTTACTATTGAATTCTTCATCTTTCAATGCTGTGTTACCGGTCAGGGCTTTAGCTCAGTGGCACAGCACCTGCCTGGCAAGCCTGAGGTCCTGAGTTCAGTTCCTAGTACCAAAGAAAAAAGCTGGTTTACTGACACATTTAGAAACTTTTTCACCATTATAGATAGCATTGATTTATCACTTACGTATGCATCTCTTGTGTGCTTCTGTTTCAGAATTTTCTTCATAGTTTATATGTTACTGCCTCCACTAGTCTGTAAGCCAGTTAAAAGCAGATGCTGTATCTTTCATTTCTTTTTGTAATTTTTGCTACCTAACACATCTCCTAGAGCATAATAGCTACACAGTTCTGTTAAACAGTTCATACTTGCCTTGAACTGAAGATTTCTTTATTACTTTGTAGGGGGTTTGTTTTTGTAGTACTGGGTATTAAACCCAGGACTTCCTATAACTGAGCTATATTTCCAACCCTTGTTTAAAAATATTTTTTTCTTAATTTGTTGAGACAGGATCTTACTATGTATTTCAGACTGGCCTTGAACTCACTGTGTAGCCTAGGGTGGCCTCACACTCACAGTGATCCTCTTGCCTCAGCCTCCCAAATGCTGAGACTACAGGTGTGCAAAACCATGCCCAGCTAATAAACTTTCAGAATTGAGATAGGGTCTCCCTGTGTTTCAAGCTGGCCTTGAATTTGCAGTCCTCCTGGTTCAGCCTCAGAGTGCTGAAATTACAGTCATGCACTCCCATGACCAGCTTAAGTAAACTTTTTTGAATAGTGGTCTCCAGCCTCAGTTGGCTTTCAATATTCTTCATTTCCCCTTAGGTGATATTGATCAGCTTTTCTTCCCATTTTCATCTAAGATTGTTCCAGGCATTCTCCAGTCTTTCTCAAACCTTCCTAACATTCATCTCTGTAAATCTTGGTAGTCTTTCTTGCTTCCTACTTCACTGAGAAAGGGAAACCATTAGGCAGATATTCTTAACATTGTATTCCTTCTATGCAAACTCAGACCTCTGTGCTTACCCTTAAATTTCTTTGAGATTTTCTTTCACTAACATTTTCACATCTACTCTTCCAACTTCTCAGCCTGAAGTTCTTCCCAAGTGGACCCTGCCCTCACAAGGATAACTTGCCTGCTGCATGGCTTCTCCAGTAGTTTGCTCTCCTTCCACTCCAGCCTCATCAAGAGTTGTCCATTCTATTCCTCCCTCTACATTTCGATTCATTTCTGTGTCTTCTGCTCTCATCACTACTTGATCCAGTGAGCTATTGATAATGTCATGAACAGCTTCCTATGTGCCACACCCATTGGACAGATGGATTTCAATCCTTGTTATCCCAGACCTCCCTTTGAGTTTGACACAGAAGGAGTCTTTCCTGAAGTGTGACTTTCTCTGACTCCTTTGACAACTCCAAGTCTTCTTGGTCTCACTGTGCAGTTCAGGCTGGCCTTGAGCTGACTTTGTAGCCCAGGCTGGTCTTAAACTTGCAACGATCCCCTGTGTCAGCCTCCTGAATGCTGGGATTACAGACATGTGCCACCACACCTGACTTGTTTTTCCTCTGGGTAATGTTTCCTTGGGTTTTATCTCAGCCCTTTGTTTTTCTCATTTGATAATGATCTCATTGGAAAATTTCAGTCACTTTCCATGCTTTTAACTGCTGCTTTAGTGCCGTGCTGATTTTTTTTAAATCAAATTTTATTTAGCATATCTGGAGTTTTTCTGTTTTTTTGTGGGGGAGGCTGTTTGTTTTGTTTGTACCAAGGATCAAATTCACAACATCAAAACCTGGCACTTGCCAGGTGGGCTCATACACTGCTAAGCTAAACCCCCGTCCCTACTGTGTTGATTTCTAACCCTTTCTCTGTAGACCATAAGTTTTGCCACAAGCTTTAGATTTAGATATACACAAGTATGACATACTTTGTAATCAGTAAGAGTAACTTGAACATGTTGACCATACTTATATTGGATTAGTTGTTTGTTTGGGTTTGTGTGTGTGTATTCTTTTTTTTTTTTTTTTTTGTACCAGGGATTGAACTCACTATCTAGTGCTTGCCAGGCAGGCACTTATGCCACTGAGCTAAATCCCCAGCTGGCTTGGGTTAGCTTTTGAGGGAAGACGCAGTGGGAAATAAACATAGGGCCTTCACTGAGCTACATGTCAAGCCCTTTTTTAGTTGTATAGTTTGTTTGGTTTACATTTTAAAGACAGGGTCTCACCAAGTTGCTAATTGACCAGGCAGGGTTTAAATTTACCATCCTCTTGCTTAGGCTTTTCAGAGACTGAGATTGTAGACATGTTCCACATCTGGCTTGGGTTAGCTTTTTTTAGAAAACAGCTAACTTAATTTTATTTATTTTTCTGGCACTGGGAATCGAACTCATGACCTTGTGCTTCCCAGGCAGGTGCTATGTCACTGAGCTGTGTTCTCAGCCCATCATTAGTTTTAATGAAGTAACACCAAATTTCTCTGTTAGATAACTTACTTTTACTTCCAACACCTCGATATAATCAGCTTTATCTTTTTGTTCTATTTTCTTACAGAAATTTTTTAATGCTCATATTTACATAGTTGGAATCACATAATTTTCGTCTTTTTTTTTTTTTTCTGTCAACTGGAAGCATAGAGTTTGCACAGTCATGACAAAAATGATAGGGAAGTCCTACAAGGAAAGTATACAGGGATTCAAAAAGAACCTGTGGTCAGGACAGGGTTGTGACCTAGCAAGACAGGAATCTTGGATCTGAAACTCGACACCTTATCAACAGAGAGCCATTCTGGATACTACCAGATTTTGCATGTTAGGCATGTTTTGATAAAACTGAAAGGAAGAGTAAATATTGTCTGTGAAAGACTCATACTGTTTCTCTGATCTTTCTAGAACCTTTTATGTTTTGGTTTATTTGTTGTCATTCATTTAAACAAGAAATAGTATTGGGTGCCTGCTATGTCCCAGGCCACTATAGTAAAAATCTCTACCCTCAAGGAATATACATTTTGTGTATAAATAAGATAAAATAAGTAAAACATAAGTAGCTCTCACATAGTCTTTATGTTGTTATGGAAAATGCCGTGTGGGAGAAGGGTAGGGAATGCTGAGGTAGTGGGCTGCAAATTTCAAAGTGTGCCCAGGGAATGCCTCACGAGAAGGTTATTTGCAGTGGGGGTGGGATTGGAAACTAAACTCAAATCTTTAGCACTGTGCTACATCCCCAACTACTTATTATTTATTTATTTTTAATTTTGAGGCAAGATCTCACCAAGTGGCTAAATTGCCCAAGTTGAACTTGTCTCTTGCCTTATACCCCAGAGTGCTGGGATTACAGATTGGGGGGTGGGGGGCGTATGATCCATGGCAGTCACACCTTGAGTAAACATGGAAGAGGGTGCAGGGTAGTGCTGCGCTGCCCTTCTAGGGAAAAGCCTTGTTGGTGGAAGAACTGTCAAGTGCAAAGACTGACAGGAACCTCCTTGCCATTTGAGGAGTAGGGAAGGCTGGTGTGGTCTCAGATTGGTGACCGAGGGGCATAGGATTGGCAATGGAGGCTCAAGCTTGGTGGCTACTGACTTCAGGGGTAAGAGCCACTGGCAAGTTCTGAGTGGAGGTGTGCCATCATCTCATTTGCATTTTAACAGGCTGTCTGGCTGTTGTGGGCAGAAGAAGTAGGAAGACTAGTAAGGAAGCTGTTTTAGTAATTCAGGTGATCTGAAAACGGCTTAGACCATTGTGAGGAACAGCAGAGGTTGGATTCTGGGTATATGTTGAAGGTACAGCCAACAAAATTTGCTGACATAATACGAGAGGTGAAAAAGAAAACCTTTAGCAGTAATTCATGGGTTTTTCAAAGCTGGCAGGCGTCACCACAGTGCTGTATATGCATCAGAATGGTCATATTTTACTGCAACTGCGCTGTAAAACAACACAAAACAATATTATGAGGCTGAGGCAAAAGGATTGCTGTATGTTCAAGGTCAGCCTGGGCTACAAAGTGAGTTCAAGGCTAGACTGAACTGCATAGTGAAATTCTGTCTCAAAAAGAAAGACAAAGCAAACAAACAAAAAACCCCACAATATTTATTAACAAGCAATAAACTTAATGAATAAGAGACACTAAAATTTAGAAGACAGTCTTTAGATTTAAAAAATGAAAGCAATAGAAGGTTGCTTTGTTAAATACCTTCATTTTGTTTCTTTGTTTTCTGCAGTGCTGGAGTCAAAACCAGGGCTTTGTACATGATAGGCAAATTTTTTACAACCAGCCACACTAAATCCCCACCCCACCTCTCTTATTTTTCTGTCATTTACTTGTAACATAATTCTGTTCTACAAGGGTCAGTAACGAAATTCGCCACAATTAGAATTCTGTCCAGTTGTCTCAAACTTCTTTCTGAAGAATTGCTACTTATTTAACTTGCTCCACCAGAATCTTCCTTGTGCAACATTAAACGGGTAGAAAATATATTTAGGCTGTGGGTAGAGCTCAGTGGTTAAGCACTTGCCTAGCATTTGCAATGTCCTAGGATCAATCCCAGTATCAAAAAAATTTATATGCTACATAAAAATATTATATACAAAATTATATGTAAAAGTATTATGTATGTATTTAACTTTGTGTTAGAAGTAAATGACATAGAAAAATAAGAGAAATGGACTGGGGATTTAGCTCAGTTGTAATTTGCCTAGCATGCACAAACCTCTGATTTTGACCCCCAGCACTGCAAAAAAAAACAAAAAACAAAAAACATTTAACAAAGCAATCTTCTATTGTTACTCAGAGATGTTAACCTGTGTAGAGAAGAACAACCTTGCTTTTAAGACAGAGCTAGTTAACTTTTATGATAGAATTCATGATGTGTTCATCTGTTACCAAAGCAGGGAGAGTTCCTGTTAATTAGCCACACAAAATATGTCTTTTTCAGGTTTTTTTCCTAGGGGCAAGGAGGCATTCCAGAAACTTTTCGTGAAATCTTCAACTTTTAGGAAAAGAAGTTACAAAGCAAAGTAGATATCACTGATTTATTCCTTAATCCCTTAATTCAACAACAAAAAAATTTTTTTAAAACAAGATCTCTCACTGTGCAATTCAGGCTTGAACTCATTATGTAGCCCAGGCTGGCCCTACAGGGCCTCAGCCTGCCCCAGTGTCCCCACTGCTGGGTTTATAGGAATGTGCCACCACGTCCAATTCAACAAGTTTGGATTGAGCACCCAGTATGTTCCAGACATTGGAAAAACACTACATTAAGCAAGGTAGATGTGGCCCTGTCTCTGCTCGTGGAACTTAACAATCTCAAAATGTTCTGTGTTTTTTTTATATTAAATTGACCAGAAAATAATCTTGGAGAGCCAGGATTATGGAGTAATAGTGAACTTTTGAGTTAGCTGGTGGTACAGTTTAATTTGACCTTCACATTTTTAGTTATGTGATCTTGGGCAAATGTTCTCTTTACTTTGAGCCTCAATTTCCTCACCTATAAAATAGTACATATATTGTAGCCCTGTTAAGATTAAATAGTGCATATAAAATACTTTAGGACAGTGCTTTATATGTTGTATTTAAGCTTATTTTAGTCTTTTACTTATTTTGACCTGAAAATAAATAGTAGTATTATAAACTAAATGCTAAAAGTATGTACTCAAAAAAATATTCACAACCCCCCACCTTGAGAGTACCTGGTTATATAACAATCTAGAAGACTGCTTCATTTGATTTGAGGTAAAAATCTGAAAGTGAGTGAAGGTGTTTCTTGAGGAACAAACTTGGGAAGGTTTATCGGGTCTTGTTTTGTTTGCACAGCATCTCACTGTGTTGACGAGGCTGGTCTCAAAGTCCTGAGTCCAAGTGACCCTGATATCTTAGCCTCCCAAGTGCTAGGGCTAAAGGCATGTGCCACTGCCCCTGGCTTCACATGGAAGATTCCTGAGATGCCGCACACTGTTCTCTCTCAGCAGTGGTGAACTCCTCAAACCAGGGACTGCATCTCCTTTAGTCTGGTAACCCTAGCGTGGAATTTGTGGTAGGTACCAATCATATCTTTATTTAGTGAATGATCAAAAACTTTAAAGGAGGAAAAAAAACTTTCAGGACAACACCTGGAACCATCTCGTCACCCATGGGTGGTTGGAACTGGTCCAAGGTTAGGCTTCTTTACAGCTGATCTCTGCAGTTCCATGACAGATTCATGGATTTGGTGCATTCAGATTTTTACTACCGTGTCCCGGGGTGCTCAGGGGCACGTGGCTACCCTGGTATCTTCCTGGTCAGAGTCTTGGGATGTTTCTTGAATTATAAGAATCCCCAGCTAAATATCTCCTTCCTAAGTCTGCCTCGGCACATTCCTGCCCTTTCTTGGCCTCACCATCTGAATAGCAACTTTACTCCCAAGCCTTTCAATTCTCTCTTCAGACTTTTCTCCCTAAGGACTTGTTGCTCCTTTGTTAACTGAAGTGAGGAGTGGTTTTCTGTGTTTGAGTTTATCTTGCAGTTTTGTTTTTTAAACAGGTTCTCTAATTGAACAGCTAACTACAGAAAAATATGAGTGCATGGTGTGCTGCGAGTTGGTTCGAGTCACGGCGCCGGTGTGGAGCTGTCAGAGCTGTTACCATGTGTTTCACCTGAACTGCATCAAGAAATGGGCACGGTCTCCAGCATCTCAAGCGGGTCAGTTATTTCTAAGCGGTTATTCTCACCTATTTGATATGTTTAACTTATAAGCCTAGCTTTTAAAAATACTAATTCTAATTCTGCCAGGTATCGTAGCAAACCCCTGCAATCCCAGCACTAGGGAAGCTGAGGCAGGAGGAGCACTACAAGTTAGAGGCCAGCATGAGCTCCATAGTGAGACTAGCCTAACTGCACAGCAAGACCCTGTCTCAAAAAACAAACAAAACCAATTTTTCTTACATAGTTTATCTGCAGGGAGAATATGTTGCCTTGGTCATGTTTCAGGTGACCAGAGTTAAGCTATTGATCTTTTTTTTTTTCTTTTTGTCTGTCCGATTCTGGAGAGCTATTGATCTTAAAACTCCTGAGCATAGCAATGATAAAATATTTAGGGTATTATAAAATTGATCCTTACTATTATAAATGATAGCTTTTATCCAAGTAACACCTTGTATTTATTGTATAGTTTGCTTTAGAAATTTATACAAAGCAACTATTTAATTTACCTTCCTTCACTAGAGTTGGTTTTGCCTTTCACGTATCTTCTGCGTAGTTTATTAGGGACTTTTCTCATTGAATTGTGGATCTCTAATTTAAAACATTTATATTTTCTTGCATGTATTTAAATAATTTATCTTATGAACCATATATCTACTTGATTCATGGTATCTGAAAATCCTCATAAATGTAATCTCAAGTGTCATATTTAAGCAAAGCATTCACTATTATGAATTTGTTTCTTCCATGTCTGAGATATTTTAACATTGAAATTACTACAGTTTCTTCAATAATGTGGTTTTCTATAGATTTAAAAAAATGACTTTTTTTTTTGAGACAAGACGTCCCCTTATGGCCCAAGCTGTTCCTGGTAGCATATTTGGAGGTTCTAGCAGGGGATGCTGCTATTCATATTCCCTTGACTGAGGAAATGGTCCCCTTCTATAGGCGAAGGTCATCCTCTGTAACCACAGCCTCAGAGGGATGCGCATGGAGCAGTGAGGGAGGAAGGAGACCCTCACGGAGCCAGCCAGATTAGCAGAACCAGCCCTAAATAGAGGGCACACTTTGCAGCCAGACTGCCTTCACATCCCCAAATTGGTCCTGAAGACTCATAGGTTCAGTTGATCTCTTATCTCAGCCTCCTAAGTAGCTGAGACTGTAGGCATGGGCTACTATGTCCTACTTAAGTTTAAAATTAGTTTTTAAATTTTTTAAACTTTTCGGTGGTGCTGGGGATAGAACCACTGGCTTTGCATATACTAGACAAGCCTCTGCCACCAAGCCATATCCCCAGCCCTAAATTTTCAAGTTATTTGTGTTTTCCTTTTGGGAAACCCTGGGGATTGAATCCAGCACCATGTGCATGCTAAGTACATACTCTGCAACTAAGCTCCTTGTGCTTTTGAAAGAAAATTTATTTGGTTTACTCTCATTTTTTTGACAGATGGCCAGAGTGGTTGGAGGTGTCCTGCCTGCCAGAATGTTTCTGCACATGTTCCTAATACCTACACTTGTTTCTGTGGTAAGTTTGTTTATGTACACACAGAGTGCCTTATTTCTGTTTTTCTCTCTCTCTTTCTTTCTTTCTTTTCCCTGTCTTTTCTTGAGAGGTTTCACTATATAGTCCAGGCTGGTCTCAAACTCACAAAATCCTCCTGCCTTAGCCTCCCAGGTGCTGGGATTACTGAAGTAAGCCACCATGCCTGGGTCAAACTATCTTACTTCATACATTGTATCTCAGTTCTCAGTCCAAGAGAGTGGTCTGCTGGGCTTGTTATTGGAAGTTACTATTCAGACTTCCAAAGTATGAGTTGATAAGACCATTTTCATGGATCTATCACAAGCTTTGCACTTTTTGACAGGTTGCTTGTTAGGTGGGCCTTCCCATTGTGCACCAGGCTCACGTGCCTTCTGAGCTGAGCTGAGGTGCTGGTCTTTTTGGTCCTAACTTAAGACTAGAACTACCCAGGCAGTAGAGGTACATATTAACATGCATTCCCCTCACCCTGACAGTAACAGTTTTGATATTCTAGATTTGAACAGTGGAAGTTAAGATAGTGTTTTTTTTTTTTAATCCAAGAAATAAAGTCGTTTATCTTTGTAATAAAGAGAGAAGGCCAGACGTGGTGGCTCACGCCTGTAATCCCAGCACTCGGGAGGCTGAGGCAGGAGTATCGTTTCAAGTTTGAGACTAGCCTGGGCTACAAAGTGAGCTCAGGACCAGCCTGAACTGCATAGAGAGACCCTGTCTCAAAAAGACAAAAAAAAAAGAGAGAGAGAGAGAAATTTTCTGTAAGCTAAAACTATAAACTATCCAAGTAGCCTCCTCCTTTATAGAATACTTCTTCCTGTTTTTGAATAGCTCATTTCCTCCTATGTAGTAGGAAAAAAGCTTTCTTTGATCCAGATACTCATTCCTAGTGCTAGTTTATTTCCTGTCTTTTTTTTTTTTTTTCCCTTCCTGATTTTTAATGCTTGGCTTTCTATATCTGCCTAGTTGATTTTTCATATTTTATTTCTTACTGTTTGTTAATGCTGCTGCATTTTTGCTGTATCCTATTTCCTTAGGGAAACCATGTTCAGAAGTTTTCAGTAATCCCTTCCTGACCACATCTAGGGCTGATTTATAAAATCTTAACTCTTTGGCAGTGTGACCATTGACACTTTGACATTCCCTTCTCAACATAAATAGCTCTTCTCTTTCTGTAAGCTCTCCTTATTTTTCTAACCAATTTGTTCATATTTCTCCTTTCTCATCATTTAAATAGCAGTTTTTACCAAGAGTTTTTGACTGTCAACTCTTGATCTCTGTATTTCCTTGAGTGTACTGTTGCAAAGGCAGCATGAAACTTGAAACAAGAGGTCAATTAAAAATTGGAGTCGCGTATGGTGGCACACATCTGTAACTGTAGAACTGGGGAGGCTGAGGCAAGAGGGTCATTGCAAATTCAAGGCCAGCCTGGAATATGAAGTGAGTTCAAAAGGCCAGCCTGAATTACATAGGGAGGCCTTACCTCAAACAGCCAAAGGGAAGGTGGGCAATATGGAAGTGGCACAATATCAAGGTTTATAATTACCTTATTTTATTATAGTATTTATTTATTTTTGTCTTTTTGAGACAGGGTCTCACTATACAGTTCAGGCTGGCCTTGAGCTCACTTTGTAGCCCAGGCTGGTCATAAACTTGCAACAATCTGCCTGCCTCAGCCTCCAGACTGCTGGGATTACAGGAGTGCACCACCATGCTTGACTTGATTACCTTATTTTAAAGGGATTTTAGGCACAAGTACCACTGTGGAATTAAAAATCTCATTGGAGGTTTCACTGACAAATTAGATTAGAAACCCTAAGAAGGCATAAGAATGTGCAGCAAAGGTCAAAATGATGTACGAGAGAGAAAATGATGTGGAAATGTAAACTATGGCTTTATTTACCTGATGACTTTGCCCTTCACAATTCTTCAAGATTATTAATGTGTTTTTATTGAGAATTTGCTATTGTACTGTGAAAAAAATAGAAATAGACCACTTATTGATTCTCCAGACCTTACAGTTGTTATAACTCAGTTAACTTGACATTGCACTGGGAGCTGTGAAGTGGTGTGGGAGATCTTTGGGATGGGCTAGCTAAATGATTAAGGAAAGCTTTTATGAAAGGTATGATTTGACTGGGCTTGAAAACTGGGTAGGCAGGAAGGACTTATTTATTTATAGAATGATATGAGCAGAAATTCAAAACTAAGAAGGTTTGCAATCTTTTGGAAAAAGGAGGAGTATCAGTTTATAGACCCTAGGATCTATGGGGGTGGGAGAGTAAGAGAAGACTGGAAAGGTGGCCCTTTGGGCTGCAGGAAGCCACTGAAGGCATCAGTTTTATGGAGGTGAGTTGGTGGTTAAGCAGTTTGGAAACTTACCATAATCCAGATGAAGAGTAATAATAATCTACAGTGAGTGGTATAGAAAGGAAAAAGTAAAAGTTTCTAAGGTAAATAAACATTAGTAACAATTCCCATGTGTTAGGAATAATTCCTGTGTGTTGGGAAAGGGAGGAACCCAAATGTGACTCCATAGTTCCATGCTCAATGAAATATGATACCGGGGAAAAGAATAGAGCAAAAAGAACTAGGCTTAGAGAGAAGAGAGAGAGAGAGAGTTGTTTAAGGGCAGGTGGAAGTATTTGAAGAGGGTAGAATTTAAGGATGGTAGTTGCAGTTGAGAGGACCTAGTAGATACAATGGTAAGGAGTGAGAAGAGGGTGTCAGGCAGACCCCTGACAGAGAAGACAAAACAATAGCAGCAACAAAAACTGTCATTCTGACTAAGAGAGATAGGACCCCTGAAGGATGCTAGGGCAAAACCAGGGCACTATATCTGAGAGAAAAAGCCCAGCAGCAACAGGGCAGCACTTGTGATAGTCAGGAGGTGGAAGTTTGGCCAGCATGAAGCAGCGGAGTAATAGGAGGGAAGATGGGTTGAGACCCTCTGCAAGGAGGATGGCGGGGGTGTGACTAAGTAGAAACATGAAAAGAAAAAAAGGAGTCAGTAGTTTGTGTAGGTTCTGGGTGTCTGCCTCTGACAGTGCTGGTGTTACTGACCCACACGGAAGAAGGAGGGGTTCTAGAAGGAAGGTACAAACTGTGACTGTAGGTGAGTCCAGGGGTGCCTGAAACCTCAAGCAGATGTTCAGAAGACCACTGGACACATAGGAGGACAGCAGGGGTTTAGAAAAGGCAGAAAACGCCGAGTCAGAGTTTCTAAAAGAAACAGTAAAGAGGACAAGCAGCGGCCTACTGGGGATAGCTGTCATTTCGTGTATAAATTACCCAAGTGAGGATGAATTCTTCAAGAGTAAGGAGGAGTCCTGGGCCTTGAATTTTATTCCTCTTTCTGCTGAGTCCAAGGAAGATGCCCAGTAAAGATTTGCAGAGCATTATTATAAAATTATAGTCCTTTTATGTATTTACAGCTGTAGAGTGGGCAAGTTCCTGCTATACAGGGGATTTGTGTTTGTTCAGTCTTACAGAAAACCTCCTCCCCTTTAACCCAGTAGTTTTCTTTCCTGATTTCTTCCTGACCCTTATCTCAGATACTTTTCAATCCAGGGGTTTGATCTAGTAGGTGTTTGTCTTAAATTAAATGTGTCAATTAGTCAGAATGGCATTTTCATAGGTGAAATGACTGTCTTCCCTAGGTAATCTGAAATTTGTAACTTAGCATGCTTGGGGAAGCTTTTTGTTTTGCTTTTGCTTTTCTTTCTTTCTTTCTTTCTTTCTTTCTTTCTTTCTTTCTTTCTTTCTTTCTTTCTTTTTTTAATTGGTACCAGGAATCAAAATCAGGACCTCACACTTGCCAGGCAGGCACTGTGCTGCTGAGTTATATCCCTGATTAGTTTTTCTTTTTTGAGACAGGATTTCACCATGTAGTTCAGGCTGACTTTGAACTCACTGTGTGTTCAGGCTGGCCTTAAACTCACAGAAATCCTGCCTCAGCCTCCTAAGTGCTAGAATTACAGATGTGCACCACCATGCCTAGCTGAAAGCTTTTGATGAGTAGCATTATGTGTACTTTTTTGTTTTAAGATGTGAGATAATGCACTTGTTGAACTAATGAAAACCACACTTAAATTTCATGCTAGCTAGCTATATACTGTACTATTTCATTAAAGTCAGGAATATGGTTGACAAGCCTGGTGGCACATGCCTGTAATCCCAGCACTCAGGAGGCTGAGGCAGTTCGATAACTGAGTTCAAGGCCAGCCTGGACTACACAGTGAGTTCAAGGCTAACTTGAACTGCATAGTGAAACCCTGTCTCAAAAAAAAAAAAATATGGTTGAAATTGATAGCATTGACATTGATCTCATCTCTTTTAGGCAAGGTGAAGAATCCTGAATGGAGCAGAAATGAAATTCCACATAGTTGTGGTGAGGTCTGTAGAAGGAAACAGCCTGGTCAGGACTGCCCACATTCCTGTAACCTGTAAGTTGGGAAATTGAACTTCTGGGGATTCCTAGTGGACATGCTTTGCTGGTGGGTATATACATACACCTAATTGGTTAGCATGTGACAGTACAGGGTGGAGCTTGATGTGGTACCTGTTGTAGTCAGGGATTGCACATAGAATAATTACATGCAGGACAGAGAACTTATAATGGTATTTGATGATACTCACCCAGAGTTAAATACAAGAAAATGCAGGAAGTCTGTCCACAACATTTTAAGACCTAGAAAATCCAGCTGACAGCCTGGATCCCACAGCAGTGTCCTACACGAGTCCAGATGAAAATCTGGAACCCATGACAGTGCCTCCCACAAATCCAGCTGGAGGTCTAGAGCCCATGATAATGACTCATGCAAGTCTGTTTTACGGATCTGGACTGGGAAGGTCTAGCGGTCGGCGGTAAAAACTAGGAAGTCTATGCCAGCGGGTAAAGGATCTGTGCCAGTAGGTTGAGGGTTCTACACTGGAGCCAAGAAGTGACACTCAAGATGAGGACCAGGGCTCCCCTGAAAAGGACCATCCTCGGCGATAATAAGGACCCAAGCTCCTCTGAAAATGAGAACAGTTGAGTACATGCCAGGAAGCCAGCATGACAAGCTTCTCCTTGAGATTAAACAGCACATACCTTCCCCTCTGGAGCCAGGAAGTGATGCTCAGTGTAAGGACCAGAGCTCCCCCAAACTCTCAGCGACAAGGTCCCGAGCTCCTCTGATGATAATGGCCAAATTCATGTAGGAGAAGCTAGCCATGGCAAGCTCCTCCAGGAGAACCAGCAGCTCCAAACAGTGACACTTAGGAGAATACACTACACCCTACTCTTCCTCTCCACATCTCCATTTATGCTAGCAGTTTTCCTCAGGTGGGCCATCTACACTCAGCACCATGTTGGTTTAGTTCAGCTGGTGTTAGGGTGACCACCAGTTTTTAATCCATAACAGTACCATTTACTGAGCATTATTCTGTACCAGCACTCTGCATGAGTTAATTTGTTGAATCCTTACCACAATCAAGTGATACGTATTTATTATCTCCATTTTATACTTGAGGCTCAATGGCCAACCATCTTGCCTAGGTCAGTGTTAGGCCGCGGTGGGGCTAGGATTTCCAAAGACAGCCCTCTTTTCACTGTATTACATTGCAGGCTTTTAAAAGGAAATGGACTTACGTATTTTATCTCCCAGTGACAGACAAGTCCAAGAGAGTATATGGGTCGGCCTTTGGTGTGGAGGGAAAGGCAGTTGTGTAGCATTCTTCGGACAGTATTTTTAAGGTGTCAGTCCTTTACCTCTTAATAAATATAGCCATCTTTAGAAAGTATCCATTTCTGCTTTTAAATAATAAGAGAAATATAGTCCTAAAGAAATAATTGGTCAGTTACAAATAAATTTCTTCAGACTTTAACCTCAGACAAAGATTAAAATTTTGGGTTTGAGTTGTATGACCTAGTGCATGTTATGTAACTTCTTTAAGCATGAATTTATACATCTATAAAATAGTAATGTGAATAATATTACTTCTTTTATAAAAATTAAATGAATGCATCTAGGAATCTTGATACAGAATCTTTCAAGTGGTCAAAAAATGGTATTTCTAGGGGCTGGGGATTTAGCTCAGCGGCATAAGTGCCTGCCTTGCAAGCAAGCAGTTGTGAGTTCAATCCCTGGTACCAATAAAAAAGAAAAAGACAAAAAAAAAAAAATGGTATTTCTTGCTTTGTTACCCAATCCAAGAGCAAAGCAGATACAAGAGTGTTATCTCAGTGCTTGTGTTGCATGGAGCTGGGGTAAATATTTGACCTGGGCCTGTTACAAGGTTAAGTGGTAGTGGTGCCAACAAACAGCCAATGGGCACAGCTGTTTCAGACTGGACTAAGGAGTGTGGCGTTGGACTCGCTGAGCAGTCAGCTGCCTCCTTTTGGTTGACTCTTTCCTTACGGACCCATTTCCTAAATGACCACTTTTTCACTAGTGGGTTTTTTTTTTTTTTTTTTTTTTTTTTTGTTTTTTTTTTTTTTGGTGCCAGGCATCGAACTCAAAACTGTGCGCTTGCAAGGCAGGCACTTATGCCGCTGAGCTAAATCCCTAGGCCCCTACTACTGGGCATTTTTATGACTACCAGATGACATCAGAAGTCATGCGGATTAGGTGGTAAACCTCTTGACTAAAGGAATGAGTACATTATGACCTTTGTGTCTCTAGAAATCCTGTGCTTGGCCTAGAAACTGCTTTTACTTCTGTCAGGACTCTAGAGCCTGCTAAAGCTCATTCCTCAATAGTATTTTCCAGGTCTCAGACAAAGATTTGTGTGTCTCCTACATACCAAGACTCAGAAGCTACAGTTGGCCTCTTCCTCCATTTTGGATTATCCATAAGTCATAAAATGCTCTCAAGCACCAGTTCTCAATCCTAGCTGCATATTAGAAACAACTAGAAAACATTTTAAAACATCAGTATCCAGGCTCTATCTCAGCAATTCAGTCAGTGGCAGTGGATAAAACAATCGCAGTCTGTGGGAGTGGGTAAAACTCTTCAGGTATAGCCACATGTGATGGGACATGCTTGTAATCATTGCACACTGGGAGGCTGAGGCAGGAAGATTGCAAGTTCCTAGGCAACTTAACAAAATAGTGAGACTCTGTCCTAAAAAACAAGGGCTGGAAATGGAGCCCAGTGAGGGCTGCAGATCCAATCCCCAGTGCCCTGGCCTCACAGAGAAGGTTCTATATGTAGGGTGGATATGGAGCCCAGTGAGAGCTGCGGGTCCAATCCTAGTGCCCTGGCCTCACAGAGAAGGTTCTGTATGTAGGGCTGGAGATGTAGCCAGTGAGGGCAGCGGTTCCAGTCCCTAGTGCCCTGTCCTCACAGAGAAGGTTCTATATGTAGCCAGCATTGCAGACCATTGTGTAAGAGGCTAAGAAACTCGGGTTGAATTCCGAAGTTACAGAAATTCTCAGGGAGTTACCCAAACCTGCCCCACCGTTTATCCATCATTTAAAATTATTTAAATTGTATTATTTGTGCCAGGCATGGTGGCTCAGGTCTATAATCCCATCACCTAGGAGGGTGAAGCAAGAGGATCACTATAGGTTTGAGGCCAGCAAAGTTCAGGGCTTCTGGCCTGCACTTTATAGTGAGACCCTGCTTCAAAGACGGACAGATAGATAGATAGATAGATAGATAGATAGATAGATAGATAGACAGATATATAGATACACTGATTGATTGATTTACCTGGAGTGCTTGAACCTTGCCATATGAAATATAAACAAAGATAGATAGATAGACAGATAGATAGATAGATAGACTGATTGATTGATTTACCTGGAACGGTTGAACATGTGAAATATAAATAACTGTTGAATAATGACACTCACCTTTAAAGAGATGTGCCTAAATGTATATCTCAGAGACTTTTTGTCAAAAGAGGGACAAAAAAAAAAACAAGCTCTTGTTCCAATATTGTTTCGTGTTCAGTTTTAAGAGTTAATAGAGCTGGATTCAGGGTCACATATAAAGTTAAGAATCCCAAGCTGGACATGGTGGTGCCTACCTGGAAGCTCAGCATCATAGGAAGCTCAAGCAGGAAGGCTGCAAGTTAGTTCAAGCAGGAAGGCCTGGACAGCCTTAGCGACTTATGAGACCATGTCTCAAAATACAAAATAAAAAGGGCTGGGACTATTGCTCAGTGCCGAGACTTTGCATTAGTCCTTAGTATCATAATCATTATCATTGTCTCGGTCAGACTACATTATAGGCACCTGTGCTATGGTTTTTTAGAGGGGAGGGATTGCATAAAATTCTGTCACCCAAGGGATTTAGATTTGCCTCAGGTTCCCTTTTAATTTCCAAGGGATTATAACTTGCCATCTCTTAAAATTCCCTCTACAAAAAAAAATTGTAGAAGTTCCCAAACATATTTTTAAAGTAGTTGGGGGGGGAGGGGGGCTGGAGATTTAGCTCAGGAGCATAAACACCTGCCTAGCAAGCGTGGGGTGGCAGGTTCAATCCAGTACTAAAAAAAAAGAAAGAAAGACAGTATTGTATGGTTGCCTGGTTGTCTGCTCTGCAGAGGGCGTTGTTTATTTGAATTTACAAATTCTATTCTGTAAGGTTTTCTCCTCCTGGCTTCATTAATACAGTTCCTGTAAAGAGCATTCTGCTCAGAGACCTGAATAGACCCGCCCCCTTCCCTGGCTCCCTCAGTTGCTTACCACCATGCCCTACCGTGTCTCCTCACTGTTCCTGATGTACCCCCACTGGCTGGCCACTGCCTCACTAGCTGGGCAGGCCTAGTAGATTTCGGTTCTGTTGGCATGGAATCTGATCTCCTGTAGGACTCTTGGGCCTTCCACCATCACCTGAATGCCAGACTTTTTTCTCCCCCACAGACGGCTGCCAGTAGGCCAGTGTCATATTTGAAAATGTTATCAGTCCCAAATAAAACCAGTCTTTTGACTTGGGCTTTAGTTTTCTGGTTAAATGTCCTATGATGTCCTAAATAGTTTCATTACTTTGAATATTTGTTTTTCTTTTTTAGATGGGGCCTTACTTACATAGACCAGGCCGGTCCTGAAACTTGGATTCCATGTCTCAGCCTCAGTGTGCTGGGATTGTAGGTGTGCACCACCAGACCTGGCCTGATTGATTGTTCTCTTTTTGAAAGGCCTTGGACTGATGCGCTGAATCACAGCACCAACCTCCCTCCCTTCCTTAATCAAGTTATTATTTAGAAACAGACCCTTGGGAAGTTGTCCGCACAGGCTGCAACTTAGTTTTTTTTGTTTTTTTTTGACACAGTGTTGCTGTATAGTTCAATCTGGCCTGAACTATGTCATTACGTAGCCTGGCCTGGCCTTGCACTCATGGCAGTCCTCATGCCTCAGCCTCCAAGCTCCGAAGTGCTGTGAACACAGGCTTGCACCTCCATGTCCAACTGGGCTGAAGCTTTTAACCCTACATTTATTTGTTTTTGTGGTACTGGGGATTGAACCTAAGGCTATCACATTTAGGTACATCTGTAGCCCTTTTTTGATTTTTTTATTTTGAAATAGGGTTTTGCTAAGTGCTGAGCTTTAGAGAAATACTAAAACATGTAAGACCCAGTTGAGGCAGCTTTGTTTTGGTTTGGATAGATGGTATGATTTATTCACTGTAGCTTTTCTGTTTTTCAGTCTCTGCCATCCTGGACCCTGCCCACCCTGCCCTGCGTTTATGACTAAGACATGTGAATGTGGACGAACCAGGTAAAGTTAAAATTGTACTCTAAAGAAGACTTCAGTTTCCACATGCATGATTTACTTGTGAATTTTCAAAGCAAAAATTAATTAGTAGATATAGACAAGTAGTAAGTGTAATAAAATGATCCTGTGACAGTGGGTTGGTTCCAGGCGCCTGGGTGCTTAGTCCCTTCCACAAAATGGTTTAGTGTTTGCATATAACCTGCACGTATCCTCCTGTGTACTTTAAATCATCTCTACATTGCTCGTATTACCTAATACATGTAAATATCATGTAAATAGTCATTCAGTTATGTTGTTTAGGGAATAATCGCAAGAAAGAAGTCTTTACATGTTCAGCTGGATATAATTTTTTTAAAAAGTATCTGCTCTTGGTTGAATCTGTGGGTATAAAACTGACATGGAGGGCCAATTGTGGGACTGTTCTGCATTTATTTATGCCACTAGTCCTGTTTCACAACATTATAGTTGATTGAGAAGTTGTATGCACAGTGAGATTGTAAAATTACCCATTCAGTGAAATTCCAAAGTGACAAGAATTTTCTTAATCTTCTAATGGATAGCAAAACCAGGAGGTGAGCCTAGGCTTAATAAGGTCCAGGAGGCAGGTACAGTTTTCTCTGTGCCCAGCATAGTGTTCTGCTGGCATCTAGATTTCTCAGTAAATATTGTTGCACGGAAGAATAAATAAGCCCAGTAATTGCGCCCTATTATAATGCAAGTTCTCCCGCATCTTCAGTGTAAGCCCTACTGATAGCTGTGGAGTACCTCAAAGGCTCAGGAAGAGCTTAAAATGATTGCTAGACTCTGAGACTAAATGAGACCATGCACATACTCAGGGATGTGCTTTTGTAGCAGTGTGGCCTGTGAGACACATGCAGTCACTCTGGTCAGAAGATCAGATGTGGGGTCTACTGCATAACTTGTTGATCCTGGGCAAGTTGAACAGTTTTGTGAGCTTTATTCTTCTTATCATAAAACTAAATAATAAGCCAGGCGTGGTGGCTTACGCCTGTAATCCTAGCACTTGGGAGGCTGAGGTGGGAGGATCGTTGTGAGTTCAAGGCCAGCCTGGGCTGCAAAATGAGCTCAAGGCCAGCCTGAACTGCATAGCGAGACCCCATCTCAAAAAAGACAATTAAAAAAAAAATTAAATAATAGTGTCTATCTCAAGAGGTTGATGTTAAACATGATGCTAGGCATATGGTTGTATAATAGGCTGATGATAGCCATTATGTTGATCATCTGTACATTAGTCATCTATGTATTAGAACAGTGACCTTGTTCTGTAATTTTTACTTTAAAGAGAATAAAACCAAGCAGAATAAAACAGAGTAAAGCCAATCAAAACAAAACAGCATGACGCAGGATTTCAAAACAAGATCATAGGAAGTCAACAATGGTTACCATAATGCATCTTGTCTTCAAAATAGCTGTCTGTACCTTCAGACATAGTAAAATCAAGCAAAACAGAATAGAGCCAATAAAAACAAAACAATGAATGCAATATAGGACTTTAAAGCAAGATAACAGTAAATCTAAAATGGCTACCATAGTATAACTTGTTGTCTTTGAAATAACTGCTCCTACCATCAGATACAATAAAATCAAACAAGATAAAACAGAATAAAACCCTACCAAACAAAACAATGAGAATGATCCAGGACTTCAAAACAAGATAACAAGATAATCCCTATTAACAGTGACTACCACCTTCACAAGGAGCTCCCCATACACACTACATTGCTTATTGTTAGCCTCTGAATAGATGATCAGACCACCAGCTTTAGGCTACAAAGTCAGTGAAACACTAAACACTACAAGCGTTAAGCTGTGTTTCACCTTGGTAGCTTTCCTCTCAGCCTGTGTTTCTCCAGATCAGCCAGTCCCTGGAAGTGGAGGGGATGTTGACTCTTCTTGTCTCTCAGCCCACATGCCGGAAGGGGCTGGCATCTGGTTCTCCTCCTTGTGGCCTGCATATGGCACCAACTTGCAGGGAGGTCTTGGCTTTTTGTTGGCTTCTTGTTCTCCCCCATGGTCTGCAAATGGCGCTGGCTCAAAGGAAAGGGCTGGTGTCACATGGCACCAGCTTGCAGGAAGGACTTGGCTTTGAACAATGACTTTTTATTTTTACTTTATTTCACTTAATTATCATTGAAACAGGGTCTGTTTTAAGATGAATCTTGTTATTTTGACCATACTGGCTTCAAAGTCATGATCTTCTTGCCTCAGCTAGGTTACTGGGGGGGTGCCACTACATCCAACTTTTAAAATAAAATAAATTATTGCAATAGGATTAAAGGATGGAATAAAAGTCTTCTTGCAGGAGAGTAGACTTTAAGTATTAAATCCTAGAAAGAGATCAAAGACATGGTCTAAAAGCCCATAAATCTGCAAAATTAACATGTTTATTAGAACAAAACTAGAGTGATTTCTGCACTGTGAATCAAAGTGAGATCTAGTAACATAGCAACATAAAGTGCCAGCATGCTGAGTCCCAGGAGAAGCTTATTTTGTTTTCAGTCTGTGTCTAAGCTGGATACCTTTCCTCCCAGTCCACAAGGGGGAAACTGTAGGCAAAACTAGGACAACAGTCTGGATCTTCTAGCCTTCATCTCCGGTCTTTCTTCCCTCCCACATGCTGCTTCATGGGATTCAGATGAAATCACATAGAACAAATTCACAGGAATAGCCTTCAGTATCGCATTGATCAGAAAACTTAGGATATGAAAGCAATAAAGGAGAGGAAAGAAAATGAAGGAGAGAGTAATGAAGGATATAAAAATTGGGGGAAGGAGATACAGGAAAAAAGTCAGGCAAGGGCTGGTTGTGGTGGCACAACCTGTAATCCCAGCACTCAGGAGGCAGAGGCAGGCAGGTCATTATGATGAGTTCAAGGCCAGCCTGACTACATAGCAAGACCCCATCTCAAAAACATGGAGGGGGCAACAGTATCAAAAGAGTTAGTAGATTTTAAGAAAAGAATTTGGCCTTCAGTATTGGTTTAGCTGTGCAGCAGAATCGTTTGGCCTGATGTCTTTTTTTTTTTTTTTTTTTTTTTTTTTTTTTTTTTTTTTTGGTCTTTTTGAGATAGAGTCTTGCTATGCAGTCAGGCTAGACTTGAGCTCAGTTTATAGCACAGGCTGGTCCTGAACTCACAAAGATCCTCCTGCCTCAGTCTCCTGACTGATGTCGTCTTTACATCTACTTTCTTCACAGGCACACAGTTCGCTGTGGTCAGGCTGTCTCCGTCCACTGTTCTAACCCATGTGAGAATATTTTGAACTGTGGTCAGCACCACTGTGCCGAGCTGTGCCACGGGGGTCCGTGCCAGCCTTGCCGGGTCCTACTGAATCAGGGTAAGTGTGTGCACACCAGCTGGCAGTCCTGGTGGGCTTTTCTGGAGCTACATAAATTATATTGCAGTAAAACTATTTTTTAAAAATCCACAGTGAGAAAGGAGGATCAAAGAGAAGGGGGAAAAGTCCAAACCCAGAGTGAGGTACCTGTCTACCCTTAATAGGATAGCTAAAATAAAAATAATGACCAAATGGTGGCAAAATGAAAACAACTGGAATTTTCATACATTGCTGGCAGGTGTGTATAATGGCACAACAACAACTTTAGACAAGTTTGGTGTTTTTTTTTTTTTTTTAAGTCAATCTGTGTATCTTATGACCTGTGCGCATAAGTGATAAAGAGACTTTCCAGGGGTACATATTCACAGGAACCCCAAGCCAGAAAACTGAAATATTCGGGGGTGTGGGGGGAATAGATAAAAGTATGTGTGTTTCTTTTGTTTTTTTCTTTCTTCCTTTTTTTTTTTAATGCTGGGGATTGAACCTAGGACCTCTGCAGTGAGTTTCATCCCCGGCCCTTTTTTCAGTTTTCTGTAAATGGCAAATATCTCCGAAGTATTTTGGCCATGCATAGTTGTCTTCTCAAATGGTACTTCTTCTAGCCTTTCAGCCTTTTGTAGAGATTTAATAAGCCTTCCTTGCAGGTACTCATTCATGTGTGGATAAAGTGCTGAGCAAACATAAGGTGGGCAACAGAGCCCTTCCTCCAGACTGTCGTTGGTTCCCTAGCAGTATCCACCCAGCTGGGACTCAAACCCTTCTGTCACCACCTTGTGCCTAAGTACAACAAAATTTTTTTGGTATTACACTCAGATTATTTCCTAATTGACCAAAGGCTCCATTTTGTTTTATTGACATAATTTTCTTACCCTTAACTGATAATATTACCTCTGAAAATAGGCTGTGTCCTGTATGAGCAGAAATTTAGCAAAGAAAAGCCTGTTCATGGAAGGTCCTAGTTGCTAGAAGTTGTTTATCAATTTATTGATTTCACAAATACTAATTTTCTCCTATATCTGTATTAATTTATCTGATAAGTGCTTATTGCATCCAATTAGGTTTTATTTTGTTTTGCAATACTGGTGATTGGATGGTAGGCAAGCACTCTACCACTGAGCTATACCCCCAGCCCACCCAAAGTATTTGAAACTTTTTGCTCCATGTGACTACTCAAATATGATTACTTCAGATTTAACAATAGCATACAAATAATGAAGGATTATATGCTGCTATGATAATTTAAATACTTTTAGTAGCAAAGACGTTTCCGTATCCATTTTGCGTGAACTCCGTAAAAGCATCTAACCTATGCTGCTTGTGTGATGTGAGGATAGGGTCCAGGTGTCAGCCCATCCCTGTGACATCTCCCAGGGAGCCTCAGAACCCATGGTATTCCACCGTGGCATTATGAACCAGAGGGTAGGCTCTATGCATTTTAATGGTTGTGTCATGTGAATGCTGCTCTCATGATGTGCTGCAGTGGTACTATGGGTACTGGCAGTTTAACAAGGCCTTTTGTATTTATTACTGTATTAAGCTCTGAGTTGGATCTTAGACCTGCATTCATTTCTGCATCAAATCTGATCAGCATTTCAGTGCAAAGCATGTTGTGTTCTCTTTATTTTTTCTCTTCCCTCTTTTCAACACAGGGGATTGAACCCAGAACCTTCTCGCTGACCTGCCCATTTTTATTTTTTTTTTTATTTTATTTTATTTTTTTATTTTGAGACAGGCTGTCACTCAGTCATTAAGTTGCCCAGCTAGATTTAAACCTGGTACTCCTCCTGCCTCAGCCTCCCAGAGTGCTGAGATTATAAGCATGTGACACCTTACCCAGCTACATTTTGTATCTTCTTATAGAGTGTTAGGAATATTTAAGAACACGTACAAGTTACTAATCTGTTGATTTTGGAATTGTGTCAATTTCAAGTATGCTACTGTGGCAGCACACCCCGAGATGTTTTATGTGGAACAGACACGGGAAAGTCTGATGGATTTGGGGACTTCAGCTGTTTAAAGATATGTGGCAAGTAAGGTCTTACATTTTCTTCAGTTAGAATAAAGCTGTGTTTTATGCAACAGTTGTTTGATAGTCTGTTGTTTTTCTTTATAGGGACTTGAAGTGTGGGAACCATACATGTTCTCAAGTGTGCCACCCTCAGCCCTGCCAGCCTTGCCCACGGCTCCCCTATCTGGTACGCTTTTGCCCGTGTGGCCAAACTCCTCTCAGCCAGTTGCTAGAACTAGGAAGTTCCGGTCGGAGAACATGCATGGATCCTGTCCCTTCATGCGGAAAAGTGTGTGGCAAGCCTCTGCCTTGTGGTTCCTCAGGTAACTGGTTGGGATGAAGCTGGCTTTAAAGTATTCCTTTAAATAGCTGTTTGGCAGCAATAATGCTTTGGCAAAGTGAAGAGGTGATGAGATCACAGGTTCTTCTGTTATGACCAGATTTGTGTAGGTACTTAGGAAAAATCTTCATCCAGATATACATATGAAATATTTATTAGCCCAGGTGATCTCTCCAGTTCAGGTATTTTATTGCCAACTGTGAACAGCTATGCTGAGACACTACTTCGGAGATTATGATTTCTTTCAGCAACCTACTCTACAAAAAACATCATATTTTCTTTTACTAATCCAGAGTTCAGCAAGTGTTTAAATGCTTTTTCCTGTGATTAGAACATGCTAAACTAATTGGATGAGATGTTTTAAGGACTACAATGATATTTCAGCCTTCGAGACCAAAGAATATCATTCTTTCTAACCATTTCCCATATAGCTGAGCTAACACCTTTTGAGCAACAGTTTAGATGAAGACTTTTCTAGAATTTATATTCTCTTCTCTAAACAGGTTTCTGAATTTCTTTCCTCTTATTGGCTCAGTCATTATTTTCATGAACTTGGTACTGCATTAAACTTAACACAATGATTGCTTCAGGGCCTGCTACCGTTTCTCTAGCTAGTCGCCCCGTACCCGTAGGCAGTTTGTATCGTTTGATATTTTTATTTTCTTGTCAGTATTTTTAGCGTGCCTGCCTGCCCACTTTTAGTAATTCCCTTTTTTCTTAATAGTGGTTTCTAATTACTTACATACAAGGATAAGGAAAAAGTTGGTTGGAATTAGATATAGTTTGAGTTTAACAGAGTCCTTCTAACTTAGTCTTTGGGGACATACATGGACAGTTTTGCAATGACTTGACAACCTCACTTTTTTTATCGGTACCAGGGATCGAACTCACGAGCGCCTGCTTGCAAGGCAGGTGCTTATGCCACTGAGCTAAATTCCCAGCCTGACAACTTCACTTTCTAGTGAGTTTAGAGGCAACTTAGGCTCTAATAGGAATAGGAAAGGTATTTCTGTAATTAATCATGCTTCTTAGGGAAAACTGGGCTCTTTAGTTTGGTTTCCACTGTATTGAAAGGAGAAATTTCAATTTTTTTTTTCTCCATACCAGCAGGAATGACTAGAGAACCCTACTTCTTTTTCTCAGTCTGATTTCAAAATTATATAGAGGGAAGAAATGCTCTCTCTCTGTGTCTTTGTTGTTGTTGTTGTTTGTGTTTTGTTTTGTTTTTGAGACAGTCTTGCTGTATAGTTCAGGTTGATCTTAAACTCACTGTACAGCTCAAGCTGACTTTAGATTTATAGCTGTCTTCTTGCCTCAGCCTCCCAAGTGGTGGTTACAGGCATGTGCCACCACGCCCAGCCTCTCCCTTATATTTTAGCTCAACTTCCAGCTGCATTAGGAAAAAAAAACAGTTTTCTCTTAGTTCTCTGCCTGCTATGAAATTTATATATGAAATGGAAATCAGATGACTTGTAAATCATGAAGGATGGTGGATGTGTGTCAGTCATGTAAGAATTTCATATGTAAAATGCCTCCCTACCTCAAGGCTTAGTCTACTGAAAACAAAAGAAAAAAGCAATGTAAAATGAATAATGCAGAGACTTGCTCAAGAGAAGAGGAGTAACTATTGAAAACAGGGCTTCGGGTGACCAGATTAAGGAGTTATAAAATAATCACTTTACCTCAGCAATGTTTTATTTGGTTGTTCTTTTCTTTTTTTCTTCAGAGCTAGGGTTAGAGCTCAGGGCCTCAGAGAGGCTAAGCCAGTTCTCTGCCACTAAGCTGCACTCTCAGCCCCTAGGCAGACTGATTTTTTATTTTTCTTGAATTTTGAAATTTTTTTACTTAATTTAAAAAATGGTTTTATGAGAATGTAATACAATATCATTATTAAAAACTTTAACCAGTATGGAAATACACAGAAGAAAATTGAGCTACTTCCATGCATCTCTTCCTTTGCCACTGGAAGCAATGTTGATGGATGGAGAACTTCCTAGGTAATCTTCTATATATCTATATGCCTGTATATCACACTAAAATATCTAATTTTTACATTTTCCTAAATGTAGCTGTACCTTGTATATTTTAATCCAGTTTGCTTTTTTCAGTTAATCATATATCTTGTAGCTATTCTTTAGTTAGTATTTTTCTAGTTTCTTAAAAATTTAAATTCTTTTGGGAATATCCAACTTTGTGAATAAATTTTAAAATGTGTTTATATTTTACTCAGGGTTCTTTTTGAAAGTGCAAATTTTATCCATCTTTAGTGTGCAAAAAGAGCTGGCAGAGCAGGTTAATATCATAGACACTATTAAAAATTTTGGAAATGGTCTAAAAGTGTATAGCTCAGTGGTAAAGCACATGCCTCACATGCACAAGGCCTGAGTTTGTTCCCAAACACCACAAAAGGGAAAAACAAAAGCAAACATCAATGAATTTTGGTTGGGGCTAAAGTGTACCTCAGTATTAGACCACTTTGCCTATCGTATACCCAGCAGGTTTTTAATATGTAAAATGTTTTTGCCAGGCATGGTGGCACATGCCTGTAATCCCAACACTCGGGAGGCTGAGGCTGGAGGATCGTTGTGAGTTTGAGACCAGCTTGGGCTACAATGTGAGCTCAAGGCCTGCCTGAACTGTACAACAAGACCCTGTCTCAAAGAGACAAAAAAAAAAGTAAAATGTTTCTGTTGTTTGTTCGTTTGATTTGATATGGAGCTTGAATCTAGGGCCTTTATACTGACATTATATTCCCAGATCTCTATTATCTTATAGTTCAAGACCAGTTCTAAGTTGCTAAATTGCCCAGTCTGGGATAAAACTTCCAATCTCCTGTCTTAGCCTTCCAGAGTAGTAAAATTACAGGCATGGGCCACTATGTCTAGCTTTGTGTACAAGTCTTAAGTTGAGTTGGACTGAAGAGCTTACAAGAAAGATAAGGATAAGTCTGTGGCTGGAAGTAGTACTGATTCAACTTATCCAGACCTAGCCTATTTGTAGAAAGCTTTTAGGTCTTTTAGTATCTCAGCCAATAGGAAATCTTTATGTCAGAGATACAGCTTCGGTATAAGAGATGATAGGTGCAGTTCCATATTCAAGATGGTAGCATAAGGGGCTCCCTATGGATCCACTCCCTAACAAAATAAGCAAGGCTACAGAAAACTAAAGTTTCTGAGCTGAGTGTGGTGGTACACGCCTGTACCCCAGCACTCAGGAAGCTGAGGCAGGAGGATTGCTACAAGTTTAAGGACAGCCTAGGCTACAAAGTGAGTTCAAAGCCAGTCTGGACTACATAGCAAGACTCTATCTCAAAGATACCAAAAACATTTCTGGAAATTGTCCTACATCAAATAAAGAGGTATTTATTAAAATCTACTGAGGGGCTGGGGATTTAGCTCAGCGGCATAAGCACCTGCCTTGCAAGCAGGCAGTTGTGAGTTCGATCCCTGGTACCGATAAAAACGAAAAAGACCAAAAAAAAAAAAAAAAAGAAAAAAGAAAATCTACTGAGAGTAGCAAGAGTCTATGGCATTTGAGCTGCACCCCATTTATTCCCTCTTCCCTTCAGCTTGACAAAAGCTCCACTCAAAATGAATATAAAATAGGCATGGTGGTTCTGCCTATAGTTCCAGAAGTCTGGGAAGCTGAGGCAGGCAACTTAGCAACTTGGTGAAACCCTGTCTCAAAATTAAAAATAAAGGGTCAGTATGTAGCTCAGCACAGAGCACCCCAGCTTCAGTCCCCATTTCGGCCACACACACAATGGTGACTGTGGCCAGGAAGATGTGACTCTCTCCCCTTGGCTCCCAGGCAGTGACTGTCATATCTCACTGAGAGGGACAGACTGCTAACATGTCTTATCCCTCCAATGTCAAATTAAAAAGGCTGAATTTCTGGGGAATGCAATGGGGAAGTTCGAGGCTCTTGTCCTCCACCAGGCCCTCACCTGTAGAACAGAGCTTTGCAGCAGAACACTGAATCCACGTGATCCTCACCGCAACTCTCATAGAGCTTCCACCTCCAGGAAGACCGAGGAACCGCAAGACCCCAGAGGCTACCGGCCCACCTAGAACTCTGCCTAGAACTCTGCGTATTTTTCTCAGGGGTGGAGGCAGTCCATGGGAAGAGCTCTCCAGAGTACTCCCCAAGTTAACTAACTGACCGTTTTGAAATTGTGTGGGGGCTGAGGACCCCTTAGGAAATAAGAATAGCACCTTTGCAAGGGAAAGGGCTTGAGGAGTGAGGAGGAGAGGAAGTAGAATAGAGGCATACCACATACAGGAACCCGATAACCTCAATGAATGTGAACATTATGTACCGTAACAAGGATGAAAAGTGGGATAGGGGATTGGAGGAGGGAGGGGATGACAAGGGAAACCAGCTGTGGAGTGTACAGGTAACCACTCCCCAAGATGATGGTGAAGTCTGTGGACTGCAAATATGTACCGATAAAATAAACTCATTTAAAAAGAAAATAATAGCACCTCTTAATAAAAAGCAGTAAGCCAAAGGAAAGGCCAGAGCTTCACTAGAGAGAAGAACCAAGGAAGGAGACAGCTAACAGGAGCTCTACTGGGCTAGGGACAAAGACTCTTCTTGTCCAGACCTTCATGGATCACTCTGCTGAGTATTTCTGTGACAACATTGCTGGAAACATTAGAGCTAGGAGTTAATGAGCACAATCCCAAATGACGCACACAGTTTAGCAGAGGGATAATGGAATTCAAAATTTTTTGCCAGATATTTCTTTTTTTTTTTTTTTTATGTTTTTTGTTTTTTTTTTTTTTTTGTCTTTTTCCTTTTTATCAGTACTGGGGACCGAACTCACGACTGCCTGCTTGCAAGGCAGGCGCTTATGCCGCTGAGCTAAATCCCCAGCCCCTGCCTTTTTCCTTTTTATCGGTACCGGGAATCGAACTCATGACTGCCTGCTTGCAAGGCAGGCGCTTATGCCGCTGAGCTAAACCCCCAGCCCCTGCCAGATATTTCTGAAAGCACTAATACACAGAATATATGGGAAACACACACATACACAAAGTGAAAGACCCCCCAAAAAGTGGACAGCTGAAATGAATGGGCACTTCTCAGAAGAAGGACAAATAAATACTTAAAAAGTGTTTGGCATCGCTGGCTTTTAGGGAAATGCAGATTAAAACAACACTAAGGTTCCATCTTACCCCAGAGAGAATGCCTGTCATCAAGAAACCAAACAGTAACAAATGCTGCAAGATTGTTGGGGGAAGAGGAACCCTTCTTTGTTGTCTGTTAGAATGTAAGCTAGTAAAATCACTATGGAAATCAGTACGGAGATAAATTGAGTCATTGTAGGAAAACATGCACCCTGAGACCATAATGGTAAGTAAAATAAATCCACATCCAAGCTTAAGTATCACCTGGTTTCTTCTGTATGAGAACTCAAAGAGCAAAATAAAAGATAGGTAAGAAGAAGTAGGGAGATAAAGCTTTCTCAGAGGGATGGAGGAAGGGAAAGGGGATGAAACAAGAATTAAGATGCACATGCACCACCAGGCATGGTGGTACATGCCTGGGACCCTAGCACTCAGGAGGTTGAGGCAGGAGTACCACCATGAGTTTGAGTCCAGCCTAGGACCTTGTCTTGAGGGGGAAAAAACGATGTAATATACCAACTCCCCAAAAGGAATATAATCGTTATGTACTGCAAACATGAACTGTGCTAATAAAAAACAAAAACAAAACTACTGTCATCTCAGCATGTGTGTATACTTCCAAGGCTTGGCTGTCAAAGAGCAGTAACAACAGCCTGGTACTACGGGTTGTTTAGCCAAACTACAGAACAAACAAGGCAACAGTTACACAACAAGAGCAAGGTACGGTGAGGAGAAGCATATCCAGAATTGCTGTGCTAAAATGTCTTCTAAGGGGAAAAGAATGAGCTATGCAAAGAAACAGAAGGATGAAAGGCAACGGAAATGTACCTGTGAAAGTAAGTAGATGTTAGATTAGCAAAGATCAAGTGTTTAGAAGAAATGATTAATGAATGTGAAGAGAGACTAATGTAAAATATGTAAACCCAAGGACAGAGAAAAAGTAAACAGAGCTTCAGAAAAACAGCACACTTTTTTGGCTTTTTGAGAGAGGGATTCATTATTTAGTTCAGACCGGCCTTGAACTCACTATGTACCCTAGGCTGACATGAAACTCACAATCCTCCTGCCTCAGCCTCCTGATATATAAAGGATATACTAAGTAGGCTTAAAATGGCTGCCTGCTGAATTGGGGTGGAAGAATGTCAAAAGTCTGAGACTTGGAGGTCACTGCAGACACTGGTTGGAAAGCCAGAGGGTCTGTGTCAGGAGACTGAGGAGTACATTGAAGCCAAGAGGACCTGGACACATGTTTCCAGAAGACAGGAGCTGCTCCCAGGAGGAAGCAGAAGGGAAGACTTCTCTCCACATCTGTCCGTCCAGGCTCTACTCCTGTCGTGCCACCCACTTCTGGGGTGTCTTCCCTGTTTTCAGCCTGTGCCTCAGTCATCCAGACACAGCCAGAACTGTCTCCTGTTAATGTGCTAGGCATTTCTTAGTCCACTCTAGTTGAAATTACAATTAACTGTCACAGATGACGTATTAAAGTGCTGGAAAAATGCCACCAAGAATCTCATCCAGGGAAACTGTCTTTCAAAACTTTGATAAAACCAGGAAATTAATTGTTAGCAGACAGATTTGTTGTACAGTAAATACTAAAAGAAGTTCTGTGGGCTAAAAAACTTGGAAATTCAAATTGTGTGAAAAAGGACTACTACTGAAGATAACTATAATTATAAAAGACTAGACATGCATGTTTCTTTTTTCCCAATCCACTTTAAAAGCAACTGTATAAATTGTATATAATTAACTGTATGTAACTATATTGTTGGGCCTATAACATATGCGATACATATTATATTTGATATATGCCTAGAAATATATTTAATGATGACAGCACAAAGGAGATGGGATGGAATCAATGTTTGGTTTGTAACAACATATAGTTATACAGGATATAAAGAATACAGTTATACAGGAATAAAGCTTCTTCACTGATTTAAATCCAGAATCCATTCTGATAACATGATCATAGCCTCAGAGCAACCAGGGATAGAAACATGTTACTATGTAGAAAACATTGACTTAGTGCAAAAGACAGCAGTGAAAGAGGATTAGATTAGCAAGACAAGGTATAGATAGAACCAGCCTCGGCTATAAAGTGAACTTAAGTCCAGCCTAAACTGTATAGTGAGACCCGGTCTCAAAAAGACCAAAACATAGAAAACTAAAACTTTTAGACACAGACCCAGCTATTCAGTAATAATACAGAATGTGACTGGCTTAAATAAAAGAAGATACTTTTCAGACTAAATAAAAAAACAAAACAGCTGGATGCAGTGGCACATACTTGTAATCCCTGCTCCTTGGGAGGCTAGGCAAGAGGATTGCAAGTTTGAGACCAGCCTGGACGGTTTAGCAAAATCCTATGTCAGAATACAATGAAAGTCCAACTACATGCTAGCATCAGGAGAGACTTTAGAATCAAAGATGCAATGAATCTGGAAATTAAAGAATGGAAAGAATATCTCTCGGAAACAGTAGCCATGAGAAAGAGACTGTTCCAAGGTGCCCTTGAAGGAGGACTTGTCCAAAATCTCCTCTAGTAACTGTGGGCCGCCCTTGCCAGACATTCATAGAACTGAATCTCTAGATGCTTTCAGGGTCAACAGCACTTCAGCAGTGTCATCCATTTTAAGATTTTAAGTCTAGTCTAAGTTAAGTCTTAACGTTTTAAGAAGACTTCAGTCTGGTCTGGAGCGTAAGAGAACTCAGAAGACGGTTTGGCCCAGGTGAAGCAGTGTGCCCATTGGAGCAATTCCACTGGTCCACACTGTGCGCCATCCGTATCTGCAAAGGCCTTAGCCCACCGGATGAAGGGAAGATAGGGGAGGCAGAGCTGACTGCATTCTTTCCTGCACTCTGATTCTGGTGTTTCAGGGAGTAGAGTAGAAGACCGGTGTGACTTGTGAATTTGGCAGTATGAAAATGAGTAGTTGCAATTCTCATTCCCAGCTTTTTTCATTTTTATTAAAGATTTTATTCACACCTGCGAAAAGCTCTGCCATGAAGGAGACTGTGGACCATGCTCTCGCACATCAGTTATTTCCTGCAGATGTTCTTTCAGAACAAAGGTAAATCCTAAACAAAGCTAGAGTTGTTTTCATCAGTGCTTTTAAAATGGTGATTATGGGAGGAAAGGAAAGGTAAGCTCAGTTTTATTCTTGTCGTAATGTGTGTGATTCAATGACTCCACTCAATGTAGACTAACCCAAACCTACTACAAGGTAATTGTAGGGTAGATATGGAAATTCTAGAATTCAAGGCTCAAAAATTCATAGTGGGATTAAGGCAGGTATACAAATAGCATTACTAAATATAAATGTGAAAAGAGCAACAGTAGGCCTGTTGCAAGGAGGTAGCCTACTAAGAAGTTAAAAAGACATAGTCCACCAGACTGGCTTCACTTCCAACACCTGCTGTAAGAGACTGGACAGCTGCTAACTTAGAGCAGTCTGCCCGACTACCCACTTCTGATGCCAGCTGCAGAATCATTGGTCCTAAAGACCACCCACCATCAAGACTTAATTTAGTAAGACTCACTGAAAGCTGTTGGATTCATAGCTACAGTTTTATTACAAGGCAAAGATACAGATTAAAATCAGCCAAGGGAAGAAGACAGAGTCTGGGAAAGTACCATATACAGAACCTCAGTTTTCTTCTCCCCATGGAATCAGGACGTCAGTCTCAATGCCAGTATTGGCAGTGTGCTTGTTTCTTTTCTCAGTATCGTTATGCTTGGAATATTGCCACCTAGGGAAGTCCAACCCAAGTCTCTGTTGAGTGTGTTGGGTCTCTGGCATGACCTATGTTAGTCTACAGTTTCTCAGAGGCCTACTGATATACGTGAGACTTGAAGCCCTCACCGTAAGATTATCCAATTAGCCACCTTGCTCTGAAATTGTATTAAATTACAGGGCTGGGGATTTAGCTCAGTGGCATAAACGCCTGCCTGGCAAGCACAAGGTCGTGAGTTCGATCCTTGGCACCAAAAAAAAAAAAAACAACTGTATTAAATTATCCAGGGACCCAAGGTCATAGGCAAATAATCGTACTCCTGGCAGGCATGATGGTCCACTAGGCTTGCAGGTACCTTTTAGAGCCAACTATAAAAGCCAGCCTCTCTTTGGGAAATTGTTTTGTCAGTTTCTGCTTTCTGTCCTGGGTAGTTCTGATTGAATTTTGTGTTATAAAAGGGCATTTTGGAGTTAGGCCATGTATCCAGTTCTGAGTGTGTAACCAGAAGAGGCAGGACATGTTCCTGTAGAAGTCTTTGGATGGAATTTACAAAATGATGAGTTGTCTGCCCTTGACCTACTTCTGGACATTTCAGCGCATGTCAGCACTGTCCTAATAGAACATAGGCTAGGATAGGGACAGAATTCTAAACAATTGATTCTGTTTGTTAGAAATAGTGAAGGCCAGCCCAACAGCAGACTTACAATTGATTCTGAAGGTATATTCCAAAAATTGAAAACTAGCTTACTAGGTAAGCCTTAGGATATCAGCAAAAAAGAAAGGTAAAACTATTACAAGTTGTATAGGCATTTGTGGGTTTGTTTTGTTTTGTTTTTGTGCTCCTGAAAGTAATCTGTATGCATGATGAGTAGAAATTTTGAATGTTGTTATGGGACCACTTTTTACTTCATAAATAGCAATTAACATGTTCCCACTAACTTGAACCACTGTGCTTGTTTAACTGCCCCTTTCGGTGGCTTGTGTACTATTGGTACAAATGGATCTAATCACTTTTATGGTCTTTTTACTACTAATGAAGAGCTTCCTATGGAACATTCGTGTGTGTGTACGCGGGTGGTTCAAGCCCCCCGGCAGTGAGATACACAAATTGCGAGCCTCTGCAAAAATGTTAATGACCATGAGAAGCCTGGGGTTCAGCTTGATGCAGAGCATGTCCTTCGTATGGCGTGAGGTTGTAGGCTTAATTTCCAGGACCAAAAAACAAAAAAAGCTGTGAGAATTAGTAATCATCAGTTCAGTTTCTGCTCAGAGCTGCTCTTTGTGACCCTTGCGAGCAAGAGTTACAAGCACCTGAGAGGTGAAAATAATTGCTTTCCAATAATCCCGTTCTCTGCTTTCTTATCACTGTTCCTCAGACATTGTAATAGTGGACCTCTTGGCAGTGTTTCCTTGAAAAACTGTAAATTCAGTTTTTGCAAATAAGTCTTTTCTATAATTCTTGAAGGTATTTAACTATAAATGCAAATTCTGTTAAACCTCTTTTGACAAGCTGATGATCATTATCAGGTGTAATGGCACAGGCCTGTAAGCCCAGCACTTGGGAGACTGAAACAAGAGGATTGCTGCAAGTTCGAGGCAGCCTGGACTGCACAGTGAGACCCTGTCTCAAGAAAAAGGTGGTAATCAGCACCTCACTGTTCAGCCAGATTCTACATGAACACAGATTTTTTTTTCATGAAATGCTTTTTGAAATAAAATGAGTTTTTTCACTGAATTGAGTTTTCTTAAAGTTTCAAAGACTGTTCTTTTTATTACTTTGGCAGGGAGTCTTTGAGAAATATATGTTTTATCTTACTACCTCTTAGTAACAAATGATGTAGTGAAGTTTTTTGGCAATTCATTTTGAGTATTTAGAGAATCCTGCCTTACCCATAAAACCAGCATACAATTTCTCTGTGCAGTGCAGTGTTTGCATTGAGAGCAGTTCCATGAGCCAAGTGTATTTTGTAGCTAAAAAGCACATAGGGAGCTTTTCCATATCATCTGTCTCAGGAAACTCATTTTAAAATTTAAATAAGTCAAGAACCTTCAGTTTATTTCTCAGCCCCATTCACATTTGTTATCAGCTCTAATAGCTGCTTTGTAACATCAGGGCATTCTTAATAATTGAGAGTAAGTTTATTATTTGCTAATTTCTAAGTACCGGGCAACATGTAAATGCCATCAAAGCAAATTCAGATGCAGATGCCGGGCAGCCATCCAGCCTCTTTCAGTACCGAGGAGAGCTGATTTGCTCCCTGCACAGCAGCCCCGCAGTAGAAGCCAAAAGCCTGCTGGGTAATGCGATATTGGTTGCTCTTGAGTGTGCACAGAGGTTTACCTGTACATGGAATGGCACCAGATGATTACTTCTGTTGTTTTTGTGCTACTGCAGGTTGAACCCAGAAAGCACTGAGCTGTATCCCAGCTCCCGTCCCCATTTTCTTTGAGTCAGGGGCTTACTAAATTGCCTACTCTGGTTTTAAACTTAAAGTCCTCCTGCATCAGCCTCCTGAGTAGCTAATCTAGGTATATGCCACCATACCTGCCTTAACCTGTTTAGTGGGGAGAGGGGTACTGGAGACTCAACCCAGAGCCCTCACATTGTGCTGTATCTCCCGCCCTTTTGCTTGGTTTAATTGTTCGTTGAGACAGGGTCTTGCTAAATTGCCCAGGTTGGGGGCTGGGGATTTAGCTCAGCGGCTTAAGTGCCTGCCTGGCAAGTGTAAGGTCATGAGTTTGATCCCCAATCCCCCAAGATAGATAGATAGATAGATAGATAGATAGATAGATAGATAGATAGATAGATAGATAGGCAGGCCAGGTGGGCCTTGAACTTGCAGTCATCCTGCCTCTGCCCTCCTGCTGGGGTTTGGCACATCTGCAGTGCCTGGTTTATTCTCAGTTTTCCATCTGCTTTTGAGGGCTGTTTCTGTTTGTGACTGCCAGTGATTGTTCCTCTTTGCTTTGTACGCCTTTAGCAGCCCTTCTTTCCACTCAGACTCCGCGAGTCCTACTGGCTGGGCCTGGGGGTCAGTCAGTGCAAAGACTGTTCAGGGGTACCTCCATGAAGCCTCAGTGAGTCTGGGTTCCACTGTGAGTGGGGCATGGGGGTGTGATCTGGCTGCTGTAGGCAGGTGAACTTTGTCACATTTAGCATGGCCCTGTGAGGGGTGTTCAGTAATCCTTGAAACAGTTACAGTTTCTGTTTCTTTTTCCATAGGAGCTTCCCTGTACCAGTCTCAAAAGTGAAGGTAAGACCTAAAAAGAGAATGAATACATTTTCTGGGATGAAAATAATGTTCTGAAGCTTAATAGAGGACTGAGTTGTGTATTTCTCAAAATTTAGCAAAGATACAATGAAAATTGGGACATTACATTGTATAACTTTTCCCTCAAAAGGTAAAAAATTATACACATCTGTAATTCCAGCATTTGGGAGGCTGAGACAAAGGGAGCAGCCTGGAATATGTGAGTTCAAGGCCAATCTTGTACTATATAGTAAGACCCTGCCTAAAAAAAGAAAGAAATTATAAATTGAATTCTAGTTAATCAATTGCTAATAAGTTGGGACTAAGTGTACTCATATCTACAGCTTACTTTAAAATATATTTTAAAAACTAATAAGTAGGAAAATTGGTAGATATATTTTTAAAAAGTAAGCATGTCAATGATAGAATCTTTGTGATGGGTATATAAGTATTCACTGTAAAAGTTTCATCTTTTTGATATGTTTGAAATTTTCATATTAAAATGTGGTCAGGAGCAAATAATACAACTTTTTACTCACTGACTTTGATACTTGATCTCCTTAAGGTTTTTGTTGTTATTGTTTTGGTTTCTTGGGACAGGGTCTCGCTTTGTAGCTCAGGCTGACCCTGAACTCTCTATATAGTCCAGGCTGATTGTGGACTTGCGGTGACCATCCTGCCTCAGCTTCCCAAGTGCTAGGATATCAGGTTGCACCACCACGCCTGACTCCCCTTAAGTCTTTTAGGACTGCTAGGTACCTGAAACAGCCAGCAGACTTGTGTTTTGGGGAATTTAGTTTGTTTTTGTTTTTGTTTTTTACAATACTAGAGATGAACCCAGGACCTTGCACATGCTGGGCAAGAACCCTGCCACTGAGCTATATCACCAGGCCCCTAGACCCTTTTTAACTTTGAGGCCTTCCTCAGTTCTTGATTCTGATTTCCCACTCTATTCTGCTTCTATCGCTTTCTTGATAGCTATCACGTTGTCTTGTTTACACTGAGCTACATCCTAACCTACTTTTCTATGTTTTGAGATGGGATGTTACTAATTGTACCAGCTTACTCAAACCTGAGATCTGTCTGCCTCAGCTTCGCAGGATGCTGAGATTACAGACCTGTGCCACCACACCTGGCACTTTTTAACACTTTATGGTAAAAAATAAATTGTGTGAAAGACTCTTAGAGTGAACCTCACAAACCTGTCGCGCTTCATCAGCTGTCAACATTTAGCCTCCTTGCTCCCTACTGCTCATTTTTGTGGATGTACTTTGAAACAAATTTTAAGTATAATTTCACCCATACATTTAAAAAGCGCCCTAGCCTGCTGTTGGTTTTTTTGAGGTAAGAGTTACATAACGTTAACCTCTTAAAACTGTATGGTTTGGGGCTGGGGATTTAGCTCAGCGGTATAAATGCCTGCCTTGCAAGTGTGTGGTCGTGAGTTCAATCCCTGGTTCCGATTAAAAAAAAAAAAAAAAAAAAAAAAGCCTGTATGGTTCACTGCTGTTTAGTACATTCACTGTGTTGTTCAGTGATCACCTCCATCCAGTACCAAAACATTTGCCTTGCCCCGGAAGGAAATCCTGTGCTTACAACCATTCTTTCAACACCTGCCCCGTGCAGCTGTGGCTTTCTGTCTCTGTGACTTTTTCTTCTCAGAGTATTACATGTAAATGGAATCATGAGCCAGGGATTTAGTTCAGTGGTGTAAGCACCTGCTTGACAAATACAAGGTCATGAGTTCGATCCCTGTACCCTCCTGTGCCCCCCAAAAAGAAGAAAAATGGAGTCATGCAGGGGTTTTTTTCTGCTCCCTTCATTTAGCATGTTTTCAGAGTTCATCATATTGTCCCATTATGTCAGCACTTCATTTTTATTACTGAATAGTACTCCATCTTACCCTTTCCATGGTTTTTTCCTTTTTAATTGGCCTTGGCAGATGCTACATTTATGTGTGACAAGCGGTGTAATAAGAAACGGTTGTGTGGACGGCATAAATGTAATGAAATATGCTGTGTGGTAAGTGGGCTGTCAGTAAGTATCACCAGCTTCCATTTCCCAGACCTGGCTCTGGACGCCTGTGCCTTCTGAAACGTGGCGCAGGTTCAGAAATCAATTACACATGTCCCTGAGTGGCAGTCACAGAGCATTTACAGCCCCTGCATCCACTCAGCAGAGAGACAGGCTGTCTTTGGTCATCAGCTGTACCAAGAAGTTGGCCAGGACACCCAGTGGCAGCCTGGAGGAAAAGGAGGGCGAAGACACAAGGACACAGACCCCAGACGCTGGGCCGCTAAATGGACAGACACACAGTCTTCTACAGGAGCTGTGTGTTATCCCAGCACAGGCTGGCATAGGTGTAGCATCTTGAGCTTTGGGTTTCCTGTGTGCTTTGGGCTAGATCGGTAGCCAAAATGAGTGTGATAGGGTTTTGTGGTCGTCATTTTCTATCCTGAGGCCTTGTACATGCGAGGCAGGCGCTCTAACACTGTGCTACATCCCCAGCCCTTGTTCAGATTTTGAGGGGAGACTTGATAAGTTTTCCGGCTGGTTTAGAATTTGCAGTCCTCCTGTCTCAGATTCCAGAGGAGCTAAGGTGACTGGAGTGGGTCACTACACCCAGCCAAGTATTATATTTTTTAAGGGAGCAGGTTTCATTTATTTGAAATATTTATTTATGTATATATTTAGAGAGATACACAGTAGAGTCTGCCAAAAACAAGTATACACACTTCAGGAAAAGAAAAACTTGTATAAATATTTTATTTTATTATTTATTTTTTTTTTAATTTTTATTTTAAAGAGGGTAAAATTAAACACAATAAAATAGGACGTAAGAAAGCAATATAAGAGATATAAATTTCAAAGCTAGACGACCTGAGATCTTCACTATCATATTGTCTCTTGTTTTCTTCCAAATAGTTGTCCATGTCTTTGCATACAGAGAATTCATACAAAACAGCATAGTATAAAACTGATCCGAATAGAATGAGGAAGGCATTTAGATCTTCAAAATCAGACAATAGAGAAGTCACTAATGGCTGTTGTAATGTCTCTCGTTCTCTTCAAAATAGCTGTCCATACTTTTATGTAGATTGAAGTTCAACAAAACAAAACAGGCAGTGGGGGGCGGGTTCTTTGGTTTCCCGGGGCCCCCGGTCTCAGCATGGTGCGTGGCCCAGTAAACGCCAGTGGCTCTGTCCTGGGCCACTAGAGCCTATTTTTGTCTTTTTGAGACCAGGTTTCACTTTGCAGTTCAGGCTGGCCTAGAACTCAGTAATCTTCCTGCCTCAGCCTCCCAAGTGCTGGGATTACAGGCATGTGCCAACATGCCCAGCTTGTATAACTGTTTTAATTCTACATGTATTGAGATTAATGTTACCTTTGGGCTGTACTGTACTATTATAAGAGGTACTCAAAGTGGTAGCTTCCAGACATTTATTAGTATGGTAAACTGCTGCTTGGGTAACTTGGTCACTAAGATTGCTGCAAACACACTGTCAGTTTCTTCTCTAAGGGCTTGGAGTGTTGTGGGATGCAACATCCTATAGGGTAACATCATCTGTTGAGAAAGCACCATATTGTTTTTCTTTTCCTTAAGTATGTATGCATTTTCTTGGTGGACTCTATAGATGATTAAATGGATAGATAATATATTTGAGTATATATAAATATACACATGTCTACAAACAAGGTATACAATACCAGTAACTAGGTTATACATACATATATGAGTTGTATATAAAATACAAAATTATTTCAAAATTGTTTATATTGATAAGGTGAAGATTGATGAAATTGTGCTTTATGTCAAGATTAAGTCACTATTCAAAGACCTAAAAACTTCTGATGATCAAAAATTTCAGAGAGGTACAAAAGCAGAGACCAGCGTAGTGAGTCCCGTATGACACGTGTAACATCTGGCTTGGGAAGCAGTCAGCTCACGATTAATGTCCCCAGTGCTCCCCTGGGTATTTGGCAGCTATTCTCAGGCACCATTTGATTTTTGAATATGTTGAGCTTTGTTGTTGTTCTTGGTTTTGTTTATGGAAAATACACAGTGGAGGCCATTTTGTCAACACGTGAAGATTTCTCCTTTCAGGATAAAGAGCACAAGTGTCCTTTGATTTGTGGGAGGAAACTCCGCTGTGGTCTTCACAGATGCGAAGAACCTTGTCATCGAGGGAACTGCCAGACATGCTGGCAAGCCAGTGAGTGTCTTCACTGTATACTTTAATACAGGGTTTTCTAGAAAGTCAAATGTCTATTTTTTTCAAATGTTTATTAGTAAGTGTTAGGAATGTATAATGATTACATTTACCATGGGGAATTGGTAAATGGACATAAAGACATTTTAAGAAATTTAGGGTTTTGTTTGTTTGTTGTTTGTCTTTGTGAGACAGGATCTTTTTTTTTTTTCTTAATCGGTACCAGGGATTGAACTCACGACTGCCTGCTTGCAAGGCAGGCGCTTATGCCGCTGAGCTAAATCCCCAGTCCCTATGAGACATGATCTTGTTAGGCAGTTCAGGCTGGCCCTGGGCTCACTTTGTAGCCTGGTCTCAAACTTGATCTGCCTGCCTCAGCCTCCCGATTGCAATTACAGGAGTGCACCACCATGCCCAGCAAATTTCGGGATATTTGAGAGATTGGTTTGCTTAGGTTGATATGGATTGCTGAAGTGAGCCTTAGTGTTTCAGGTATGTTGAGAGGTTTCTAAGGTGTCCTTAGTGCTATGCTGGCCTCTGAATCTACACAGTTTGAAGTGTGAGCAGTAGCCTGAGACGGCATCATTTTCTGCTATCTGCCTTTATTGTTACTTCACTGACAGTCTGTCAGCAATGTTATTACACAATAAACTTTTGGGTCTTGGAACTCATTTGTATTCTTAAAAATTATTGAAAGCTGAGTGTGGTGGCACACGTCTGTAATCCCAGCACTTGGGAGGCTGAGGCAATAGGATTGCTGAGTTCAAGGCCAGCTTGAGCTATATAGTGAGTTCAGAGCTATCCTTAACTATGTAGTGAGACCCTGTCTCACAAAAAAATGCTTATTGGGGAACCCAAAGAGTTCTTTATATTTCTACCTTATTAGAAGTTAAAACTGAGAAAAGTCAAAAACAGTTTATTTGAGTTTGATCCCCAGGACCCACAAAAAGAAACAAAAAACAAAAAAAATTTATTATTCCATGTTAAAATAATAGTAATATACCTGTTAACACATATTGCTATGTTTTTTCATTGTGGTACTGAGGATTGAACCCAGGGCCTTTGCACTGAGATGTATCTCCAGCCCGTTTTTTTTGTTTGGTTTTTTTTTTTTCCATTTTTATTTTGAAGCAGAGTCTTCCTAAGTTGCGTAGGTTGAACTCAAACATGTGATCCTACAGCCTTAGCCTACCAGAGTGTGAGAATTACAAGTATATGCCACCATGCCTGGCTAACCCACATTTCAAAAATTAAAATATCAAATGTCTGGTTTAATAGAAGATAGCTGAATTTCATATCTGCTTCTGCGTTCAATCTGTTACAGTATAGTTGAAGCATGTAAAAAGTTAACCTCCCATGGATAGCTAGTTATAAGTGGGAGGAATATTTATTAAACTTTTCTATATAGATCCAGGCATGGTGGTACATGCCTGTGGTCCCAGCACTTTTTCAGGAATCTCTACACTGAGGTGTACAGTGGTTGTACCATTCTATATTCCCACCAAGAGTAGAGAAAGGTGGGAAGGCTGAGGCAGAAAGAAAGCTGCAAGTTCAAGACCAGCCTGGGCTACATAATGAGGATCAAGGCCAGCCTGAACTACATAGTGGGGCCCTGTCTCAAAAACAAAAGGAAGAAAAACTTTGTCAAATAATTATTGTTATTCTTCTTTGTTGTTGTGCCAGAATTCAACCTCATTTCATAAAGGACATGAGTCAGCATTTGCTCTCTTTGTCTTGTTAAAGTGCATTGTTCTCTTTTGTATTTTGAATAGCTCTTTTACCCATGCAGATTTTAAAGTGGTATACATTGATCATTAGAAAACAAATTTTCAGCTGGGCATGAGCACATACCTACAATCACAGCATCCTGAGGGGCTGAACTGAGTGGGATACATCCAAGCCCTGCCTGAATCTCAAAATGAAACATAAAAAGGTCTGAGACTATAGTTCAGTACAAAGGCTCTGTATTCAATTCCCAGTATCACAAAAATGAAAAGGAAATAGCCACTGAGTTATACAGATCTTTGAAATATTGGCAATTTTGTCCTGTAATACTAAAAATTTAGTCCTTCATATAACTTCCAGTGTAATCAGAAATATCTTGGGAAAAGTATTGGGAAGTTGTCAATCTCAGAGTGATATAGACTACTGTATCTCTTTCTGTATATTTCCCATCAGCTCAGTTTTAGTCAAATAAAAGATTAAGGGGCTGGGGATTTAGCTCAGCAACATAAGCGCCTGCCTTGCAAGCAGGCAGTCATGAGTTCAATCCCCGGTACCGATAAAAAGGAAAAAGACACACACACAAAAAAATAAATAAATAAATAAATAAGATTAATAAAATATGTCTATTTTTGAAAAAATAGCCCACCCCAACCACATTCTCTAAAAGTATAAACAGAGCCAGGGCTTTATTTAGCGGCATAAGCACCTGCTTGGCAAACTTGAGATTACGAGTTCAATCCCCGGCACCAAGAAATAAAAAATAAATAAAAGTACAAAGTTATGCGCATGCACATCCCTAGCTCACAAGAGATTTTGTTTTGCTTCCTCTCCCATCAGGTTTTGATGAATTAACTTGTCACTGTGGGGCATCAGTGATCTACCCTCCAGTTCCCTGTGGCACTAGGCCCCCCGAGTGCAGTCAGACCTGCGCCAGAATCCACGAGTGTGAGCATCCAGGTAAGTCTTGTCCTGCTGTGCACCTCGCACCGTGTACATGCTGTGTCCATTGCTCTTGCTCAGAGGTGGGGCTGAGTTGGCCCTCACTCCCTGGCTTCTGTGAAACTTGTCTGGACGCCAGCAGGCGCTCACGGTGCCCTCCAGTGTTGTCCTTGTGGGTGTCAGGGACACCCAGAAGACTGCAAGGAGCTCCAGCTAATCTTGTCCTTCAGGGACTGCTTTCTTCATGGCTTTGGTGCATATTTCCAAGTTGAGCATCTTTGTACAAAATTAAAAGTAATTTGGGCTGGGGATTTAGTTCAGCTGTGAAGTGCCTGCCTGACAAGCGCGAGGTCATGAGTTCAATCCCAGCACCAAAAAAAAAAAAAGTAGCAGTAGTAACTTGATTTTTTAATTATTGTTACAGAACAGGTGATTTCTTACTGTTATGTTTTTTTTTTTTTTTTTTTTTTGTAGTTCTGTATTACGTGTACCCTTACACCGCTTTGTTTTGTTCTGTGTTTTTCTCTTTTTCCTCTTAAATTAAAAAAAAAAAATTATTGTTACAGAAGCAATATATGTTTATTAAATAAAAATAAAGAATAAAGATAATAGAGAGGGCCGGGCATGTAGCTCAGCAGTATTGTACCTGCCTGGTAAATACAAGGTCATGAGTTCAATTCCTGGTACCGGAAAAAAAAGGTAACAGATAAAATCAAGAGGTTGAGATTGAATCACATTACATCTTCGTGTGTGTGTGTGTGTGTGTGTGTGTGTGTGTGTGTGTGTGTGTGCGTGTGTGGAGACAGTATCTGGCTTTGTACTTCAGGCTGGCCTTGAACTCACTATGTAGCCTAGGTAGACCTCAAACTTGCTGTGATCTTCCTGCCTCAACCTGGAGAGCTGGAATCACAGGTGTGTGCCACACCTGGCTGCATGTCTTCTTCTAAAAATTACAGACATTTTTCAGGGTCTTTTTCCATGTATAAATAGATATCTAGGATAAAAATCCTACTGATCCTACTGATTATAATCTTAATGATTATAACAATTGTAGGCAGGGCTGTGGGAAAAAAAAGGAACCCTTCTCCACTGTTGGTGGGAATATAGAATGGTACAACCACTGTATACCTCAGTGTAGAAATTCCTCAAAAAACTAGGACTGGAGATCCCGTTCAAACCCAGTATTCCCCTTCTGCTTGTCTTTCCAAAAGAATTAAAAACATCATACCAAAGTGATATATATGCAACCAACATTTATAGCAGCACAATTTGTAATAGCTAGATCTGGGAAACAACCCAAATGCCCATCCACCAAACAATGGATAAAAAAATATGGCCTTTTTATATAATGGAATACTACCTAGCCATAAAGAAGGATAAGCTGGAGACTTTTATAGGTAAATGGATACAACTCAAGACCATACTCAAGTGAAATAAACCAGATGCATGTGTGCAAACATCATATTGTCTCCCTAGTGTGAGAAGCTGAGTTACTAAGACCCAAAGTGTGCCTAGATATTATAAAATGGAAATAAATTATTCAAAAAGTAAGAGAAACTGATAGAGGAAAGGAGAAAAGAAGGAAAAGCAAAAAAAAAAAAAATACATATATGCAAGATAGTTGTCTTGGTTAGTTTTTACTCATTGTTGCAACAAAATACCTGACACCCAAAATGAAGGAAGGAAAGGTTTATTTCTTACAATTTTGGAGGTTTCCATCTATACTCAGCACCCTGCAAGGCAGGGGGCATTAGGGGGCCACTGTTATGGCCACCGTAAACAGCAAGGCACAAACTAGCAAGAGAGAAAGACACACCTTCTTCCCACCAATATTTTGAATCCTGGCTCCACCCCTGGGTGGATGAAACATTCACACCACCAGTCCAAAGGCTAAACAACAAACCAATCACAAACGCTGGATTTGGTTGCATTCATAATTGCATGAAGCTTGGGGGCCACTGACATAAACCATGGCAATAGTTACACTGTTAATTTCTGTTCATTGAAAAGAAAGATTTGTGCTAATATTGTTTAGACAATTAAATGTCTGTATCTTATACTCTGAGTAACTAAAGATAACAAGATAACAATATGCAATACATTAATCATTGTTACCCTCTTATTTTCTTGTTTTGAAATTTTGTTTTACACTTTCTCTTTAAAAAATAAATGTAAAACAGTTAACCACCGTTTTTCTTGGTTATCTTTTTAATTTCTCACCTTGTCAATATTACAGGTTTTGTTTTATAGTTTCTTTGGTTGGTTGGTTGGTTGCGGGAGGGCGTTGTTTTTTGTTTTTGTTTTTTGAAGCAGGATCTTGTTATGTAATGCAGGCTGGCCTCAAACTGTGTAGCTCAGGATGGCCTCTAAACTCACAGCGATCTTCCTGCCTCAGCCTCCTAAGTGCTAGGATTACAGGCCTGTGCCACCACACCCAGCTCCTGTGACCATTTAGAAAAAATGTTTCTCAGTTCTGAGATTTTAAGTTATGTGCCATCTATAACACGTGTGTAGTTCACATGACTTCATTTAGAAGTTATTCCTAATGTTACTTTTCTCTTTTGGCAGTGTATCATTCTTGTCACAGTGAGGAGAAATGTCCCCCTTGTACTTTTCTGACTCAGAAGTGGTGCATGGGCAAGCATGAGGTAAGTTTTCTCTCTTAGGTAATATTGTTCCAGCCAGAGATTTATGATTTACTTATCCAAGAGTTGTTACCTCATTGCTTCTGAAAGTAAACATACTCCAACAAGTAGAAGTTTTCTACTGCCAGTTTTTTTTTCTTGAGACACAGTCTCACTATGTAGCCCAAGTTGACCTCAAACTTGTGATGCTGAGTGCTTTTTCATTTTTAAGGTAAAATTTGCTTACAGCAAAATTTACTTTTTAAATCTGTAACTCTGTGAGTTTATCGAAAGCATTTGTACCACACATAACAACTGTCACATTAATGGAACTGGAGCAAGCCAGGCGTGGTGGTGCACAGGAGCACTGAGAGCCTGAGGCAGGAGAATTGCAAGTCCACTCTGGGCAACTTAGCAAGACCCAGTCTCAAAAAAAATTAAGTTAAAAAGGGCCAAGGATAAAGCTTAGTGTGAAGGCCCTAGGATCAGAGCCCAGCACCGAGGAGGGAAACGGGGCGAGAGATCACACTCACACATGCCTTCAGCCCCTAGTGCCATTCACCCTTCCACGCGAGGCCTCAACAGCCAGGGACTTGTTGTCTGTCCCACTTCTGCAGTGCTACCCAGAATGTCACAGACATGAATGTATACAGTGGGTAACACTTTCTGTCTGTTTTACCACTTTGCAAATCTGAGATTCAGCCCATTGGCCTTGAGAACACATCCATGTTACCGGCGTGGAGAGAGGTTCTTGGCCTAGGAAAGGTATTTCCATGAGGGCGTCCAGAAGTATGATAGGCTCTCTGCCAACTGCCGTCTTCTGTCTAGGCCTACCCTGGCCAAGTGCCTGCCTCCAGTCTCCCTGGACCTCCTATTGCTGGTACCCTGAAAGACTTTCATCCTTAGTCTTTTTTTTTTTTTTTTTTTTTTTTTTCCTTTTATTTAAAGACGATGTCTCACTGTGTAGTTCAAGCTGGTCTTGAACTCCCAGATTGGCTATCGCTCTCAGTGACTCTCCTACATCAGTCTCCAGCCCTGCACCACCAGACCTGGCTTCACCTTCATTCTTAACCTTTAACCCATGTTCAGCATTGTCTTCTCTAGACTTTTTAAACACTTGAAGTTTTAATTTTAGAAATGCGTAATTACTCTAGATAATTGAGAAGATGCAATTCTGCTACTAAGAAAGAAATGTGCGTTTTTTGGTGGGGGAGGATGCTGGGAATTGAGCCAGAGCCTTGTGCATGCTAGCAAGTGCTTCGCCACTGAGCTGCAATCCCGAGCCCAGGAAGGAAATGCAGTAACACCCTGGCGTGTTACCTGTCAGGCATGTGTTGATACGTACTTTCCCCTGCCCTGGCTAAGATTGTACTGTTTTGTAACCTGTTCTTTTTACTTCATAACATGTTGGCCAACATTTCTGGAAATTCTCTTGACATCTGTAACAACATGCTTTCAGGATTCTTATCTTGATGGACACATTTTTCTCCACTTATTTCCTGTGAGTGGTTCTCAAGTCATAGTCCTTCATGTTAATTCCTCCTCTAAAAAATCTCATCTCCTGTGAGTTTGTCCATTCTAAAACATTCATGTATCATTTTTTTGTTGTTGTCTTAAACTTTATTCAGCAAACCTTAAATGAGTGCCTACTATAATGCTGGGTAACAGGCTAGGTTCGGGGTGACTCAGAAGTTGGCAATACTGGTATAACCCCTGCCCTTCCCAAGCCTCCTCTTGGTGGTGGGAGGCAGACAGGCAAACAGGCAGTTATGAGTACAGTAACGTGGGAATACCAGGCACTGAGGGGATAGAATGGGTTCCTACCAAAGGAGGGCATCTTGTAGGAAATAACAGCCTAAAGGATAGAGAGAAGATAGGCAGAGAAAGTGGAGGCAGATGACAGAGGGCAGAGCAGGAGCAAAAGTTACCCAAAGGGCCCTGGTACCAGCATGGGTTAAGTGTTTCAGGGTTAGGAACTGCAGCCCATCAAAATACAGACTCCAAAGTGATTAGAAGTGTCTGTGTCCTAGACTTTGGAGGTCTCTTCCAGAGCAGAAGTTTTATGTAACTGGAGTAAAGAATAATCCTCATTTCGAGACTTCTTAAAAGGATTTGAATGAATACAGTGTGTAAAAGTAACCTCTGATCTCCTAGAAGTAAAATTCCAATAGTTTTTTATTGCAATGGTTAAATTTGGAAGTAGGTTTCTCCAGAAAAAATAGAGATGAGTGGGGCTACCTGAAGTCACGAGACCATGAGTTGGGCGATGGGAGGAGGTTGAACACCTAAAACAGCCCTGCTAACGGGGTCTGAACTCAAGGCCAGTAGGACCTCCCCCGTAAGCACGTGTGTGGGTTTTCTGTCCAGTGAGTGTCTTAGCAGCCTGGAAAGGAGGAAGAAGTTCACGTATCTTCCCAGCTAATTAGAGCAGTTTTTTAAGTACTTGTAGTTACTTGTGTCCTTTATTTATTTCTTGCCACCTTGGAAAGTTTTTCCCAAGTCACACTTGTTTGCTACAAGTCTTTTTGGATCATAGCAAGTATTATTTAAAAAGATTCATACTTGTTTTCATATGAATCTAACCTTATGGACTTTAAAATCAATCTAATCGTTTTCAGATAAAAAGAACTTTTTAAAAGTTTTGTAACAGTTGTAAGTTTTGAAATGTTCTAAGGGAAAATTAAAACTCACCCCAGAGTCCATACAGAGATGAGAATTTGGCTCCTTCTGTCTTCTCCTAGTTACGAAGCAACATCCCCTGTCACCTGGTTGATATCTCTTGCGGATTACCCTGCAGTGCCATGCTACCGTGCGGGATGCACAAGTGTCAGAGACTCTGTCACAAAGGAGAATGCCTTGTGGATGAGCCCTGCAAGCAGCCCTGTAGCACCCCCAGAGCTGACTGTGGCCACCCATGTATGGCACCCTGCCACCCCAGTTCACCCTGCCCCGTGACTGCTTGCAAAGCCAAGGTGGGTATTCTAGACTCCCTCTAGAGCATCGATCACTCTCAACCTGCTAGTGAGTCCAGGACTGACTGCAGCAGGACCTGGGCAAGTATCTTAACCAGGGGTCACTAGCAAGAGAAAGGTGGAATAAATCATCAGCCTGTTATTTTGGCAGGTACCTGTTGCCACCTAACCCGTTTGTCTCGCGCAGAACACATTCTCAAGACACTTTTGATTGTCTGCTCCACATATCCGTTTGGGCGGGATATTGTATAAGGTTCCGAGGCGGGGCTAGTGTACAAGAGAAACACAGTTCCTATCATTTGTTGGAAATATTCCTCAGATGATAATTGTGATTGAGGAAACACAGAAGAGTGGCTCCATGCTGAAGAGGGTGCTCTCAAAGTGTGTAAATGGTCTGGGGACTCACCCAAGACCGCTCCGAGGATCTGAAAGGAGAGATCATGTGAGAGTGACTAGGCCGCAGTTGGCGGGAGCCAGGGTCCACTTCTGCCTCAGTGAAATAAACTTAATTCTGTGCTGCCCTTCAGCCCAAATTTAAAATAGTAGTAGTTTCTAGAAAAGGGCATTCTGAACTGAACATGTCCCTCCCGATTGTGTATCAACTACTGTGTCGTGAATTTGCATGTGTAGTTAGCTTCCTTCGTCTTCGGGATTGGTACTCACTGACTGTGTTCTCTGCCCTGGTCTGATTTGATTTGAGAAGTTGTTTTTTGTTTTTGTTTGTTTGCTTTTCTTTGCTTTGCTTTGCTTTGAGACAGGGTTTTACTTCAAAGTTGAGAAATACCCTACCTCAGCCTCCTGAGTGCTAGAATTACCTGCATGAGCCACAACACCTTACAGAGAGAGGCTTTAAAAGCGAAAACTGCTCACGCACATGATTCTCATTTGCTCAGAGTGAGTCTGTGTTAACCTTGTCTTAGGTAGAACTACAGTGTGAATGTGGACGAAGAAAAGAAATGGTGATTTGCTCTGAAGCATCCAGTACTTACCAGAGGTTAGTGCTGTAGAAATGCTAAATTGGTGGGTCTAGGTGAAGGGAACTCACATTTATTAGAAAATTCGTGCGTCTTTTCTGAAGGTTGGAAGGTTCACTTTTTGTATTTTTAATCAACCTTCGCTGATTCAAGAAAAAATGTTGTCTTATGTGCCTTTGTTTCCCTGACTCCTAATTTGAAAGAGAACTTTTTCATTTTCCTTCTTCTCCCCGTCTCTGTCATTCTCACCCTTTGGTCTTATACCTGATGTGAAGTGAGTTGCTTTGCTATCCCCACACTTCTAGTGGCACAGCCAAGGCTGAGTCCTGTGCCCCCTCCCCAGAGTGGGCTTCTCACTGAATTTTCTGTGCAGCCTTCTGAAGTCTTAGAGCCTGTGTGATCATACAGGGTCTGAGCACACAGCGGTGGAAACGTGTAGGGTGACCTGTGTGCCTCTCTCTGATAGATGTGGAGGTGTGCCAGGGATACCCAGATGTCAGATTGCCTGTGTTCAATACCTCCTGAGTGCTGGGCTGAAGGGGCTAATGAGGGGCTGAATTACCTCACAACTTCCTGAGTAGCTGCGTGCAACCTGATTAAGGACTTATGTACCATAAACCTGTGACAGGCCCCCAGAACCACACCAGCTTTCTTGTAGTGGGTTGGTATGAAAGAGGTCTTCCAGACCCCTCACGTGGAGAGGTTCTTATGAAATTGCAATGCTTCTCCTCTTTTCTGTATTTCAGAATAGCTGCTATTTCTATGGCCTCTAAAATAACAGACATGCAGCTTGGTGATTCAGTGGAGATCAGCAAGTTAATTACCAAGAAAGAAGTTCAGCAAGCCAGGTGATTTTAAAATGTGTATAGATGCTTTGTTTCTTCTAGTTTCCAGAAGGCAAGGTCCATTCATTCATGTCCCCCCAGTATGGCCTGACACCGTATATACTCAGTCTTCAACATTGGAACTGCACCCACCCTGACCCCAGTGAGTCCTCCTCAGGATAAGGCTAAGAGCAGAAGAGGTTTTCCAAGCCTTATATGAGACAGGCGGTAGGGAAAGAGAGACCTAGTTGTAAGCGGTCCAGCCAACAGAAGAACAGAGAACCAAGTGGTGCCTGTATCTAAGATGGATGCTGGGGCTGTCGGAGTTGTAGCTGGGGAGCAAGAAGCTCCATAAAATGAGATTCCCAGGACTGTGGGTGCTAGTGAAACCCCAGAGTAGGTTGGCCTGGCCAGCTGTGTGCTCAGATTGCCCACCTGTCTTGCTGGCCTGTCCCCTGACTGTTTTTTATTTGCTTGTCAGGCTGGAGTGTGATGAAGAGTGCTCAGCCTTGGAAAGGAAAAGGTGAGTGGTTCCAGCTGCGTGCTGTCTGCTTGTCCTCGAGCACTGTCCTTAGTGAGAGGGGGCAGCCCTCCTGCACTGGGCACCTGCCCTGGGCTCACTGCTGTCAGGCAGCAGGAGCAGTGTGACCAGCCAGCACTGACTTGGCCAAGGCCAAAGTCACTCAGCTCACTTCTGCGTGTTTCAGAACTTGAGCTGTGCTGTTCGGGTGTGAAGTAGGCACCTTGCACCACCACACACTTCTTTACTGCCTGGCTGGCTTTCTGACTGCAGTGGGTAAGAGGCTTTCAAAGACGTTTAATGTTTTTTTTTAAATGGAAGTGTAGCATCCAGGCCAGGGAATCAGCAAGTGAATACAGTGTTGTAACCAGGACCCAATTCAAGAAATAGAAAATTGGGCTGGGGATTTAACTCAGCCACATAAGTGCCTGCCTTGCAAGCAGGCAGTAGTGAGTTCGATCCCTGGTACTGATAAAAAAGAAAAAAAGAAATAGAAAATTACCAGAACCCTCTCATGTGTTCCAAAAATACTAATGTGTCTTCTGCCCAGAACCCTCTCATGTGTTCCAAAAATACTAATGTGTCTTCTGCCCTTGACACTTTATATTAGTTTTGTCTCTTTATAAATTTTATGTACTGGATGATGAAATCATAAGCTTTGGGTTACTTTTGTCTGAGTTCTTTTATTGCATTTGTGACGCTCATTCTTGTTGTACATGGCAGTACTTTATTTTTGTTGTTGCATAGCATTTTATTGTATTAATGTATCATAATTTATCCATTCTGCCATTTATGAATGTATGCATTATTGGCAGTATTGAGCTGTACAGATAATGCTGTTATCTTTTTCTTTTTCAGTGCTGACTGAAGGGACTGAACTCATATTTGCTAGGCAGACGTATCCCTAAGCTACATCCCCACACCAGGAACCTTTGTGTTCTTCTTTATTACATAGTGTGCTCATTTCCACTGAATATAACTTGAGGAGTAAGATTGCTGAGTAACAGGGCATGTTTATGTTCACTTTAGTAGATCCTGCCAGTGTCCCAACTGGTTGTTCCAAATTGTACTTCTTTCCAGCTGTGCTGTAGCATCCCTGTAATCTTAGCACTTTGGAAGACTGAGGCAGAAGGATCACAAGTTCAAGCCTAGCCCAGGCAACTTAGTGACTTAGCAAGACCTTGTCTCAAAAACAGGGCCCAGCACTCAGAAAGCTGAAGCAAAAGGATCACCATGAGTTCAAGGCCAACCTGAACTACAAAGCAAGACTCTGTCACAAAAAAATAGCTTGGCAAATGCGAGGTCATGAGTTCGATCCCCAGCACCAAAAACAAAAAAATAGATAGATGGATGGATGGATGAGTAAATAAGTGAGGACTGGGAATGGAACTCAGTGCAGAATACCTGGATGTAATCCCCAGTGCAGAAATAATAACAACAACAACCACTTACTCCTCCTGCAGGGTAGTAATTCCCATTGCTATTAGCACCTTTACCATTCGGGGTCGTCAGTCTGTTCCATTTTAACCATTCCTAGGGTGTGTAGAGGATGTAGAGCCTTACTTTATCTTGAAGTTGGACTTGAAGCAATTATGACAGGGCGTTTTATTTGTGTTTAGTGCTTGGGATCAAACCTAAGGCTGTGCACATGCTAGACAAGCACTGTACCACTGAGCTCCATCATCAGCTACAGTAATTCTCCAGGTGTCAATGTGTAGAGATATTGGGGTGCCCAGTAGTGTAGCCTGGGTTTCCCTTGGCCTGACTGTAATGGCAGCTCTCTGGGGAATACTGTTTAAACCTACTCCCCACAGCAGGGTGGCACCTGCCTGGCAAGCATGAGGTCCTGAGTTTGCCATTTAGTACCAATAAATAAATAAATAAACAAATAAACCCACTTCTCGTGTTCCCAATTCTAAAGTGTGTGCCTTGAGTCCTAGGTACTAAGAACTGTAGTAAATACACAGAAAGCCTCTCACAGGGGAAGCCTGCTCTGTGTAGCTAGGAGACCCTTAGAGTAATCTCTGTGTAGCTAGGAGACCCTTAGAGTAATCAGAACTGTCCAGACTCCAGCCTCACATTTCCTGGGTTTCAGTCATAGCTCATAAGAGGGAACTGTGTAGCCTGGGTAAGTTACGTATTCTAAGATTTACTTTTCTTAAAAATCTATGACAGTAATGACAGTATCACCTTCCCAGAGTTGTGAGGCAGGTGCGCTTGCCAGTTTTAGAGTTTTGTTTGTTTGTTTGTTTTTTATTTTAAAAGGAAAAACAGAACAATAAAACAAAGCAGTGGTAGGACAGTTGGAAACCCACAGTAGTTAGTGTATCACATATTATCATCTTCTGAATGGTTGCTCAGACCACCGGCTTTAGGCTTGCAAAGTCTTCAAACCATACAGCATTAGGCTGTCTTTACTTCAGTTGTTACCATCTCAGCCTGTGTTCCTCCAGTCAGTCGCTTGAGGATGGAGGTTCTCTCCCAGCCCACACTCTGGCTGGTTGGGAGTGTGGGGCTCCTTTCTGGTTCTCCCTGGCAGGCTGTTTGTCTGTTTTTTGAGACAGGGTCTTGTTATGTAGAATAGGCTGGCTTTAAACTCACTCACTACTAGACCAGGCTTACCGAAACTCAGAGTGATCCTCCTGCCTGAGGCTCTGGAGTGCTGGGATTACAGGTTTATAGGCAGTCACCATTACACCTGGCTAGATTGGGATTTTTTGAGAGAAGTTCTCACTATATATTCAGGCTAGTCTTGCACTCACTTGGTAGCCCAGTCTGGGCTTGAACTTGCATTCTTCCTGCCTGTGTGCTTTACGCCCTGAAATATAGGCATGAGCTACCCTCCCAACCTTCTGTTCATTATTCTTTTTGGGGGATAGAGAGATTGAGGCAGGGTCCTGCTATGTATGTAGTTCAGGCTGGCCTTGGACTATGTAACACAGGCTGACCGTGAACTCACAGGGTTCAGAAGGGCAGGGGCCTCCTGCCTCAGCCTCCCAAATATATTAAATTAACCTTGTTAACTATTCCCAGTGATCTCACACATCCCTGAATCATCCAAATCTCCAGAGTTCATCTTGATCTGATCCATATGAATCTATTTTGTTTCTCTTCCATAAAAACTGTACTATGTATTCTCTTAAATTAATATTATTCTTTCCTTAGTAAAGTGGTTTGCTGAAAGGACACAGTAGTCTATGGATGTTACTACAGTACTTTCCCCCTTCTCCACAGTTTTGCTTTCCATAGTTTGTGTTGCCTTCACTCAACTGTGATCTGAAAATATTAAGTGGAAAATTCCACAAATTAAATATTCACAAATTATAAATTGCATCCTATTCTGAATAGTGTGATAAAATCACTGTATCCCTTACAGGACATGAATTATTTCTTTGTCCACACTAAACATACTATTCACCTGTTAGTCACTGATTATTAAATCAGCTAGTGCAGGATCACAGTGCCTGGGTTGAGTAACCCTCATTTTACTTAATAATCACCCTGTTGTACAAGAATAGTGATGCTGGCAATTTGGATATGCCATAGAGAAGCAATAAAGCACTTTCTAAGTAAAAAGATAAGAATTCTCACCTGGAAAAATCACATGCTGAGTCTGCTAAGATCTGTGATAACTCACTGCTAACTGTTTACTGTACCTAGTTCATGTTAAACTTTGTCGTAGGTGTGTACATACTGAAAAACTCCCCGGTTTCAGGCGTCCTCTGGCGGTCTTAGAATGTCTCTCCTATAGGTGAGGGAAGACAGCTATGTAAGAGAAGTTCCTTCCCATCCCTTCCCTTACGTTTGCACACTGCCGTCTTACTTTCAGGAGGCTGGCGGAAGCCTTTGATATCAGTGACGATTCTGATCCTTTCAATGTCCGTTCATCAGGGTCAAAATTCAGTGACAGTTTGAAAGATGATGCCAGGTATGTCACTTGCCTGCGTTCTTAATTGTGGCTTATGAGAGAGGCTAGTATTTTAAGATGTAGTAACCAACACGTGTTCTGTTGACGATTGAGCCAAATGAGATTTATCTACTAATGAGATTGTATATATTTAATGACCCTTCCTTAGTTTTCTCAGAATTCCTCCTGAGGAACTGAACTTTGCGTTGAGGGGATAACCCCAGTGGTTGGGCTGCAGCTGCCAACACCTAGACTATACTGAGTTGAAGGGTCTTGGGGCCACATTGCATCTCTGAACTTAAACTTGCGGTCCTCACTTGGGCCAGTAACAGCTCTTATTTTTCTCCTGTGCCCTGGTCTTCTGGTTGTATCTGTTTTCTCTTCTTTTGGTTTCCTAACATTCTGTTGTCTGCACATTATGGACATAGGTGGTAGGGCTTCCTAGATGGACAGGAATTGTATGAATTAATTGATGGTTTCTCATTTCAGGAAGGACTTGAAGTTTGTCAGTGACGTTGAGAAGGAAATGGAGACCCTTGTGGATGCTGTGAATAAGGTTGAAGTGAACATTTCTAAGGCTGTCTTTAAAAGACCAAATCCTGGGAACACCCTCAGCCTAGAGTAGCTTAAAGGAAGTAGTCACAACTTCCTTAAAGACTTTCCCAAGGCACTCAAGCATTATATCATTCATGGGAGCCTGAATTGCTTCAGTCACTGCAGAAAAGACATCTGCAGACAATCTGGGTGTAAATATAAATCCTAGCTCAGTGCCTAAGAATAGACAAAAACAACTCTAGACAAGAAGGGTTCAGTAGGGACTGATGAATAACTGAATGGGATGCTCAGAAGACCTGCAGAGACCTCCAAAGAACTGCATATGACAGGAGAGCACACTCTGGCTTTGTCACGCAAACCGTTAGGGGAAGATAGAAATTATGTGGTTAGAGTTGAAGGAGCAGGCTTTCAGCGAAACGTCTTCAGTTTAGTTACAAGCAGCCAGTCCTGGGAGCGAGGGCAGTGGCTGCTTAGCTCCATAGCCAGTGATGGTGGTCTGCCACCCCACTATTTCCCTCCTCTCTTCCCATTCCCTTCCCTCCCCTCTCTATCACTACCCAACAGGAAACTTACACGAAGAAAATGGAATGCGCTGTTCCTCTCACAATGAGAAAACCTGAGCAAATGTATTTCTCAGTCTATGTATCTACGTCTGCACACTTCAGTGCAGACCAGACTTTTTTTTTTTTTTTGTGGTATCAGGGATCGAACTCATGACCTCGCGCTTGCCAGGCAGGTGCTTATATCACTGAGCTAAATCCCCAGCCCTATGCAGACCAAACTTATGTAGAAGTGTGATTTTCTTGCTTTTTAGGACTTGAGCTTATTTAGTCCTCTCTCGAGATGGTCATTCCCCAGTTATAGAGCCCCTCAGTAGGAACCGCTACTGTCCACCAAAATCTTAGCTCACTTCCTCTTTGTCTCTAATCCTGCCCATCCTCACAGCAGCTCCCATCCTCCCCAGTCCCTCTAGACTCGTGTAGTAAGTTAGTGGCACCATGTACACTGTAACACTAAAATGCACTCACCTCTCACTGACGAAGCTGTTCTTGCGGTGGTAAGGGCAGTTGTAAGTATTCTGTTTGCAGTTACCGTTTCCTTCAATGCAGGGAAAGAGCAGTAAGAAAAGCCACTGCTTCCCTCCCATGAACAGAGACCACCGCCGCATCATCCATGACCTGGCCCAAGCTTACGGCCTGGAGAGTGTGAGCTATGACAGTGAACCAAAGCGCAACGTCGTGGTCACTGCGGTGAGGTGGGTGGATCAGGTGTCACAGGAGAAGTTCTTTCCTTAGTAGTCTCGCAAGAATAGAAATCTACCCCTTGGAGAGCCATTTCACCATGATGTAAAGGTCTGGCCAGAGAGCAAAGCACGTGCCTCATTATACCCACAGGGCCCTGTTCCTTGGAGATGGCATTCGGCAGCTGAAAGGAGCAGCCTTGGGACCAGAGCAGGCTGGCCGCGCACCTCGCCTGGCCTTGTGCCTCTCTGTCTCCTGCTCTCTGATGCCCCTGGCTTTGGCCTCCTAGCCCAGTGAAAACAAAGAATACTGGCAGGCCCTGTGAATAGTATGTTCCACAGAAGGAGCTGAGGCGGTAGTGGGAGCCCTGAGGGGACAGGAAGTACCTAGAGTCATCATCAGAACCTGTGGATTGGGAAGAGCTTCCCAATGAAGAAAAGTGGCAAGGTGGAGGAAGGGAGAGGGGCTTGAACTCAAGTGGCCAAGCCTGAGCGGTGACAGTGACTTCAGAGTACTCAGCAGCACCACGGTGCCAAAGTCCCAGACTGAGTTTAGCGGCCTGCCTAGCTCTGCAAATGGTTCTCCTCTTTCAGTACTTTGTGTTTTGGCTCTTACCAGAGGGAAGTCTGTTTGTCCCCCCATCACGCTGACATCTATGCTTGAAAGGGAAATGCAGACGCGGCCTCCACCACCAATTCCCCATCACAGACATCAGACAGACAAGTAAGATTCTTCAGTTGCCCTCTGAAGGGACACTTCTGGTTAGAGAAGCCAGCAGGGGTCAAACTGGCCTTGGGAGCTTCTCTGGGGTCAGCCTTGGGTACTATGTCCAAATAGGTATGGTTTGGTTGGGGTACCAGATACATTTGTTGAAGATATGGGATCCTAAAGTTCGATGTTTGCAGTGTCAGTTCTATCCTGGGAAAAGCAGTCACTGGACGTAATTTCCCCAGTGTAGATGGTGACACAGGAATGGATTTGGTCTTTCACACCAAATAATCCAGAGCTCAGACACCTCCCGGCACCAGTAGTTACTCTGAAGATGGGTGTGATAATGGGGGCAAGAGTCAGCAGAGAGGGGCCAAGCAGTGCCTTCATGTTCTGTTCTGTCTACTGTATGGATGGAAGATTTTTACAACAAAACATAATGATTTATTAAAGAGAAGAGAAAACTGAGCTAACATGCAGCAAGTCTGCCAGTTGTTTTCCCAAACAGTGGCAAGGGAAGAGCACCCTCCCTCCCACCCTCCTCATTCCACAGCAGACGGGGAGCCCGCCCCTCTCTCACTAAGGCAGAGTGGCTGAAAGTCACTCTATATTCAAAGGGCTCCCTGCATCTTTCTGGCTTTCCACACGGAAGTCCTAGTGACACAGAGAAAGTGCTAGGTGTCAAATGCATCATTGTTCCCCAAGGTCAAAGAATGAATTCTAAGAAACAGTGGAACCAAGAAAAAAGCAAAAACAATGGCGGTTCAGAAAACTTATTAGAGAATAGGAATCAGAATAGCTCCTGAAAGAGAGGAGGAGTCTCGAATGGGTTGCCAATGAATCCACCTCACAAAGGAAGTTTCATGGAGCAGTCATGAGGCAGGTACAACGTGGGTCAAAATTATGATCAACCAATAAGATGGCAAGTATAGTCTCTTAGGTCATGGTGATCCAAGTGGTAGGAAGGATACATGGTGACATCATTAACCTAGGCCAATAATTTATAGTTTTGCCTTTAATCTTAGCAGTCTTAATCTTAGTCCTAGTCTTAGTGGGTGGGAGAGGATGACCCGCCCCTGCAGAGATGATGGGAAATAGCAAAAGGTGATACCCATAATCCCAAGCCTCCATTCATCCCTTAGGATATATGTTAAACCAGCCATTGTGACTTTAATCTTCAAATTTGCCTCCAGCCAGGGTCCTGATGGAGTCTCATACTTTGCACTGATTTCCCCCAAGGGCCCAGTCCTATCTGACTACCATACTTCCACATAATTTAGCTGTCTGTAATATTGCTAGTACCTCCTCAGTGTTTCCTCCACAAGACCTCTAGAAAGGTGATTAGGGCAGTTTACAAGATTACCATGAGGGTCGTAGCCGTGTAACTGGACAGAACAGTGTCAGCCAAGAGCCCTGAGTATCAGGTAGCACCTAGGACCAGCTCTGTAATCCCAGAAGCAGACAGCCTGGATGGTGGTCAGTAGTCTGCCTAGCCACACAGGCGGTGTTCTGGAAATGTCAGGAAGGTGCCACGGCTGTGTACAGTTCCACTTGGACTCAGTCTCCTGGAGTCAGGGCTTGTTTATGCCATGCTGTCTTTATCCCAACCTTTGTTGGTTTTGTGTTTTTGGTTTTTTCAGACAGGATCTCACCGTGTAATTCAGATTGGTTTTGAATTCATAATGTAGACTAGGCTGGCCTTGAACTCAGGTGACCATCCTGCCTTAGCCTCCCAAGCATGGTTATACCCAACTTGCCCCACTGTGTTAGCAAAACTTCACAAATGTTTAAACATGTGAGCCTTAACTTTCTAGAAATTTGTGTCTGTCTTTCCCAAAGAAGAAAAGATTGATTATTCTTTGTTTGCTTTTCAGGAATCCTGGGAGCAGTAGTTTACAGAAGATAGCTAAGGAGCCAATAATTGACTACTTCGATGTCCAGGACTGAGACCAATTTGCACTTAGATGACAGAATGATTAGGTGCAGTGGAGCCTCATTCGCCAGCTGATAAATCATGCTTGCTCCTCACTGCCTGGCAGAGTCCCAGCCTCACGTGCTGTCTTGTCCTGATGCATCCAGAGCATGAGTGTGTCAGGAAACCCCTGTGTACTCCTGTCTGTGCAAAGTGTTCCGCTGGGGCCAGGTCTCCAATTCTGTGGTCAGGAGGTTTCCAGTTGTATTCTAAAGGCTTCTCATACCATCGCTGTGATTGCTTTACTGTTGGGGAATTATTGGGCTTTATTTGGACAAACCAGAATTTTAACCCAAAATGATTTTGTGGCACTTAGTTATGGTCTCCACTGACACGAGCAAACTTCTCAGTCTGAAATAATGAACACTGAATTGATCCACCATATGTGGAATTATGGATCATCCTAAACCAGCTGTCTTGGCTGTCTTTTGCCAGAAGCTCTCAGATCTGTCCCCCTGAACTTCCTTTCATGTTTCCTGTTGCTCTCAGTTCTAGACATAGGAGAGGATCAGGTTGCTTTACAGAATTCCGTTCCTTGAGTCCCTGGCTCTTGTCATGGCACATCACGGAGCCTGTCCAATGACAGTTTAACCACCCCCTGTAATGGTGGAAGATACGGAGCCAGGTTCACACTGTGGCCTCTGTGAAATGACTGGTGCCACCGAACTCCTATCTTGTTGATAAAGAGTCTTACATAGACAGCTGTCCTGTGTTGCTTCTTCCTAGGCCCTCAGCAGCCATATTACCTCTCCTTGTCTGAGCTCTGAACTGCTCGAAGTGTCTAGACCGTGTAGAGCTGCCGGGTAGCCCACAAGAAGCACCCTTCAGGCTCTCCTGACAGTTACATTATTTTTGGCCCTATGTGTGGGCAGCCCACCTGCATGGAGGCCAGACTGCCTTGTGCTTGAAAACAAGCCTTGTGCCCCAGAGCAGCAGCAGATTTGAGACATGGAGTCACAAAAACAAGCACTAAACTTTTGTAGGAATAACGTCCCTTTTATCCTCACGCAATCTTAGAAAGAAGCAGGAGAGAAAACACTGCCTCCCTCTGGGCCATGTAATGGAGGATCAGTGACCAGACACACAACACAAAGCCCATATGCCACCACGCCCAGCCTGTATCCTTCAAGCCATGAGTCAAGCATCTAAATCCTCAGATCTGACTGCAGATTCTAGCCCTGCAACGTTACTTGCCACTTGGTGCAATGGATATTTTATCTGCATTATCGAGTTTTTGTAAAAATTAAATGAGTAGCAGATATGGAGTGCTTGGACCATCAGCAGTGTTCAAAATTTATGGGAATCATATTTGGTGTCTGGGAAATACATAAGCATCTTCTGTCCACCACACTGGTTAATGGAGCGGGGAGTGCCAGCCAGACCTCTCTTGGGGGATGCCTGCATGCTTGCACTGGGGCTGCGAGAGGCAGGTGTGCTGGGGTTTGACGGAAGATTAGTTGGGACAAGGGAGGTGGACTCAAAGTCTGGGAGGCCTCTGACAAACCCTAAGCAGAGTGGCCTGGCAGATTAACGTCCAGAGCAGGACTCAGCAATGTTCTCTAAGAAGCTGGAGTAAATATTTTAGACCAAAACTTACAGTTTCTGTTGCAATTAGCAAGTTCTAACAATCTGAATAGTAGGGAGTCACACCTTACTTAAGGACACTAGAATAAGAATCTCCTGTAGTTTTTGCATATTACAAAATACTCTCTTTCCAGCCATTTAAAACTATTTAAAAAAAAAAAAAAAAACATTCTTAGCTCATGAACTGTACAAAAACATTGATTTGGCTGTGAACTTTAGTCCATCCACTGTTCCAGAGCAGCCCCTTGGGCAGGGGTGTACAGAAGAGGTTGCAGGCTCAGCAGGAAGCAGGAGTTCCAGCTGCCAGGCTGTAGATGTGATCCAGGAAGTAGGTGAAGGTAGTAGGAGCGGGCTTTGCAAAGAGTTGAAAGACGCTTGGAAAGGGTGCCATGGTTGGCAGGAAGCCAGCCTTGCTCTGGTCCCCAAGGGGACCCCAGATCCTCAGCAAGATTTTGGAAAGCTACTTCTCACAGGTCCAGTGGGTTCCTCACTAAGCTACCATGTTAGAAACAGTTTTTACAAGCATGTGAGTAAGAGGAAGATTCCCCCCTCCGCCCCACACTGGGAAGGAATCTGCAGGCATCAGAGCTCCACATTCACTGGAGAACCAGGGGTGGTTCCAGCCCCACTCTCAGTGGGATTAACATTGTGGGCCAGGGCTTTCCAGAGTCCAAATTGGTACTGGGAATTCCCTCTGGCTTGTCTGAGCTCTGCACCAGTACACATCTGGGCGTCTCAAGCTTCTCCCTGGTACCCACCAGTACCATCCTTCAGACTCCAAGGCAAGTCCAACCACAGCGGTGCTCCTCAGCAGGGCACAGCCAGGCATGCAGTGGAGAGGCAGACTGTGCAGGGTGAGGTAAAAGCAGGCTTCCTGCCCGCAGGGTCTGTGAGACCCTACGTGGTGTCCTAGCTGGGCCTGTCAGGGAAGACTGTCAGGCTTGCAGGAGGTGTGAAGTCTCAGGCTGCGGATGCTGTAGATTTAGATCTAGGTCCGGGGGCTTCTCCCTTGGTGCTGGCCCTACTTTCACCCCTGGAAACTTGGAGACCTTGTTTCCTAACAAGGAAGGGGGCATTGGCAGGCCAGGCCAGCTCCTTTACCCTCCCAGACCTGCTTCCTCACTGGTCACCCATACCACACTCAAGGGAGAGTTCTCCCTCCTGAGCCCGGTTCCTGTACTGTCCTCCACATCCTCCCTTCTCTCCTTGGTTTTTTTGAGAGGATCTTGCTACATAGTCCAGGCTGCCCATGAGTTCGCTAGCCCTACCTAGCCCCCAATTCATGCCAATCCTCCCGCCTCAGCCTCCCAAACACTGGCCTTACAGCTGACTCCTCACTGCCTACCATCCCCCAACCCTTTCTGAATTTATTCTGTGGTACTGTGTCGTGAATCTAGGGCTTTGCTCTGAGCTACATCCCAGCCCTTTTTTACTTTTATATTTTGTGACAAGGTCTCTCTGATTGCCCAAACGCAGCTTGAACTTGTGTTCCTTGGGCTTCAGCCTCCAGAGTGATGGGGTCACAGACAGGCACCACTGTACTTGACTCATGGCCTTTAGAGCTCAAGGATCCTCAGATTTGCCGAGCCATTCTGGCCCCCTCAGCCCACAGAGAGACAGATTCCCTGGGGTCACCATGTGTGCCATCAGGACTGGAATCCTTTCCTATTTCCCTACCTCTAAGTGTTGCCTACTAAGAAGAGCTAAGTCCTCAGGAAAAAGGACATGATTCCCTCCCCGCTTCCTCAAGCAAAGCTCACATGAGAGTTCTATCGAGTAACCCAGGATGCCCGTGGCCCCAGGCATGATGAAACTTACTTTCCTGCTTCAAGGAGACCTGGGTGTGAGAAACCCAGCTGGCTGTCACTTCAGCTCACTCTTTCCCTACCACAGTGGCCTTGGTCTCCATGTCTGTCAGGCAGGGTGGTGGGATGATGTGGGAGGTCAGAGAAGCCACAAGTCTCACCAGCTACGGAAATCAGCACAGCCAAACCGGAGCCTATGCCCGTTCCGTCTGGGTAGTTATTGAGGGGTGAGGAAGGAACGGCGCTGTAGTCAAGGTGCTTGACAAGGTGGGAACGTGCAGTCCAGTCCCCTCCCCTGTGTTGTGCTCACCTGCTTCAGCAGGGACGAGGAAGGGTCTGAGGTGGTCATCTGCCCACACTCCCAACAGTAGGTGACAGCTACCAAGCACCTAGCGTACCCTGAGCATGGTGCTCGCCTCGTTCAGTACTTGGAGAAAAGGCCTCACTGTGTCACTTCAGCTATGCTCAGGTTGGGCTGGAGCTTGTGATCCTCTTGCATTGGCTGCCCAGATTGCTGCAATCCCAGGTGCGTGATCACACCTGGCTGGGAAACTGGAGCCTGGAGAGGTTGGGTCCCTGTCCACGGCCACTCAGCCACTAGGGATATGAAAGTCCTCTCCAAGGGCAGAGCAGGGCAGCCCAGTAAGTGAGGACACCTGAAGGGCAGGCTTCACTGTATCTCCAAGTGGGAGACTCCAGGAACCTGTCAGAGGACAGGGCTTTTTCTGAAGCGGCCACTAGGGTGCAGTGTGTATCCCCAAAACGGAACGCTGAGAGGCAGAAAAGCTCTCTTTAAGCTTTATAACAGTAGAACCAGTACTTTTTGTCACATTTTTATTTCCAATACTGTTCTCTCTACTGTTGGTATATATACAGGATATAGCCACAGTAGGAAACACAAGACAGGCTTTCATCCAACAGAAGACTTCAAAAACAAAAAAAGACCATTCCAAGCAGAGGGAGCAGCCCCAAAGGCTCTGCAGCAAGGCTGTTGGGCTGTGTGCTGTCGGAGCAAAGCTGAAAAGGAATCGGAGGTCCTGTAGGCCTGGAAGGTGTAGGGCCGAGGAGCCAATGGTACGATCTCGCTCACTGGTCAAAGAATCATCCTGGCCTCTGAATTGAGGCTAGACTGCAGGGAGGAGTGGGTAAGAGCCTGGGAGACCAGTCAGACCACTGCTATTCTCTGAGAGACAACGGTGACCTGAACCAAGATGGCAATGGAGGGGTGGTGACAGGTGACGGGATTGTAGAGGAACTGGGAATGTGCCTCAGTGGTAGAGCCCTTTCCTCGTTTGCAGGAGGCTCTGAGTTAAAAAAAAAAAAAAAAAGTCACTAGATCCTGGCTACATTTGTAGATAACACGTAGAAGATTTGCTGACAGCTGGGATGTAGGATGTGAGCAGGAGAAAGAGAGGAGTCAGGGATGATTTCAAAGTTTCTGGCCTGAGTGTTGGAAGACTGAATTTGCCATTTACTGAGATAGGAGAGAGTGTGGGAGGAGCGGGCTTGGGGGAGAAAATCTGTCCAGTAGGCGTTGCTCATGGGAGTCTGCAATTTGGAGACCAGACTGGTCTAGAGCTCTAATCTGGGGAGCTGTGGTTTATTTAAAGACGAGTGAGATGGCATCAGGAGGGTGGTGAAAGAGGTATAAGGCCAGGCCCTGGTCATTTCGTCCTTCGGGGCGGAGGAGCTGAGGACGGGGCCTCTGGCCACATCTTGCCTGGCCTCCTGCCTGCAGAGCAGCCCTGCCTAACCCTGTGCCTTTGCTCCTGCAGTTCCCTCTAAGTGAAGCACCAGCCATGTCCCTGAGGAGCAGGGTTCCAGTCTCCTGTGTGCAACAGGTGCCTGGGAACTGGGCTCAGAGTGGAGGGAAGGAAAGGCTTCTGGTGACTCCTCTGGAGGACCTGCCAGGTGAGGCAAGTTCTTCCCAGGTCAGAGACTACCGGAGAACTGAGGGGCTAAGCGGGCCCGACATAGTTCTTCCACATGCCCCCTGCCACCCAAACACTGCCTCCCATAGCCACAAGGTTTGTCTTCCCGCAGGAACCAGGGGCCAGGGCAAGTGTAAGGAGCTGGCCAGATGGGGACAGAAGCCTTCTCTGTGGCCCTGGCAGGGTTGTTGAAAGAGCCTATGGCAATCTGCATCTGAAAACTCCTAACAGCCAAGGGGGGTTGGTTGCGTCCCTGGAGGACCCAGAGGCCTAGTCCTAGCTTTATGGCTTCATGTGTGTGCCTGTGTGCCCCTGGCCCTGAGCAGCTTTGCATTTCCAGCTTCTGTGCCTCAGCCTCTACTCACCCAGGGCCCCCCCAAGGTGCCCAGCACCTTCTCCACAGGGACCTGGCCTAAGGCAAGAGCCGGTCCTGGCCGGTTCAGTTTCCACCTCCACTGAAGCCTTGAAGAGGGGACAGGGTGGAGAGTGGGTCAGGAGGCCTGGAAACCTGGTTCAAGGCCCAGACGGGAGGAGTACAGTTTAGGCCACATGGCCAGGCTGTGTCTGCTGGGACCAGGAGAGCAAGTGTGCGGAGGAGCATGTACACAAGAATACAAAGCCAAGAACGAGGACTCTCGAGGTGCTATGATGCCCAGCCTCGCCCCTTCCTTCCTTCCTGTACCCTCCAGAGGCTTCCCTCACCCCTGCCCCAGCCCTGGCCTGGCTTCAGTCCCCCCACACCCTTGCCTCTCTGAACTCTTCACCCACGCCCCTCCTTTCCACTCCAGCTCCCTCCTCCTGGCTCCGAAGGGTTCCTCCTGCAGCCTCCTGTCTCCCCCAAGGGGTCTGCACGCACCACTCCCTCCTCTCCCTCAGGTCTTTCCTCAGTGCCACCTTCCCTTCACACCTCCCACATGTTCTGTCCTCCCTTCCTGCTTTCCTTTCTTAGATATTTTGCATAGAATTTGAGCTCCATGAGAACAAGGACCCTTTTTTGTCTTCCTTGTGCCTATGTCTTGAATGCTAACATGGTGTCTGCCACCTTGTAGGCTCTCAGTGGAAAGGTTGCTCTGTGCGTAGGGCCTGACATGGGGACCGGACCCTGTAAGATGTTACCAGGACCAGGCCAAGAGTTGGAGGAGACAGCGGGCAAGGATTTTAGATGTACCCTACTGGCTTCCCTGCTCCAGAGACATGAGGATGCCAGGAAGTCAAAGTGTTCAGTGAGGGGACAGAAGAAGGTAGGATCTGGAAGCTTGGCCTGGACGGACCTCTCTGAGGTATGACCGAGGCCTTGAGCAGCATCTTCTGGAATTTCAGGAGGGAAAAAGGCCACCACGTCATGGTCACAAGGCCACCAAGGCCAGGAGAAAGGAGGAGGCCGTGTGCAGCGAGCAAGAGTCCTCCAGCTGCAGCCCAGCCCTGGTCCCCTAGCCCGATTCGCCTGGCTTGGTTCCTCCCAGCATGGGCTCCAGGCAAACTCAAGCCTCTCCCCACTTCCCTGGACTCTGGGTGATCTCAGCAGGCTCCTTACCTGTCGGCCTCTCACTCCCTATTCTCTTCTAGCTATTTCTTTTACATTTTTAAACATAAGATACATATACATATCACATTTATATATTATCAAACACAGTTGTATGATATATCCAGACTTCCCAAATTTCTCTCCGTTCTTGTCTGAGTTCTGGACAATATGAAAGGTTTAACTATGAGTGTTTATGAGTATGCACTCTGCCTGGCACTATTCTCACGTTTTACATTTACCAGAATACAACAGCAGGTGGTAGCCTTATTCCCATTTTACTACCACCTGAGACCCAGGGAGTCTGAGTAACTTGCCCCAAATCACACCCTTCTCACACCCCACGCCCACAAGTCCAGCGACTGCTAAAACTCAACGCGTCTGTGACCCAGCTTACCATCTTCCACTCCAAATGAGTTCCATGCCTGTGTTCTGCCCACACACAAGCCAGAAATGAAGCCATCTCTGATTCCTCACTCACTCCTTCATCCAAACCAAGCCCTTGTCCTGCCATTTGGGTGACTCCTCCTCATGGTTGGTTCTCATTACATTTGTTATTTTTTAGACAGGGTCTTACTATGTAGCTCAGGCTGGCTTTGAACTCATGACAATCCTCCTGCCTCAGCCTCCCAAGTACTGGGATCACAGGTGTACAGCCTGGAACATCACTTTTTCTTTAGGCCCACATCCCCCATCTCCTGGCCTGATCAAAGGAGCTTCTAAATCATCATACTATGTCCCTCACCTTCAACAGGAAGCCTGGAATGCTCCCCCCAAAGGCGTCATATGTTCAGCAGTGGGGCTTTAACACGTGACTGGATCAAGGGACTGCTGTACCTAACCAGTAGATTCTGGCTAGAGGAGGCAGGTTCCTGAGGGTGCGGAGGGAACCGCTTTCCTCCATCCCACCCTTCTGCCGTGTTTTTTGCCTTGGAGCGAGCCGACCATGACCACGGACTGTAACCGACTGTAACCGACTGTAACCATGAGCCCAGTGAGCCCCTCCCGCTTTAAGTTGTGGGGAGCTGCTGTTTGTCTTGGTAACTACAGAAACATCTGAGAAAGACATTTCCTCAGCCCCTGCCCTGGCAAACTGTAAAGGATGCTCTTACTCCTGGAAAGGACTTCCCTCATGCCCACTCTGCCACATCTTCTAGGAAGGCCGTCTCTAACCTCCGCCAGAGGCTGGCTATGCACCCCACTCCAAGTCCTATGGTCCCCATGGGTCCTTCTCTCCCCATCTTAGCTCCTTCCTCCTAATTGCCAGTCCCCATAGGCACCCCCAGTACCCAGGCTAACAGAGCTGTCAGTGAGTGTGGAACAGCTGGTTGTATGAGTGACGACAGGAGACGTGTTGATGCCACTTTCTGAACTGCAGAATGCAGGATGCTTCCTGCTCGGTCCCACCGCAGCAGGTCCTGAATCCCCTCTGCCACCCAGCTTCGGTGCCTGCTTCCCTTGAGCCCTATGTCGAGACTTTCTTGTCTCTGCACCTGTTGGAAGGGTTTTTCCATTTGTTTCTTCCTTTCTGACTATGGCCTTCCTCCACCAGGGAGAGCCCTGGGTCAGGAAGCAGGAGGCAGGCACGCCCTGCCCACTTCCACCTGTGTCAGACATCCCAAGTAAACACTGACTCTTGGAACAGGATGAAAACATCTTAACTTTTTATGTACAATTATTTTTCTATACAAAGCACAGAAACGTACGATATACAGATGGTATTAAAATATGAAGAAAAAATGTATCTAAAAGGCTGCTGAGGAGAGCTCTAACCAAAACAAAAAAAGCTTGAGAAATTCTGCTCTATACCCTTCAGCCCTGCCTTATATAACAAGAACTAGCCAGGGCCAGAGAAAGAGTAAACCCAGGAGCATGCAAAGTCTTATTCCAGGGTACCTTTGAGGCATCCCCAGAGTTGGCCCCTGCACCAAGCTCTGATTTTTCCCCAAACTGTCCCCTCCCTCCCCTCTGCCTCAAAGTCCAACATTCTGTGTCTGGCATCCTTTGTCCTGCACTCAGACCACAGGTCACTCACCCAGCCTCCCCAGCTCTCAGGGATGGAAGGAATTGAGGTCTCTCAGCCCCGTACTCCCACCTGGAGCGAAGGCTTAACCAGGAAGCTCCTGGGAGAACCTAGTGGGGGAGTCCAGCCACAGGAAGGCCCCTGGAGCGCTGTTGTGAAACAAGGCTTTCTTACTGGGGAGGGTGGGGGTGAACTTCTTAGAAGTGCTCGAGGGGCATGGAGCCACCTAAGGGTGGGGTGGGGGTTGCAGAGGGAGGAGCAAGAGAAGAGCTTGTGCCCAGGTTGGCCTTGGGCAATACAGTTATCCTGTGGTCTTCGGAGTTCTCCAGTCGCTGGCGTTTTCGCGGGGTGCTAATGAAGACCACGTAGATGACGCCACCTAGGTAGGCACCCAGGAGTGGTGCCACAATTGGCACCCACCACCACTTGTTACTGGCAAAGCAAGAAAGAGGCAGAGTCCTGAGGAGGAGGCCAATCCCCAGGATGGCACTCACTTCCTTCCCAGGCCAAGATAGGGTGAGCAGAGGGTCCACCCTCACCCTACTCCGGAGAATGCCCTCACCTGCAGCCCCAGGGAGCCTCAGCCTGACTCAGGAACATAGGTTTGAAGGTTCTGAAGCAAAACCTGTACCTGTTCTGGTCTCAGGGAACATCATGGAGCAGGACTCTCCTGGGCTGCCCTGACAGCCCCTGACCCCTCTGGGTACAGGGGACTCTTAGGCAACTCGCAGAAATGGGGCCCAGCAGGAGCAGTACCTGAACACCTCTTTGCCCCAGCCGGCAAGGAAGGTGAAGAAGCGAGGAGGCAGGTCCCGAGACGGGTTGATCGCATATCCCGTGTTCATGCCCAAGGACACCCCGATGATGACGACAAGGATGCCAATCACCAGGGCCTGGGTGCCCGGCAGTGCTGCGTTGTTCTCCTTGTCCGTGATGGCACAGAGACACAGCTGGAGCATCCCTGTCAGCACCACCTGAGAAGCATACACTCTAGCAGCCCACCAGGCTCATGCCCCAAATCCCAGCATACTGGCTGAATCACCTGTCAGTAAAGTCCCCATCCTGAGTTACTGTCCGCTTTATCACGGAGGAGGGGCGGGCTCGGGCAGAAGGGCACTGACCTCATTCAGGAAGCCACACCATAATGTCATGTAGCCAGGTAGGTAGGTGGCGAAAATGCCAGCAGTGGCTGTGGGGCCTGTCACTGTCAAATGTCCGCCGGAGAACTGCTGAATAGCCACTGTGGAAACACACTGAGCTCAGCCCCTGGCTAATGCCAGGCGCGGGACTACAGGCTGGAGGTCTCTTCTAGAGTTTCCAGACCACTGCACCAGCACCTGGTCTGCTCATGTTTCAGAGAGGGGCTAAAGCCAGAGGCGCCAGCCAGGGTAGGCCACTCACTGTAGAAGAGGCCGTAGATGGTGCCAGCAGCCATGAAGGAGCCCAGGAACTGACCCAGCACGTACACAGGGAACTTCTTCCAGGGCAAGCGGCGTAGAGCACAGTTGGCGAAGGTCACAGCTGCATTCATGTGGGCCCCTGTGGGAAGAGAGAGGTGTGTCATGCTGCGGAGAACAGAAGCAACAAAATGGATGATACCGCCAGCAACAATAATAGTGTGGATGTGGTGGCACACGCCTGTAATTCCTGCACTTGGAGGGCCAAGGCAGGAGGATCACAGCAAGTTCAAGGCCAGCCTGAACTGCATAGCACAGCCCTGTCTCGAAAAATAATAATAATAACTAATTAATAATGGTCAATATTATGGACTGTTTTCTGAGACCAGAGCCTTCTCGCACAACCTTTACAACTTCCCCGCCACCTCCATTTCACCGTTAAGGGAAGTGAGGAGCAGAGAAGGGAGATAATTTGCCTAAGATGACCTAGCTCAGTTGTGGGCTGCTTGTATCACTGAAAGATTTGCCATCATGGACCCAACCAGTCAAAATGGTGAGTCAGGGGAGCCCATGAAGAGTATGCAGAAGACACAGGCAGGAGTAAAGCCTTTAGAAGTGTCAGAGCTTCAAGGTTGTTCACAAAAGGAGCTGCCTGGGGGTGGGTAGGAAACAGTCTGCCCTGCCTGAGATACCCAGCCTCACCCAGTCAGGAGGGACCAGGGTTCACTCACCCGAGATGTTGCCTGCCACATGCACTCCCATGGTGACACCAAAGCCAAAACCCAAGTTGACACCAAGGTAGCTTCCATACAAGTTATTTCCTAGAACCATGTGGGCCACAGAACCAAGGCCGAACACCTGCAAAGGAGAGCTTCTGAGAGGGCTGCCTCCTCAGAAGCCCCAACCTCAGAGGAGAGCTCAGAGCTTAGTCCTAGCTCCTTCCCACACCCAGGCTCTGGTCCTGCCCAAAACTGCCCCCAAAGACCTCCCTCCCTGCTTTCTTCCTCTGGAACTTTCTCTTATGACCTCTGCTCCCCTCCCCCAGAGAGACCTCTCAGCCCAATGAGAGCTGGACAGTGAGAGTAAAAAGAACCAGAGGCAGAGGCCCTCATGCCCAGTCCTCACCAGGCCCACTTGAAGTTTGTGAGTAGGGACAGGGCTTCAAGACAGCTAGGGTGGACTGCACCCCTCACAGCACCTCACTTTCCAGGCTAGCCTGAAGGATGCTTCTAACAGCACTTCACAAGGGAGTACTATTTTATTCTCCCCATTTGGAAAATGGGCAACCTGAAGCTTAGGGAAATTGATTCACTTATCCAAGGTCACCAGTGCCTTCTTTGTATTTTGTTTTTGTGACAGCATCTTGAAAGTCACTAAACTTCCCAGGCCAAACTTAAATATTTGATCCTGCTACCTCAGCCTTCCAGTGTGCTGAGATTCTAGGCACATACCTATAATCAAGTTCAAGCCTACCCTGGGCAATTTAGCAATTTATTAATACCCTGTCTCGAAATAATAAATAAAAGGGCTATCCAGGTGTGGTGGTTCATGCCTGTAATCCCAGCACTCGGGAAACTGAGACAGGAGGATTGTTGCAAATTTAAGGCCAACCCGGGCTACAAAGTGAGATCAAGGCCTGCCTGAACTGCAAAGTGATAACCCTGTCTCAAAAAGATCAGTAAATAAATAAGTAAATGGGCTGAGAATGTAACTCAGTACAGAGGGCCTAGTTTCAATCCCTAGTATTTCAAATAATATATATATATATATATATTCCGTGCTGAAATGGTATGATATTTTGGGCTGGGCACGGTCATACACACCTATATTCCCAGCTACTCTGGAGAGTAAGACAGGAGAGCCACTGGTTCAAGACCAGTCTAGACAATTTAGTAAAACCCTGTCTCAAAAAAATTAAAAGGACTGAAGATGAACCCTGCACTCTCTAGATCCAATCCTCAGTACTGAAAAATACAGTTTAAAGAAGTGATATTTTTAGACAGATGGGTTAAATATAATAACTTCAAATTAATTTTATCTAGAGCATTTTGCTTGGATAATGTGGCTACAGGACACTTTAAATTACACGTGGGACTCACACGAAGCTTCCTGGGACAGCTTTGCTCAAGGTTTATGAAAGGAAACAGGGAGAACTATGGACACGGACGAGGGCTTCACTGGAAGCCCCTCGAGGGGGAAAGACCTTGCAGGGCCAAGGTCGGAAGGCAGCCGCGCTCACGGGTGAGTCTTAGCAGGTGCCCAAATGGGGGAACAGAGAGAACGTGCCACGAAGGCCAGGAAGAAACAGTGTCAGCACTGTCAGTCACGTTTGGCAATGGGGCCAAGGGCGTGAAGGCTGGAAAGCTCCCTTCTGGATGGACAGCCTGCGGTCATTAGTAACACAATGAGCACCGCCTCGCCCGTTTTGCTTATTTTGTTCACTTTTCTTTATGGTACTGGGGATTGGACCAGGTCCTCATGCACAGTAGGCAAATGTTCTTACACTCCGGGCTCATGAGGAAGAACTGACGGTGCCAGAACTCTTTTCTCTTTGAGAACTTGCTGGGAAGGCCTGTGGGGATAATGACATGATAAACAAGGGGCTCACGGGATGGAGGGGAGGGTGTTTCACGTTGCGTTCCTTTGCTTTGCTTCACTTTTCTCTTTCTTTTCTTTTCTTTTATTTTTTTTTTTGTACCAGGTGTGGAACTCAGGACCTTGCGTTGCCAGACAGCGCTTATGCTGCTGAGCTAAATCCCCGGCCCCTGCTTTGCCTTTCAGTGTTGGAGAGTGAACACAGCTCGCACTGAGCCACCCCACCCCTTCTGTTTTTATCCTGAGACAGGGCCATACTGTCAGGGAAACTGAGCATGGTGGTACACACTTGTAATCCCTGTACTTAGGAGGCAGGGGTAGGAGGTTGAATGTTTGAGGTCAGTCTGTCTCAAAAAATAAAATGACCTAGGGATACAGCTCACTGTGAAAGCCCTGGGTTCCCCAGCATTGTAAACAAACAAAAACTTCAAGGCTAGATCCTTGAGTTCGTGAGCACGGATTGGGTGTTCATGCCGCGTGCAGGAGGTGTGCCTTTCCCAACCTTGTGATGACATCAGCACATTACTCAGTCTGGAGTAAAAACAAAAATCGAGGCCAACCTTAAACTCGTGGTCCTACTGCCTCGGTCTCCCAAGTAGCTAGGGCTACATATGTGTCCCACCACGCTCAGTTTGTTATACTGGTTTAAATGGAGAGACTTGAACAAATTCATAGTCTGTGAGACACACAGACTGACAACAAAGGAGATAGAAAGGACACAGCAACATATGTGAAAGGACTGGGCGGGGGGACTAAGCAGAAGTGGAGGGGTCACCCAGGAAGTGGGGGCCTAGGTGAAGAGAGAGACATATGGAAGTACAGACAGATGACAGGCGGTGGGACTGACGAGAAGGCGAGGAGGTGGACTAACAGAGCCCACCTGATGATTTCTCTGACAAGGAAGAGATCAAGCTATTTGCTGATTTTAAAAATGATGGACAGAGAACAGAGCAGCTTTGAAGAAGTCTGAGAAACATGCGCGACTTCGGGGGAAGCAGAGAATAGGCAGCCAAGCAAGATCCAGGACAGGTGCAGGAGGGCCCAGAGATGGGCTGCTTAGGTGCAGGAGAAGACGCAGTAGGGGAAAACATTAACCAACAGAGTGGGCGGAGGGGCCAGGCTGACAGGCAGGTGGAGCTGTAACCCCATTCCATTCCTGTTTCCCATGTCAAAGCCATACACTAAAGATATTGAACGACTAGATGAACCCTACACAGTCTTCTGGCCCACACTAATCCACCCCAGCACAGGTTTGGAGAATGTGGCTTTGATGGTGTGAAGATTCGGTTCCTCTTGAAAAGTGAGAAGCTTGGGCACTGCTAGCCTGCATTCCTCCCTCCGTGGCCACGGCCAGCTGGGAGCATCAGCCACACCCTTCCACAGATGTGTGCTTTGCCATTGGCCAGGCTCCACCCTGCACTGATTCTCGGCCGTGGTATGAGCTGGCAATCCTTGCCCTGTGGCCAACGTGTACCCACATAAGCAGATCCCACTGGGCCCTGGACACAGACTCTAGGGCTGGAAGGCTCCAGCCCCTCCACCCCCGTCACCGAATGCAGCCAACAAACAGCCCGGAAGCCAGGTCCGAGAACAACAACCCTGGAGTTGTAGAGCAGAACAATCATTTCCCTCATCTTGGCTACAATAAATGGGGTCCAAGGTCACACTAGCCTTTTGGGGTAACAAAACCTTTACCCTGGTGATTCACTGAACTTCCTGTGAATTGAAAAGCTCCTACTTCTTGGCACAGGCCTGGCAACTAAACAAACAATAACATAATTCATGTCCTACATGAACCTAAATGTCACCACGTTCATCACAGGCATTATTTCCCTTCAGCCCCACAGCAAACCTGAGTAGCAAATGTTTTCGCAGTCACTTATAGATGGGGAAACTGAGGCCCAGAGATGGGTCTTGAACTGGAAGCAAAGACCTTTCCCCAGCTTAGAAGAGTCAACAAGCTACCATCTTAGAAAACTTGCCAACTTGGGGCTGTGGGTGCAGCTCTGTGACAGAGCACTCAAGGCCCTGGATTTGAGCCCCAGGATCACTGGAAAAATGAATCAAAAACAACAAAAAACTTGTCATCGCTAAACTAAGGGACAGAAGAAAGTGATGAAAGGGCAACACTGTGATACAACTGGACTAGATTTCGTCATAATTTAAAGTGTGACCTTGGGCAAGTGACTTAGTATCACGGGCCTCAGTTTCCCCATCTGTAAAATGAGGCTGGTTTTGTGATTTTTGTTTTTAAAATGAAGTCTCACTATGCAGCCTAGGCTGGCCTCAAACTCACAGCAACCCTCCTGCCTCAGCCACCACACCTAGATTAGATTCGGGGGCCAGTGTAATGATTTGAGAAGATGCTGCACGTAAGGGGCATAGTATCCTCGTGCTTGCTACGCAGTATGTGTTCAATAATTATCCAGATTAAAAGAAGAAGGCAGCTGTGGGCAGGTGCCAAGCCAGGATGCCAATCTCTGCTTTCCTCAAGAGCTCCCCAAAGAGGCACTCGCCTGCCTCTGAGGTTCCAAAGTGTAACAGCCTTCCCGAGAATGGAATGTCTGGTCAAAGATAAATTACCTTATTTGAGATTTAAGAAGAGACAGAACCTTGCCGGTTTTCTTACAGTTCAGAAACAAGAGCAAGGAAGGGATGAAGGCTAGGGGCAGGGTTTAGGAAGAGAGAGTACTGAGAACATTTGTGGTAATAACGAGGGGCCAACACGGGTGCCCTGGATGCCGGCACAAGGCCTTCTTCACACTCTGCTTCTAGCTCAGTGCCAGAGCTCCAGGTTACCAAGAAGGGAGCTATGCTCTGAAAGGTTAAAGGCTTGTGGATGATCACACAGATGGAAGATGGCAGAGGGGAAATTCAAAGCCCCTGAACCACTGGCTTCCGGATACTCACGTGCTGAGAAGATGGGCATGACAGCCAGGGACAGACCTGCCCCAGGAAAACTGCTGCTGACAGGCTCAGGGTCAAAATAAGATGCCAGTGTCTAGTGTTTCTCCAACACACAGTCATTTTTTCTGGACAGTTTTTATAACTGCTACTCATATCCTAATGATACTAAACGTTACCACTCTCCTTTCAATTTAATCTCTCTCTGTCTCTGTCTCTCTGTCTCTCAATTTGATTTTGTTTCTTGACACAGGGTCTCACTATATAGTTTAAGCCGGACTTGAACTCACTACGTAGCCGAGGCTGGCCTCAAACTCAGGGTAATACCCCTGCCTCTGCCTTCCAAGTACCACTGCAACTCTGTTGAACTCAAGAGCCCTGTATTTATGTCCTGAATTTTCCCTCTGGCATTTCAGATGGTCACATTCAAATGAACATCACCTTTGGCCTGAAACGGCATAGCCCACCGGCATTTACCCCACTTTTCATGCCTGTGGTCTCCTTGTTAATCTTCTACAACTCTTCTATCACACGCTGTCTGTTCCATCCCCACCCCATTACCTGTGGCTTATGGCTCAATGCTTCCTTATGACAACAGCCTCTTAACTGGCTCCATCCCCTTGCCTGTCCTCCTTACCCTCTGCATTGCAACCATGGTGACTTCTAAGATGCAAGTCCGACCCTGTCACTCCCCTACTTGATAACTTCAGGGTCTCCCCACTGCCCTCAGGGTTAATTCTCAAAGCTTTTTATCAACCGCTTTCTTCCTGGTTTTTCTTCTTGCCATTCCCAGGCATGACTACTGACACTCAAGCCCACAGCTCTGACCTATCCTGGCGTGTTTTGAACCTTTCCATGGGCACAAGTTCTGAAGGTTGAGAGGGTCAGGAAAATACTCCACGCTCTGCTACAAAAAGACTTGGTGCAATGTTGGGGGTGGTGGCACACATCTGTGGGAGGCTAAGGCAGGAGCACTGCAAGTAGAAGCCCAGGCTGTGTGACCTAGCAAGACCCTGCTGCAAAATAAAAACCACAACAGCCTGGCTGGGGATGTAACTCAGCGCCAAGACCTGGGCTCAGTCCCAGTACTTCCCTCCCCAAATAGAAGGTGGTGACAAAGGCCTCTCTCCTTACATTCCTCTACTCATTTCTGAGGATCCCAGCTCAGAAGCAGAAAGAGCAATGGATCCATAGAGTCAGCAGTGGGGAGAGCTCAGGAACTGCACCCCACCCGCCCCATGTCACTAACCTACTCACCATCATGACATACGTGCTCATGAACTCAGCCAAGAATTCTCGCACCATCTCCTTCTGCAGAATTGCTTGTAACTTCTTTGGCACAGGTGAGGAGCCCATCTTGGAGCTGCGGGTGGACCTGAAGCAGCAGCCCAAGCCCAAGGACAGAAAAGAGACTCAAGTCCATCTGCCATCATCGGCCCTTCAACTCAAGGCTGAGTTAATAGGTAATCCAGCAGCCTTCCCTGTGTACCTCCTCGTGCCCAGGATAGGTGAGGTAGCAGGAAGAGGTGGTTTTCAACAGGGATCTCAGTTGTCTCTAGGGCAGGGTAGGTGTTTGGAAGCAGAGGCTAAAACCCAGAAGGAAGGTGTGGGCTGAAGACAGCAATCAGCACAGAGAGGGAACCATTCATTCTGTCTGTACGAGAGTGCAGAAACAGGCAAGCATCCCTGCACACAGAGCTGGCTGCTATGAAAGGTAAGCAGCAAGTGCCTGTGTGTGTTAGAAGCTGATGTGGGAAAAGTAGGGCACACATGGGAGTGCTGGCCGGGACTAATCTCACCTAGGGTAGTCAGGGTCAGCCTCACTGAGCCGGTGCAGTGGGAAGCACACAAAGGACATGCAGGAGAAGTCATGTGGTAACTGCAAAGAGCACTACAGGCAGAAGGCCTGGTCACAGGACTCTGAGCACCTCCCCAGAAAGCAAAGGAAGTTGAGCTGGGCACGGTGGTGCACACCTGTAATCCCAGCACTCTGGGGAGGCTGAGGCAGGAGGATCATAAGTTCAAGCCCAGCCTGAGCAATTTAACAACTTAGCAAGAATCTATTTCAAAATTAAAAAAAAAAAATTTAAAGAGAGAAGTGATGTGATCTAGTGCAAAGGCACTGAGTTCAATCCCCAGACCCAGAAAGGAAGAAAGAAAGAAAACAAGGAAGGAAGGAAGGAGAAAAGAAAAAGGATGGAAAGAAAAACAACCACGGATATAGCTCAGCATGAAGGCCCTGTACTAAAAAAAAGTTAAGAAGCAAAGGGTATGGTGTGGCTGAGTCAGGAGGAGCCTTGGGCAGGGGCAAGTGGAGAGGTACAGCAGCCTGCATAGTGAGGGCTTTGCCAGTGCAAAGAGCTGAGCTTGAGAGGCCGGGAGGGGAGGAGGCTAGCGCAGGTGAGCGCCACCTGCACAGGAACCTTCAGATCCACTGCCTTCCCGACCCTCGTCCATCCCTAGAGCCCCGCCCTCAGGTCCCACCCTTCCTCGTGATTGGCTGCACTATGGGGCCAGGAGAAACTGGTGGGAGATGCCCTCCTTCTGGGACCTTGTAGGCTACCAGGTGGGTTGAAAAGAGGGGAGTCAGGGGAGCAGCTGCCACAAAGGAGAGACTGAGGGCGGGCAGAGAAGGCGCTGAGAGGGCTGACCAGAGGACAGGACTGAGGTGGGGAAAAGTGATGGGGAGCTTACCACTTCGGCCTGCTTGCTTGAGCCATATTTTGTCTTTTAGACTTTTAAATACTGTGAAGCCAAAGAGAGGTCACTAAGCATAGGGGACATAGAACTTGGCCCCCATATTCTCATGAGACTTCACGACCACCACCACCAGCACACCCCCAAGCCACGGGGCAGCTCCTATTAGTGAGCCTCCATCAACCAGCCGAACTGCATGGGAGGGCAGTGCGGACTGGGTGACCTCAGCCAATGGGGAGAGGCCCTAGGGTCCCGCCCATCCACCCTGCTGGCCTCAAGAGTCCTGACCTCTGGAAGGGCCCTTCAATGGTCCTCCTGCCCTTCCCAAACCTGCAACCCACCCAGATTTGGATGGTGCAACACCCACAGCCTCCCCTCTGTGGCTGCTGACTCTCACACTGAGTGCCTAAACTGCAACCCAACACCACTTCTTTAGTGCCAAGTGCCAGCACTACTGCTCTTAACATGAAGGCTTGGCTGATGGGGCGAGGCTACCGCGACTCCGCCTGCCTGCCTGTGCCTTCTGCAGCCTGCACCATCGCCACTGCCACTTTAGTCCAACCTCAGTTCCTCTCGCTGCTAACTTAAACTAGCTTTGCAGAAACCACACCCACACCCACACCCACACAGGATGAGGCCTGGAAAATCCACTTAGCCTGTGCCCCTCCTTGGCACAAAGCCTTCCCTTCGGTTTCCTTTTTTTTTTTTTTTTTTTGAGACAAGTTCTCACTATGCAGCCGACTGGCTGGCCTCCAACTCCCGGTGATCCTCCTTCCTCAGCCTCCCAGATTACAGGCATGCACCGCCATGGCCAGCCCCCTCTCACTTTCCTAAAACTTCCCCTTGGGTGCTTTATTTTTTTCAGAAACTGACGTCTTGAGAATAACGCTTCAGGTTCCCTCATTCTGTGAGTCCTTGTGCCCTAGCCCAGTTCCCTCTGACTGCAACACGAAGGCACATCCTCAGCCATGGGCACAGAAACTCGCTACCCAGCCCCAGCCCCAGCCCCCAGGGCAGAAGGCAGTCAGCAAACCAGCAGCCAGCCTTCTCAGACTCGCCTCCTTCTGCCTTGGTCCTGGAGGTCTAGTGATGGCTTTCTCCTCCCACCCTGAAACAAGAGAAATAGCCTGAGTCTTGCCTTTAGCTGTGACAGGGTAAGGGGCTGGCTCAACTGACAGCTGCCATCCCTTCAGGTCTCCTGAGGGTGGACTGGGGCGACACTCTCCTCCTGCCACCGAGGTAACCAAGAAGCCACTGTCCTGGCCACACCGGCAGGAGTCAGTGCTCACATCCAGGCGTGGCTGCCCCCTCTCTGAAGAAACTGCCCCTGACCGGCAGGGCTTGGGGAGGATCTGGGCCCGTTATACCGTCCTCCAAATCCCGGGGCCCCCGTAGGCTACGGTTAACACCGTTAAACCTCCCGAATATTCCTGGAAAGCAGAGGCAAACCTGATTATAGCCCCGCTATTTTTGAGGAGACTCGGCAGCTGTCAATCAAGTAGTTGCCTCTCCCCATGTTTTTCAACTGTCACCAAGTACAGCTGGGACTGTCCTGGGCACCTAGCACCTACTATAGATAGCTACCCTCACTGCGGCAGGCTTGCATTTGAACCAAACAGCATAATTGAATTTGGACCAATCAGTAGGCTTGAATCCGTAGGCTAGAATTTGGACCAATCAGCAGGCTCAGATTTGCACCAATCACAGGCCTGTTACTGTTATATAAACCGCCTTCCTCACATTTGTACAACTGGTCTAGAAGACTTCATCTGCTTCCCTGGTATCCCTGCCCCTCACCCCTCCGCCTCTGTGCTGTAGCGCAGCCTTGTCTAATAAAGCTCCTTGCCAGTGTTCTGAAAATTTGCTCTAATTTATTTCTCTGCAGCTTGAAAGCTTTCGTATGAACTCTGAACTCCTATAGGCAGAGTGGGGAGCTTTAAAAAGAACAGTAGAGCTGCACATGGTGGTAGGCCTGTTATCCCAGCACTGGGGAGGCTGAGGCAGGAGGATCATTATGAATTCAAGGCCAGCCTGGGCTACATAAGCATGTTCAAAGCCAGCCTGCACTATGTAGGGAGACACTGCCTCAAAATAAATAAATAAATAAACAAATAATTTTAAATTAAATTTTAAAATGCCGTAGACACTAACAGCAGCTAGTTCTGAAGAGTTCCAGGAAATGAATTTGAGGGAGATCAGCAGTACCTGGCAGAGGCTGGAAGTGGTGGTGTTAGCCTGTGGCAATCGGCAGTGAGTGGCATCAACCAAAGCAGAGGCCCGCAGCAGCAGACAGCAGCAGAGACCAGCCTTGGAGATCAAGGGTGAGCATCACTGAGCAGCACCAGCAGGTGCCATCCAGGGACAGCCAAGCCAAGGCAGCGGGCGGAGAGCAGCAGCACTGGCGGGGAACCTGGAACACTAGCAGAAGCTGCTAAGAAGAGATGAAGCAGCTGCCCAGAGTTAGCCTTGGGTACCAAGGAGCTGCTGGGGAGGCTTAGAGCTGGGGAGCAGAGATGCTAAGGGCCTAGGGTGCTAAGCGCACAGAGTCCCAGTACCGGAACACCAGGGGCTTGAGCCACTGGCGTTCAAGACATGGAGCTGCACTTTGCCAATTAATCATTTCCTCAGCTAGTGAGCAGTACCCCCGTGCTCTACTGAGAGTCCCTTCAGTACATTCTCCTAACCTCCACTCCACCCAGGCACCTGGTCCTCACAGCAGCAGCCTCTGGGTAAGGAAACTGAAGCACAGAGAGAGGATGGGCTTTGCCTGTGTCACAGCAACACATGATTGAGCTAGAACAGAAAACCAAGCCTTTAACACCAGCTGATGCTCTTCTCCCAAACAGTTCCACAATCTCCTCTTCCCTGTATGGTCTGAAGGGCATAACTCTTCTCAATTTGTGCCCTGAGGAGCCACCCTGTCCCTAACCTGCCTGGAAACCCACTCACCCTGCTGAATACCCTTCTGTTTCTTCTGGGCTCTGTCTGGGGAGCTCCTCGGTTAAAGCAGGTCTTGATCTTGTTCCTCCAGCCCTGGCTCAAGCTGCATGCCCAGCTGTGTCCCCAACCTAAAGCCTGCCTCTTCTGAAGCCCTCTCCAGTGGAGAGGGGAGGGTTAGAGCTCTTCCAGGGGAGAAGTCAGTAGGGCAGGGGTTTGGCCATTGCCACTTGAGACAAGTCCAGGCTCACTGCCCAAAATAGCATCCTCCTTCTGCCAGCAGCACTGTGGAACCAGAGCTCTGAGGCAACCCTCCCGAGGTAAGAGGTGGAATTCCTGGTGGACGCTCTGGGACTCAGTCCTCTAAGCCAAAGGTCGGGCCTGTCTGTAATGCCAGAGCCTGAGGTGACCACTCCAGGCCTTCAGACTCATGAAGGGTACAAAGACCCCTGAGCTCAGCTACGGGAAGACCTATGAAGAGGTAGAAATTTCTGGAGATCAATAACCAGGTAGAGGGTAGAAGAGGAGATCCCAGGTCAGTCCTCAGGGACAAGAGACTCAGGCCTGTTCTCCAGGGGCCCCAGGTCTGAGAGGACATAGGACACAAAAGCCATATATGCAAGGAAATCCTAGCCCAAGAGAACAGGAGGAAACATAGGTCCTCCCCTGAGGAAATCGCTTCCCTGGGAAAGCCAAGGCCTCTGCAAAGAAACCAAAGTCGAGCCAGTGGGAGGCTCCCACTTATGACTGTGGGAACTCAGGGGGGAGCCAAGACCAGCAACAGGGCCTGGCTAGACCTGGAAGGACAGGGTGGGAAGTTGGGGGTTTGAGCTGATGATGCAGTGCTGTGACATGAAAGAATCTTTGCTGACACGCAGACTATAACGACACCTGCCAGTGGAGTGGCGGGCAGTGGGCAGTCGTCCAGGAATCTTCCTATGCTGACAGTCCCTTCCTGGGAGAGACTATAGGAGTCACTTGCCTGACACTCTAATCTGAGAATGAAACTGTCCTCTAGAGGGTGCCAAAGACCGGGCCAGGCCTGCAACCTGCATAGCCCAGTCCTTGCTACAATACAGCCCATCCCAACCTGCCCATAGGTCACTGCAGGAAGAAGTAGGAGTAGGCTGCCTGGGCTTCCTGGTCAGAAACCTTCCTTGGGGATGAACTCCCCTGAACCCCAGAAATCTGAGGTTCTGCCACTCAGGCCCCTCTGTAGATCTCAAGGAGGCTTGGAATACTGTGTCCCTTCCTTTGGAGAGGAATGCACACTGTAAGAGGAGACACTGGCCTTTAGTCCTGTCCTAGGTTTGCTATCAGGGTCAAGGATGAGGGAAGGTCAAAAGGGAGCTGGGGGGCCTGGGGATTTAGCTCAGCGGCATAAGCGCCTGCCTTGCAAGTGCGTGGTCATGAATTCAATCCCCAGTACCAATTAAAAAAAAAAGAGAGAGAGCTGGGATCTCAAATCAGGTTTGATCTTGGGCAGAGTTAGAGTGAGCTGGTGTCAGGCTGGTGAGGGGCAACTAGAATCCATGCTGGGGCCAGGGATGGCAAAGAGTTCCAGCAAGCGAAAGGGAACCGAGGATAGTCAAAGACAAGATGGAAGGAGTAACCCAGTCTGGAGGGGACAGCGTCCTACAGAAGAAGTAGCACTGGACCAGAGTCCTCCCAGATGAGCCAGAGAAGGAGACCAGTGACAACTGAAGCTTCGGAGGCCAGCAGGGCTGTAACTGTTCTAGTCTATTCAGGAATGGCCTAAAGAGAGCTGAAGTCAGTGGGGTTACCTGAGGGTCCATCTGTTTCTGACTTTATCCTAAGGGGCAAGGAGCCACCAAAGGTTCCCAGTGAAGAGTAGAGTGAAGGCTACCACCCAGGCCCCTGAGCCCTGGGCATCCAACAGCTGGGGACACAGATGAGCCTGGCTCTGGAAGATGCCCAGGTTGGGAAAGGACCAGGAACTCTTGGCCCTGAGCATTCATCCTGGGAATCCATGGGCCAGGGTCAGGATTCTGGAGAACTGGAAGAGAAATGAGAAGCAGCCAGTGGAGGAAATGAAAACCCAGACACTCGGACTGCCAAAGCCTGGTGGAAGGCAGATGGCCCCTGTGGTCCCAGAGTTGGGTGCTGGGCAGCTAGGCAGGTATTGCTGAGAGCTGCCAATGTGAACTGGGGCTGGGGGTCTAAAAACACAGAGGCCAAGGGGGCAAGGCCACTTGGAGGAGCTGGGCATGGTGGCCCATGCCTGTAACCCCAGCTAATCAGGAGGCACCCTGGGCAATTTCGTGAGATCCCATCTCAAATTTTTTTTTCCTGGTAGCAGGGATTAAACTCACGATTGTGTGCTTGCCAGGCAGACACTTACACCACTGAGCTAAATCCCTCAAATTTTTAAAATCAGATTTTATTTGTAATTTTATTTATTTATTTATTTTTGTCTTTTTCCTTTTTATCGGTACCAGGGATCGAACTCACGACTGCCTGCTTGCAAGGCAGGTGCTTATGCCGCTGAGCTAAATCCCCAGCCCCTATTTGTAATTTTAGATACTGATCATATTCATTACAGAGAATTTGTACCTGTACATGGTATAACTTGATTCTGTTTTTTTTTTTTCCATTTTCCCTGTGCTCCCTTCAACCCCTCCTCTCCTTCCCATTTACAAGAGCTTTGTTTCCATTTCCTGTCTCAAATTTTTTTTTTTTTTTTTTTTTTTTTTTGTATTTTTACCGGTACCAGGGATCGAACTCATGCCTGCTTGCAAGGCAGGCACTTATGCCGCTGAGCTAAATCCCCAGCCCCTGTCTCAAATTTTTTTATTGTTGTTTTGTTTCGAGACAGGGTTTTGCTGTGCAGTTCAAACTGGCCTTGAACTCACTTTGTAGCCCAGAATGGCCTCAAACTCTCAGCAATCCTCCTGCTTCAGCCTCCTGAGTGTTAGAATTTCAGGCGTGTGCCACCATGCCTGGCTTCTGTCTCAGATTTTTTTAAAAATTAGAAGGGCTGGGGATGTACCTTAGTGCTCCCTGGGCTCAATTTCCAGTACTGCCTGAAAAAGAGAAATGAGAAATAGGGTAGAGAAAAAGGTCAGCTGTGAGGAGAGAATAGGTAGCTAACAGAGCCACAAGAGCGGAAGTGAGTGGTCGGAATTATAAGGAATTTGTCAGGGAATAGCACACTCCTGCAGTCCCAGCATTCTGAGAAACTGGAGCAAGAGGATCTAAAGTGCAAACAGAGGCTGAGCAATTTAGCAGTTTAGCAAGACCCAAAAATAAAAACTAAAAAGGGTTAGCAATGTAGCTCAGTAACTAGACGGTGGGTTTAATCTCCAGGACCGGGGAGACAGATGAATTTGACTTTCAAAGAAACAATATTTGGGACATACTTATACTAAAAAATTATTCCTTTCCTCCTCGATTTTTTTCGTGGCATTGGTGGTCAAACTCCTGGCCTCAGACATGTTCCAACTGAGCAGCACTCCCCAGCCCCTGGAAATGGTATTTAACTGGGCAGCCTGTTTTTATCTGCTAAAGCTAGCGACATCCACTCTAAGCCACCCTAAAGACCCTCCTGTGTGCCTGATCTGGGTTGAAATCCTAGCTGGACACTGAATTCACCCTACAGCTCCAGCTCAGCCTCTGTTTCCCTGTTTATCCATGAAACAGGGTTGGAGGATATGAATGAGCTACTTTTGGCAACCAGAGTGCATGCAGAAAAAGGTCTGTGAAGCTAGCAACTGACTATCAGGTCAAAACCCGACTTGGTGGACATGATAAACTGGCTCAAATGAATGTGAAGCACTGTGGCGCTACAGTACAAATCTTGCAAATACTGATACATTCATGTTATGGTTTGTGTCTAGCTATTGCTCCAAAGCCTCATGTACTTTTAGATGGGGCTCTTGCAAAGGTAGCTGAATCAGAGTTTGTGATCAGTTCATGGCTCAATGCTAAGATTAAGGGTGCTTGTATTAAAGGTGCTGGAGTTAAGGCTGGGTGATTACTGGATCAGTCCACTGATTGGATTGGCATCGCCCTAATCCCAGGAGTCAGGATAAAATAAAAAGGGCATAAAAGAGGCTTATTCCTTCCTTCCTTAGCTTGCTTTTGCTGTCTTCTGCCATCATGAACTACTTCTCTGCGATGTCCCTCTGCCAAGCCACTTGCCTTGGAGCCAGCCAATTATGGACTGAAACCTCTACAGACTGTGAGCTAAATAAACCTTTCTCCTTTTAAGTTTGGGTGTCAGGTATTTTGTCTCAGCAACAAGAGAAAAGTAACTAAGACAATCCTTAAGCATTTGGCCCTTCATTTAAAAATTGTTAAGACTATTTATTTATTTATTTTCTAATCAATGTGGTACTTGAAAAACTTTTTAGAAAATAGAAATTGTTGAGCTTTGGGCTGGGGTATAACTCAGTGGTACAGCATGTGCCTAGCATGTGTCAGGCCATAGGCTTTATACCCAGCACCATAAATAAAAAAATATGAACACACAGCTAAATAAGTGAACATAATAGTTTACAATTGGAACCAGGCATAGTGGTGTATACCTGTAATACCAGCACTTAGGAGACTGAAGCAGGAGAACTGAAACGAGCCAGGCCAGCCTGGCCTGCATAAGTGAGCTCAAATCCTGCCTGAACTACACAGAGGGACCCTGTCTCAAAAGACAGAACAAGAGCGGGGCATGGTGGCTCACTCCTGTAATCCCAGCCGTTGGGAGGCTGAGGCAGGAGGATGGCTGTGCATTTCAAGACCAGCCTGGGCTACAAATTGAGCTCAAGGCCAGCCTGAGCTGTATAATGAGACCCTGTCTCAAAAAGATTTTATAAAGGGCTGGGGATTTAGCTCAGCGGCATAAGCGCCTGCCTTGCAAGCAGGCAGTTATGAGTTTGATCCCTGGTACCGATAAAAAGGAAAAAGACCAAAAAAAAAAAATACATACATATACATATATATATATATATATATATATATATATAGATAGATAGATAGTTGGTTTCCTACTGTCTTGTTTTTGGAATCCAGTATCATTCCCATTGTTTGTTTTCTTTTGTTTTTTGTTTTATTCCCTTTAAAAAAAAAAAGCCTACCACTGGGCTAAAAACTTTTAAAAGTTGAAAGAGCAATGCAATGGGGCATGCCTGTAACCACAGCACTCAGGAGACGAAGCCAGAATGATCACTGAGAGTCCAAGACCAGGTGGGCTACACAGTGAGTTCAAGGCCAGCCTAGGCTACATAACAAACCGCTGTCTTAAAAGGGAAAAAACAAAGAACATTTAAATCCATGTCTGAGCTGGGCATAGCAACCAGAATCAGGGAGGCTTAGACAGAAGAGTGACAAGTTTGAACCCCATCTACGCAGCTTAGCAATTTGATGAAGCTCTTTTCCAAAATAAAAAGGGTCTAGTAAGTATTGCTCATTGCAAAGGCTCTGGGGTCAACCTCTGGGTGCCAAAATAAAAGACAAATTGAGTCCAGGCTGGGGACATAGCTCAGTGGTTTCTCAGTGGTAGCCTAGAATGAGCAAGACCCTGGGTTTGATTCTCTGTGCCACAAAATAAAATCTCAGATCCTTTTCTTTTAGTGCTTAAGCACCTAAAGACCAACACCTTCCCATGACAGCTACTGTTGATATTTTGATAAGCTTTCTTCTAGTTCTATTTTTTAATATTTTTTTTGTACCGGGAATCGAACTCATGACTCTGCATTTGCAAGGCAGGCACTTATGCCACTGAGCTAAATCCCCAGTCCCGCTTCTAGTTATATATATATATATATATTTTATATATATATATATATATATTTATATATATATATATATATATATATCCTACCCCCATTGTCAACAATAAATGGAATGATATTTTATATGTAACTTTTCTTCATATTGGGTATTGAACCCAGGGCCTTTACACTGAACAACATTGCCAGCCCACTATATATATATATATTTTTTTTTTTTTTTTTTCATCAGTACCGGGGATCAAATTCATGACCGCCTGCTTGCAAGGCAGGTGCTTATGCCACTGGGCTAAATCCCCAGCCCAATATTTTTTATTTTGAGACGCCACCTTTCTAAGTCTCTATGCTGCTGAGGCCACGTAACATTTTATACCGCACTTTTTCCATTCTGTGCCAATAAGCCCACATCCACCTAATCTGTATGGATGTCCAGGAGCCCACCTGATGGATCTTTCACACTGTGGGATGCTCTTACTGGTGGACATTTAGAATATCTCTGGTTTTAAGCATATCTGACTGTTCTCTTATGAACAGCACAGGGCACACACAATTGGTTGAAATACAATTAGTAATAAAAATGCAAATAAATATTTTTAAAAATTAAATCAAGAAACAGAAATAGCTTAAGATTCTTTTTTTTTTTGGTCTTTTTCATTTTTATCGTTACCAGGGATCAAACTCACGACTGCCTGCTTGCAAGGCAGGCGCTTATGCCGCTGAGCTAAATCTCCAGCCCCAATAGTTTAAGATTCTAATAACTAACTGGCGCATGGTGGCATAAGCGTATAGTTCCAGCACTCTGGGAGGCTGAGGCAGGAAGATTACAAATTCAAACCCAGCCTGGAAAATTCAGTGACCTAGTAAAGAGTTTTTTTTTAATCTTTTTTTTTGTTTGTTTTTTTGTTTTTTTGGTACCAGGGATCAAACTCACAACCTCACACTTGCCATGCAGGCACTTGTGCCGCTGAGCTAAACCCCCGGCCCTGTCTTAAATTTTAAACATAGGGCTGGGAATGTCACTCAGGATAAATAACCTAGGTTCAACCCCCAGTATGCTTGAAAACTAGCTGGGTATGGTGGCAGACACTCACAGTTTCAACAATCTGGGAAACTGAGGCTGGAGAATCACAAGTTTTAGCCCAGCTAGCAGCTCAGTGATTAGTGACACTCTGTCTCAAAATTTAAACAGGGCCAGGTATGGTGGCACACAGGAGGATCACTGTAAGTTCCAGGCCAGCCTGGGCTACAAAGTGAGCTCAAGGGCAGCCTGAACTGCATAGTGAGACCGTGGCTCAAAAAGATAAAAAGGACCAGAGAGGCAGCTCAGTGCCAGGTCCTCAGGTCCTCGCTTGAACCCCAGTACTGAAGAAAAAAAGGAAAGAAAAGAAGCTAAGCTTTCACTGGAGTAAACGTCCCCTTCCAAATTCCCTTCTCAGTACAGAGCAAGGTAGCAGCTTTCTCAAGATCACTCAGAACTAGGACTGACCCGAGCACCCCAGCCCCAACTCTCATGCTTCTCAGAGTCTCGCATGAGCCTCCAGCCTAGAGCAAACACAGGTTAAGGCAGACAGGATCAGGCATGGCCCCCTGCTAAGGACAAAAATTCTGCAAGTCAAGGAACCAGAATTTAAATGTGGCCTTTGTCTACTCCAAAGTTGCTGCCAGCTGCTTAACTTGGGACGGAAAGCAGTGCTGAGGTCCAGACTTTCACCTTGTAGTGTAAGCCATGCCTACCAAGGAAGGCTTCCTGCAGGAAGGCCTCCCACCAGCAGAAGCAACTGGGGAGACAAAGGAAGGAATCTGCATCTGTGGAAGGCATTTGTGCCGTTGTATATGTTTAGATGGGAGTATGCACCTGTGCATATGTTTTATCTGTGAGCACATGGATAGGTGTGTGTGTGTGTGTGTGTGTGTGAGTGTGTGTGAGTGTGTGTGTGTGTGTGTGTGTGTGTGTGTGTAATTGTGCATACCTGGGTCTTGTTGTGCATGTAAAATCCTCTGTGTGGACACATACACAGGGTCGTGCATGCGCCCATTCAGCTGGGTTAATGTTTTCCTGTCTGCGTCACCAGAGACCCAGGAGACAGGCAGCTTGCGGCAGGAATGTGCCCTATCTGATCTGGCCAGGGGATGTGGGCCTGAACGGGGTCTTAAGGTGGGCAGGGAGCCCATCTCAGCTCTCCCAGGGCAAGTTACATGCTCGGCCCTCTCCTGCTCAACCTGAGAGGGGAGACAGCCCAGCACCGCTCAGCCTGTCTCCCCACTCACACTGCTCTCCAAGGGAACAGCCTCCCACGTCCCTCCAGACAGGCAAGGCCCTGGCACCAGCCTGCCCCTCCAGGCATAGCTGTCCCCTGAGGACAGACAGGGAGCAGAGACCCCGGGAAATGCTTCCAGTGAAGCCCTCTTCAACAGGAGAGCAGCTTTGAAATAACCCTGTGAGTGAGCAGGAAGATGGGTAGAAGATGGGAGGGACTCCATTGACAGCTTTCCAGGAACAGCGATTGCACCAAAGGTCTGCGTGGGCAGCGCTGAGGCAGCCTGTGGTCTGCCAGCGCCCTCAGGCTCTGAGTTCCACCCAGGGAGTCTTGGTGGAAAGAACAGGGAGATCCAGGGTGAGCTGGGTCTTCGCCATCCCTGAGCCTCTCCCTGTGGCGCTGGAGGGTCCTCCACACCCAAGCTGGCCCCTCAGGGGCAGGCTGGGCTCCAGCTAGCTGGGCTGGGCAGGCCGATACTCTCTCCTCTGCCTCCGGCACAGTCCAAGATCCAGGTGAGTCAGCCCCAGGTGTTCTGGCTCCAGCCCAGTTTGAGGATGCCCCAGAGCACCCCTGAACAAGAGGCAAGGGCAGCTCGGGGCTGGCACTGACCTCCACTGGGGTCAGCCCGTTGCAGGGGCTTTTGTCCTCTTGTCTTCCTCACACTCTGCCTCAGCCACATCCTGCGGCTTCGTTCTGACTTTTGTGGGCCCTTGACTTTTTTTATTTTTGTTTTTTTGTTTTGTTTATCTTTTTTTTTTAATCGGTACCGGGAATCGAATTCACAACCGCCTGCTTGCAAGGCAGGTGCGTATGCCACTGAGCTAAATCCCCAGCCCCTCCTTGACTTTTTTTAAATTGGCGCTTAAAACAATTTAAAATTTGTAATTTAAAATTTGCCATCTTATTTTAGTTAAAAATTTTTAAATTAAAAACATTTCAAAAATTTTAATGACAGTACAAAAAATTAAAGTCTATATCTATTTTACTTAACAAGGAGAACAGTGATTTAAATGTTGCACATAAACTCTTCTTTTTCCTTGCACCTGTGTGAACATGTGTGTGTGTGTGTGTGCGCGCGCGCGTGCACGCGTGTATGTTGTTACTGGAAACTGAATTCAGGGCCTTGAGTGTGGTAGATAAGTGCCCTCCCACTGAGCTACACCCCCACCCTAAATTCCTTCTCACAGAGGAGCTGCTGTGCTCCCATCAGCCACAGAACTCACATTTAAGACTTGCAGGAAGCTGGATGTGGTGGTGCATGTTGTAATCCAATACTCAGGAGGCTGAGGCAGTAAGATCACTGTGAATTGGTGGCCAGCCTGGACTATATACCAAGACTTTTTCTCAAAAACAAAACAAATAAAAACCTGAAGGAGTTTCTCATGGTTCAAAGCACTGTGGTCAGAATGCTAGTCCATAATTATTGACATTAATGATCTGTAGGACTTGAGATGTAGCCTGGCTGTCAGCCTCTCCTGGTGTCCTGAGGGAAACCGGGGTTTGATCTCTGGTAGAGGCTGGCGGGAGGGGTTGTAATAATCTATAATAATCAGTAGATGGAAGACTATGTTTTATCATCTGGAATATCTTTATCTGCATTGGGGACAGTTGTGTCTATAGCTTCTATTTTACATTACCCCAGTCTGCTTCTAGTTCTGCAAACTTCTCTTCTGTGTCTCCAGGTGGGAGACCGTGATATCCAGAGCAGGAGGTTCAGGCTTCAGCCTTAGACCTGCAGTCTTGGGCCCCATTCTTCTCTCTTTGGCTGGACAGGAGATAGTTTGCTGTCTTATGTCTGTAAGCACGTAGTTGGGAAATGGTGAGTACTGTACATTCACACTGTTGGGCCACCAACTTCCAGAGCACTTTCATTTAGCAACAACTCCCCAACCGCTCTCCCCAGTCCCCACAACCACCGTTGTTCCTTTCTCTAAACTGACAGCTCTAGAGCCTCCATGCAGGGGAATCATACAGCACTTGTCATTTGATGTTATTTTTATCTTATTTTTATTTATCTATTTTGTTCTTTTTATTTTTGTCTTTTTGAGACAGGGTCACTTATGCAAGTACAGGCTGGCCTCGAGCTCACTTTGTAGTCCTGGTTGGTCCAACAATCCTCCTGCCTCAGCCTCCTGAATGTTGGGATTACAGGTGTGCTCCACCAGGCCCGGCTCATGCTCTTTATTTTATGGTGGCCTCATCTCATTTAGCATAATGTCTTCAAGGCTCATCTGTGTCAGAATTTCCTTCTTGAACCAGGCTGGATGGTGCACATTTGTAATCCCAGCAGTTGGGAGGCAGAGGCAGGAGGACTGTTGCAAATTTGAGTCCCATCTGAGCAATTTAGCAAAATCCTACCTCAAAATAAAAAAGGGACTGGAGATATACCTTAGTGTGAGGACCACCCAGAGTTTAACACACACACACACACACACACAACCCAGCAGTAACAACAACAATGTTTCTTTTTCTTCTTCTTTCCTTTTTTCCTTCCTTCCTTCCTTCCTTCCTTCCTTTCTTTCTTTCTTTCTTTCTTTTTTTTTTTAGACAAGATTACACTCTGCAATTCAGGTTGGCCTCAAACTCACAGCAATTTTCCTGCCTCAGTCTTCTCAGTGCTGGGACTACAGGCATGTGCCACTTGATCCAGTCTGCCACATTTCTTCTTCAGACTGAATTAAATCCCACCCTTTGATGTGGCTCATTGTATCTATCCATCACATCCACCCACGGATACTTGGGTTGCTTCCCCTTGTTGGCTGTGAACACTGGTGTACAAATGTGCAAATATCTGATAGGTATCCCACCTTCAATCTGTTTCAGTATATATATACCTGGTATTTTTGCTTTCTGAGGCTGTGTCCTCAAAAAATAAAAGATGATAGGCAAATATATTAATGTTATGTATTTAAATTCTTTCCTCAGCTTACAAGTTCATTGTTTTCTTCTTTTTTAAGCAAATAAAAACATTCTGTAACTAGACATGAGGCATGGACCTGGAATCTCAGCTACTTGGAAGGCTGAGGCAAGAAGATCCCAAGTTCAAGGCCAGTCTCAGAAATTTAATGAGACCCTGCCTCAAAAAATAACAAGGCCTGAAGCTCAGTACTCCCTGGGTTCAAGCTCCAGCACTAAAGAAAAAAAAAAGAAAGAAAGAATAAATACAGAAGAAAGTGAGAAGCTGGGCATGGTGGTGCACACCAGTAATCCCAACACTCAGGAGGCTGAGGCGGGAAGATCGAAAGTTGCAAACCAGCCTGGGCTAAATAGTGAACTATTTTGTGGGCCCTCACATAAAAGCATTTTCTTGGGTGCCTGCTGTGTGTGATGGGAAGTTATGAGAAGCTGCAGAAGGGAGCCTCGTGTCTCCTTCTGCCACACAGATGCAGCAGTTTCCCCAATTTCTGTCTCCCACCAACAGCTCCTTCCCCTGCTTGAGACCAATTATCCAGCCTCTTTTTCTTGTATGTCTATCTTTGGCTGCTCCAACCCAACCCACTTAACAGCCTGTACCCGGCACCTTTCTGAGCCCATCTTGAGGCCTGCCATCCCCATCATGCCTCTAGCCGGATCCCGTCCCTCCAGGAGCCCTCAGTCTGCTTCGTACTCTGGTGCTGCTGGCTCTGCCCCTTCTCTACATCCCAAATCTCTCCGTCTCCAGCAGTCTCTTCAGAATCCTCCCTGAGTACAGTCCTCGCCCATTCTCCCCTCACAGTGACACCTCTCCCCCGACAAGCTGCCACATTTCCGCAGGTGCACTGTTCCCTGCACACAATGCAGAGGTCTGGCCTTGCACACTGGAGGTCTCTGGCACACCATGCTGTTTCTGTGCCTTTAATCATCAACTTTTGACATCAGAGTTTCATTTATCCTACTTTTTCCTGCAGTATTTTTAAAACAATTTCCAGTGACTTTGTCATTGCCTTCCCACAGCCTGCAGTCTTCATGGCTACAACATAGGAACATTGTCTTACAGCATCACAATGCCAGACCTAATGCAGTGAGTAACCACGGAATGATAAAGTCACTCCAATAATTTCCAAACATCTCCTTGATTGATTTGTTGGTTTGAATCAGGATCGACATAGCGCGTTGGGTTGGACATTCTCATGAACAAAAACCACCCCGTCCTCCAGCTTTATAAGCTCGTGTCACTGATTTGTGGAGCAAACGTGATCCTACAGGAAGTCCCGCACTGAGATTTGTCTTGTAACACCATTTAAGTTTTTCTTAGAATACACAGGATGTTTACTCTGGTGGTATGGTTTTATTTCAGTTCAACTCTTTTTTGTTGTCCGATGGCGCAGAGTTCTCTGTAGCTGGCACTGTGTGCTGTGTTTCTAATTTACCCATCTGCAGACCTAGAATGTCAAGTCGCCCCACACCTAGTGACACAGACCAGTTAGTGTGTTCAAAGGTGACAGCTGGTCCCTCCATTGCCAAGTTCCTCTCATCTGTCTATTGCCTTCTAGGTCTATCCTTTTTATTACTATTATTTGTCTTTTTGAGACACGGTCTCTCTAGCCTTGAGCTCACTTTGTAACCCAGGCTGGTCTCGAACTTGCAAGGAGCCTCCTGCTTCAGCCTCCCAAGTGTTGTATCCTTTGATTTCTACCTAAATCAATTTTAAAATCTTTCCACAATAAGGTATTTATTATTTTGTAGTTTTTGTTTGATTTCTGCTTTTCTTTTTGAGATGGGATCTCATTATATAGTTCAGGCTGGCCTTAAACTTACTATGGAGCCCAGGCAGGCTTGAACTCATAGCGAACCTCCTGCTTTTGAAGTGCTAGGATTGCAGGCGTTGGCACAATAAAACATTTTAAATGAGAAGCTCAATGCAGCAAAATTTTTCCCACATTTTTGAGTTCATGTTAGTTGTGCAGGCTAATCAGTTTCATTTTGGCAGGTTTATGCATGCATAGAACACAGTGCTTCCTGATACCCACCCTACACCCACCCCTCTTTTTCTCTTCCTCTGTATAATTGTCTTGCTGCTACTTTCTTGTCATCTTTTTTTAGATTCAACATATTAGAGAAGACATGTGCTCTTGTTTTTCTGAGTCCAGCTTATTTTGCTCAGCATGATAATCTCTAGATCCACTCATTTTTTTTTTTGCAAATGACAAAATTTTGTTTGTTTTTATGGCTGAATAATACTCAAATGTGTATACACATCACATTTTCTTTATTCACTCATCTACTGATGGGCACCCAGGCTGATTCTGCATCTTATACTGCAGTAAACTCAGGTATGCATATTCCTCTGATAAGCTGACTTTAATTCCTCCAGGTGTATACCAAGGAGTTGTACAGCTGGATCAAACGCTAATTCTAATTTTAGCTTTTTAAGAAACCTGAATAATTGATTTCCATATTGGTTGCATTAATTTACATTACCACCCACCTCTGCTCTGACCACCCTCAGCTGCTGCCAAGACCAAGCTAGAGGGCCGGGATAGAATATTGCACGCTCATTCCACAGAAGCAAGAGTCAGGCCCAGGCGGTTCCCCTGTCTCCAGCCAGGTACATCCAGTCTCCTGGCCCTTCTATTTCAGCCTCCCGCCCTCTGAACTTGAACCCCCAGTGGTCCGTTGCATCTAGGGACTGGGCTGCCCCAGGCATCATGTAATAGCCAGCTCAATCAAAGGCATCTGGCTCAGGTTCACTGAGCAAAGGGAGATCCAGGCGTGACAGGATCTTGGGGAGGCTACCTACTGAGGCAGCCCTGGCCGGCTGGGCCCATTGTGGGTGGTAGCATCTGATTTCTAAATGATTCCTCCCTCACTAGGAACTCAGCAAATGCGCAATAAATGCACGTTGAGAAAACCAGGTGCCCTCTACCCTGAGTGGAAGAGATAGTTCTTCAAGGAGGCCGACTCTGCCTGTGGGTGGTGTGGGGACGTCCTGGGCATCCCCAGGAACCGGAGGCGCCAAGTCCGTGAGTCCTAGGCAAGCAGAAGGCCAGGGCAGAGAGCCAGGTGCTTCTCACTCGTGTTGCAGCCCGTTTGTTCCCGCACCCCACCCACTACCCAGGCCCCAGTTAGTGTCTTACTAGCTGAAGCAACTGAGCAGAACCCTCAGAGGGGCGCAATTCCCACCCCTGACTCCCACCCACTGGCTTTTACACCTCCAAAAGGTTAGCATCGCGCCCCCTGCTGGCAGTCCATGCTCACGTCTTTGGCCTGAGACCGCTTAGCTGCCCTGGTTCTGGGGGACTCACAGGGTCTGCGCTGTGGGAGAGGCACGGCTCCATGCAGCCCAGCCCACACACCTTCATTGTGGTTTCCAAGTTTTCTTTTCCACTTCACCTATGCTGCTTCCTTTCTTGTTTTGTTGATTTTAGTGCTGTCTCTGTTTGCTGTGACTAAGCCTACAGCCTCAGGATGAAACCTCTGAGTTCAAGGAGTGTGAAACTGGGAGGAAGCAAGCTGGGGTGGGAATGGGACTTGAGAGACAAGGCTGTGAGCTAGCTGGGGCCTCAATTAGGGAGTTTTCACCCTCCTTTTCCCCTCCCCACTACCTTCCACACCCTTGGGGGCCTAGGGGCAGGGATGGGTGGAGAGACTTTCCCAGCCTCCCTACAGGCAGGTCTTGGCTTGTCACGTTGGTAATTTGTTTTGAAGCTCTGCCTCAGAACGAAATTCTTGACATTTTGGGGGGTGAGGAGGAGGCTTGTAGGGCAGGTGCAAGTTCTCTGGAAATTGTTAGCAGCTTGCAGTTCCTAGCTCCTCAGCTGTACGATGCAAGGAAGGCTGCCATTTCTCATGAGCATCCCAGGACCAGGCTTTTTGGACTTTTTAACTGCAGGAGCCTGAAGCCCAGCTGTCTTGTAAAGTAACCTGATGGGGGTGACTGCTGGCTGAGTCACCTCTCCCAGCGGGAAAGCTAAAGGAGCATCTCCATAGTCACTAAGTGACAGCGAGGAGTAGTACAGGCATCTGGGCTCCTGGCCAGAATCTTTGCTCCACTTCAGGCAGAGCTAAGATCGCAGAGCACGATGGGAAGGCAGCACGGGGCCTAGACCCTGGGGTGGGCACCCACACAGCCAGCCGTGTGCTATGCTCACACACACAGAGTAACAAGAGCCACACTACGCAGGCCATGAGTGACCTCAGGCTGAAGTGCTCTCTCCATATTTCTCCAGAGCAAGACTTGGAGCCTTAAAGATGTCCTTCCTGCTGCAGAGAGGATGAAATAAAGCCACGGCTCCATGCCCACCTGCCATTTGCTACCCCTGGCCTGCCTGAATGGCCGTGGAGCGTGTGCAGCTTCTTGGGGTTAGGATGGGGAAGCCACTGAGGATTAAGAAGTCACTACCATCACCATCATCATGGTCTGGCTCTTCCAGCCGGGCCAGAGAAGCCCATCCTGGGAACTAACGACAAGCTATCGTCAGGTGCCCTCCCACCTCTCAGTGCCCTGCTTCCTTGCCTCGTGGCCCACTGGCTGGGAAGCCGCCTCCCTCCTTTGGGGCACCTTGCTCTTGTGCTCTTGAAGTGCTGCCTGCCTCTCACAGCCCCTCTGCTCACACTGTGGGCACCCTTCCCACACCCTGTCAGACCCACAAGAGTGCTGTTGTGCACAGGACTCCCTGTGTGTTTACAGGCACAGACCCAGGTCCCAGAGTCAGGTGTGTCACACAGCATATCTGCCTAGTAGATGAACTGAATGCAGAGATGCTGTGTCCCTATGTACCCCTATCCTTTCCAGAACAAAGGCCACTTGTGGAGAAGGGGTGAGTCACCTAGCAACCTGTGGGACCTGCTGAGCCAGCAAGATAGGAAGCCCTGCTGGGCCTGGCAATGCCCACCTGTAATCCCAGTGCTCAGGAGGCTGAGGCTGGAGGAACCCCTTTGAGCTCAGTACAAGCGTGGGCTACATGGTGAGTTCAAGGCCAGCTTGGACTACAGAGCAAGACAGAACAAAAACAGAACATGGCTGGGGACGTGGCTCAGTACAGAGGCCCTGGGTTCAGTTCCCAGCACTGGGAGGAGAAAATAATGGACTGGGGGTACATCTTGGTAGTACAACACCCTGTCCCAGGAAGAGAAAAACCTAAATATACTGAGTTTGTTTTGTTTTGTTTTTATGAGAAAAGGCCTCTCTATTTAGTCCAGGCTGGCCTTGAACTCACAGTATAGTCCAGGCTGGCTCTGACCTTAGCCATTGTTGTTTTGCTTTGGTTTGGTTTGCTTTCTTTGTTTGTTTTTTGAGAAAGGGCTTCACTATGTAGCACAGGTTGTCCTTGAATTCATAATGTATCCCAGGCTGGTCTTGAACTCATGGAGATCCTCCTGCCTTAGCCTCTTCTGTTAAGATTACAGGTGTGCACCACAATACCCAGCATGTTCTTTATTGTAAATTTTAGAATCAATTGCTCTGTAGAAGGCTTTCTCTGATTTTTTTGTTTTTGTTTTTCATTGGTTAAGTGAAGATCTCACTATGTAGCTCAGGTTGGCTTTGGGCTCACTCAGTAGCCTCAAACTCGTGGCAACCCTCTTGCCTCAGCCATGTACACTGGCTTGCTTTCTTTGATTTTTGCCAACTCTGTATCTGCAGCCAATGTCTGGTTGTAATTCATAAGCTTTGTAAAAAAGAAGACCATGAATAAATGTTTGATTACTATTCAATTCAGAGTCATGTCTTGATTGACTCATGTCATGATTGCTATTTTCATTTACATTAAATAGTAAGACAGAAACAGGAGTTTTCAAGTATTGAAAGAATATATTTTGTGCTAGTCACAATATGATGGCTGTAGACACTTCACACACTGTAAGTTTAATCTGTACACATTGTTAACATTTTTCTTTATTACTTTCCTAAGTCTAGACCAAGGATTCTTTTTTTTAATTGTAATACTGGGGTTGAGACCAAGCCCTTCTCACAAAGCTACAACTCTAGCCCTTTTAAAATTCCTTTTCTTTGAGAGGGTCCTATTAAATTGCCCAGGCAGTGCTCAAACTTGCAAATCCTCCTGTCTCAGCGTCCCAGAGTACTAAAATTACAGGTGTGTCACCATGTCTATCTAGATCACTTTTTTTGTAACAACAATAAATATGAAGGAAAGAAAGGAGTCTGAGGGGAAAAAAAGGCAGCAAATATTTCAGGCTTTGTGAATCATATAGTCTCTATCGTAACTACTGCTCTGCACCAGTGCGGTATGAAGCAGCTGTGGACAGTATATAAGTAAAAAAACAGATTCATGTTGTGATAAAAACGTTTTTGTTTTCTTGAGTCAGGTTATCACTGTGTAGCCCAGGCTGGCCTGGAACTCCCTGAAATTCTCCTACCTCAGCTTCCCGAGAACTGGGGTTTCAGATGTGCTCCACCAGGACCTGCTTGATTAAACCTTTATTACAAACTGGGTGCCGTGCCACGGTCCCACAATCCCAAATACTCGGTAAACTGAGGCAAAAGGGTCATAAATCTAAGCCCAGGCTAGGCATCAAAAAAAGTTCTTAGTTTTGCAGGCTGGATTCGGCCCGCTCCCCCTCCACGCAGTCAGCGAAACAAGTGGTTGATCAGTTTTCTGATGAACAGTGTAATGTCACCTGACAGGAAGGTGGTAAGCAGTGTACCATTATACAGCCTATTTTAAAGACACGGTAGATAGCGATACTTTGAAGTGTACAGATAATAGTAAAATGCAATAATTATGAAGTGATTGTATATTCCCTTTGTTTTTTAAATAATTTAATTATATGTTTACATAGTTTAATTTTTTAATGGTGGCTTTGTGTAACAAGTGGTGTGTGGAATCCCTGAAGACTGGATGCCAGGTGATCCCCTCTCCACCCCACTCTGCCCAAATTTCAGCTGTGAACATGGCAAGGAATTGCAATAAGGGACACTCCCCAGGCTCCGGTGACCAGTCAGATAACACTTGTGTCTTTGGACCCCTTTTGGTGAGCAGAAACTAAGGAATAATTGTTCGCAGAGGAACCAATGAGGTGCAGAGCTGCACCTAACCCTAACCTAACTCAAGCCCAGTGTCCCAGGGTTTCCTTCACAGCTGTGAATTCCCCAAACTCTGGGTGAGGGCCACAGGCTCCCTGCCGTGCCTCCCAGGGCATCCTAGCCTCTTCACTGGCTTTTGACAAGAGGTTTTCTCTCTGACAGAGGGGCCGGATGCTACGGGGTTTCCCTTCCTTCCTCAGAAGCCAGCCAAAGGAAGAGGCTCCTCATTCTCCCTGATACATAGTCACCTGCCCTTCCATCACCTTGCCTGGATCCCTCCTAATCTCATGTCACTACCTTTCCTTCCCAGAAAGGCACCTTGGCTCCCGACCTAGAAGTAACCCCACCTCAAGACTCTTCCACCCTCTAGCTGCAATCCCAGCCCGATGGGAAGCCATAACCCTGCCCAGTCCAGCAAGGATCCCTGCAGTCCCTGAGGGCTGTAACCAAGTACTGTAGGCAGCTGGCCTACTGGAGTCGCCTCTCCCATCCTTGACCTTTGCCTGGGATCCACTCCTGCCTATCCTCCCCATGACACATACACACACACACACACACACACACACACACACACACACACACCACCCTGGGGCCCAGGATCCTCTGTCCACCTGTCCAGACTTACCTCTGTCCTCCTGCCTGACAGACCCAACCCAGCCAGTCCTAGGGACAGTGTATCCAATCCAACTAGAGAAAAGCAGGAAGAGGGGTCCTGAGAGGCAACTTCATCCCCACAGCTAGCGTCCTCCTCAGCCCAGCAAGGACCGGAGGCCCACTTCACCAAACATTCAAGTGTTATGGTGGGCAAAGGAAGGCCCTGGGAACTGGTGGAGCCTGGAGGTGGGTTAGTGACCAGGACAGGACTAAGTCCCAGTCAGGTAGGATCCTATGCAGAGGCCTGCATTCCTGCGCAGGAAGGCCTCCTTCCCACGGCCTGCAGCCAGGAGGAGCAGAGAAGCCACAGGGTGCAGAGAAGCACTGGGTGCAGGGAAGCCAATGGGCCTGGCTCTGGGAAAGGGTGCCCTTGACATAGAGTTTTGGGAACCGGATTCCAGCTCTGGACAGGTGGGAGAGGAGCAGAATCCCTGGTTTCTTACTCGTCTCATACTAAATGGGAGGGGGCAATCCCCCCAAGGGCTGGCAAGAGGGGGTACATCATCAGCATCACAAGCAGGAAAACTATGTGCAAGGCCCTGGGGGGTGGGGTGCGGGTGCAGGTGTGAGTGAGGACCATCAAAAAGTCAGTCTGCTGCTACTTGGCACAGTGGTGGCTGCAGTGATGCCATGCAGTGCTGGTGGTAAAACGCACAGATGGTATAGAAGGCTCTCACCACCGCCTCCTGCCCACCCGCCCACCGCTGTTCCCAGATGCACACTCACCTCACACTCCTGCATGTCAATTCCACACTGTGTTAAATCACAGAATTGTCATAAGATGATTATATCCTTTTTGGGAGAACTCCTGAGTCTTTTTAGGGAACCTTTTTCTGTCCACTTTGGAATTTTGCTTTGTTTTTACAGTAGTGAGGACTGGGGTCTTCACAGTGAAAACATTCCCAGCCCTTTTTATGTTTATTTTAGGCAGAGTTTCACTAAGCTACTCAAGAGAAACTCAAACTGGCTACTCTCCTTCCTCAGTCTCCTAAAATGTTCATTTGATTTGGGTTTTTTTTTTTTTCCTTGTTTTTTGTTTTGTTTTGTAGACAGAGTCGCACTGTGGAGTTCAGACTGGATTTGAACTCACAGTGATCCTCCTGCCTCAATCGCTTGAGTGCTGGGATTATAGGCATGTGCCACCACGCTTGGTTGGTCATGTTTTGAGACAAAGTCTAACAAGTAAACCAGGCTGGCCTGGAATTCATTCTGTAGCCCCAGCTGGCGTCAAACTCTCAAACCCTCCTGCCTCAGCCTCCTGAGTGCTGGGATTGCAGGCATGCAGACCCAACACTTCGGAGCATCATTAGACATTCTGGTGCTGGGAATCAAACCCAGGGTCTCAGGCCTGCTACAGAACTACCCCCCCACACACACACACACACACAAGCACTAAGAAATAGTAACCCCATGGTACTTTATTTATTCGTTACTCATTCAGTCATTCCACAGAATTCATCAGAAGCCCTTCTAAGCACTGGGCGCTAGATGTGCATTAGACAGAAAAACTTAAGGGAAGCTGCCAAGTAAATAATGAGGACAGTAGAAGTAACAAGTGCAGGACCCGTGGGAGTCGGGAGGAGCGCACTGATCAAGCTCTTGGCAAGGAAAAGAGGGAGGAAAGAAGGTGACTGTGACAGCAGTGGTGGGAAGGAGCCAGCCTGGCGGAGGCAGATCAGTGGGTATGGTACCGCACCTCAGCACCTAGGAGGCTGCTGCAGGTTCAAGGCTACCCTGGGCTACAGTGCCCTCCAGGCCAGCTGAACAGATCAAGGCCCCATCTCAACAACAGCAAAGTGGGAGATGGAAAAGGTGGTCTCCCCACTCCCGTTCCCTTCCACAGAAGACACAACTCCTGCAAACGCCCGAGGGAGGTGGCTGACAAATGCCAGCTGTGAAATTCTGGCACAGGGAGGGCGTGCACCATAACTCAGGAGAGGTCAGCCGGGCTGTACCTGCTCTTGGTAAGGTAGGAGTGGAGAGGGGCATCGAGCTCCGGCTGGGGCGTAGCTCAGCGCAGGGCACAGGCCCAGCAAGCAGAAGGGCTCATCCCAGTGCACCAAAACAAAACAAAACAAAACTTCAAAACACGTTGTCGCTCAGAAGGATTTGAGGTGAACAGAGTGGCTAGGGCAGAGGAACTGGTTAGAGGCCACCTTAGTCACAAAGGCGGGAGTCGCTGATGGTTGGAACAAAGGGAGTCACAACAGAGGTAGCAGAAGAGGCTGGGCTGGAGCTCAGTGGACTGTGGGAAAGCAGGAGTGAGAAGCTGGGGTAACTCTCGGGCTTTTGGCTGGGGTAGCGCCCTTCTCTGAGATGGGAGCAAGGGAGGAACAGGCTACTGTGTAATTGGGTCTCATCTCCATGTTTATGACATGATGCTCTCAGATTCATAATGCAGCTTAAATGTGCCTTTGTGCCTGTGTAGAGTTTTTTGGGGTTTTGTAGATCAAGGCAGTTCCCACAACAGGTGTGGTGGTGCACACCTGTAATCCCAGCACTCAGGAAGCTGAGGCAGGAGGTTCTCCCCAAATTTGAACACCTTAAGTCCAAGGCTAGACTGAACTAAGCAACATCTTGTCTAAAAAAGAAAAAAGCAGCTCTCAGCTGGGCACGGTGGTGCACACTTGTGCTCTTGGCCCTCAGGAAGCTGAGGCAGGAGGATTGCCAAGAGTTCAAGGCCAGCCTGCACTATGCGGTAATATCCTGCCTCAAAGAAGAGCGGCAGCTCTTAAACATTCTGTGCGGAGAGGGGTTATCCAAAGTGAAAAGAGGTGAGAGAGGCAGCATAAAAGCACATCTAATGAACTCCATTGTGTTCCACTTCCCCTACCAGCCTTTCATTCAACAACCAAGTCTGGCGCTAGGAAGCAGACAAGAGTCTCGGCCTCACAGGATTTACAGCCTAGTAAATCAAAAAGTAATAGAGGATTATAAAACAGTACCACTTTCACATAAAATTTTATTTTTGCCTCTCTTTTATAAAGAGTTTCATTGCAAATGATGCCCATCAAAGAAAATGTGAAAACATCTAGAAATAAAAGTAAGTTGGCCAGACATGGTGGCACATGCTGGTAATTCCAGCACTTGGGAGGCTGACGCAGGAGGATCACTGCTGCATTCCAAGGCCAGCCTGGGCTACATAGCAAGACCCTGTCTAAAAACGAAACAGATTAGTAACGTGTTCACAATTCAGACAGCATAATGCCTGTTAATACTTTCATCCCTTTTCACCCATTCGACTTTCTAAATATTTTGTTAATATAATTGAAAATAATTCAAATCAGCCTGTTTGTATAATGTCTTTTTCACCTAATGCTAAGATTCTAGAATAGTTATCAACTCTTCAGAAGCATGATTTTAGTAACCAAGAGACAAACCATACATCACTTAATCTATCCTCTGAGTATTTAGTTTTTTTGTTTTTTGAGTATTTAGTTTATTTCCAATTTTTCCCCCAAAAAAATGTTGAGAGAAATTCTTACTATGTAGCCAGGCTGGCTGTGAACTCATGATCCTCCTGCCTCCCAAATGCTAGGATTATAGCCATCCACCTCTACCTCGGGTCTTTCAGCTTTTTAAATGTTATGTTTCATTTTTTTATTCATAAATATCCACTTAACACATTAGTGTTTCAGTATTGGAAACAACATTGCATTGAAGACCTTCGAGGAAAGGCTTTTTCTGTATCTTTAGTTATTTTCTCATGAATAAATCTTCAGAAGTGAAATAAATGGGAGAAAGAATATGAGAAATATTCCCAGGCATGGTGGCATATGCCTGTAATCTCAACTACTCCAGAGGCTGAGGCAGGAGGATCGTGAGGTCAAGGTCAGTCTTAGCTACTTACCAAGACCTTGTTTTTTTGAAAAAAGAAAACAAGTGCTCACTTTGCAGAGAAGATTAGCATGGCTCTGTGTAAGGATGACATGTACACTGGTGAAGCATTCTATATTAAAGAAAAAGAAGAAAACAAATATGAGAAATATGCATTTATTTTAATTATTGCATATTTACCTCTTGAACTCAACAATTTTATGGTGGGAAGTGAGGATTTCTTTTTTCCTTGCCAGAGGTCAGAAAAGGTCTTCTTTAGGCCCCTCCTCATGCCGTCCTATTTGTCCCCAGTGTCTTCAATGAATTGAGAGGTGACACTGTACACTGAGTTTCTCTTTGCCCTAATTTTTGTTTTGTTTTGTTTGAGACAGGATCTTGCTGTGAAGTTCGGGCTGGCCCTGAACTCACTATGTACCCAGATTGGCCACAAACTCATGCCCCTCCTGCCTCAGCCTCCCAAGTGCTGGGCTTACAGGCATGCCTCACCATGCCCAGCTTCTTTATCCTAAATATAAGAAAGTGTTTTCCTTGTGTGAGTAACTGGCTTTCTCTAAGCACCCTCTGTTTCTGATGAATAACAAGACATGCTTCTCTGCTTGAACTTCGTCAGAAGTGTTTGTGCCAAATTGGCTAAGAAGCCCTTGGAACACACAAAACAACAACGAAGAAAAGAGACTGAAAGTGACTCAAGTTAGTAAGCGTAAAGCACCTAGTACAGTGCCCAGCACAGATGAAGGGCTGAATGCGTGGTATTTATTCCCTTAGTAGACATTTTCTGAGCCCCTCCCAGAGCCAGACTCTGCGCTAGTCCCTGGGGTCTGGCAGTGGGACCCAGAGGGACCCAGTCACTGCCCTGCCCACCTAGAGCATCAGCCCAGCGGGAGAGACAGCCCTGGGTACACGGTTATCACGGGTGCTAAGTGTCAGGAACTAGGAAGCCATAGCAGGCAGATAATCCAGTGACAGTGAGTCCAAGGGGACACTGGGAAGACTGAAAAGGAAAGTAATACTTAACATAATAAATAGGAATCTTGAGGCCAGCCTGGGCAGAGGCACCGCCAGGTGTCAAAGGTCCAGGCCGAGAAACTCCAGGGCAGGATGGGTCTAACTCACTGCCTGTGCTGACATCATGTGCAGAATCCTCTCAGTACTTGGCACCAAGTGCATGGCCTCGAGGCCCAGCCAAGCTCTGGTGGGAATGCAGCACCCCAGCCAGGACAGAGAGCGCAGGCAGGGAGCACAGCTCACAGGGCGAGGCAGACGGAGAGGCCAGAGGCTGGGAGGGCAGGTGACAGGGAGGGCTGTGCCCTGGATAGGGACCTGTGTGAGGAGCTGGAGACAAGAAGGAGGGGTGGGGCAGTGAACGGACATGGAGGCCAGAGACATGAAGGCATGAAGGGTCACCCCGAGGCCTTAGGTGAGGGGAGGGAACAGGCAGCAAGAGCTGGAGAGGACGCTGGGAAATGGCAACGACAACTGTCAAAGGCAAAGGTGGCAGTGGCAGCCCAGACCCCAGGGTGACAGAGACGGGTGAGGACAGTCTGGTGGGATGGGAATGGAACTGGAAAGGGGTGAGGAGGAGGCAGTTGACGAGTGACAGGGTCGGTTCAGATGGCAACAACCCTGGGTGTGTCAGTGCCAGAAGGTAAGGGTGGCGGGAACTGTGGCCTGTGACAGCGTAGGTGCCAAAGGGGCAAGCGTTGTGATGCAGGGATGACAGTCAGGCTGACACATGAAAGAAAGGGTGGTTGGTGAGTGAGGGACAGCAAGGTGACTGTAGGAGACAGGAAATGCGGTGATGATGTCAGCACAGGCGGTGAGTTAGACCCATCCTGCCCTCACCCCTGAGCCGTTTCAACATTAGAACTGTTTTCCAGGCCGCGGTCCCGTGACTCAGTACCACCCATCAGTCATGTCCCCTGATAGGATCTCTAGGGACAGCCAGGGGGACTGGCCAGGTGCCATCTGGGCTATGCCCAGACTAGCCCCATCAGGGAATCTAAGCATGGAATTTTAGTGTCCTCTCTCCTCCTCCCTCCTGAGTCCTCATCCACCCCAACCCAGTGTCCTCCAAGGCTCCCCACCTTGCTCTTCTTGGAGAATTCAGCTTCTGTGACAACTTTTCTAACCCGCTATACCAAACTCCTTCCACAGCTGACCCTTAGCTGTCCCTTAGAAGGGGGGTAGGAGAGATAGGCGGGTTCTGAAAGAGTCCATTCAGCTGGGCAAGTGACACACATCTGTAATCCCAGCTATTAGGAAGCTGAGGCAGGAGACTGCAAGCTCAAGGCCAGCCTTGGCAGCATAGCAAGATCTTATCTTAAAATAAAAAGGGCCAAGGGTACAGCTTAGTCCAAAGGCCTTGTATTCAATTCCCAGCCCCACAAAATAAAACAAAACAAAACAAATCAGAAACAAATGAAAAACCCTTCCTTTCTTCCCACAAATATTAAGTCCCTCTGCAACATACTGCCTTTTTACAACCAGACCTGCTTTTCTGTCTCCATCGGAGGATGCAGACTTGTAAACAGTAATCACCACTAGGAGAAAGTGACATTTATTTGCAACAGACGGGGCAAATTGCTTTTGAACCCTGAAGGCCGTGAGTCTCCTTAAAGAAGATCTCAAGGCCTGTGGGTGCCAGTGATGCGTGTTGCAGCATGCATAATGTGCTCCTTTTGCTTTTTTAACAGACTGAAAAGAAAAAGAAAAAAGCACCATGGCTGGGTGGCCACGCTGTTTAGGTCTAGGCCAAGGTGGTAGCAGAAACGCGGCCTCAATATTTCCCCCTTGGACACTAACAGTTAGGATGGATCGACTTAGCACAGAGTTCTTACCTTCTTTTGAAGGTTTCCCTGCCCCTTCCAATTCTGGGCCCAGCTACTGTCTGTCAGTAACCTTAGGTGCCGTATTTTGGACATATTTTCCTAACCCTCTCATTTCAATCTTATAATTGTTTTTTTATTTTTTATTTTTTATTTTTTTAGACAGGATCTCTGTAGTTCAGGCTGGCCTTGAGTTCACTGTGTAGCCCAGGCTAGTCTCGAAATCACAGTAATCTTCCTGCCTCAGCCCCCTAAATGTTGGGATTACAGGTATTGGCTTTTGACATTCTAATTCTTACACTTGGCATCCCAGGTCCACTTGGCCAAGTTTCTTTCTGGTTTCCTGAACAACCTTCAGGAACTCTCTGTCCCTTTGTTCACACTGAACCCTTTATTTCAATGGCCCCCATCCTCCTTCTCCTGAATCTAAGGGTGTTAGGACCCCAGAAAAAAATTGGATAATGTCAGGGCTGGGGAGGTAGTTAAGCCTCTCTATCATCTCATGCAGCACCCTAGGTGGTCCTGATATGCAACTGAGGCAAAGAACAGTGGGTGGAATTTGCTCCAAGTCTCTGAATGGGCTGGAGCGCCTGACACCCAGTGTCCTCACCACATAGCATTCTTCTGGTCTCTGTTCCACATAAAGCCTGGCCTCCAGTTGTTCCCTTCCTGCCCCACTAGCTTGATGACAGCCAGGCTCACTGAGCTGCTACTCAAGAGCGCTAAGAGGTTTGGGTCCCCAGCATCTGCCTCACCTGGAAAATGCCTGCTCTGGCCTCCTGCACCTCTCCAATGTGGTCAGGCGTTCCAAGCTCCAGCAACACCAAACTGCTTTCAGCTTTTCCAGGACACCCTGCCTCCAGACCTTTGCACAAGCTCTTACCTCTATCAGAGAACCCCTCAACCCAAGGTTTTCCTCATCCTTCAGGTACTAATATAGAAGTACAGGGCCAGCATAGTGAGTTCAAAGCCAGCCTGAACTACCCAGCAAGAACCTATCTCAAACACCCAAACAAACAAACATAAGAGAATCTAGCCTTCTGATGAGGCTGACAGCATGGAAGGAGGGGAGAAGAGACAGAAAGGGCATGGATGCTGGGTCAAACCATATCCCCACTTTTCATCTAAACTTTTTGGTTATGTGGGTATGTTATGGTCTGTGTCAGTATGTCCCTCCAAAGCCTCACGCAGCCATAGAGTCTCTTCGGAGGTGACTGAGGCTGGAATGTGTGACTGATTCACAGGGCAATGTTGGGATAAAGGGTTCTGGGAGGCCATGGATAAAACTCAGTGGCACAGTGCCTGCCTGGCAAGTGTAGGGTCCTGAGTTAGATTCCTGGTACAAAAGGAAAAAAAAAGAGTCTGGGATTAGGGGTGAGCGACTGTCTGTCTCTCTCCATTGTTGTTTTCGCTGCTTTGTGGGTGCTGTGAATTGTTCTCTGTACATACACCCTGGCCTGGAGTCAGCCAATTATGCTGAAACTTCTACAGATAGTGAGCTAAATAAACCCTTCTTCCCTTACCTTTGTGTGTCTGGCATTGTGTCCCAGTAATAACAGACCTGTATGTTTGCCCTCAGGAACCTGGGAGACACTGATTCCTGGGGATGTTCACACCTCTGATCTTATACTGGCCCAGTCTAAGCTCCAGACAGGTGTGCAGGGTACCTTCAGGAAGCCCCAGGGTGTAGTGGTAAGCGTGCACATCAGACAAGTCATCATGTCCATTCACACAGACTGCAAAATAAGGAACAAGTGACCGAGGCCCTATACAGGGCTAAGTTAGGTTTCCTGGCCACCAGAAGATCCACCTCTCAAAGAAGTGGAGCTTCGCCAAGTTTAACACAGATGAATTTTGAAAGCAAGGTGGCTGAGGAGCGCCTCACCCTGATGGTGGTCCCCTGGACAAGTGGCGGCCTTACACTCTCGAAGGCTCCAACTCTGCCGTTTCCTCCTTCAGATCAAGTTCATCAAGAAATCTTATCTAAAAAATAAAAAAATTTTTAAAAGAAGAAATCTTATCTATACCTGTGCTTGCTTTGGCAGCAGACACTGAAAATCTTATCTCTGTCTAAAGACACACACATCATACACACACACATATATTTTTCATTACATGAATCGGTAATACCATTGATAACATCATTGCACAAACCAGAGCAGTGTCCTTTTACTCAGATGCCAGTGCTTCCTAGTGGATATTCCACGTCTCTCATTCATTATCATATTCCTGATGCCTAGCATTAAAAAGGGGCTCATGTTACAGGTGTAGCTTGGCAGCAGAGTACCTGCCCAACATGTACAAGGCCCTGGGATTGATCCCCAGCACCAAAAATAAATAAGAAATAAAGAAAAGAAAAGAAAAGAAAAGAAAAGAAAAGAAAAGAAAAGAAAATGAAACAAGCTGCTCAAACTGGGAGTGCAGAGGTGAAAAAAACCAGCAAAATTTCTTCCCTCATGAGATTCACATTCCAGTGGGAAAAACAAAGTAAAATGTGTAGTGTCTTAGGAAAAACTAGAAACATATGAAATGTGCATCAGCTGCTAAATGGGTAAACACAATATAGTGTGTCTCTCCTACAGAATACTCTTCAGCAAAAACAAGAAGCAAACTGCTGGCACATGGATAAACCCAAAAAACATTACTCTAATTGAAAGAAGTTAGACACAAGGGCCATGCTGTGTATCACAACATCTATAGGAAACGTTCAGAAAAGGTAATTACAGAGATGGAGTCACTTAATGGTTGCTGGCAGCCAAGGGTGGGAACAGGATTGACTGTGGATGAGCATAAGGGTCCTACAGAAGTAATGAAAATGCTCTAAAATTGATGTATGGTGACTACAACTTGGTAAAGATATTAAGATCAGTGAATTGCATATTTGAAAAGAAGTGCTCAGTAGTGTCTGATGAACACTGTAGTCAGGGGTTGTGAGGAGAACAATTAGAATCAGGACATGGAATTTGTAATATTATTTTATGATGGTCACCCAGAGTTAACACAAACTACAAGAAATCTGTCCATAACACCAAAGACATAGAATATTCAGCCAAGGGCCTGAATCCCACAGCAATGTCCCACATGAGTCTGGATAAAGACCCAGAGCTCATGACAATGCCTCCCATGAGTCCAACTGGAAGTCTAGAGCCCAAAAGGACTCACGCCAGTCTCTTTTACAGATCTGTGCGGGAAGGCCCAAAGGTCAGGGATGGAAGCCAGAAAGCCCATGCCAGCGGGGTGAAGTAGCTGTGCTGGTAGGTGGAAGATTCTATGCTGGAGCCAAGAAGTCATGCTCAAAATAAAGACCAGGGCTGTCCTGAAAAGCACCACAGCCAGCCGTACGACATGGAGGCCCCGAGCTCCTCCGACGATAAGCACAGTTGGGTACATGCCAGGAAGCCAGCATGACGAATTCATCCTGGAGATTAAGTTTCCCCTCTAGAGTCAGGAAGCAATGCTCGACGTGAGGACCAGAGCTTCTGCAGGAGAACCAACAGCTTAAAAAGCAACACTTAGTGAAACCCACAAAGCCTCAATGCCTCAACTCCTTTCTTCTCTTTCTCCACATCTCTATTTATGCTGGCAACTTTCCTCAGCACCATGGTGATTTAATTCTGCTGGTGTTAAGTTGACCACTAGTTTTTAATCTATAACAATGAACTAATACCTAAATAAATTAAACCCAAGGCCTCTTGCAGAAAGGGCGAGAGCACAGTGTTTTGGGGGTTTTATTGTTTGTTTTGTTTTGTTTTTGGTCCTGGGAATTGAACTCAGGACCCTGTGCATGCTGGACAAGTGCTTATGCCACTGAGCTATGGCCCCAGCCCCCACAGTTTTTCCCAAGAGACCCTACCAGAAGCATTTCTTCTGCATGTCCATGGGCTTCCTGATACTTCAGAGGATGCTGCTTTCTCTCTCCTGGCCGAGATCCAAATCCCTGGACAGCCTAACACAGTTACCTTCTGTTCTGCCCTACCAGCCAACCTCCAGAGGCTTCTCTCTGCATTGGATGTCCCTGGCCTTACAGAGCCCTCAGACCAGGACCCAGGACTAGACTGGTCTTCACCTGGCCCAGTAGCTTTGTGCATGATAGTTGTGTCTGAGACTCAGCCTGCTGCTCTACAGACTGACAGAATGTAAAAAAAAGGTGAATTCAGAGGGGGAAATAGCCCAGCTGTCTTGTTGCCTAGGATTCTAAATTTTTGTTTGACAGACATACCTCTAAAGCAGGAGGCTCACTGAATCCTGTTATTGTCTCATCCTGCTACTATTTGTTGACAGTTGCTGTGTGCCCTGCCCAGGCACCAGGACTCTGATCACATTCTTCAAATGTTCCTGACCTCTTGCTTTGAAAATCTGAATTGTAGCCCACCATGGTGGAACAGACCTGTAATCCCAGCTGAGGCAGGAAGATTGCAAATTCAAGCCCAGTCTGAGCTATTTAGTAAAGACTCTATCTGAAAATAAAAACTAAAAAAGTCTGGGAATTATAGTTCAGTGAAAAGGCCCTGGGTTCAATCCCTAGTACCACCAAAAATATAAATAAAAATTTAAAATCTGGCCAGGGATTTAGCTCAGTGGTGTAAGTGCCTACTTGGCAAGCACAAGGCCATGAGTCTGATCCCCAGTACCAAAAAGAAAAAAAAAGAAAAAGAAAAATCTGGGTTGTACTGTAGAAATCTGTGCGGAGATTCCTCAAAAAACTAGGACTACAGATTCCATTTAATCCTCTTTTCCTCTTCTTGGCATCTTCTCAAAAAAAATTAAAAGCATCACACCAAGCAATATATGTGAACCCATGTTTATAACAGAACAGTCTGTAATAACTAAAATTTGGAACCAATCCAAATGCCCATTAACTGGGCTGGTGATTAGCTCAGTAGCATAAGCACCTGCCTAGCAAGTACAAGGTTGTGAGTTTGATGCGCTGTGCCAAATAAATAAATAAATTAGAAAGACTCATGATGTAGCTCCATGCTGGAATATACTCAAGACCATGGGTTAGATCTTGCAATCTCTCAAAGGATTAAAAAAAGTGCCCATTGAGGGCTGGGGATTTAGCTCAGCAGCATAAGTGCCTGCCTTGCAAGCATGCAGTCCCAAATTCAACCCCTGGTACCAATAAAAAAAAAGTGCCCATGAACCAATGAATGGATAAGATGTGCTTTTTCCATACAGTGGAGTACTACTCTGCCATAAAGAAGGACAAACGTGGACATCTGTAGCTAAATGGATGGACCTTGAGACCACACTCAAGTGAATAAACCAGATACATGTGTAAATATTGCATTGTCTCACTGGTATGAGAAACTGAAAGTGTAAATATGGCCCAAAATGCATAATAGAAATGATGAAATAGGAAGCAATTGTTCAAAAGGAAAGAAGAAAAAAAAAAGGAAAGGCGAACTAGGGAGAGGGAGGGGAAAGGGAAAAAGCCAAAGGAAAACAATGAGAAAAGGACAAAATGAAAATGAAGCTTTGTAGACCAGGAGGGAAAGAGGGGTTGAAGGAACAAGAGGGAAATGGGGAAGAAAGAATCAAGACATGTCGCGTACAGGTGAAAATTCCGTATGATGCATGCGGTCCCTGTGTTTGCTCATACACATTTGGGTAGCTTCTGACCTCCTGCAATAGGAGTGGGGGCAAGTGTGCATGCCAGCGTGCGTGCCTGTGCGCAAGCGTGCTTGACAAGAAGATCGTGTGTGACTGTGAGGACGCGGAGACTGGGTTTGGCGGCCTGCGAGTATGCGTGAATGTACCCAACTGTGTCAGCATCTGTCTGAGCACATGGATGAGTACCCTGTAACAGTAGTGTGAGTGTGCATGTATGAGTGGGGGGGGTGAGTGTGGAGAGATTAGCATGTGAATGTGTTTGTGTGAACGTGTGCACACACAGTCCTTCATCAGTCCCCACAGATACCCCCTCACATGCATGTGGCACATATGTACCTCAGAGGGTCAAATGGGGCTCGGGCCATAAAGGGGTAGTCCAATAAAGGGACAACTTTGACCACAGGCTGGGGTCACTGTTCTCTCCCCACCCTTGACGTGGAACTAGGGGTTACCTCTTCCACAAAGAACCCCCAGACCTGCCACCTTCTTCCCTCTTCAGGCCTAGCCTTCCTCTTCCTACCCAGTTTCTAGCCCAGCCTAGGCAGCAACCTTAGCACAGAGGTGAGGAATGAGGGGTGGCAGCGGACATTCCAGGTGCCTCCTCAAGTATGGGGGCATCTCCGTGGAGACCAGCAGTGGACCATGTCCAGATGCTTATCAGAGCTACCAGAGTGCTCACTCCCCTCCCCCAGCCTCTCCTAGGCAGTCCTCCCTTACTGTGAGGAGAGGCCTGACAGGAGTCCGTCCCCCTCTCAGCTTGCACAGGCGGAGGCCAAGGATGAGGCTGCAACTCAGTAACGTAGCACTTGCCTGGCATCTCAGAGGTCCTGCGTGAAATTCCCAGCACCACAAAAAGACAAAAAAAGTCATGTGGAGACCAGAGAATGCTGGGAGAGCACCAAAATGGTTTTCTTGAAGCAAGAAGAGAGCCAAGCCACCCACCACCACCCCCCCTCTGACCACCTCTCCCAAACCACGTGGAGGAACAGGGAACAGTGCAGACCTCCACGCTGCTGAGACTCGTGGGGTGTTGGTGAGAGCTGGGAAAGGTCCCCAGAGTCATAGTAACCCACACACCCCCTTTTTGTTGGTCATTTTAATTTTTAACAAACGTTATCAGTGCATGTTTGCTGGACATAATGATTATTTTCACATAGAGGAGTTGGTGCACATATGCAGCATATCTTGGTTCTTTTCACCTCCCCTTCCTCTCTGTTCATTTTTAACCCAGGCCTTATGCCTGCTTGAGCCACTGCTCTAGCGCTGAGCCCCAGCCTCAGTCTTGTTTTGTTCTTTTGTTTATTGAGACAGGGTCTCGCTAAACGCCCAGGGGCTGTTAGATGTATGCCAGCACTCAAAAGGCCGGGGCAAGAGGATCACTTTGCGTTTGATACCAGCCTGGGCTTCATAGTGAGGTCAAGACCAGCCTGAACTCCATGGTGATACCATGTCTAAATAAGTAAATAAGTAAGACTAAATGAACAAATTGTCCAGGCTGAGCTCAAACTTGTGATCTTGCCTCAGTCTCCCGAGGGCTGGGCTTCCAGATGTGCACTGTCTCACCCCGTCTTCAGTCCTTTTTATGTTATTTTGAGACACGGCCTCTGAGTTGGCCAGACTGGCACTGAATTTGCAATCTTCCAGCCTCAGCCTTCCAAGCACAGCACCACACTTGGCTCTGTCTCACTCTTGAGGACTAAAGTGGGAGGCAGAGAGACCTTGGGGCACTTCTGACAGGAAGTGGTGAAACAAGTGCAGAAACACAGCCTAGGCTGGGCACGGTGGCACCCTGGTAACCCCAAGCACCTGAGATGCTGTCCTACTTACTTTTCTTATTCCTGAGACAAAGCATCCAACATCCAAAGTTAAAGGGCGAAAGGTTTATTTATCTCACAGTTTGCAGAGCTTTTAGTTCATAGATGGCTGGCTCAGATGCAGGGTGGCACGGCAGAGGGGCATCGTGAAGGAGAAAGAGTTTATGGTGGTCAGATGCAGCAAAGCAGCCGCACAGTGAGAAAGTAAAAAAATGTCCTTCTGTCCTTTGTGTTGTACCGTACTATGCACACTTAGGGGGCGTAGCCTCACATCTAGGTGAACAGTCACATCCCCCATACTCAGAACTATCCAAACCAGTCGGTAGGCTAATGACCACACACCCTTAACCCCTTGATCACACACTCTGAGCCACCCACCTCTGAAAAGGCCCTTTCTATGCATGAGACTCTGGGGAGACATTTTTTAAAATTTTATTTCGAATGTATTAAAAATACAATAGCCCAAGACAGAAAAAAGCCAATCGAGACAATGCAGTGAAATTGGTACAGAACTTCACGGTGGGATACTGGGATGGTAGTAATAAGTACTAGTATATCTTGTTATCTTCACAATAGTTGTCCAGTAGTTAGGTATAACAAAATCAAACCAATAACAAAACATTATAAAACCAATTGAAAGAGAATATTGAATAGAGCAAAACCATCAAAACAAAGCATAACTGTGAAAATAACCTTTGCCTTCCAACAGAACATAGAAGGAAATCCCCCATATTTGCCATATTGTGTATGGACATCCTCCCCAGAGGTGCTCAGACCTCTGTCCCCAGTTGATGGGGGGGAGAGATGTTTGATTCTCAGCCCGAGCATCAGTAGGCTCATGGGAACAGCTGACTAGCTCTCCCAGCCCACACCAGGGGCCGCTTACCGAGAGGGTGGGCAAATTGCCTTCATGTGCAGCTGCCTAAGTCCCAACTCTTTTTTTTTTTTTTTTTTTTTTTTTTTTTTGAGACTGGATCTCCCTATGTAGTTCAGGCTGGTTTTGAACTTACTATGTAGCCCAGGCTGACTTCGAACTCACAATGATCCTCCCAAATGCTGGGCTTACAGGTATATATACCGACATGCCTAGCCGGGGAGGGGGACAATTAGACACAAGTCATAACAGGCTGAAGCAGGAGGATCACAAGTTTGAAGAGAGCCTAGGCAAAGTGATAGGTCCCTATCTCAAAAAAAGAAAAGAAAGAAGTAGTGAAGGAAAGAAGAAAGAAAGGAATGGAGGAAGGAAGGGAAAGGGAAAGGAAAAAGATTTGGGAAGCTGAGGCAAGAGGACTGCTGTGAGTTCAATGCCAGTCTGCATTGTAGTGAAACTTTGGTTCAAAATAATGAAAGGGAGAGAGAGGTAGAGACAGAGAGAGGGGAAGGGAGAGAGAAAGAGGAAGGAAGGAAGGTAAGAAAGAAGGGGGAGAGAGAGAGAGTATGTGTGTGTGTGTGAGTGTGTGTGTGTGTGTGTGTGTGTGTGTATGCGTGTGTAAGATTTTGCTTGTGGGGCTGGGGATTTAGCTCAGCGGCATAAGCGCCTGCCTTGCAAACGTGTGGTCGTGAGTTCAATCCCAAGTACCAATAAAAAAAAAAAAAAAAAAAGATTTTGCTTGTGCCCTCCACCTGGCACAAACTCCCTCCTTGACCCTACTAACACACTGCCAGCTAAGCTTATTGCTCATTACCACTACCACTCTCAGCCTCTGCCGATTCCCTGAGCCCAAAAAGTAAAGGGAAACTCAGCGGTTCCTTTCTCAGGAGCCTGGAGAAGAGCCAGGTGGGACAGGGGCTCTGGTGTCACCTTTTTGGACTCCAGTCTTCTTGGGAAATCCTGATCCTGCTTACACTGGGGAGACTAAGGCTAGACCCCCGGGTCAGCCAAGAGCCTCGGCAGTTCCAAACTTTGGCTCTGGAGGAGACAGCCTTGGGGAATCAAGTGTGGGACTTCCCAGCTCAGCTGCACACCTTTGCCCTCACAGTTCACAGGGACTTCATGAGAAGGCGTCATCACCATCACCTCTACTCCTCCATCCAGCACTGTTCACATTCACCTTATATAACCTGATGAGGAGGTATTATTACCACCCCATTTTACAGGGGAAGAAGCCAGAAGGCAGGGAGATAAAGTCAGCCAAGGATCTGGCAAGAACCCGTAGAATTCAGTTGGGCATGGTGGCACACTCCCAGCACTCAGGAGGCTGAGGCAGGAGGATTACCATGAGTCCCAGCCTAGCCTGGGCTACATAAATGAGTTCAAGGCCAACCTGCACTACATGGCAAGATCCTGTCTTTTAAAAAGAAGAACCAGTACTATCCTGTGACACTTCCCTGAGGTCTGAGAGCATGTAGCCATTACCTCTTCAGCCAGAAGAGGCCAGAGAGAGCAGCCTTCCAGAGTGCTGGAGAAGCCAAAGCCCTGGCCAGTCGTGGAGCCCAAACCTTTCGCTCCCCACCCTTCCTGCCCTCGGGATTTCTCGCTATGCCATCTTCTTACCAAAGCCAACTGGAAGCCACAGGACAGGTGATATGGTCTCCTGGGCACAGATCAGGGCAGGGATTGGACTCGGATAAAAGAGACTTCCACTTGCCCTGCGGTAAACCTAGGTGAGGTCCCAGGGCTGCCATAGGCTGGTTTGCAACCCAGGAGATCTGGATCCAGAGATGTCACGAAGTGTTAGTGGTGTGGCAGATACAAGGTGGAGGATGAGAGGACTGGGTCCTGAGGCAGGCTCTGCTACACTGATCTGTGCCACCTTGGTGAGACTCTGGGCCTCAGTTTCTCTTTGTACAAAGCAGAGATGATCTTTATTGGTCCCTCCACAGCCAAACTGCCCAGGCCACACAGAGCCCCTTCGTTCCTCCTCACCTACCCCATTACGTTAGATAAACCTGCTGCCAAAGGCAAGGAGCCCCCTCCTGAGTCCCTGTGGAGGGCACTGCCACATCTTCTGCCCATGGGACTCTGGAGTTCTGAAAAGTCCCCATCAGTCTCCCTGGAAATCCCAGTATTCACACTAGCAGGCAACAGCTTGGAGCCCCCACCTCAAAGAACACAGCCTCCCTCCTTGCAGTGAGGAGGTGCAGGGCCCTACTTAGGCTGGCACCCTCATAAATCCATCCTTGTGGGATCCAGGCTGTCTTTGGCCTCTGGGGTCTCTGCACTATATGGGGTAATCCCTTTTCTCTCTTTTCCACTGCACCCACCTCTACCTCACGGAGGTCTCCCCAAGCCTAGAGGTGCCTCACCCAGCTTTTCAGCAAAACAAAATCCAGACAAAAGGTCTAGCAAAAAGATAAGAGCTCATTACCAGAAATTAAGGAGGAGGCATCCCCTGGGGCCAGATGAGTGGGACTGGGCTGGCAGGAGAGTCACTCTGAAGTATAGGAAGAAACAGGCACCAACTGTGCCCCGAGTACTTGGAGATGGGCTCAGGGTTAGTACTGAGGTGTGCAGGGCACACTGGATGCTCACTCAGAGGTGCACAAAAAGTCGGTGGTGGAAGGTGGACAGAAACATAGTAGGTCCAAGGCTGAGATTCAGAGACATAGCCAGGGATGACAGAAGGCGGGCACAATGCATGAGTGTAAGTGTGCTAAAAATGCACACTTACACTTACGCATACAGCCATTCCTACACAGGCAGGTAGATGAAGAAACAGAAAAAGTGCTTCGAGTTTCAGGAAAACTGATTTCAGTCAGAGTAAGTCACAACTTAGAAAAGCACACACATGGAGACTGGAAATGGCCTGAGGAGGAGACTGGCACAGAAAGGGCGGAGTCCGGGTGCTTGGTGAGCCATAGTGTGTGGAGCCTCCCATGGGGTGATTCTCAGGTCTCCCCTGAAAAATGGATTACATGGGATGAAAATGATGCTTTGTTGTTGTTGCTGCAGATGAAGATTTGTTTTCTTTCTTTCTTCCTTCTTTTTTTTTTTGAGTGGGGACAGCACTGGGGATTGAACACTGCCATGTGCATGCTTGGTAAACACCCTAACACTGAGCCATAACTCTAGCTCATTCTACTTTACTTTACTTTACTTTTCTATTCTATTCTATTTTAGGGTCATGCTAAATTGCTCAGGCTGTTACTGAACTTGTGATTCTCCTGCCTCCACTGCATGCTTATACCACAGGCTTATGCCTCTGTGCCCAGTTGGAGGTGAAGTCTTTCTTCTAGAAACTGCTGCCCTCCCTAGAGAGGTGTGATGGCAGGGAGCTTTCCTTCTGCACCTGTGGGGTCCCGCAGCTACTGCTGGACTCTCGTCCTTCTCGTGCTCATTGCTCCTGGCCAGGCTCACCGGTGCTTCCTCGAGTCATCTGACCCCTACATACTCCTTTGGCTGTGTGTGCTGAGTCAAGGCACAGCAAGAAAACTCAGAAAACGCAGAACCATGGAGGGATCTGAGGCGGAAGAGGATGTTGAGTTCAATGACCTTTAGAAAACAGCTTTCAGTTAGGCATGGTGGCACATGCCTGTAATCCCAGCACTCAAGAGAAGGTCATTCACGAGTTGGAGGCCAGCCTTGGCTACATATGAGCTCAAGGCCAGCCTGAACTACACAGGGAGACCCTGTCTCAAAACACAAATAAACCAAGAAAACAAAAACCCAGCTTTCAGCACTCTTCTCCCATATTCCCACCCTGGAATTCCCCTACTCTACCTCTACAGCCAAGATGACATTACTTACCAGATGCTGGGTCACTGTGCTAAATTCTTTGCACTAATGATCTTCCATGACTTCCTCCTCTCCTTCATCCCAGAGTCACAGATGAGAAAACTGAAGTTAAGGAAAATAACTTAAATACTCCAGGGTTACATAACAAGAGAGAAACTAAGATGGGTGTCAAATTCCTATCCCTAGCCCTCAGCCATGGCTGACTAGGCAGGGTCAGCAGCAAGTTTTGACAGGGGGGCCAGCCATGGCGGTGCATGTTTGTAATTCCAGCACTCAGGAGGCTGAGGCAGGAGAATCATCGTGAGTTTGCAGCCAGGCTGGACTACACAGTAAGTTCCAGCCTGAGTGACATAGCCAGACCCTATGAAACAAAACAGGCAGTGTGAAAGTCCTGGGTTCAATTCCCAGTATTAAAGTTTTGAGTGATAAAGGTAGGATACCAAAGGTGAGGCTTCTGTAACTGACATGGAACTGCAGCCACATTCCCTTCCCAAGATTCAGCCTTCTTCCCCTCAAGGCCGGTGTCGAGGACATGTCTTCCCGCTCAGATCCCTCTAGCCTCTGAGACGTTCCCTTGGGGAGTGGGGTACAAGGAAGGCACAGAGACCTGAGGTGGAGCTGCCCTCTCCCCCTCCTTCCTCGCTGTGAGACCCACATCTGCCATCCCCCCTCTCTGGCCAGGATCTCCCCATCTTCAGGAAAAGCAGTCTCTTCAAGGCCTTTGGGATGTTCTGGCTCCATGGGGTTAACTCTGCTGGGGAGCTCAGGGAAGTTTAAGTAGGAACCAGTGAAAGGAGACAGAAATATGGAGAGTATCTGGGGTTCAGTTTGCCAAGACCCTTATATCCCTAGGTTCCCAATCAGTCAGTATCACCTCTGCCCAGACGCTTCCAACTAAACACACACGTGGAGAGGAGCAGGGAAAAGCAGCCTTGGGCAGGTGGTGGTAGAGGATGGCAAAAGAGTGGAGAAGAGCAGGGATAACTTACTTCTTGGAAGAGGAGGCATTAAAGCAGATCCAGAAGATTTTCAGGAGCAAAGATGTGAGTTGGAGTTTCCCAGTTTAGGCCCCAAGGACAAAAGTGAAGGAGGCTGAGCTGAGGTGGACGGGCATGTGATAGAGTGGCAGAGGCAGGGGCCAGGCCCTGGAGGGGTGGACAGCAGATGGAGGGCGGATAAGAACCACAGGGTTCTCCTCTTCCAACAGGGGTTCAGAAAGAGTCCTTGAGAGCAGCATGGTCTAGAGGCAGAAAGGTAGCGGGAAGGAACATAGCCAAGGTCCAGTGGTGGTAAGGGACACTGACCAGCTTGTAGCAGGCAACATGGCTTCCTAGTCTGATTTGTGTCCAGCAATGGGAAACTCATTCTCTTGGGTCTTCCCTTGGGCAGGTGTGGCTGGAAGGAGGTTCCTCCTTACACGGGGCTCTGGCCCAGTGGTGAGGTCTGGGTACGGGCAATGGGAAGATGCTGTTCACTGCCCTGGGGTGCCCAGGATGGACACTGGGGACTGCAGAGTGTAAGCTGAGAGGTTCTCTGACCTCTCTGTGTCCACCTGAGCAGGGCCTGAGTTTGACCCCTACAGCACCCTGACCAATTAGATACTCAGCTAGGCACCCTGGGAATTTGAGTCAGATACATTGAACCTTCCATTGACTCCAGGAAAACCACAAAACAAACAGAAAGAAATCTGCACAATTGGCAATTTTAGACATATATTTTATTATTTTTTTATAAAAGGCAAAAGAATACACTGTCGAATGAAGTATTAACAGGGAGAAGACCCTTTTATTAGAGTCTCCTAACTCCCACTCCTAAGACTGTAACATCTGATATATATTTTTAAAACAACATAAAAACAAACATGAAACTTATGACCTGGACTTCACCCCCTCCCCTGTGCCTATTTTATGACAGAAACATATTATAGGGCTCTAACTCAGGGATTCTAGAGCTCCAGACCTCAGCAGGGGCCCCTCCTCCCAAAAGCCTGGACAAGACAACTTAGGAAAAATGACGGGCACACATACTCAGAAACACACACACACACCTGGACCGTCCTCCATAGGGAGCCTCTAGATACACATACCTTGGCACTGCCCTCACTCACAGAGGGTCACAGTGCTCTCCCTTCCTTTTGGCTGTCTGTACCATTAGGATCCTTTAGGAAAACTTGGTTTCTTGCCCTGAATATCTTGGAAACCACACACGTGCGCCCATGTGCACACACACACACACACACACACACACACACTCTGCTACCCATTCTCTCCCCCTGTCCAATTGGGCAGGGTCCAGTGGGAATCCTGGAGGAGGTTGGCTAGCTGGGATCGACACGAGGGGTGACACAAAGGGGCTTCTAAGGAACAGTCCCTGCATGGTGGTTAATGCTCAAGGGAAGGGACACGAAAGACATGGCCACTGCCCACTCAGATCTGCTCCTTGTGCTTCACGTGGGCCAACTTCACGTTCTCCTGCTCGGTAGAGGGTGGGGGCTGCTCCAGGTGGCAGCCAATCATGAGTTGATACACAAAAACACCCGCAATGGAGCCCAGGAGCGGAGAGACAATGGGCACCCACCACCAGTGCCGGCCGGTCCTGGAGGACAAACGAGTGTGTTAGGAGGGTGGGGGCTAGGGCAGAGGAGAGCAGGCTGGGGTAAGCTGGGTGGGTGCTGCACTCACGTGAAGACTTCTGAGCCCCAGCCAGCGATGGCAGTGAAAAGGCGGGGGCCGAAGTCCCGAGCAGGGTTGACAGCATAGCCAGAGTTGAAGCCCATGGAGGTGCCGATGACAAGGACCACCAGGCCCACGGTGAAAGCCTCCAGGCCACGGGGAACAGGATTGTTGTAAGGATCGACGATGGCCAGCACACACACGATGAGGGAGGCTGTGCCTATGAACTGAGGGGTTGGGAGAACAGGTTGAGGGGCAGCTCTCTCACACTCTCACCCTGCCGTCTGTCCTCTGCAGCTCCTGGAATGTGGCTGCCTAAAGCAGTGGTGCAGAAATGTTTGCAGCAGAGGAACTGACAAGGAGCTGCATGTTTTATGAGGACCTGCCACCATGCTCCACTGCAGGGGTGCCCACAAATTGAGAAATCTTGTGGTTATCAAGGAGTCCTGGCTACTAGCCAGCCCACAAGCAACCAAAGGAACGTGGTCCCCCTCCCTGCATTCCCCTCACACGTCCCCAGTCCATACCTGATCGAAGAAGCCATTGATCATGTCCAAGTGTCCTGAGGGGTAGGTGGCAAAGATGCCAGCTGTGCCGTTGGGGCCTGAGACTACCAGCTGATTGTTGGCGAAGCCCCAGATCGCATCTGGTGGTAGATTAGACCCAGAGTGGGGGAAGGCAGGGGCCCGAACCTAGCCTCCCCGCTCAGATTGGTCCTCCCACCCTCTCAAGGTCATGAGTGAGCAGAATCACTGCTGCATTACTCAGGAGGCACAGCAGTAGAGTGGGTGGGGCGGGTGGAGGGCCTAAGACTCCCATTGCCCAACTCCATCTTCTCTCGTGCCCTCTGCCTTGGGCTTGTGACTGGGTGAGTGAGTCATGAGCCTGGGGCCTGGGCAGGCCCTGCTGTCTATCATCAAAAAGCCTGGTGCCAACGGATCCCAAGCAAAGGAAGGGGGAGTAGGAAGTAGAGGAAGGCAGAGTGGGAAGTCTTACCATAGTAAAGCCCAAAGATGATCCCAGCACCCAAGAAGGCTCCCAGGGTCTGAGCCAGGGTATAGACCAGCAGCTTGATCCAGGGTTCTCGGGCCAAGAAGCACATGGCAAAGGTTACAGCAGGGTTCAGGTGGGCTCCTGGGTAGACAGGAGATAAAATCTATTAGCTACAGCCAGCTACAGTGAAGATGCCAGGGCCCCCAGCGTATGTCTCCTTTCTGGTCTTGGCAATAAGAGGTGCACAGAAAGTCTCCTTGTACAAGATGGTGGCTGGACTATGTAACAGATTCAGTCTTGTTTGCTCTTTTTTTTTTTTTTAACTTTTAACTTTATCGGTACCAGGGATCGAACTCACGATCGCCTGCTTGAAAGGCAGGTGCTTATGCCACTGAGCTAAATCCCCAGCCCCTCAGATTCACTCTTGTGACTGTAAGGTACAAGTTGAGGATTCTAAGCGTCAAGTTTCTTCTCCGCCCTCCTCTCCCAAGGTGAAGTCAATGCTATGACTGCTGCTTTAATGTCACCACCCAGTGGAACACCTAGTGGGAATAGTGTGGGGATTTTAAGGACTTACCAGAGACCTGGCCAGCTATGAGGATGCCCAGGGTGACAGCAAAGCCAAAGGCCAGGTTGATGGTGAGGAAGCCACCATGTGTGCCTCGGCTGAGCACTACCTGGGCCACAGAGCCACAGCCAAACATCTGTGTCAGGAAACAGAACAAGGAAGAGAGGGTGAGGTCTCGGCAGCCGCATGCAGGAGGGAAGGAGTGCAGCCAGCAACCCCCCTTCCTGGAATCCAGTGCGAACCCCTCCTGCTGGGTCTACAAGAACCAGACACAGGAGACGGTGCCATCCCACCACTCTGTGCAGGCTCTCACGTGGGATCCCGTGACAGCGACTGGGAGCAGGGCTGTGGCTAGCAGCTTGGAAGGTCACTGAACTATGGTCATTGTTTTCTCTTGAATCCCAAAGTGGGTGTGGAAGGCCAGCTTTTACTCTCACACAGCCCCTTCCCCAGTCCTTCATGCCTGGTCCACAGAGGTAGAAGATCTCCTTCGTCCCTCAGCTGCCGGACAAAGAGCTTAGGAGGTGGTGGTGGCGGTGAGGAGGTGGGGGCCCATCTTGCAGGACTCAGGGCAGAGAAAGCGGAGATGACTCTGAACTTGCTGCCATGGATGGAGAAAACCTAGAGGGAACTAAGCTCCCTGATGTTCTGCAAGTATAGAACACATTACCTGTCTGCTCCCCTTGTTAAAATGTGAAAACACTAAATGGGGTGTGGTGGCACATGCCTATAAACCTAGCATTTGGGAGGCTGAGGCAGGAGGATCTTTATGAGTTTGAGACCAGTGTGGGCTACAAAGTGAACTCAAGGCCAGCCTGAACTGCATAGCAAGATCCTGTCTCAAAAAAAAAAAAAAAAAAAAACGAAAACAAAAAAAGTGAAAATATTTCTGTATTAGCTATCACAGGCTATTGCCCCGAGTCCCCAGCGAACTCCACAGTGGCTAAAATCCTAGTTCCAGGTCTCCCTTCTTATTTTCCTATAACTAAAGGTACCATGCTGACCCAGCAGCCAGTTTCTGGAACTGTGCTTAGACTCCTGTGTATTCTAATGGGTCAGTGCCCATTTAATGAGCTTTTAAACATTTTGATTATCACCTATCAGAAATACCAAGACACAGTGGGGAAGCCAGGGATGTTGATGCAGGGCAAAGGTGCACAGGCAGGTGAGAGCAAAGATCAAGATCATGAGTAGGGGGGAGAGCGGGGGCAGGGCAGGCACAAGGAGGTCTGGGGCACTCGGCCAGGCCAGGCCAGGCTGGGCCCTGGCCGCAGCTCTTTGCCTGCCTGAGGCCCAGACCTGGCTCCATCCCAAGAGGTGTTGGAGGGAGGAGCCGTCAGAGCCAGTTCTACCACCTTGGGGCTAATCTTTCCCTTCCTTTCCCCATCCCCTGCCCCCAAGTTCTTGGCCTGCCCCCCACCTTGCCTTACCAGGGACCTCAGAGAAAGGGGCCTCCCTCACAGCAAAGCCAACCCTAATCCTGCACTGCTGTTCTAGGGCCTGACCCATACAGATATGTAATCAAGCCCTCCTCCACCACCTGGGGATGCCCCAGCAAGGCCCCCACTGGTTGGGCAGCCCTGAGGTTCTGTTTTTCACAGACATCTGATGCTTCTCATCCACCCCAGCCTAACTAACACCTTCTTTTTGTGGTCTAGGAGAAGCCAAATGATTCTGGGACTCAGAAAGAGAACTGGTTGCTCCTTTTTGGGGGAGAGGACTTTTAAACCAATACTTAGGACGAGATAAAGGAGCCCCTCTATGAAAGTGGAAGACCCCTTCTTTTGTTCTGTCCCAAATAGGTGGTGGGCTTCACAGCAGGACAATAATAAAGGTATCCCTCAATTCTCTTCTTGGCTCTGGGGAGGGGGGGCATGGGGACAACTGATAACGGCCATTAGCCCTGTGAAGCCAGAGTATAAGCCCCACACACACACCGTCCCCAGCCCTAGTTACCTCTAGTTAAGGGTCCTAGTCCTCCAGGGGCTGCTGGTCTATATTATTTAAGACAGAGGCTGGGCTGGAACGAGCAACCCACCCACTGCAATGGAACAACCAAACAGAAGCAGCCCAGAGGAAGACAGGTGTCACCGAGTGGCAGACTGAACGCCAGAATAACTGGGACAGGAAATGCAAACTGTAACTGGTGCATCTGCCAGATCCCAGAAATACGCAGCCACCCAGGAACACTCCGAAGGTGAAACTGCTGAAGCCACGGGGTGACTGGAACTGAGCAGAAAGGCAGGCAGGAGAAGTATCTCACTCATTAGAAAGCCCATGATGGGAGTAACCAGGGGCCGCTGCTTCTGCACGGAAGCTGATAGCTTCTGTCTGGGTAACTGACAGGGCAGGGAGTAGGCTGCAGGAGGGGAGCCACTTTTAGAGACTCCACATCCCCTGTGCTGGGCTCCCGCTTCCCTGCACAGCTCGGGGAAGGACCTTTCTCTCTTCCCTTTCTGCTTTTTGTGATGCATGTAGCCTACGCACTCTGCCCACATCTGTAGCAAAGCAGCCCTCACTTCACTGCAACTTTTGGACTTTTTGAGGCTTAATTATTCATTAGGGGGCAGACACCCAGAACCCAAATAACCTAATAGGGGTCCATCTACTTCTGCCCCCTCCACTGCCTCCCAGGGCTGGGACTCGGAAGCAGGTGGCATTTGGGAGGTAAGAGGATAGGACCAGTGGTCCCTGATTGTTGGAGGCTTGGTGGGGGACACTGTTTGCGGGCTGTGGGCTGGGTCACCCACCCATAAGGGAGCAGAGCTGTCCCTGGGGAATAAGAGCTATCATTCTGACATGAGCCAAGGAGTCAGAGCTGGGGCTAGAACTGTGGGTGAAGAGGGCTTCAGGGATCACTGCAGCCCCCCGGGTTAAGTCTGGGGAGGGAGCTGGGAGCAAACCAGGGCTATCTCCAAATAAGTCTTTCCCAGCGTTAGGCACAAGGGCCCTGGAGGCAGAAGAGCTGTCTGGCCCCCCAACTCACCACGAGGATGAGGGTCCCCAAACACTCTGCCATCGCCTGTCGAAACAGCCGGTAGCGGATGTGGAGCATCTCCCCGCAGCGGGACACCAGCTCCTTTTGTCGACCCATGGCTCAGGTGTCGGGCTCTGGTGGGTGAGCGAGGCTGAGCGGTGCAGGAAGCAGTGGCCAGGAGCTCCTTGGCGCCCTGCCCCTTATAGGCCCTCACAGGCCGGCTCCGCCCGCAGCCCGGGCCACGCCCGCGGGCTCTGGAGGTGGAGGGGCGGCCACCACCCACCGCCTAGCCTGGGGCGCTGCAGGGATGCTGGAGAGGGGAGCTGGTGCGGAAAGCCCGGATGGGTGTGGGGAGCTTGGAGGGTGGGCTGGAGCTCTGGAGCTTCAGAGGAGGGATGTCACTGGAGTGAGAGACTGAGGGGGTTCGAGAGCTGGTTGTGGCCAGGTGACATAGCATGTGGGGACCGCAGCTGAGAACAGAGCTAGCAAGGCAGAGTATATGTAAGCTGGGCCAGCTGGCCTACATTTGTAATCTCAGCACTGAAAAGCCTGAGGCAGAAGGATCGTCAGGGGTTCCAGGCCACCCTAAACTACACAGCAAGACCCTGTCCAAAAAATAATAATAGTAATAAATAAATAAAATCAAAGCAATGAATAAAATAAAGAGACCTAGAGTGGGTCCACTCATGATGAACCCTCCACCCTCCACAGTGTATCCACGTGGGAGACGGAAACCTGTGGCAGAAAAGAAAGGAACCGACCCAACGCTATAGGATGACTGAACCAGCAAAGGTCCTGAGGGCCGAGGGAGGAGGCTGGCGGCCCCTGAGAAGAGACCCTCCTAGTGCAGGCCCAGGTTTGGGCACCCTGAACACAGGGCCTCCATCTAGAGTTTACAAGCCTTCTCACAACACATTTGAGAACACATGTGTCCCTCCTGCCTGGTCATGCTTGCTGGACACGCTCATGGCTGTGCACAGGCCCGCTGATCAGGGCTGGGTTAACTTCCCACATACATGTCCGCATGCACGGTTCCCATAGCTGTAGGGGCTGAGTGGCAGTTGCCCTGACGTGCCACATGCTACAGCTACCACAGGGAGGTGCCCACTGTTTTCAACCCTCTCTTTACCTGCTCTGGATGATCGCCTGACCTAGGAAGACTCTGAGCCTCTAAAAAAAATTAAATTGATCAAACTGTATGGGTATCATGATACCCTACCTGAGGGAGATTTGGGACAACTTTGCTCTATGTGCTATTTATTTGTTTATTTTTAGGGTTGGTGTTCAACTAAGGGCCTCGCATGTACTCTACCACTGAGCTATGTTCCCATCCCTAAATTGTATGTAACTATCAGGAAATTTGGCTCAAGGGGCAGCTTGGTGGTAGAATACTTGCTGGACATAATACTCAGTCTCAAAAGTTTTTTAAAAGAGCTAAGTTTGGATGTGGTGATGCATACCCATAATCCCAGCACTTGGGAGGACAATCACTATGAGTTCAGGGCCAGCCTGGGCTACATAGTGAATTCAAAGACAGGCTGAACTATGTAGCAAGACCCTGTCTCAAAAAGGATTTCTTTTTTTTTTTTTTCAGGAAACTGAGGCTTTTTTTTTTTTTCCAGACAAGGTAAGAGCAATTCACTTTTGAATTCTTCCTACTCATCCAGAAAAACCATCTGTCATCTTTCTTCCTCCTTCCTCATCTTCAAATAAATGGCCTCTTTTACTAAAAAAAAAAAAAAAAAAAAAAAACCCAAAAAACAAAAAACCAGGGTCTAGTCATGTAGTCCAGGCTGGTGTTAAATTCATTGTGTAGTCCAGGCTGGCCTCAGATGCTCAGATCCTCCTGCCTCAGCCTCTGAGTGCAAGAATTATAGGTGTGTGCTGCCACTCTTAGCAGAAAATTGAGGCTTAATGGTCTTTCTATGGGACAAGAAGCAAAAATCCTGTCCTCATCCCCAAGTCCTTGGCAGGAGAACAAAGAAACCACATTTTCCAAAGGGACTTAATCAGACAGGCAAGTACCTTCAGGAACCTGTTCCTTGAGGAATGGCTGTCAACAGTGAGGACTCTTAGTTTCAAACCAGGTCATGCCCAGAGGGCTGCGGTTTGCAGTGTACATAGTGTGGATCCACACCGCTGCAGGTGTATGCATGCACACAGATGCACACATGTGAGCGCACACACATAAACCCCATACCCTGGAACTGGTAATTGCACTCTGGCATAGAGACGCTGAATTTTTAAATTAGATTGTATTGGTACATTTTAGATATACACATGACCACACTCACCATAGAGAATTTGTACCTATACATGACATAACTTGTTTCTCCCCCATTTCCCTACCCTCCCTTCAACTCCTCCTCCCCCTCATTTACAAAGCTTTGTTTCTGTGTTTTCCTTCTTTTCTCACTTTTTTAACTTTTCCTTTCTTTCCTTTCCCCCCCTCTCCTTTGTTCCCCTCCCTATTTGAACATTTTCCTCCTATTTCATAATACCTATTATACATGTTAGTCCTTATTTAAACTCTCAGTTGCTCACACCAGAGAAACAATGGAGTAGAACATGTATGTCCAATTTATTTCACTTAAGTCTGTGGATCAAGGTGCATCCATTTTCCTAGAAATGTCTCAAACATATCTTTCTTTATCACAGAGAGTACTCCATTGTATGAAAAGAAACCACATCTTCTGTGTCCATTCACCACTTGATGGGCACTTGAATTGTTTCCCAAATTTGGCTACTACAAACTGTGCCCCTATAGACTTAACACTGAATCCTTACATGCTCATGAAATTCTTTTCACGTAAGATTCCGGCCTTAAGCGTGGACATATACGGAGCCACACATAAAGCTGCTATGGCCTTTGACCCACAAAGAGGCCAGTGGGCACATGCATTGTACTTATGCAAACATGGGAAAGTTACGCTTTCCCCCAGGCTCAAGATGAATCAGGGAGCCATCACCCAGTGCCTGCCCACCGACCCTCTCACCAGTGACTCAAAACAGTGCTAGACTCCTGGGCTGGAGGCACCACCACAGGTTGTGGGAGCTGGGGAACACCTCAGCCAGGTGTCTCTGCCCTCTACCCGAAGCATGTTTCTCAGCCTCTCACTGCTTCAAGTGGGGCTGCCTAGACAGCACAAGGCAGGAATTCACTAACCCTGAAACAAAATAGGGGTCCTCCAGCCCCCAGCCCCTAGCCCCCAGCTCTCACTTTGCCCCAGCCTGTGCCTGTGGCAGCTAAATGTGGCCTGGGAAGCAGAACACAGAAGAAAAATAGGGGTGCTGAGTTCCAGTAGTCACACACAGGGACATGTACATACATGTGATTGTACTCTTCTGACACGGGCAGCACCAGGAAAGAACAGGTCACACACACAACTATGGATCTGTATATCTTACACACTCACCCATGTGTGCATGCCTACCTATCACCCTGGGACTGAAGTTCACCATACAGTGACTTTGTGGTTCCTTCTAGTTGGTGTAACCCCATCAACTCAACGGTGTGGTTTGGCAAGTGAGCCAAGAGCTGGATTTCAGTGTCTTTGTGTTTTTTGTCTCCTCTGCTAAGGTCCAGGATGCAGTACCATGAATCCGTGTATCCCCATCAAATTAATTCATGTCCATAAGAAGGACATACACCCAGTTCACACAGGTACACTTTCGTGCCCACTGGTCAGGTTGGAGCTGAGAAGATATGGATGGGTAAGTCTCTATGCTTCTTAGTGGACGTGAGAGGCCCCTGTCTGGAGAAGGGAAGGATACAATATATTCCTTATTCCTGCCAGCCCTTCTTGGATCACTTGAGATGGAAAAGGGCTAGAGAATGCCAAATGGATGAACCAGGCTGACCTGATGGTGAGGCAGGAGTGGGGCTGCCTCATTACACCACTCGGGAGATCAGATTATTCTCTTGGCAGCTGATGCAATTGGTGTCCCCTGCAACTAGAAGCAGAAGAAGGCATCACTTCACAGAGAAGGTGCACCTTGCTGAGGTCCCAACCCTCTGAGTCACAGATTCCCCAGGGGCCTTTGGGCTTCCTCTTGAGCTTTGGCAGGGAGAGTCATGCTGGAGTGCGGGCCAAGAGCCAGGAGCACCAGGAGAAGGCAGATGGGGAAGTCACACCTCCTCCCAGGGCATCTGGGCAAGGCCTGTGTCTCACAGGGGTGGGAGGCTGAGCCTGGGCAGCCCATCCTGCCGTGTGAGGCCATGACTCCTTTAAGGCTGGAGCTGAGAAGTGGGTTTTCAGAAGGAAGGGCTAGAGTACACGTTCCAGCCTGCTGGACCAGAGGGGCTGGCTAGGACTCTTTAAGGAGTGGGGGTGGCATGCCCTTCGTTTCCTGTCCCCAAAACTCTTGCTGCTTGAATGAGAGCAGTCTGAGCCAGCAAAGATCTGGGCTTTGCTGCTCGTGAGTCAGAGCTGAGAACAGAAATGTAGAAAGTGACTGACTTAGCGCCCAGGGGTTACCCCAAACCCCTTAGCTCTGGCAGAGCATTAGCATGGAGTGGGTGAGGGGCAAAGCAAAACAGATCTGTAGACCTTTTCAACTGTAGAAAATGCTCCTTTCTCTTAGCAAAGCAACCTCCATAAGTGGGTGTATTTCCCATTTCACAGATAACCAAACTCAGGAACAGGATAGAAACTACTTGCTAGAGTCGGTCAGTCACTGAAAATTGATGTGAGAGTCAAACGAAACCCCACAAGCGTAGGGAGGTGAATGAAGAGGGTGGAGGCCAGGGTGCTGCGTTTCTGAGGCAGCAGGTAAATAGTGCACCGGGACTGAGAAGCCCACTGAACCCCAGCATCTTTGGGCCCCTTTCCAGAGTGTGCCCACATTCGTAAGCCACTGGTGAACATTGTCTGCTCCTGGCCCTCAGGGATAATAAGGGAGCCAAGTCTGGGCTGGAATGGGAGTGGAAGACAGAAATTAATCATCCCATTATGAGCGTCCTTCGGCTGGGGGACAGTTGGCGGGCAGCCCCTCCTTCTTCACCAACAGTTACACTGGGCCTCCAAATAGGCTGGGTGGCCCTGAGCCCACAAATGCAAAATCCTTTTAGGCACCTCCAGACAGATTTCCAATTGGACTTTGAGAAAATCTCTTAACTATACCCTGGGGACTTTGGGCTCACTTCCTGCTGTTTCTGAGCAGCCTTCAGCAGCCTTTGAGGAGTTAGGGCAGTGAACAGTCATAATAAGGGAGCAGAGGAATGAGACTGAGCCCTATGCCTGCGATCTTAGCACTTGAGAGCCTGAGGCAGGAGGATCACCATGAGTTTGAGGCCAGTTTAGATTACATAGTAAATTTAAAACCAGTCTAGAATATACTGCAAGACTCTGTCTCAAACAAGCAAACATGGTCTGGGGATTTAGCTCAGTGGTACAAATGCTTGACTGCCAAGTGCAAGGTTATGAGTTTGATATCTGGTACCCCCCTAAAACAAACAAAAACTAAGCCCTAGACCCCTTACAGAGGAAGGGCCCAGATACACAGGGATTAGGCCCTAGGCACACGATGGGGACAGAGACCTCTAAAAGACCCCGTGTCTAAACTCCAAGCAGTCAGGGGGCCTACAATACTCTCTTCCCCCACCCCTCAGAGTCACATTTTCTTCATGAGACATACAGAGGTTTCAGTGTAGGACCCTCCAAGGCACCTGTAAGAATCCAACAAGATTGAGGATGCTTCAGGCTTCGAACCCTCATTACATAGTCCACATGGTAGGGTTAACTCTAACCAGAGCTAACTCTAACCATACAAGTGCTAACTCTAACCAGAGCTGTCTCTCCTCGTGCATAAGTATCCCTGTACCTTCATGTGGGCTGTGAGTGTCCGTGTGCATACCTATGGGGGACTGTATGTGTATCTCTGGGCCCAAGAGAGTCTGTGTGTATGGCATGTGTGCCTCTTTGTGGGCCTGGCTGTGGGCCTGGGTCTCCTATCTCCAAAAGCTAGAGACAGTAAGCCAAGGGGGATGGCAATGAGCTTCCAGACATTTGAGCCAAGCCCATACCGCGTTGGGAGGAAGGGTGTTAGTGACATAGACCTGACACAGACTAGGCCATTAATGAATGGGCTCAGGCTGTCTGGAGAGCTCTTGTTCACACCTCAGGGTTCAGATCCCTAGGGATGCTTCTGATTTCTCCATCTTTGTCTTTACTGGCAAGAAAGATTTGGAGCTAGGATAAGTGGTTGTTGTAGTCAGGGTTTGCAAGAAAAACAATTATCTACATAATTTATAGTGTTATTTATAACGGTCATGCAAGGAGTCAAATACAAAGAAATTACAGGAACTCTGTCCACACACTAAAGACTTAGAGAATCCAGCTGAGGGTCTGGATCCTGCATGAGTCCAGCTGAAGATCTAGCACCTGTAACAGTGCCCTCCATGAGTCCACCTGGAGGCCTAGTATCTCAGGCAAGTCTATTTCATTTGCACTAGGAAGGCCCCAAGGTCAGCACTGGAACCTAGAAGGTTTGTGCCAGCAGGGTGAAGGATCTATACCAATAGGTTAAGGTCTCTGCAAAGGAGCCAGGAAGCAATGCTTATAGTAAAAACCAGAGGCCAGGGATTTAGCTCAGCAGCATAAGTGTCTGCCTAGTAAGTGCTAGGTCATGAGTTCAATCCCAGGTACCAAAAAAAAGTAAGACCTAGAGCTCCCCTGAAAAGTACCACAGCCATCCTCAGTGACAACAAGGTCCCGAGCTCCTCTGATGATAACAGCCAAGTTCATATCAGGAGCCAGTGTGACCAGCTCCTCCAGGAGAACTAATAGCAACAGGAGAACCAAAACACTATTCTTCCTCTCCAATTCTGCCTTTTATGTTAGAGAATCAGCAACACTCCTTATTCCTCTCTAGCTTTCCTTTTTATGTTGGCAACAGTCCTCAGGTGGGTCATCCACATCCAGCACCACACTGATTCAGCTCAGCTGGTGTTACACACTGACTACTAGTTATCAATCCGCCACAGTGGGTTTTGTTTTGTTTTGAGACAATATGTCACTATGTAGTCCAGTGATCCTCTTACCTCAGTCTCCCTGCTAGGATTATAGGTGTGTACCACCTTACCTTGAATCAGAGGGCTTCTTGGACAAGAACACATTTGGCTGAGATTTTGGGGAGAGTTTTCCAGGTGAGAGATTGCTAGATCAGGCTCTATCAGAGATAGCTGCCAGTCTGGACATAAGGAGAACAAAGGTGGAAATGCTAGGGAAGGAAAACGGGTGATGTAGGGAAGGCCTTAAGTCCTGTATGAAAGACCTGGACAAGGCAGGAGATACTTGCACTGTGCTTTCATAAGTCCAGGGCTCTGAGAACACTTTCACAGGAACTGAGAGGTGAAAATAGAGAAGCCAAGGGTGCAGAGCCCTGGACACCTCCTACTTCAGCCACAATATTTTAACTATTTTACATCAAGGTTCTTAATAAGATTATAATTGATAAATATCCCGCCACTAAGAAGAGTGGTTGGGCCAGACCTGGGAGCATACACCTGTAATCCCAACACTGAGCAAGTCATACAAGAGGTTCAAATGCAAGTTTGAGGCCAGCCTGATCTACATAAGGAACTCAAGACCAACCTAGACTACATAGTGACGTCCTGTCTTAAACAAACAAAATAAAAAACAAAGAGCAGTGGCTAGGGGAGTTCTGAAGGTGTTAAACTGGGCCAGGGGGCAGGTACTGGTCTTAAGATCCAGATGGCAAAGTCCCACCAATTAAGCGGAGGGTGGGTTGTAAGGGGAGAGACTGAAGCCTGGAGGCCTGGGAAGAGGCCATGAAGGAGGAGAAGAAGCTACACATAGGGCACTGGTGAAGGGAGGAGGAGGTTGTGAATTTGGGATTTAGGAAGCAGAGTAAGCAGGAATATCAGCACAAACTCAAGAAGTTAAAGGTAGGCAGAAGAATTGGGTGGGTAGGAACCACAGCTGAGGTGGCGCCCAGGGGCAGGCTGACACTTGCTCTCTGAAGGGCCCTTGGTCTCAGGGGAGGGCCATGGACTTGACAAGAGGCTCCACATCTGACGTGCTGGATAGGCAACAAGCATGTGGGAGCCCAAGGATGCTCGGCCTTCATCCCAGCCCAGTCCAACTGCTAATTACAGTGCAGTCACCAGGAATCCGCTCAAAAGGAGAGGAGTCACTGAGGAAGGGCAAACTGGCTCCAGAGCATCCCCAAAGGCTGGGAGATGGTGTGGTGGGGAGGGTGCTGTGAAGGGCAATTCAGGAGAGGCTAGGGTGCCAACTGATAGTTGTTCTCATCCATACTGTCGGTGGACAGTCCAGGGGCTGGACTGCAAATGCTCCCTTGCCCCTTAGGTCTTGGCCTCTTCAAACATTCAAACTTTGAGAGATTGCTCTGCAGGTTTCCAGTCTGGAAGAACAGAGAACTGGGGCTTCTTTTTGAGGGGCTCCCAGGTCAAGGGGCAGACACTTAGACGTGAGTGGAACAGAGTGCTCATCCTTCTGCCCCTATCCACCCCATCTTGAACCTGCTCCTCTGGGTCTTGCTAATAAGAGCTGTAATAAAGGCAGAGGGAGAGGGCCTAGGTTTTCTCCCCTCGTCTGCCCTACTGGAGAGATCTATTGCTCAGGCCTCTTTGCTCCTCCTTACCTCACCCCTTGGGCCCATGAAGGCCAGGTTCAGCAGCAGGTGGTTTATTGGGAGCCAGGACACTGGATTCTCCATAGTTCCCCTGCTCCCATCTCCATTTGACCCCAGGTAACTTCCTACACCTCGCTGTGCTGCACATAAATAAGAAAAACTATCCTCACTTCCCAGACACTAACGTGGCAGAGCAAGTCTTCCTTTGGGTTTGGAACACCCTCTTCCTAGTTACCCTTTGCTCCCCAGGATGTTCTGAGATGCCTCCTTTCTTTTTCTCTGCAACAAGGGGATGGGCAGATTGACCTTTCATGTGGAAGGTAGGGGTGACTCACAAGCCCCAGGGTTCTCCTCTCCCTTATCACTCAGCTGAACTAATCTGTGACTCACTAAACAAGTACCGGATATGGGGTGGATATGAATGCTGGGGGGAGGCTGGTTAACCCAAATATGACCTCATAAGTCAGGCACTGAGCTGTCCTCAGGACTTTACTGAATGTGACCTGCTGCATGGACCCCTTCGGTGTCTTGTTCTTTTTCCTCCCAAGGAGCTGGATGTGGAGGGGAGGGGAGAAGTATGGTCTTTGGTTAAACAGGATTTGGAATGAAAGGCCAAGGGCCAGGGATATAGCTCAGCGGCAGGGTGCCTGCCTGGCAAGCGCAAGGTCATGAGTTTGATTCCCAATAAATAAATAAATAATTAACACTTCATGACCACAGCCAGAAAGGAAGATTCTTTGAGAGTCCATTAAATTGCACCAGAGGCAATCAGAGGGTAAGAATTGGGGAAACTGGAATCACTTCAAAAGGGAAAACATTTATTTACTTAGGTACCAGGAATTGAATTTAGGACCTTACACCTGCCAGGCAGGCGCCTTGCTGCTGAGCTATATCTCTGGCCTGAAAACTTTATTTAAAACGGCAAAATCCAGGATTTCAATATCCTACTTAAGAATTTTTTCTAACGTGCTCTCCAAAACCAGAAATTTTCCCTTTTGCAGTAATCCAGAACTGAAGGCAAAAGCGCACACCAAGATCAGTCCATACAGGTATGTGTACCCTAGCACGTAGGACAGCTCATGTCATACATCAGATACCACCCCACCAGTGTGCACCTGTAGAAATAAGTGCTGCAGAGGGCTAGCACAACCACATATGAGGCTTCTGAGATGCCTTTCCTCCCTTCCAGCTCCTGACCACTCAGCCCCAAACCTCAGCCAAAGCCAGAGAACCTCCCTTCTCAGTGAACTGGGCCCTGAAAGGCCAGTGTCATCCTGGCTGACACAAGGAGCCAAGACAGTCTTCTTGGACACCAGCCTCTTTGCCCATCTCCTGAACACAATCCAAGGGAAGGAGCTCGAGCTGCCACAGGAGAGTTACGACCAAGCAGGAGTGGAAAGCACAGGAAGGGACGGTGTCATCCTTGGGTTTCTGAGATCTCACACTGGGCACTGGGCACCTGACAGAGTCATTACCATGCCCATTCTACAAGCGAAGACACTGACCCAAGAAGTTATTTGTCCAGGACCATGTGGAGAGGTAGCAGGACCACAGCTTGTCTCAGGTTGGCACTGGTGTCTGCACCTCTTAGAGCCACCTGCTGAAGTACTACTGCCCACACGCAGATCCTACCCTTCTCTCAGCAGTTAATCCAGTGCTGGGTTTGCAAAAAAGCTTGCAGCTGCCCTGGCATAAACCAAGATGGTTTGAAACTGCCGGCAACCTCTGGTCTTTCCCAGAACCCATGGAAGGACTGTGCAGAAATGTCTTAGGAACCCAAAGAATGAAGCAGGAGAGGCAAGGATGACCACGGACCACGGGGTGTAGATTAAGGGTTGTTTACTTTACCCAAAATAAAGCCTGGCACGCTAATTTTTAAAAAATTTTTCTTTTTTGGTGGTACCAAGGATTGAACTCACAACCTCGTGCTTGCCAGGCAGGCACTTATGCTGCTGAGCTAAATCCCTGGCTATTTTTTCATGAATGAACATATAGCACAGGTAGATCACAGACCTCCAGCTCACACTGCCAACCAATTTATTCCCTATGCTAATTTCAACCCTGGCTGAGTTGTCCTCGGATAGTAACAGTAGGGACAAGCACAGGTCCAGACATCAACAGTTGAAACAGAACTAGAGGCAAAACCTGGATATGTACACGCACACCTATAATCCAAGCACCTAAGGGGCTGAGGCACAAGGAGCACAAGTTAGAGCCCAGCCTGGACAACTTAGTGAGATCCTATCTCAGAAACCGTGCAAGGGGTGCGGGAAATGTAGCTTGGTGCAAAGGTTAAGTTCAATGCCACAAAACAAAGCAAAGCAAAACAAAACTGGAGGCCAGGGTTCACACATGTGGTTTCTCATCTCCTCAAAAATAGAGCTCCTTGGGAAGGAAGACATCCCTAGGGCCCTGCCACTCGGCCTAGTCAGGTAACAATGCAAGTTGGTCTATTACCAAATTTCCATCTATGTGGAAAACACATCTGACTAACAGTGCCAGGACCATGTCTACTAGATACTCATTAAACATCGACCTATTTATCTCCCAGGTTTTCTCTTCCAACACCATACCTGCTCTATACAGAGTTCATAAACCATTCCTATTTCCCTGAGGCCTTCATCTGCTTGAGCTGTACACTTCTATCTCCTAGTTGAGCAAAGTCCCATCCTAAGTGCCATGAAGGATACTAGAAATCTGTGGTCAAACATATTCCCTGCCCTTAATGAGCTTATACAGTTTAAAAGGCAGACAAACCAACAGCATAGACAAAATTAAGCATTTTAATTTAAATGAGAGTTCAAGAGAAGGGTACACACTGACTGCCGGGCAGCCCTGCCAAGCACTCACAGGGAGATCTGCTCTCAGCTCACAGGAGAGCAAGGACACCTCCGGCTAGGGACAAAGGCTCAGCTGAGGAGGGGCACCATTTGAGCTGAGTCTGGAAAAACTGCCATGATTACAGGAAACAGGAGTGGGAGCGGCTGCCAGAAAAGGGGTGTGGACCAGACTGAAAGAGGCCACATTCCCATGTCCCCTGGGGCTCCGGAGCTCCTGGAGAACAAGACTTGGGTCCTCATCTCTGCAGCTCCACTAGGAGTGCACAGCAGGGCGAGTGTGATACACAGGGGCAGAACAAACAGGCCAGGGTCAGCACCTGATGCTTTCTATGTGCCTCCTGGACACTGGGGACCACCTGACCCTTTCACCCACCCCACTTTTCCTGTTCTCTGCTCTTTCCCACTGTCTCCACTCTGGTAAGCAACAGCACCAACACAGGAGGGCATTGTGTCCTCTCAGTGTTGTCCATTCAGACACACAAAGCCTCTTTTCCATTGCTTGGTGTTGCTGCTGTGACTCTTAGGAAGAGCCACACCTCTGGGGCCCAGCTAAAGGCTGATGCTACAAGTGCAGGGCACAGTGAGATCTGCACACATGTCCTGCCCATGGGGTGGGGACAGAGCCTCCAACTCAAGGAAACAGCTTCTTCTCCAAGTGTTTCTTTGAGAAGCCTAAGAGGGAGAAGAAAAAAGGGAAGAAGGAACAAAAGAATGAAAAGAGGAGAAAAAAGAAAGCGAAGGCCCAGGCCCAGGGCTGCAAGGTGACAGATCTGGATTCAGTCTCCTCTGAGCAAGATTGTAGTCCTCTTCTGGCTGTCCAGGGAGGAAGGCCAGGGTGCTCTCCAAGATACCACATCCCTGCCTCGGTGCTGAAGCAGCAGAGAGGAAGTCGGGGCAGGACTTTCTCTGAGGATGATTGAGTGTGTTCAGGACATCAGGCCCATTATGAAAGGGTCCTGCTCCAGAGGTCCACCACAACTTGCTTTAGAGCTGGGCTCACACAGTCCACCTTTCACTTTGGGCCTCCACAGACTGCACCAGGCCTTCCCCCAACACGGCAAAGTCCTCCAAGATTGCTTCTATATTGGGCACCATCACCAGCTCCTCGCCCTGAGACACCACCATGCGCCCTTTTGTGCTGGAAGCCTGGGGGAATCAGAGAAATGTGCATTGCAGCATTACAAAGGCAAACCCAGAGACACACTGCTGGGGGACAGAATCAGGGTGGTGAAGAAAGACACACGAGCCCTCAGCCCATGCTGACGTAGAGTCATTCACAGAAAGACTACACAGACATGGATACCAGCAAGGCACCACATTCCCACTCAGCACACCCCAGCTGTACTAGCCAGCACACCTTGAAGGGCTGGGGCTGGAAGCTGGTGGGCTTCCAGAGTACACCGATCACCTCTCCACCATGCTGGTCATAAAAGAAAAGTGCCAGATCCTCAAAGGCTTCCTAAGAAGGGACAAAAGAGACAAGATTACAGTGGGTACCGTTCCCCAGCTCGACCAACCCTTGAGGACTCACCCTGAGTTGTGCCAGATAGAGCTGAGGAGGATCATAACCCAGCACTGGCATCAGCGATGAGGGCCCTGGCTCCCTGAGCAGGCCACGACAGAAGGAGGCAGCTGGACAGTCCACAGCCTGACGGTGCCGGGGAATGTGGCGGGGAGACAGGCGGATCAGCACGTCATATATGTCCAAGGGTGGCCGGAACACCGTCTAGGGAGAGGGCAGGGAGGTGTTAGCAGTGCTCCAGTAAAAGACCCTTCCACATGCCCACTCTGCTCCTCCCTGCATCCAACCATCCAATATAGGCTTGTGTGCCCACTTGAAGCAAGAATGCCAAGACCTCCAGAAGAAGCAGGCAGAGCAGAGGCTAGGAGGAAAGGTCCTAGAGAAGCCCAGGTTCTCCTCTAGGCTCCACGACTGCCAGTCTCAACAAACAAGGGGACTAGACATTCTGCGAGGGCTCCCCAAATACTGGACTTCCAGGGTTCAAAGAAGCCCAAGAGCTCCTGGAGTCGCTGTGGACCTGAGGCTTACCCTGATGTCTCCAGGTCCCCAGGGATCCATCAGCTGTTTCTCTAGGATAGACAAAGCCTCAGCTGCTAGAATCACAAGTTGCTGGAGGATCTAAGGGGGTAGAGAAACATCAGACCAGAACTAACCACAGGTTTCTCCTAGTTTAGGCTGTGCCATATTTTCCCTGGGACAGAAAAATCAAATTTGGGGTAGGTATGGGGTTGAACCTGGGCTGTAGGTCCATCCTGTGTCCACACAGAGCTTTTGCGGTCCTGCGGAGTCACAAGGACCATAACAGGGAGTCGCGTCCGAGCTGCCAGGAAATCACGGTGGATCTCCACCTGCTCCTCCGCTAGAGACAAGTGGGGTTCCTGGGTCAGACTATCCCTTCCAGGAAGACACTCTTACCCCCAAGTCTTCCCACTATGCACTCAGCAGCTGCCTAGCACAGGAATTTTCCAATACCCCTTCCCCAAGGAGCAAAAGTAAAGAAAGGGATACCACATTTATTTTAGCTGGGGGATGTTAATCTCCCCTCAACTCAGGGGCAGAATTTTCCACTGCCTGGCACCTCCAGGCTAGTTTCCGGGCAGGCACAAGCTGAGGCCTGCTCCTGGCCCCATGCTACCTACCTTAGCTCCCACACCTAGAGAATTAGGAATCTGACACCCTGCTCTCTGCTGAGATGCACAGCTCCTCAGATTACAGCTGGAAATTGCCATACCCACCCTAAATAGGTGTAGGCTACAAGTTTACGCTTCCTTGCTCCTGCATAAGACTTCTCACCTGGTATTTAGGATCTTCCTCCATAGCCCTTCAGGCAGCCTGCTTACCACCCCAGCCACTCTTGTCTCTGACCACCACATGGCAAACCTCTTTGCAACAGCCAGGCTTGACCTGATCTCCCCCTCTCCAGAACTCCCTACTCTGAGATAGTCACATTTAGATACCAGGACAGGATAAGCACAGAAAAAACCTAACTTCGAAAGCCTTGCCTCTTGTCCTACTCTATAATCCATAGAGTATTTCTCCCAGGAGTCTGACCCCACTCCCACCACTTACCAGTGAGCTCATTGTTGAGGTTGACAATGAGGGGATTATTCTTCCAATCAAAGGTTGATACAAGGGAAAGGAACCGAAGGAAGCCAACCTGGGGGGAGCTGAGTGGAAGGAGTGAGAATGAGTCTGGGGCCCTGCCATGGCCCCCTGCCAGGATTTTCCCACAATCCAGGCGGCCCAGACCTCTTAGTATGACTCCCGTGTGGGAGAAACAGTGTCTAAGAACAGTCTCCACCACTTCTTCAGTTCCCTCTCCCACTCAGACTGAGGCTACAGCATGCAGGATGAAAGCTGGCCTCCAGGGAGATTCCTGCCTGGGGAGAAGGTGGAGGGAATCACCTGGGAGGGGTGAAGGGTTCAGGGTGCAGGAAAAGGGCAGCAGTCACCAGATCCAGGCTCTCATCAGTGAACCCCTCACCCAGAAGCTGGGCACGCACCCACCGCTTGGCCAGCCGAGCTACACCAGAGAAGGCGGGGTGCTGCTGCTGGAGGCTGGGGGTAGAAGAGGAATAGCAGTGAGAGGCAGACACTCAGGGCTCAAGATCTCTGCCTTAGCCTCACTGCTACTGTTTACCCAACCTGTACCCAGTGCTGACCTCCACACTGATGCATTACATACATTTTCTCACGTCTTCCTAACAAACACCTAAAAAGTCAACCCTACCAATGAGAAAAGGTCTGGAGGGAAACCCACCCAAAGTGGCAGCACCATGATTCTGAACCTATACCTGAGCTACTTGACTTCCAAAAGAACAGGCAGTCTGGTAAATAGAACCAGAGGCCAAAAGAGGCATACCCATGCAGGGCACTGGTGAGCAGGGGCAAGTGCTTTGTGTCTCTCTCAAGGCGGAGAGAGGCAGGCGTGTCCCTCAGAGAGATCATCCCCTCAGGGCTCTGCACCTCTCTCAAGATCTGTGGCTCCCGCTGATAGGCCACCCGGATCCGGAACACAAAGCCATCCTGTTGCAGTAGAGTATGGGGTAGGAAGTGAACATCAAGCTGGGACCTGGGCGGCTCTGCCGCCTACATTCCCGCTCCCCAGCCTGGTGTCCACCGGCCTCTTCCTGTTCACCCTGCCATCCCCAGAGCCTCTTTCTTGGGCTTCCCTGCCCTGCACCAGCCTGACCTTGAGAACATCAGTGTGTGTGGCAGTGGCACGGCACTGCAGTCCATGCTGCTGTGTCAGCAGCTCTGCTAGGCGCAGCTGAAAGGCGGCTCTGACCCGCTGCACCGCCTCAGCATCTTGAGGCCAATGACCACTGCCCTCCAGATGACAAACCACTGAGGGAGAAGAACAAGAGGTCTCATGCTGCAGCTTGGCATAGAACTGCGCTGTCACTCGCTGCTCAGAGCCTTCTTACCAGTCATGGGCTCCACATAGGCCGGGCAGGGTTTATCCGACCGGGGCAATAGCAAGCCCCGCTCTTGGAGATGCTCATGAAAGGAGAAGGCAGGTCGGACTGGGGCTGGTGGGAATACCTGTGGAAGAAGAGGGCTGAGGAAGACACGTAGGATTGAGTGTATCCAGAGGCAGGAAGCATAAGGGACTGAAGCAGAGCTGGGGAACAGACAAGCTTGTGTAAAGGGCCTCCTTGTACCATACCTCCGTATAGCGCAGCACAGGGTGGGCGCCCTGGACGGCAGACACAGTCAGAGGGAGACCCTCCAGCCCCCACAGCAGACGGCTCAGGTCATCATAGCAACACACTGCCACTGTGAGGGCCTCCTCTCCCGTGCTAGAGGGCTTGGGGGAAAAGAGGGAAGAGGCTGATAACCACAGTACCACCTGGAATTCGACCTTGGCTCAGGAAGTAGTGGAGCCGGCACACCCCCTGCTGGCCACCCCAGGAAGTGAAAGCTGACAGAGGCGGACAGGACACCCATTTGTATAGGTTTGATCCCAAAGCCCTTACCTCCTTCGGACGTTGGATCAGGGCATCCAGGAAGCCTCCCACATAGTGGATACAGGTATCTGGGATATCAGCATGGCTGAGAGACACAGACACAATGGTGCCTCAGGGGCTATATCCCAGCAGACAAACTACAAACCTCCAAAGCTGGTCTACATCCTTCCAAAAGGCTCTCCAGCCTAAGGCTGCCTCCTCAAATGCAGATGCTAACACTCACAGTGCCAGGAGGTGGGTGACCACCTGATGGGGGATAAGACGCTTCTGGTGTAAAGAGGATGCCTCCCAGACCACAGCTTCCCGAATGGCTCCATCCTGGAAGCGCCGTAGTTCTGAGCGGGATCCCCAAAACTGGCGGAAGTCAGCAGCCTGAGGAGAGCCAAGGGATGAGAGAAGAGATTAGAAAAGAAAGGTTAGCTGGATGTGGTGGCAAATGCCTATAATCCCAGCACTCAAGGGGCTGAGGCAGGAGAATTGCCATGAGTTTGAGACCAGGCTAAATTACACAATGAGACCCTGTTTCAGAAGAGAGAGAGAAAGAAAGAGACAGAGAGAGAGTGAGCGAGGTACCAAGAGTGCTGGAGGCAGCAGAGAAAAAGGGAAAGAGAAAGACAGAAAGGGAGAAAGGGAGAAAAGGAGGGGGGGGGAGAGGGGGGAAGAGGGGAAGAGGGAGGAAGAAAAAGAAGGAAGGTGGGCAGGTGGGCAAGCAGGCAGGGTGTTTCAGAAACTTCTCGGACAGGCTTCAACATATGCAGTATAAAGATTAGCCACCCCTCCTTCCCATATATCCTAGGGCTCCTCACCTCAGGTTGGTCAGCCTCTGGACCCAGCTCAAGGACACTGCTCAGTCCCTCAGGCTGGAGGAGCAATCCCAAGGACAGGGCCCCAGAGTCTCTGTGCTTTGGTGGATCTTGGCTGATGTCCCACTATAGAGAATAAAAAAGCTCAACTCCACTCAGGACTCTCCCAGTCTAGCTAGAAAGGAAACACTATCCAGCTGCGGTAAAGAGGGATGCCAGGCCCTTTGCATATGTTAGACCCCTGAATAGCCCCACTCACTCCCCATCCTATACCAAATCACCTCTGGGACTGGGGGCCGAGAGTGAGCTAGCAGCTGCAGTCGGGTCCCCAGACCCTTCTCCAGGAGGGCAGTTAGTGGGCCCAGAACAGCTGAGACGTAGTCCCCACCACTGTCCTGCAGCTCTGGACAGAGCTTTAGCCGGTGACATGCTGCCTGCAGGCGACTCACTGGACGGACACTAGAGGGGCAGAGAGAAAGTGGAATCAAAGTATGTCAGCCTAGGGTAACATCTCCTCCTTAGAAAGTCTGATCATCTGCCTAAGGATCTTTACGCCACTGCCCCAGAAGACAGGACCCACCTACCTACCCTGGTCACCCCTTAACTCACTGCAGGACGTGGTCAAAAGATCGGACCATAGGTTTGGGAGTCATCAGCAGCAGCTGGAATCCATCATCAGCTTTGCTGTCCAGCAGCGCCATGGACAGCCGTGCCTCATGCTGCACCTGAGGTCAGAGTAAGGAGGGTCCATCACTGTAGCTCTCTTTGACCCAAGGGCTCAGACCAGGACATATGCCTGACCTCACTTCCTTGGAGGAGTTTCTGGGGCTCTTATACTGCCCCAAACGGTCTGAGCTAGGCTACCTAGGGAACGCAGGAGTTGGGGCCCATGGGTACCTGGTGGTAAGTGGAGGCGGTAACATCAGCACAGAGGTTGAGGCGGCCTGAAGAGTCCAGGAAGACAACAGGGAAGGCTTGGTAAAAGTCAGCCAGGGCCGGCTGCAGGGTAGAGAGAAACCAGTCAGGGTTGGGCTTTACCTTCCAGCCTCCTGGCACAGACTGGAGCCTTCCTCAACTCACCAAGGAGGGATCTGAGCTGAGACATAAACTGATCCCATTAACGGTCAGATCCGTGGTGGCTGGAGGAAACCAAAAAAGGCTGTAAGGAGGAGTTCCCTGGCTGGAGACCCAGCCCTAATGACACCTTGCTTGGCCTGGTGGCCGCAACAAGCTGCCTCTTCATCTGACAGCAAGGAATCAAGGGATTCTTGGGATTAGTAGAGTTCCTGGCCTTCCACAGTTTAGCTGCCTCACCCAGAAACTGTAAGACGCTTCTCAGGACCTGGTAGCCACTCATGGTAGTGTGGATCTTGCGTGTGGACACAAGGAAGGCAATCAGCATGGAGATAAGGAATCCATTAAACCCACCCAGGCCCTGCAACAGAGAGGAACAGGTCTGAGCCCAATGCCAGCCCGTCACACAGCAAGCCAGGGGGCTGGGGCACTCCAAATTTACCTTGTCCAGCTCCCGCTGCCGCAGCCAGACCTTCAGAAGTGTCACCCCATCCTTCAGCCCCTGGGCAGAGCTCAGCACAGTTGAAAGCAGCTGCATGTGGGACTCTAGAGCTGTATCCTGCAGGACCCATGTGTTGTAGTGAGGGGTAGGAGGTTCTGGTTTCCCTGTGAGAGGAAAAAGGAAAGCACGAAATGAGAGAACACCACAACCTTCCCTCTAGCACCACTCTACACCAACACTTGCTCACCATCCCCTGGATGACTCTGTCCTTGATACCAGGTGGAGCGCACATTGTTCTTAGATGGCAGTAGGCGACACGGGCGGAAGAAGTCAAGTGGAGGGCAGGGATGTAGGCGCACAGTGACCAAGTGCTCATCCTTTCCTAGGTGGAGACAGGAAGCGCTGAAAACCACAGAAGTCTCCACTCTGCTCCTCTTATACTTAGGGACCCCTGCCTTCCCACCTCAGAATGTGCGTGCCCTATCTTGCCCTTCACACTGGAGCCTCATGCCTCTCCCCATGCTCTTGAGACTCACTCCTAATCCCCTAGACCTGAGCATTCTATGGCTCTCCCTCCAAATCCACCCAGTGTACGCTTCCCACCATGTGGCCGTAACAGTAACAGTGGTTTCAGGTGGCAGCCGTTGGCATAGGAGAAGTGAACGCTGCCAAACAGGGGATCTCGGGCCAGGTGGTCAGCCAAATGGGCCAGGTAAAGAGCACGCTTTCGGAAATAGCGCTGGTTCAGCAGGTCCTTGTCTTGTAGGATTTCCTGAGGAGGCCAAAGAAGAGAGGGGGCCAACACATAAATGCCTGCAGGGTTTGAGCATAAAAAACAGCAAGGTGGCAGCCCTAGTGCTCCTCGGACTGTAGAGGGCCTGGGCCAAGGCTAGCAACACCATATTCAATTCTCAATGAACCTCCTACATGATGCGTTTTAAAATTTTGTTGAAGCTTTTTTCTTTCCTTTTTTTTTTTAAATTCTTGAAATAAAGTGGATTTAGGAAAAAAAAAATTCTCAAATGAAGAAATGTTCCAAAAGGGTAGCAACTCCCCAACAGCCCACCCAGGGTGCTCTGAAGATGACTGCGGTGGTTTGCTCTTTTGATTTAGAATTCCAATTTCAATCCCATGACAAGTGGCATGTGGAAAAGAATGACTCAGGGATTAGTAAGTGGTCAGGTACTAAGTTTTCTACCCCCAAACCCTAAACCTTACCCTGGGCATAGTCAGTGCCATATCCACATTGATGTCGGGCCGGGTACAAGTACCCAGAAGATAGCTGCCCACAATAGTGACCTGGACTGGAGGCAAGAAGCGGAAAGAGCCCTTCACAGTAAACGGCACTTGGTGGAGAGGGACTCGAACCCCAGCTGGGAGCCATGCCTGGTCAATAAGCTGTGGGGATAGAGAGAGTTACACATGTTGATATTAACGCCAAACTCACATAGATACTAGTTTCTTTATTCTAATGGATTTGCTGCCTGCACAATGAGAAAACCATTGCTAAAATAAGGTAGGGAAGGAAAACACTGTCAACTCTGTCATTACTGGATACAGACCTGGAGGACCACCATAGCATCTCATCTACAAATGTGGTGGGACATGATAGTGGAACCCTTCAATCCCAATGCATGGGAGGCTGAGTCAGCAGATCAAGAGTTTGGAGCCAGCAGAGGCTAAACAGTGAGATCTTGTCACCAAAATAACCCCTAAAAATCTGAGGAGGCTGCTGAGAAAGGGCCCCTTAAGATCTGGGTTGCCAAGCATGGTGGCACATGTCTATAGTTTGGCTAGTAGGGAATCTGAGAAAGGACTGTGACATCAAGGTCAAACTGCATTTTATGTCTCAAAATAAAACACAAAAAGAAAGAGCTGGACACCATAGCACATGCCTGTAATCCCAGCACTCTGGGAGGCTGAGGCAGGAGGACCACAGTGAGTTTGGGCTACCTAGAGAGAGTTTGAGGTCAGCCTGAACTGCACAGCAAGATCCCTTCTCAAAAAAACAGAAAAGGAAAGAGATGTATGTAGCTCAGTGGCACATAATTTACCAAGAAGGCCTGCGGCTCTGGGTTCAATCTCTAGTACAAAAGAAGAGGGTGGATTAATTATTAAAAACTGAGCATGATGACCGGGGATTTAGCTTAGCAGCACAAGCATCCACCTGGCAAATGCAAGGTCATGACTCCAGTTCCCAATACCAAGAAAACAAATAAACAAACACTGAGCATGAAAGAAGTATCACCATTTCTATCTCCTTATACAAATTTGAGACCAGCTGTACTATGTGAATGTCACTGATTCCCTGTAACAGGTGATAGTGAACTTCTTAGAGGTGAATGCCTGAACTATCCCCCAAACCCACTTACTTACCCATCACGAAGTACTAACAACTGCAACTAAACCCAAATACTGAGGTTTTTAGTTTAGAAACAATTCATTAATATCTTTTGTCTTAAAAACAACAAGCATGCCACAGGTTCACTGCCACTGCCCAAGAATACAGAGACTACCAGAAACATGGTTATAGGTACACCTCAGTCTGTGACACCCTAGTCATTGCTTCTGTGATTGTGAATTTGAAGCTGGAATCTCTCCTAAGAATGGACACACCAGAAAGTAAGGCATTTAGGGTTACACACTATTAAAGTAACTATTCTTAGCCAGGTATGATGGTGCACACCTGTAATCCTAGCCCTTGGGACACTGGGGCAAGAAAATCACCATTAAGTTCTAGGCCAGCCTGGGCTACATAATGAATTCAAGGCCAGACTGAACCATGCAGCAAGATCTTATCTCACAGCGAGATCCTGTATCAAAACAAGACCCTGTCTCAAACAAAACCAAAAGGTGGGGGATATAGCTCGGTGGCACAGCATCTGCCTGGCAAGGATGAGGTCATGAGTTTAATTCCCAGTACAAAAAAAACTCATCAAAACAAAACAGAAAAGCCAAACAAAAACAACCATATAGACAAAAAAAAAAAAAAAAAAACTTCTCAAAAACTAATTCTTGGTGTTAACAAAATGGATTCTAAGGAGTGAGGGATTTAGCTCAGCAGCATAAGCACCTGCCTTGCAAGCGCGTGGTCGTGAGTTCAATCCCTGGTACCAGTTCAAACAAACAAACAAAAAGATTCTACTGAGCAACCCTATAACCAGAAGAGAGAATACTGGATTATACCCACCAACTCATCACAAACTTTGTGCCTACCTTTCCAGAATATCTACATTTGGTGATATCGGGACCATTCGTATGGGCTGAGTGAAGAACATGAATCTTCAAACCCTGCATGATTGTGACGTCATAATTGAAAGCAAAATCTGTAGATATGCACCTTAAAGTTTGAGTGAAACTTTTTCTGGGGTCAGTGTATATCACAAGGTCAAAAACATATCAAAAACACATGTTTGGGGGCTGGGGATTTAGCTCAGCGGCATAAGCGCCTGCCTTGCAAGCAGGCAGTCGTGAGTTCGATCCCTGGTACGGATAAAAAACGAAAAAGACAAAAAAAAAAAAAACCCACATGTTTGGCATATATCAGGTTGAGTTCACACCACTGCACCAAAAATACACAACATGTCTATCAAGACATTTGTTGGGGCAGTACTGCCAGTGAGTTATAAATAAAAAGCACAGGCTTTAATGCTCAGGTGAGTATCCTGAAACATGGCCTTGAAGTTATAAACTCCTGCCTCAGCATCCCATGTGCTGGGATTATACAGCCGCATCATCACGTCTGACTTTCAATGTATCCTAATTGTCCTGGGTGTGCTCTTGTACTGAAGTGTCACACAGTTCTTTGCTTTCATTTGTTTTTCGAGTCAGGGTTTCGCTGTGTAGCCCAGGCTGGCCTTAACCTTAAATCTCCTTGCTATACTCTTCTTGCAAGAGTGTGCTGCCATTTCCAGCAAAGAAGGCCCTAAAGAAGTTTAGTGATACTATCCATCCTTTAAGACTTCTGGAAAGTACACCTGTGTTGAGAGTTTATCTTTCTGAGGCATTTTCCAGTTCATGTGATAGATACATTCTGTGAGTTATTATCAGTTTAGTGGACAAGAAGCCTGCCAGAACTGGCAAAGTCACTAATTCTGCAAAAAAAGGGGCCAGAGGGTTTAGCTCAGTGGCACAAGTGCCTGTCTGGGAAGCACAAGATCATGAGTTCCATCTCAAGTAGCAAAAAAAAAAAAAAAAGCTCAATGACGCTTTGAAAAAGCTCTTAAATAAAATTTAAAAAAAATAGAGCTCAATGAGCCAGCACACTATTCTGATCATAACACTGTGGAAGGCTGGGGCATAAGACTGACAAGCCTGACCCTAGCCAGGACAACTCAAAACTGTGTTTCAAAATGTTTTTTAGATGGACATGGTGCTGCAGGCTTGTAATGCCAGCACTTAGGAGGCTGAGGCAGGACTGCTGTGAGTTTGAGGCCCACATGGGGCTACATAGTAAGTTTAAAACCAGTCTTAACTATGTTGAGTTTTTTTTTTGAGACCCTGATAAATCAATAAACAAACACAGAGAAGCAAACATAGCTACATGTCTTTTTTTTTGGGGGGGAGGAGGGGTACCGGGGATTGAACTCACAACCTCACACTTGCCAGGCAGGCGCTTATGCCACTAAGCTAAACCTCCTACCATATGTCTAACCAAGCTACACGTTTAACCAAGCTCAAATCGTTACAGTCTAGCTTCCTTATAGTGAGAATCAGTTCCCTAGCTCCTTACTGAAGGCCCCACATTCCAGTTCCCCAGACCACTTGCCTCACCTCTGTCTCTGCAGTTGAGGGCACCTTCTTGATACGCTGATTGACCTCTTGAAGAAAGACATCAATCCGACCCTTTTTCTTCTCTGACAGCCTTACTTCCTTTAGTAGCTCCTCTACCTGTAAGGGGGGTAAGGGAGAATCCATTGGCCTCAGCGTCTCAGCCAAGTCCTTCTAGTCCAATTCTAGCTACCCAACAGCACCTGTAAACGAAGCAAGCTGGAATGGAACAGGATCTCAGTTTCCCGAAGTCGATTCAGCTCTTCATTGGTAGGCTCCTTGTACAGTTCTTCCGGGCTGAGCTTCACAGGCTGCAGGAGGCTGTCTACTAGGGACCCAGCCACTGTACGTTTTCTTGAGGCCATCTTCTTTCCCCCCTGGACTGTGCCATCCATGGCTGGTCCCATCATCTGTAGCCAGAGAAGGAGAAACCAATGTAGTAAACTTTCAGGTCCCTAGCATTTGCTGTCTCACGTGCCACCATGAAAGGTTGTGGGTAAAGACTTCACCTTTGCTCCTGACCCTCCTGTAAATGGGAGTCATGTTCGGTAAAATGCAAAATAACCATACGTTAGAGGAATATTACACAGTGCCACACTGAAAAAGCCTTAAATTGAGGGTTCCGTCTTCCTGACCACACAAGTTTGCAGCAATGCCCAAAACTACTTTACTTTCAGGTTCCATAAATTTCTAAGTTTCTTCGCCTGCTTGGACACAGTCCTGGGACTTCTCAAATGCCTTTTCCATTTCTCGCTCTAAACTAAGCACATCTTGCCAGGTCGCCCTCCGCTAGCACCTCCAGACTATTTTAGTATTCTCGCCTAGAAGGACTGTGAGAACGGAACTTTTGCAGTAAGCCGCTTTCGTGGCCCTTCCTAGACAGCTGTCAGACCAGGCATGCTATCTCTGGCTCGGCAGCCGACGGAGCTCTACCTACCTCTGGTTCCCCAGCAGCTCGGCGCAGGTGCTCTTCTGCAGAGGCTGGCCCCATCACTCCAGCCCAGGTCACTCTCCAACACTCAAGCCGAGTCTACACAACGTAGCTCACCACGTGCGCAGAAACGCCGAACTCTGGGCCTCAAACTGCTAGAGCGTAGTTCCGAATTCCACCCACTCCAGAGCCATTGGGTTACCGGCCGCTCTGCAGCTCACCATTGGTCAGTTTTCTCTAGGATCGCCCATTGTGGGCGGGGACAAGTGGTATTCTCCGATTTACGGCCTCTTTGCGACACTAGACGGAAAGCCGGCTGGTAGGTAGCTAGACCAGCCCTTCCTTTTCCTCACTTCCTCTACAGGAGGGCCTAACCTGCAGTGCGGGCTCACTTAGGCCCTCTAGTAGGAGTTTGTTTATTTATGCTAGTGATTCCTTCCCTTTTCCTCCACCCGCGCACTAAAGGTATTTACCGGACTAATTATCCCTACCTGCAAAACGTAGCTTGCATTTATTCATTTTTCTGTTTTTAAAGGCAAGTTTAGTCTTACTGTCATCTTGTGCCTAGTTATGATAAACATTTTTCATCACCTTTTACTTATTATTAAAATACTAAATAATCTGTTGTAGGTTTTGTATTTGTGAATTCTTTTTTTTTTTTTTTTGTATGTGGTACCGGTGACGGAACTCACGGCCTCGCGCTTGCCAGGCAGGCACTTATGCCGCTAAACTAAATCCCCTGACCCTGGGGTTCTTTAGACACGGTTTTGCTATGTAACTCAGGCTAGAGTCGAGCTCGCTCTGTAGCCCAGACTGGCCTTGAACTCAGCGGTCCTTATGTCTCAGCCTCACAAATGTTTACTGGAAAATTTATTACTAAATTTTAGCCGATAGTAGTAGCACACAGCTGTAATCCCAGAATTCAGGAGGCTGAGACACAAAGATTATAGGCAATTTGAGGCCGGCCTGAACTACACCGCAAAACTGTTTCAAAACTAACAAAATAAATAAATGATTTTTTGAAAAATTGGGCTGATGGGGCTGGGGATTTAGCTCAGCCGCATAAGCGCCTGCCTTTGCAAGCAGGCAGTCGTGAGTTTGATCCCTGGTACCGATAAAAAGGAAAAAGACAAAAAAAAAATATTGGGCTGAGAGGCCAAGAATATAGCTCAGCAGCACAGTGCCTGCCTGGCAAGTGTGAGGGCATTAGTTTGATTCCCGGACCAATAGAAAAAATATTTTTTTGGTGTTTTGAAACAAGGTCGCAGGCCTGGCATGGTGGCGCCTGCTTATAATCCCAGTACTTGGGAGGCTGAGGCAGGAGGATGGTTGAGAGTTTGAGATCAGCCTGGACTACAAAGTGAGTTCAAGGCCAGTTTGAACTGCATAGCGAGACCCTGTCTCAAAAAAACAAAAACAAACAGGAAAAAACATGGTCTTGCCATACAGTTCAGACTAAGTTCAAATTTTTAGCAATCCTTTTGCCTCAGCCTTCTGAGCGGTAGGGTCACAAGCGTGCACCACCATGCCCAGGGTTTATTATTAAATTTTAAACACAGAAACATTGAAAGGACAGCCAGGTGTATTGGTGCACACCTGCATTTCTAGTACTTCGGAGACTGAGAGAGAAGGGTCATAAGTTTAAGGACAAGCCTGGGCCACATAATGAGACCCTATCTCAATAAATGAATAACCAAAAAAAAAAAAAAAGTCAAGAATTCACACATGGGTTCAGTGGCAAAGCTTGTCCTTTTGCCTATGATAGAATCTCAGTTTACCACCTAGCAACACACACATATTAATAGTAATAATAATAGGGGGTAGGGATATAGCTCAGTGGCATAAGTGCCTGCCTAACAAAGGCATGGTTGTGAGTTTGATTTCTGATACCTAAAATAATAATAATAATAATAATAATAATAATACTAGACATCCAAGTAATGTTAAGTCTTGAGCTTGGTGCCCAGAATAGTTAAACAGGGTGTAGTGGCCTGTGCCTATAACCCCAGCATTTAGGAGGTTGAGGCAGGAAGATTACTGTGAACCAGCTTGCACTACAAAGTGAATTTAAGACAAGCCTAAACTACATGAAAGACCAAAAAAAAAGGTGGTGGTGGGGAGTAAGTTAAATAAGACTTGGGTCACAAACCAGAAATGTGAAGAATATTCTTGCCCTCCCATTTCAGAGGTCAGTTCCCTTCTTCTGTTTTTTTTGTTTTGTTTTTTTTTTTTTTTTTTTTTTTTGTCTTTTTCCTTTTTATCGGTACCAGGGATCGAACTCAGGACTGCCTGCTTGCAAGGCAGGCGCTTATGCCGCTGAGCTAAATCCCCAGCCCCATTTTGTTTTGTTTTTGGTACCAGGGATCAAACTCATGACCTTGAGCTTGTCAGGCAGGTGCTTATGCCACTGAGCTAAATCCCCAGCCCTTGTGTTTTGTTTTCTGAGATACGCTCTCATTATGCAGCTCAGGTTGCCTTATACTCCCTATGTATGCCAGGCTTGCCTCAAACTTGCAGCAATCCTCCTGTCTCAGCCTTCTGAGGGCTGAGATTATAGGTGTGTGCCATCAGCATAGGCTCCCTTTATGTATTCAAATATAAATTCAGATTGGCACAGGTGAATGCTTGTAATTACAGCACTTGAGAGGATTAGGGGCACTTAGCAAGATGTTCTCTCTCTCTGATCTTCCCCCAGAAAAGTAGTTTCCTCCTTTTCCCTCATTTAAAACTGCATCTTGCCATACTGTTTTTAGCCACACTTTTAATCACTTCCAACAGTACTCCCAAAACATGTAATATTATTTATTGACTGCTTGTTTTCATCATTTTCTGTATCAGCCACTAGAATGTAAGCTTTATAATGGCAGGGATCAATTACTTCTGTCTCATTTATTACTGTATCCCTGGCATAGAGTCTCACATTAGTTATTCATATATGTATTGAATGAGAGAATGGAGGAAGGAACAAATGCTTCTTTTCTCTGAAGAGAACCTAAGGGGCTGGAAGAAGTGAGCAAATATCTGCAATACAGTATTGAGGGTGTTGTGCTAGGCAGATTCTGCAGGCACATTAGACTATGAACATTACTATACAGAGGGTAAAAGCAGTCACAGTGAAGTGGGATGGTTGAGGGTATCTCCAGGTTTTGGCATTTAGTAGCCAACTGTCCTTGGGTAACTTTTAACCTCTGTAAGCCTTACTTTATTCAGAAAATGAGTATTTTACTGATGACCATGCAATGGATTTGTGTGAGAATTAAATACGATGTTTCACATAAGGAACTCACTTGTAATAGTGATTCTTAGTAAATATTAGCTATTATTATTGTATTATTTTCCAGACAGGATCTTTCTGTGTAGTTCAGGCTGGCCTGGACTCACTATGTAGCCCAAGCTGCCCTTGAACTCACAGTGATCCTTTTGCCTCAGCCTCCTGAGTGCAGAGATTACAGGCATAGGTAATCACATCCAGCAATAATATTAACTGTTATTTTTTTCTTTTGGTACCAGAGATCAAACTCACAACTTTGTGCTTGCCAGGCAGGGACTTATGCCACTGAGCTAAATCCCTCGGCCTAATTATTATTAAGGAAACCTGCAGTTTCAAAGGTCAATGTATAAATCTTGTTAACATGTTGAATGAAAAAAATGTTGGACTCTTAAAAGAGGATCATTCTTTCAATTCACAATTATCTTTCCTGAAGAAAATACCTGTCCTGCTGGGCATGGTAGCTCACGCCTGTAATCCCAGCACTCTGGAGGCTGAGGCAGGAGGACTCTAGCGAGTTCGAGACCAGCCTAGGCTACAAAGTGAGCTCAAGGCCAATCTGAACTGCACATCGAGACCCTGTCTCAAAAAGACAAAAAAAAAAAAAAAACCTGTCCTGTTATCTTACCAAGATTTCCATATCTTTTCTCTGGAATAAAAAAGTAATGATTCCTTAGAAGGATCAGGGCTGGGGATTTAGCTCAGCAGCGTAAGTACCTCCCTTGCAAGCAGGTGGTTCTGAGTTCGATCTCTGGTACCAGAAAAACGGGGGGAAAAAATTACTTTACCACAAGAGGGCACCAATCAGTCAACTCAATCTAGACCTGTAATTATGAAGAAATGAACACCCAAAGCTTCAGGAAGTTGTTTCTGCTATTCTTTCAGTAAATACGTTTTTTGAGTCCCTACTACCTGACAAACATCGGAGTGCCTGGTATGTAGTTATATACTTCATACTCTTGAACACCTACTATGTGCTTGAGAGAGCCTAGATATTGGAGTGCAAGGTCAGGTTCAATTTGCTGTTTTGTGAGCTGCTGCTTTTCTTGTTCTGGGCCATGAGTCTGAGAACAGTAACACAGTGTCTACTCTGTCAAACAGTGCGCTGACTGTGAGACACAGGGATGAATAAGACATAGTTGCAGCTTACTAATCATGTCTTACTGACTAGGATAAGTAGACATGAGCTAGTCCTGTGGAATGGCAATCACTGAGTTCAAAACTCATCTACGGTAGGCTGCCAGCCTTGTGCCTTAGTGTTATGTCCCCAGTGGATACTTGGTCTGAGTCACTGAGTTGATCTGAGATCAGGGCACAGCTTCTGGTCTGAGTGCAGGTATGTGTTCCAGTGGGTGAGGTAAGGGTTCTATCATCTTTTAAGTTAGGGTGGAGCTATAATGTGTTTACATGAATGAAATGCTTTGAGTTTTGTTTGTATCTTTGATTTTTTAGAGACAAGTCTCACTACGTATTCCAGGATGGCCTCCATCTCATGGTGATTCTCCTACCTCAGCCTGCCAGTGTGCTAGGATTGCAGGTATGTACCATCATACCTGCATGGCTCAGATGAAATGCTTTGAAGATGAATTTTCTGCCTGTTTGTCTACTCACAGCTTTGCTATTGAACGTGTCAACATCATTTCCCACATTTCCAGGTTGGCAATTTTCTTGTCCCTAAACTGAGTGATGGAGGAAGAGAGGACCAAATTCAGCACACATCAGCATTTTGAGATGGGGGCTGCATTGATTGAGATGCTGTTCCTCCTCTGAGGGCAACAGTAATTCCAGTGGAGCCTGATTTCAAGCTCTAGATTGGAAGTCTAAAGAATGATGCTTAAAAAAAAAAAGAATGATGCTTTAAAGTATTTAGACTTAATTTATGGGGGAAAAAAGCAGAGAGACATTTCTTAACTGTAATTGCATATAGTAACTCCCTTCCAGAGAGTACAGCATAGAAAGGAAGTAAATCCAGTGTGTTGATGCAGGCCTGTAATCCTAGCACTCACGAGGCTGAGGCAGGAAGTGATATCACCTCAAGTACAAGGCCAACCTGCGCTACACAGTGAGACCCCACCCACCCAAAAAAGGAGAAAGGTATAAAAGGGCACAGGAAGAATCATTTTACAGTGGACAGATCTAACATATTATTACGTCAGCCCTGTGGCTGAGGTCAACGTCAGTGGTGCTGAGTCATACTGCTCTATTGTGTGCCCTTGATATGTGATAAAAATGGTACTTTACCTCTGTGAACCTTGCCTCAAAAAACCTCTAACCCCAGGCTTTTATTTTCTTCAGACAGGGTCTCACTATGCGGTTTAGGCTGGCCTTGGGCTCACTTTATAGCCAGCCAGGCTGGTCTCCAATTTGTGATGATCTGCCTGCCTCAGCCATGTAAACACTGGGATTATAGGAGTTCGACATCACACCTGGCTCTAACCCTGGTCTTTTAAAAAAAATTTGTATTAGTACATGTTTCCAGTGTATAATAATTACATTCATCATGGGGAGTTGTACATGCATATATAACCCGTCTTACGAGAAAAAAAAATTTTTTTTTTTTACGAGAAAAAATTTGACAAATCCCAACTGATGAAGTATCTACAAAGTATTTGAGTATATTCCTCACAATTATCAAGATTGCCAAAAAAAAAAGGGTGCTGGGGATTTAGCTCAGTGGTGTAAGTGCCTGCCTGATGAGTGCAAAGTTGTGAGTTCAATCCCCATCTCCCGTACCAAAACAAACAAACAAAAAAAGGGTTAGAGGCCAGGTATGGTGGCACATGCCAACAACCCCAGCACTTGGGAGGTTGAGGCTGGAGGACTGCTGTGAGTTTGAGGCCAGCCTGCATTGCAAAGCTAGACCCTGTATCAAAAAAGAAACAAACAAACAAACAAATAAAAAAACCGAAGGAAACATAGAAACAAGAAAGAAAACTAAATGTAGACTGGTATTTTGGATAGAATAGAAAAAGGACACTGGTTTTTACTAAAGAAACTATGAATAAACATGAATTTCAGTTAAAAGTAATGCATTGACTGGGGATTTAGCTCAGCAGCATAAGCACCTGCCTTACAAGTGTGTGGTCATGAGTTCGATCCCCATTACCAATAAAAAGAGAAAGAAAAAAAATGATAAAAGTAATGCATTGCCAAAAAAAAAAAAAAAGTAATGCATTGTCAGGCATGTTGGAACATATATACAATCCCACTCTGGGAGGCTAAGGCAGGAGGATCATGAGTTTGAGGCCACACTGGGCAATTTAGGGAGCCTCTGTCTCTAAAACAAAACAAAACAGCAAACCAAAATAAAAACTTGGTATCTAGATTGTAGGTAGGCCTAATAAATGTTTTTTACACATTCTAATAAATTTATCTGCAAAAACAATACAATTTTTTGTTCTCTTTTTTTTTTTTTTTTTGGTCTTTTTCGTTTTTGTTGGTACCAGAGATCGAACTCATGACTGCCTGCTTGCAAGGCAGGCACTTATGCCGCTGAGCTAAATTCCCAGCCCCCTGTTCTTGTTTTTTTATAGTAAACTTTTCTTTTTTTTTTTTTTTAAATGATTTTCTTTTTTTTTTTTTTTTTTTTTTTTTTTTGTCTTTTTCATTTTTATCGGTACCGGGGATCGAACTCACAACCGCCTGCTTGCAAGGCAGGTACTTATGCCGCTGAGCTAAATTCCCAGCCCCCTATAGTAAACTTTTCAACTACAAATCTTGAATATGGAAAAGATTACATGCATAACAGGATTGATAAAACTCAACTAAAATAAATTTTTTAAAAATTTATTTAAAAATAAATGAAATTCTCTATTAGCACAAGAACAATAGTACCTATAATAATGATTTGTGGATGAATATTAACTATCCTAATTCTAGTTCTGAAAACTTTTTTTTTGAATCAGGAACCAGATTCTGGATCTTGCGACTGTCAGGCAGGTACCTGTGCTACTGAGCTATACCCTTTGCCAAACATTTCATTTGAAAAGTCTGCATTTGAGCAGGGTGTGATGACTTACGCCTATAATCCCAGCACTCCAGAGGTTGAGGCAGGAGGATGTTTGTGAGTTTGAGACCAGTTTTGGCTACAAAGTGAGCTCAAGGCCAGCCTGAACTGTATAGAGAGACCCTGTCTCAAAAAGACAAAAAAAAAAAAAAAAAAAAAAGAAGTCTGCATTTAAAATTCAATGCTGGGCTCGGGATATAGCTCAGGGGCATGGTGCCTGCCTGGCAAACAGTTCAATTCCTGATACAAAAAAAAAAAAAAAAAACTAAGAAAAAATAAAATTCAATGATTTGGGGCTGGGATATAGCTTGGCAGAATGCATGCTTGGCAAGCATGAGATGTTGAGTTCGAGTCCCAGTACCAATAAATAAATACATAAATAAAATTCAATGCTTTGTCTGGTTTCCTATCGCATTGCTGCTGATTTCTGCTTCAAAATGTAAAGTATCCAACTTAGTGATTAGTTCAAATTGTACTAGTGTGGGGAAAAAAATAAATACCTTAGGCCTAATTTTGTGGTACTAGAGATTAAATGTAGGACCTCACACCAAGGTACATTTGCAGTCATTTTTTATTTTAAGATTGGCCAAATCAGAAAGCTTCCCTAGCTAGGCTCAAATTTGGGATGTGCTTGCTTCAGCCTCCCAGAGGGTGGGGATTACAAGGGAGTACCATCATGCCTGTCTTTTTATTTATTTATTTATTTAATCGGTATGGGGATCGAATTCACGACGAAGCTTTTGCAAGGCAGGTGCTTATGCCGCTGAGCTAAATCCCCAGCCCCATGTTTGTCTTTCATTTCTGTAAAATTTCCATTTATGGGTCACTTACCATGTACTAGTCACTTCAGTTAACCTGCTCTTACAGAAGCCAATGATGAATCAGGAAGAAGTAAAAAATGTATCGCGTTGCCAGGGTTGGAATGAAGCCCAAAACTGTATGTACCGCTCACAATTATCTTGGCTTTACTAGGATAAGGTTTAGAGTTGAGGCAGTTACAGGTCATGCTTTCCTGAGAGAAAGAAGTCTCCTAAATCATGAAAATTGTTTCCACCTCTCACTTCAGTCAGGATTATTCAAAAGTCGCTCACTTTGAGGTTGGAATGACTTAAAGATCAAAGTCCAACCATTGTACCTTATTTTACAAAAGGATAACTTACAGGCTGCGGATTTAGCTCAGCGGCATAAGCGCCTGCCTTGAAAGCAGGCAGTCGCCTGAGTTCGATCCCTGGTACCGATAAAAATGAAAAAGGCCAAAAAAAAAAAAAAAAAAGGGTAACCTGAGGTGTAGCCAAGGCTCTCGCCCCACATCACACTGACAAAAGCCAGGAATCTAAGCTCAGTCTGTACTTATTTTCTGTTTTTGTGTGGCCTTCACACGGAGCTACTTCCTCAGCCCTTTTCATTTTTTGAGGCAGGGTCTTACCAAATTGCCCAAAGTTGGCTCCAATTTGAGACTCCCAGGGTGCTGGGATTACAGATGTGTGCTGTCAAGCCTGGTTAGTAACTAGTTCTTACTCTTTCCTCCCAATTTCCTCTTTGCAATTAAGGTGGGAAGTAAGAACTGGCTTATCTGCCTTCCTCAGGTCCTTCTTTGTGAAACTACCCCCTTAAAGGTGGGTGACTCGTCCAGCCGCACACTGTGCAGACATGTATGGAGGGCCTGTTTGCACTGTTAAGACTAACATTTTTAGCAGTCTTCCCCCACTTTGGGAAAACAAAGTCTCGCTCTGTAGCCCAAGTTGGCCTCGAACTTGCAGTGATCCGAGCGCTTCAGCCTTCCTAATTGGTGGGGTTACAGACACGCGCGCCACCATTCCGGGCTCTCAGCTCTTTGCAATCAAGCACCTACTACGTGGACAACAGACTGGGTGTCACAGGGAGGGGCCCGTGGATACATATATGGTGTGTTAGAAGCTCTAGCACCTGAATTCTCTTCCGGGGCACGCCCCTGAAGTCGCGGCATCAAACCAACACTTCCTTTAGCCAGGGCCCAAGCAATCCCCAGAAGCCCGCCCTTGTCTCTACTGCGGCTTTAACCGGGGGAGGACAAACGTCGGCGTCACAAAGCTCAGCCACCTCGCCGGCTGGAAGGGAGGAGGCAGTGAAGGGGAAAAGAGGAGGAGCAGGGCGGGGTGATGCGGGCAGGGGAGGGAGGGGCGTGCGCACGCGCGTCGGGCCGCCAGCCGCGAGAGCCGCCTGCCCGCCCCCCGCCCCGCCCGGCGCGCCCCTCCTGCCACTCTCCCTCCCTCTCGGCTCCGTCGCTCCTGCGGCGCGAGGCGCTCTAGCTCCTCTCCGCTCCTCCCCCCACGCAGCCGCTGCCGCCGCCGCGAGACCCCCGTGTACCCCTCCCCCGCCAACCCCGCGCGCCCTCCGGCCCGGCGGCCCCCGAGGAGAACGAGAGGGCGAGCTAGCGCGGCGCTCCCGGGCGGGCTCTGCCCCCTCTCTGTACAGCCGCCGGCCCTCAGCCGCCTACCTCCGCTTCCACCACCTCTCCCTACCCAAGTGGAGGCCCCCTGGGGGGGGAGGCCCGGGGTCGGGAGCGAATTCCCTGAGCTCCCCTGTCTCTCCCCCGCCCTCCCGCCCGAGTGTGAGAAGAAGGGCCCAGCCCGGCCCGTGTCGCGTGTGAGGAGGACCCGGGCGGGCCCACGGGCCGTCTGGGCCTGGTCCGGCCCGCCGAGGGTGTGAAGGCAGGGGCCCGGGGCGGCCCGGCGCGAGCGGAGCGGAGGGAGGGGCCTGGTCCGGCCCTGCCGGTTCGCGAGGACTGGGGCCCCGGCCCGGCACGGCCGCTGCCGCCGCGATGGCCCAGCAGCAGATGACCAGCTCGCAGAAGGCCCTGATGCTGGAACTGAAATCCCTGCAGGAGGAACCGGTGGAGGGCTTCCGGATCACCCTGGTGGATGAGTCCGACCTCTACAACTGGGAGGTGGCCATCTTCGGACCCCCCAATACTCTCTACGAAGGCGGCTACTTCAAGGTACCTCACCCCTCCGGACCCGGCGTAGTCCGCCGAGGCCTCGGTTCCCCAGCGCGTTGGGGCTGTTTCGGGGCTGAGCGTGTGAGCGCGGGCTCGCGGAGGGGCTCCTCGCCTCGCAGCCCCCTCCCCCATCCGCGGAGCCAGGAAGGACTCGCTCACCGAGTCCCTTTTCTTTGTCATGGGGCGGGGGCGGGCGGCCGGACTACTCCGGGAAATGGGAAAGCCTCTCTGGCTGGGCCGGTGGCTGCCGGGGAGGGAGTGCTCTTTGTTTGTTTCCCCAGCTGAGGACGTGTGGAGAAAGAGGTGGTCTTGTTTCCGCGGTCGCCCTCACTTCTGAGTCCTCCTTACGCAGGCTGGAACTGCCCCAGAGGGCAGAGTGACCTGCACTTACTGGATTGGACTTTTCTTTTTTGGGGGGTGGGGTGGGGGAGGGGAAGTAGCTTGTCATTCCTTAGGCTGCGGGTGCTCTGACATTTTGAGGATTCGTTGGGCTTTTGGGGGGAAATGCTATTTCCAACTTTGCATTTCAGTGCATGGTAATGAAGAAGACTCTAGAGGTAGTTAAAAAGAATAAAGGAGAAAGGGGTGCTTACGTTGTCTTGTCTTTAACCAGTTGAAGGAACTTTTAATTTAGCCCTTTCTGTCCTAGTTTTCTATTTATCTCAGTCAGTGCTTCTTTCAAAATGCCCTTTGTCCTCACTCACCACCAAGTTTGCTAGCATTTTTTTTAATCCGTGTAAAAACATCCACAAAAGGTGGAACTTGTCTTGTAGGGAGATTGATAGTTTCCCACTTCAGGGAAACAAAATTGAAAGCTTTTGCTCAGGTGGTAATTCCTGCGAATAGGGTCGTGTTATCCGAGGTGAGACGGTTTCTCTAGGTGAGATTGTTCCTTAGGCAGTGACCGTAGACGTTTTTGTTTCTATTGAATGATTTTAGAACAGTGGTTATAAAAATAACGACAGAATCCAGGTTTTTCTTTCTTGCTTTTTATTTCTTAAACTTCAGTGTAGGTAGCTGACTTGGAGATAGTCGGTTATGTTTCCCCCTGTGTTTTGACTTAGTATTTTCACAGCAAGGAATCCCAGATTGAAGATTTGAATATTTTAAATTGTAGAGGAAATGAGTGCTTAGGAATCCATTTTTTTTTTAATTTCCAAAATTAAGTAAAGTAGGCCAGTGAGTCAATTTTAGTTTGTTTTGAAGGGAGGGGTTATTTTGGCACAAATTTTAAATGAGTAGCTTAGTCATGTAGTTGTGATGTGTATTTTTAGGACTACCGAATTACTTAACTCTTGTTTTCTACCCTTCTAAAGGTAAAATTTAAGTTTCATGCCTTAAATTGGGTCAACTTTGTAGAAACTGGGATTGATACCGGAATGTTTAGTATTCATACTTGATAGTCACTGAATACCTAGTAAAAGCACATTTTTACAATATTATGTAAGTGCAGTATCTTTACCAAGTCTTCTCTTTTATGGTCAACGTACACTATACTTTTTAGATGCATGTATTGAAAATTATTGTTAACAAAAAAAGAAAATTATTGTTAAGGGTACAAGTAATTAATAAGGACAAATTAAAAAAACTGCTGTGTCTGTGTTAAGCTGTATTCTTCAGGGTCAAATATAGGTTTTATAGATACTGGGAACATTAGTTGTGTTGAATGGAGCTTGTGTGCTGACTTTCCTAGCAAAGCATTGTTCAGCAAAATCTAATTTCAGGGGATAAGGTTTTAATTCCCCAAAAATATTTGGAACAACATAGTTGAGACAAGTGGATACTGGCGAGAATGACCTTCTACCATGCAATTTGTAAAACAAAAAAACCCAAAATAATGAGTTACAAATTTTAATATTTTTGCCTAAGTAATTGGGAATTGTGGCAAAACCTGAGTTTGGAATTGGTAGAATGGAAGGGATTCCTATAATATATGCTGATTGAAGATAAAAGCTTTTAACTAAAGTCTATTTATAAAATGTCTTATTGATGTATGTATTAGGTTTCTTAATCTAACACTCAAAAGGGTTTATCTCTTTTTCTTTATTAATTGGTGCTGGGAAATTGAAATAGGGCCTTACACACATTCTACCACTGAGCTATATCCCCAGTCCTTTTACATTTAACTTCGACACAAAAAATTTATGAAAATTCTTAAAGCAGAGTTTATGTTGTAGTTTTATGTGAGAAATTTACTCAGTTGCATTTTCTTGTATTTTGTCTCTTGTATTGCCTTTTATCTGATTAGTACTTTCTTTGGAAAAGGCAAATTTATGGTCACTTTATTATTTGACTGCTTTTGTCTTAAAACAAGGCTTTTATTATAATCCACTACAGCTGCAGTTAACAAAGTTTTCCATACTTATCCTTTGTCAAATAGCAGTCCTTGAACAGTTAGTACAGTTCTTTTCTTTTTTTTTTTTTTTTTGGTCTTTTTCATTTTTATCGGTACCAGGGATCGAACTCACGACTGCCTGCTTGCAAGGCAGGCGCTTATGCCGCTGAGCTAAATCCCCAGCCCCAGTACAGTTATTTTCAAATACATTTTTTTCTGTGTTTGGCATAATTGTTTGAAAATAGCGGGATAATTGTTTGACGATAGCCATTCTTCTAAGTTTTTCTTAGTATGGTTTAACTCATTTAACTTTCAGATATTAATAGACCTTATTGCACCATGAAATGATTGGCAGCAGTCTGTTATAACCAGTCTGTGTTGGAAACATTCCTGTCACCCTGCTTTTGGTTATTTAATAATCTCTAAATCATATTTTTTAGTTTTGTGGGGTATGAGTATATGATACACAAGGTAGTTTCCTCTGTATTTTCTGCACATGTAAAATCTTTTTGGCTTTGCTTTTAGTCCAGTTCTTTGGTCGCGTTGAGGGAACTTCTGAATTTCTTTGCTTTTTGGAATTTTTCCTCTAGAAGTCAGTCGCTGAAAGTAGGATGGCTTAGGAGGCAGAACCTTTGAATTGAATTTCCTGTGGAACAAGTTGAATTGTATTCTGTGGAATTGTATTCCTGTGGAACAAGTTTATTGTATTCTGTTGAACTACTACATTCAATAGTTATTTAAGACATTTAATAAGTTCCTTTCTTTCTTTGTTTCTCCTTCCTTCCTTCCTTCCTACCTTCCTTCCTTCCTTCCTTCCTGGGAATTGAACTCAGGACATTGCACTTACCAGGCAGGTGCTTATGCCACTAAGCTATACCCCCAGCCCTAAGTTCATTTCTTTAAAAGAAACTTTTGGGTTTTTTTGTTTCTTTTTGAGATGGGTTGCTCTGTGCAGTTCTGATTGGCCTTGAACTCACTTTGTAGCCCAGGCTGTTCTTGAACTCACAGTGATCGAGCTGCCTCAGTCTCCCAAAGTGCTGGGGTTACAGATGTGCACCACCATACCTGGTGACAGGGTCTCACTTTGCAGCACAGTCTGGCCTTGAACTTGCCTTATGTATTATAGGCTGGCTTCAAACTTGTGGTGAACCTCCTACCTCAAGGAATTAGTACAGGCATGAGCCACTACACTTTGCTGTGTTTTCTTGATAATAATCGGAATTGTAAGTGCTTTGGAATAGAACCTACTTGGAATTCTGCATTATTTCTCTAAAAGGATGATGGCCCTCTAGAGTCAAAAAATCAGAATACCTTTTTGTTTCTTTGCTTGAGACCTGTTCTTAAGCTTTTCAGACTGGTTTTGAACTCACTGTGTACCCCAGAACAATTTTGAATTCATAGCGATCCTCCTTCCTCAGCGTCCTGAGTGCTGGGTGCCACTACCCACCTAAGAGTGCCTTTTTCATGATATGCATAACAAAATTTTTTTTTTTGTCTTTTTGAGACAGGGTCTCGATATGCAGTTCAGGTTGACCTTGAGCTCACTTTGTAGCCTAGGCTGGTCTCGAACTCACAGCGATCCTCCTGCCTCAGCCTCCCCAGTGCTGGGATTACAGGCGTGAGCCACCACGCCCGGCTCTGCATAACAAAAAAATTTTTTTTGGCATAACAAAAATTTAAGCAATACCAGAAGCTTAAAATATTGCAGTTAACTTTCTGTAGTTTTTATTTTTTTAATTAGATTTTTAAAATTCATTTTTATTGTTTGCAGTACATGAGCATCTTCATTGTACTTCATTGTAAGATATGTATAACATATCTTAGTAGTTTATACATCCCTTTCTCCCCTTCCTAGTTTTTATTTTATTCAGTAATTTGGCGGAGGAGGTGAAATAAAGATGTATGTAATTTTTAGAAACTCTCAAACTAACAGAAAGTATGTCACATACTCAACACTTTTGTCAATTTTGCTGTTGTTGTTGTTTTGGCTTTTGGGTTTTGTTTTGTTTTGGATTGAACTCACGATAACCTTGCTTGCAAGGCAGAGCTTATGCCACTGAGCTAAATCCTTGGCCCCTTTCTTTGTCAAATTTAATACAAACTTGTATTAAAGAAACTTCAGTTATTATGTATGTTATTTTATTTCATTTATTTATTTATTTTGTGGTATTGGGGATCGAACTTAGGACCCTGTGTTTGCACCCTGTGCTACTGAGCTATATCCCTGGCCTCTGTGTGTATTTTTAAAAGAAAGGGCTATTCCTCATTCATTAGGTTTCATTTATTCTAGAATAAATGAATCTATTTTCTTTTATTACTCTTTCTCCTACCACAGAAATCCCAGACTTCATATCTGGCAGTCCTTAAAATGATAGCATATTGTATGACTGTAATGCTTTTGTCTTTGAGATTTGGTCATTATAGTAGTGGGGATTGAACTCATGGCCTTTACAGTGAGCTACATCTCTACGCTTCTTTTCCCAAATCCTTTTTCTTTTCCCCAGAAAGGGTCTTGCTAAACTGTTAAGTTGGCCAGGTTAGACACACATTGAACTTGAAATTCTTCTGTCTCAGTCTTCCAGAGTGCTGGGATTACAGGCATGTGTCACCATACTTGATCTCAACCCTTTTTGAAAAGTTTATGTTTTGCTAAATTAGTCAGGCTGACCTGTTACTTGAAATATTCCTGCCTGAGCCTCCTGAATCTTGGTGTTACAGGCACCACCAACCCCAGCTTCGATAGGGTAACTCTCTTTTTTTTTTTTTTTGGCTTCTTCCTTTTTGTCGATACCGGGGATTGAACTCATGACTGCCTGCTTGCAAGGCAGGAGCTTATGCTGCTGAGCTAAATCCCCAGCCCGATAGGGTAACTCTCAAGGCGTAGTTGCAACAGTCCTTTTAAAAAAGTGATTTATCTGTTTGGATTCAGGGTCTCTCAGTGTTGCCCAAAGTCTCCCTCTCAAGTCTGGTCTCACGTGATTTCCCTGCTTGTGTCTTTTAAATACCTATGATTGGAAAGATGCATGCCACTATATATGCCTGCCTAGAAGATCATTCTTTTTAGGATATCTTTTATCAGTTAAATTCTTTTTTTTTTTGGTCTTTTTCCTTTTTATCGGTACCAGGGATCGAACTCATGACTGCCTGCTTGCAAGGCAGGCACGCTTATGCCGCTGAGCTAAATCCCCAGCCCCTATCAGTTAAATTCTAAGAGTCCCTCTTTAGGCATTTAGTTGCTGCCACTTTTGGAAATAGAAATTATCTCAGTGGTGGGTAAACTAAGTCAGAGTTGTACATGGAAACAGCTAGTGTAAAGGGTTTGGGCACTACATGAAGTTTCAGTTTATGTTGTTTTTGGCTTAACTATGTTGTCATATTTAAGCCAAATATGACACCTTTGTATTTCATAAAGTGTAGTATGTTCTATTTAGTAGATTATTAGATTTATTTTTTCCTTTTCATAGTGAGGATCTAACCCATGGCCTGAAGCATGCAAAACATTCATTCCATCATTGAGCAAAGTCCCTAATGCATCTTTACATTTTATTTTTTTCTCTTGTGGTGCTAAAGATTGAGCCCAGAACTTTGTGCATGCTAGGCAAATGTTCTGCCACTGAACTAAGTGTCCAGTTCTCTTAAATTCTCTTAAATTGAAGATGTTTTAGCATCCATAAAGTCTTTTTTCCTTTTTTTTTTTTTTTTTTTTTGGTACTGGGGCTCAAATTTTTGACCTCACATTTGCCAGATAGGCGCTTATACTGCTGACCTCACATTTGCTAGATAGGCGCTTATACTGCTGAGCTAAATCCGTGGCCCTTTTTTATCTTTTTGAGACAGAGTCTGGCTATGCAGTTCAGGCTAGCCTTGGTCTCACTTTGTAGCCCAGGGTGGTCTCAATTTGCAATGATCCTCCTGCCTCTGTCTCCCTGAATGCTGGGATTACAGGAGTGTGCCTCTGCACCCGGTTTAGAATCCATGAAGTCTTAATAGTTGTCATCATCTAGGTGGTATTTGTGACTTAGTTTTATGACAACCTTCCATTGAAATGTTCTGGGTATGTACATGTGTATGTATTTTTCAGGTTTTTCAAGCCATGTCCTGCTTGAATGTTATGTAGTTCAGACTGGCCTTGATTTTACTATGTATGCCAGGCTGCCTTGAACTCTTGGTGGTCTTTCTGCTTCAGCCTCTTAAATGCTGAGATTACAAGGGTGTGTCACCACACTGGGCAACTGATGCAATTGTAAATGTTAATAGAAAGCAAAGCTTTTAAAGGTTTATGGCCAATTGGAGCATTTGTCAGTACTGTGTAAGAGCTATTCATCATGATAAAATGTTTTGTTCCTTCTTTCCAATTTAGTTTTTTGTTTGTTTGTTGTAGTTTTTTTTTTTTGAGACAGGGTCTTACTAGGTAGTTTAGGCTGACCTTGAATTCACTATATAGCTTGTCTGGTCTCAATCTCATGGTCATCCTCCTGCCTCCACCGTCCAAGTACTGGGATTACAGGCATGTAACACCAGGTCCAGCTCCAATGTAGCACTTTTTTTTTTTTTTTTTAAATTTAGTACAACATTAATAGTCTTAGTTTCTGAGGTTCCAGAAAAACCCGTCTATTGAAGACAAGTGAGACAAAGGAGGCCAACAAATTTTCTTACCTCTGTATTAGTCTGAATACTGGAAATAACAGGGAATGTTCAAAATTCAGTTTAGGACTACTGAAGTCTGCCTGTCCGGGAGTTTATATTTAACAGTTTTAATTCTACTAGTTCGTATACTTCCTTTGGACTGTTCCACATATAACTGCATAAATGAGTTAAGACAGGTTTTGTAAAGCTCCTTGAGATTGAAGCAGGAAGATTGCAAATTAGAGGCCAGTCTGGGTAGCTTTTTCCCCAAAAAAATATTTTAATGGGCAATTTAAAAAGATCCGATCTCAAGATACTGGGGATCAAACTCAGAACCTCATGCTTGCCAGGCAGGCGCTTGTGCCAGGCTCTTGTGCCACTGAGCTAAATTCCCGGCCCATGGAAATAAAAAATTTTAAACAGCTGGAGATATAGCTCAGTGGCAGATCAAGTGCAAGGGCATTCCCTATTACTGCTAAACAAACAAACATTCTGGTAGGCTGAGGCAGGACGTGTAAGTTCTTTTTTTTTTTTTTGGTCTTTTTCCTTTTTATCGGTACCGGGGATCGAACTCAAGACTGCCTGCTTGCAAGGCAGGCGCTTATGCCGTTGAGCTAAACCTCCAGCTTCGAGATTGTAAATTCTAACCCAACCTGAGCAATTTATCAGAGCTGGTGTAAAACTGAAATGGGCTAGAAATCTAGTTTAGTTCGGGGCATGGTGGCATACTCTTGTATTCCCAGCACTCATGCTGAGGCAGGCGTATCGTTACAAGTTTGAGACTAGCCTGAGCCTCAAAGTAAGCCCAAGACCAGCCTGAACCACATAGCGAGACCCTGTCTTAAAAAGACCAAAAAGAAAGAAAGAAAGAAATATAGTTTAGTGCAAAGGCCTTGATTTTAATCCTTAGTACAGAAAAAGTATCTTTTGCATTCTGTGCAGAACTAATTTATTTCAGCTTTATTCAGTGAGAAATTGTTTGTGAGGTTAAGACAAAGAGGAAAAAGTTGGTCAGCCTGGTCTGGGAAATTCAGTGACTTGGTGGGAAGAATGTCTGTAAATAAAAAAAATTAAGGCCTGGGCTCAATCCTAGTGCTAGGGGGAATTTAAAAACAAACAAAAAAACAGGTTGATTCTAAAGTGAAACAGTGAATGAATGCTAGATACTGAATTGAAGACATTACTATAATTCAGATTGCCAAGGTATTCTTTTCTTTCAAATTGCCAAGGCTGGACTCCACAATTTGTGATTCTCTTAGCTCAGCCTCCTAGGATGCTGAGATATCAAGCAAGCACCCCCATCCCTGGTTTAGATTAAGAACAATTTAAGAGGACCAGGTGCTTGTAACCCTACCTAATTTCGAAGCTGAGGTCAAGATGATCAAGAGGCAGGCCTGGGTAATTTAGTGAGACCTTGTTTCAAAATTTATAAAAGTCAAAAGCCCTGGGGATATAGCTCAGTTATAGACAACCTAGCTAACTAGCATGCTGAGATTCTGGGTTCAAGTCTAGTACTAGAAAACAAAAAAAGACTTTTTCTTAATATACATATTGCCTGCCAGGTGTGGTAGCCCAGCCCTATATGTAATCCCAGCACTCGGGAGACTGAGACAAGAGGTTCACAAATTTAAGCCCATCCTGGATCACTTGGCAATTTAGCAAGATCCTGCTTCAAAATTTAAAAAAGGACTGGGGATGTAGGTTAGTGTGAAGGCTCTCAGTTCACCCTGAGTACCACAAGTGTATAAATAAATAATAGTATTTTCGTCTCTCACCAAGGAACATAAAACTTACTAGCATTAACTCATTTTTTGCTCTAAACCTAGGCAGATAATCAGTTTTCACTCGGTGATTATAGATTGCCCCCTCCCCCTTTTGACATAGCCCAGGCTGGCCTTGAAATCACTACCCCAGACTGACCTTGAATTTATGGCAGTCCTGCCTCTGCCTGCCAAGTGCTGAGATTACAGGCAAACACCTTGGCTCTTTATAGGAGGGTTGGTTTGCCTATCCTAGTCACTTTATATATAATATATGTCTTTTGGGAACAGACAAACAGGGTCTCACTATATGTAGCCCAGGCTGGCTTTGAGTTCAGGGCAGTCCTTCTGCCACAGCCTTCCAAGTGCTGGCATTATAGGCACATGCCACCATGCCCAGCTCAATGTCCCTTTTTTTTGGTACCAGAGGTCGAACTCATGACCTCCCACATGCCAGGCAGACGCTTAAGCTGCTGAGCTAAATTCCTGGCCCAGTGTCTTTTTTTTTTTTTTTAAACAGGGTCTCTATGCAGTTCAGGGTGGCCATGAGCTCACTTTGTCCCCCAGAGTGGTCTTGAACTCGAAATGATCCTCTTGCCTCAGCCTCCCAAGTTTTGGGATTACAGGCATTAGCCACCACGCCCGGCTTCAGTGTCTTTTTTTTTGAGATGAAGTTTCACTTGTTGCCCTGGTTGATCTCTATAGGCTCAGTTGAGACTCATTTTCTCCTCCTGAGTAGCCTGACTGATACATTTTACATAAATGGAAGTACACATATAAGCACTTAGGACCCTTTTTCTTAACATGTTTTAAGAGGTCTTTGCATGTTGTAATATTAATATTCCTTTTTTGGGGGGGGGATCGAACTAAAGACCTCACGCTAGCCTGGCAGGCGCTTATACTACTAAGCTAAATCCCTAGCTATTTGATTTTTAAGACACTGTGTCATTGAGTGTATAGTCTTGGCTGGTCTGGTTTTGTAGCAGTTCTCCTGCCTAGCCTCCTGAGTGTTGGGATTATTGGCATATGCCACCGCTTCCCAGCTAGTTCTTTTTATTTTCACTTTTATTAATGTGATGTTTGGATGTTTTATTTATCCATTCATTAGTTGGATACTTGAGTTGTTTTCACTGTTTGGCTATTATGAGTAATACTGCTGCTAACATTTATGTATAGATTAGTGAGGACATATGTTTATATTGTCTTGTGTATTTACCTAGGAAAAGAGTATTTGAGAAACTGCTAGAATGGACCATAATAGCTATATCTCATTACTTTTCTTTCCATGTTGTTATTTCCCTGCATCTTCACCACCATGTCTTTTTTTTTTTTTTTTTTTTTTTTTTTCTTTTTGTACTGGGCATCGAACTCACAACTTTGCACTTGCCAGACAGTTGCTTGTGTCACTGAGCTGTATCCCCAGCCCACATGTTTGTTTTTTGATATGGGGTCTTGATGTGTTGCCAAGGCTAGCTTGAAACTCCCAGAGCCTTCTACTTCAGCTGGGATTACAACTGTGTGCTGTGCCAGGCACACTGAATTGAAGGAACACTGAGTTCCTCCCTCCCCTTCCTTGAGATGAAGCCTGGGACCTCATGCACACTAGAAAAGCGTGTATACTAAACTATACTACCAGCCTTTTCCCCCTCTCAATACTGCAGATTGAACTGAAGGCCTTCATATTGAAGAGCATCCAGCTCTTTTTGGGAGGGGGTCTTTTTGAGACAGGGTCTCACTATTCAGTCAGGCTAGCCTTGAGCTTACTTTGTAGCCCAGGCTGGTCTTGAACTTGCAAAGAGCCTCCTGCCTCAGCCTCCCTTAATGCTGGGATTACAGGCAGGCACCAACAGCTCTTTTTTTTTTATTTTGAGTGAAAGTTTTGCTAAATTGTCCAGGTGGATCTCTAACTCTCCCTGCCTCAGATTTTCTGAATGCTGGAATTTCGGCTTGCATTCCCACACCTGACTCCCAACTCCTTTTTTTATTATTTTTGAGACAGGATTTTCACTAAATTGACCAGGCTAACCTGAAACTTGCTGTATTCCTTCTGCCAGTTTCCTAAATCTGGGATTACGGGTGTGCAGCTGTCATACTTGGTGATTTTTAACCATTTTTTGAGAGTATAATTTTGTAACTATTCACAGTGTTGTGTAACCAGAGGCACAATATATTTCTTGTACCTTTTTATTATTCCAAATTGCAATTCTGAACCCATATATTAAAACTTTCCATCACCCCTTGCCTTTATCTCCTGTTAACCTGTTAGCTTTTGTATCTTTATGAATTTGCCTATTTCTTGCTATGTGGTGGAAGTAGAATTGTATAGTGTTTCTTTTTCCATCTGACTTCACCTGCATGTTGCGTGTAATTTCATGATTCATCTGTGTTGAAGCATGTATCAAATTTTCATTACTTTCTTTTCTTTTTTGTCTTTTGAGACAGGGTCTTGTTATGCAATTCAAGCTGATCTTGAATTCACTATGTATCCATATCCCAGACTGGCCTTTAACTCCCGGAGATCCCCTCCTGCCTCAGTTTCCTGAGGGCTGGGATACAGGCATATGTCACCATGCCTGGCTAAATTTTCGTTGCTCTTTAAAAATTTTTTTTTATTTTTTGGTGTGGGGATCAAACTCATGACCTGTGCTTGCTTGCAAGGCAGGCACTTGTGCTGCTGAGCTAAATCCCTGACCCTTCATTCCTTTATGTGACTGAATAGTAATTACAGGCTGAAGATAATAGCTCAGTGGCAAAGCCCCTGCCTGGCAAGTGAGAGGTAGTGAGTTTGATTTCCAGTACAGAAAAAAAGTTGTGTATATTAATTCATCTGTTGATGAATGCTTGAATTTTTCCTACTTTCTGGATATTTAGGAATAGATTAATACTTTTTTAATCGGAACCGGGGATCGAACTCACGACTGCCTGCTTGCAAGGCAGGTGCTTGTGCCGCTGAGCTAAATCCTCAGCCCCAAATACTGTTTTCTGAGTGTCCAGTTAGACTTGAGATATCCAGCAGCTGTTTCCAGTGGGTTCTTTACTGAACTAATTGAGATGGAAGATCAAGTTGTTTGACTTTTCCACCATACTTATCACCCATCTTCCAATAGGTAATTACTGTATGTATTTCTAAATACGGTAGCTACTTTTTGTTTTGTTTTGTTGTATGGGGGCTCAAACTTACGACCTTGCACTGTGCTGCTGAGTTAAACCAGCTTTTTTTTTTTTTTTTTTTTTTTTGAGACAGGGTCTCACTGTGTAATGCAGGCTGACCTAGAACTCATTCTGTGGCTCAGGCTCACCTTGAACTTGTAGTGACCCTCCTTCTTTAGCCTCCTGAGTGCTGGGATTGTATAGGGGTATACCACCAAGCCTGGCCATACTGCAAGTTTTAATTGCTGTGTAGTGCATATGCTGTAATTTCTTTGTATTGTCTATTGAACATTTGTTTCAGTTTTTACCCTGATACTAAAAAATGCTCAGGAAACTTTACTGCATATGTTCTTGTATTGATTCTTTTAAATGAAAAAAAGTGTGTGTGTATTCTGTGTATGTTTGTGTGTAATTTTTTTTTTTTTTTTTTTTTTTTTTTTTTTTTTTTTTGTTACAAAGTCTTATTGTAGTTCAGGCTGTCCTTCAACTCACTGTGCAGTTCATACTGGCCTCAAACTCAGAGTGGTCCTCCTGCTTCAGTCTCTTGAATCCTGGTATTAGAGGTGTGTGCCACTACATCTTATTTAAATGAAATATGAAGTAAACTTTCTGTACAGTAGTCCAAGCTACTTGGGAGACTGAGGGAGGATCACTTGAGTCTAGGACTTCAAGGCCATCATGGGCAGAATGAAAAAAACAGGAAAACTGGGCATGGTGGCCGGCATTTTTAGTCCCAGATAGTTGGAAGCCTGAGGCAGAAGGATTGCCTGAGCCCACAAGTTCAACATAAAAGTGAAAGCAGCCTGGACAACATAGAACCAGGCTGTATCCCAATGGGAAAAAGAAATGATTAATGAAATTAGTAGCTACACAATCACTATAGCTTTGGGACAAATAATATAATCTAGTTTTATCTCTAGTATATAAAGTCATTGAAATAGATTTTTGGGGTCAAAAATGTTCACATCTTGAGATTTTTGTTACAAATTAGTAATTTTTCACAAAATCAAAATTGAAGAAAGTTTCTGGAAAATAGATTTTTTTTTTCTTTTTCCTGAGTTATATCCAGTGTTGAGTAGATATTGAATGACAGCATGTTTCCATTTAATATCCATTAACATAAAAGTTAGAGGCAGAAGAAAAGTAAAATCTAAGGCAGATTTTCAATATAATTTAGGATTCCCAATATTTCATGTTTTCCATAGGCTTAAAATATTTAGGGGGGAGTAGGGATCACCAAACACTTTTTGAATAATACCAAAGGGCAGCCAGTGTTCTAAGAAATACCTGATGAGTGGTTAAACTGTGTCAGAATCATGTTGGACATTTAAAAATAAATTTCTGACCGCCAATTCATACTTTTTTTTTTTTTGTCTTTTTTGCGACGGGGTCTCACTATGCAGTTCAGGCTGGCCTTGAGCTCACTTTGTAGCCCAGGCTGGTCTGGAACTCAACGATCCTCCCACCTCAGCCTCCTGAGTGCTAGGATTATAGGCATGAGCCACTATGCCCAGCCTCCAATTCACAGTTTATAGTATAGGACCTGGGGTTCTTGTTCTGGGATTCAGGATATTACTTTTTTTTTTTTTTTTTCTTTCTTTTTCCTTTTTATCAGTACCAAGGATTTAACTCACGACTGCCTGCTTGCAAGGCAGGCGCTTATGCCGCTGAGCTAAATCCCCAGCCCCCTGTTTATGAGTAGACTGTCTTTATGTTCCAAAGATATTTACAACACTTAAAGAGTTTTTTTGGTGCTCTGGACTCAGCTTCCAGGCCTCATGCATCCTACATGCTTTTACACACTGAGCCACATCCCTGGTTCCCTTTATAAGTTTAGCTAAAAAGGTGAACTTCATGGTTTTGTTAATGTACTTTCTGTCCTCAAACATAACAAGTCTGTCCTTTATATTTTTCCTTTATTATATGTCCCCATTCCATTGTAAAATATATACACCTGTGAAGTGTTGACCGAAATTCATAATTCTAAAGATTTTTGTTTATAGTATTATGTGTGTGTATGTATGTATGTTTGTTTTTGAGACAGTTGCTCTGTGTAACTTTGGCTGTCTTCAAACTCTGGGTCCTCCTGCTTCAGTCTCCTGAATGCTGGAATTACAGGCATGTGTCATTGTGCTTGGCATGTTTGCTATATTTTTAAATGAGTAGTTAATAGTTTTTATTTTTGTTCAGACAAAGAAGTTTCTTTAGAGCAGTAATGGTGAACCTTTTAGGTTTTCAGTAATAATGACAGGTTGCCTCACACATGCCATGAGTTCAGAGTTTAGAGCATATCTAATGTGTTACTGAGTCAGAAATGTTTTCCCTGGTAAATGAGAACTTTAGTAGAAAGTATTGCTAGACTGATTATTTTATTTTTAAATATTGATTGGTTGATTGATTGATTTACACAGGGTCATGCTATGAAGATCAGGCTAGCTGGTACCCAGGCTGGCTAGAACTCATGGCTGTTCTCCTGCCTCAGCCTAATGAAGCAGCCTGGCAAAGCAGCTTGGCAAAGCTGAAATTTTAGCTTCTTAGGTAATACTTTACCATTTAGAGAAAGATTTAGGCCTTGTGAAAACCATTAATGTGATTTTCCTTCTCATATATAATAAACAAATATTAATTGACTATGTAGCCCAGGTTGGCCTCAAACCTGCTGTGATCCTCCTGCCTCAGCCCCCTGAGAGTTAGCATTATACGTGTGTACCATCATGCCTGGCTGTTTTGGATTTTGAGACGTTGTTAAATAGTTGAGGCTGGCCTCCAATTTGCAACCCACCTGCCTTGATTTCCAGAGTGTTGAGATTACCACTGTACTCTGCTCTTTCCCAATTTCCAATAGATTTTTAAAATTTTTCCTTTTTTTAAATGGTGCTAGGGCTTGAACTTTACCTCACAAATACTAGGCAAGGCTCATCCATTGAGCTACATCAGAGGTTTTTTAAAAACTTAAATCCAGACTCACTGTTGTGATGTATAGCTATAATTCCAGCTACTTGGGAGGCTGAGACAGAATCACAAATGTGAAGGGCAATTTAGCAAAACCATGTCTCAAAACAAAAAGTGAAAAAGGGCTGGAAATGTAGCTCAGTAGTAGAGCATCCCTGGATTTAGTCCCTAGCACTGCTAGTGATATGAATGAATTAATGTATGTTATATATGATATAGGTTACAAGAAAAAATAGCCCCACAATATAAAATAGTAGTCCTGTACATCCTTTCTCAGCACTTCCATCAGCCCAAGAGAAGCAGTATTTCTTTTAGCTGGTTATTTTGCATTTGCTTCCTTGTTAATGTATTGCTTTAAAAAAATTTTTTTTTCAAGCCAGTCATGGTGTTTTTTCCAAGCTGGGCATGGTGGCATGCTCCTATAATCCCAGCACTTGGGAGGCTGAGGTAGGCAAATTGTTGCAAGTTTGAGACCAGCCTGAATTGTGTATTGAGATGGGCTGGGGATTTAGCTCAGTGGCATAAGCATCTGCCCTGCAAGCAGGCAATCGTGAGTTTGATCCCTGGTACCAGAAAAAAAGAAATAAAAAATAAAAAATTGTATAGCGAGAGCCTGTCTCAAAAAGACAAAAAAAGTTTTTTCACTGAATATCCAACCGAGGGTATTATATATGCTAGACAAGCACACTACCACTGAGCTACATTTCTGTCCCTTTTTATTTTATTTTGAGACAAAGTTTTGCTAAATTGCCTATGCTGGCCTGAAATTTCGGGTCCTCTTGTCTCAAGCTCCTGAGTATATGGAGTTTATATAGGCAAATGTAATGGCATCTGGTGTGTGTTTTGGTGCTGTTAGGAATTGAACCTAGGGACTTACGTATACTGGGCAGGAACTATGCCATTGAGCTGTACTTTCAGTCTCATTAACATTTTCTTGGTTTGTTTGCACTGTTTACTAATGAGTCATGCTACAACATTCATGTACATATTTTATGTGGACATACTGTCATTTCTCATGAGTGTACATCTAGAAATTGATTATATGGTAACTGTTCACAGTTTTGGAGAATTGCCAGGTTTTTTTTTTTTTTTTTTTTTGTCTTTTTCCTTTTTATCGGTACTGGGGATTGAACTCACGACTTCCTGCTTACAAGGCAGGCGCTTATGATGCTGAGCTAAATCCCCAGCCCCTAAATTGCCAGTTTTTCCAGGGTGGTTACATCATTTTACCTTCCACCAGAATCTTGGAATGTTACTAACTTAATTTTGGATGTGTGTATCTTCTGTACTTAGTTCATAGCTGTTACCCCAAGATCACTCATTTCACACTTATACTGTTCCCTGTTCTTTCTGTGTTGAGTACTTGTTTTGTGAATTTAGTGTCTTCTTTGGTTTATTCTCTTATTTTGGTATAGCATATTTTTGCAGAAATATTCATAATAGGTAAGTAATGTTTTTGAGGTCTTATTCTAATTTTATAGTTGAATAATTGTTTGGCATCATATAGACTCCCTGTTTTGGAAATTAGGTTAGCTTCAGAAATTTTTTTTTTTTTTTTTTTTAGCTTCAGAATTTTGAGGTCATTATTCTGTTAGCATATTTCCAAGCTGCAGTTTGAAATTCAAAGCTATTCTAAATTTCTACCCATTGTATGTAGATTTTTTTCTTCTAGGAATTTGTCATATCATCTTTGTATCCTTGAGATACTGAAATTTCTCATTACTCTGTGTGTGTGTGTGGTGTGCTTGGGATATGGAAGTACTTTTGATTTGGAAATTGTTTTTCATGTTGAGAAATTTTCTTCAGTTACTCCAATTATATTTTTTCCTAACCAGCTTTGCTATCCTGTCTCAAGAGTATCCATTTTCTTGATTTTGACATGCCTGAATTAATCTTTTAGAATCTTTTTGTCTGATTTCATTTTGTTTTTACTTTTTACCTTACCTTGATTACCTTCTGTTAAGTTTTTGTTTTTGTTGCCGTATATATATTTTATTTAAGGTATAACTTACGGGGTTTTTTTGAGACAGGGTTTTTACTAAGTAGTCAAGGTTGGCTTTGAACTTATGTGTAGCCCAGGTAGGCCTTGAACTCACAGCAATCCTCCTGCCTCAGCCTTCCAAATGCTGGGATTACAGGTGTATGCCACCATGCCCAATAGATATAATTTACATACGATAAAATGTGCTGGTCTTCTTATCTTTTTGCAGGGAGACTGTACTAGGTTTTAAACTTAAGGCCTTCACACTGAGCTACAGCCTTAGTCCTTTTTTCTTTTTTTCCAAAATAGTGACTAAGTTGCTACATTGCCTAGCCTATCCTAGAATTTGTGATCCTTCTGCCCCAAAACCTCCCAGAGTTCTGGGATTTATAGGAGTGTGCCACTGTGCCTGGATATGTACTAATTTAGTTCCTTCCTTTCTGATTTGGGGATTAAACTTGGGACCTTGTATGTTGACCTTTCTCTTTGTGGTATTGGGGACTGAACAATAGAGGATCTGCACATTGAGCAGTATTCTCAGTTGCTTTTTCTTTCTGTGTCTCTAACGATAAGGTCTTGCTAAGTTGCCCAAGTGAGGCTGAATTTAGAGTTCTCCTGCCTCAGCCTCTGAGAAATGTTGGGGTTACATGTGTGTATCATCACATCTAGGTCTCCTTTTGGTTAGATGAATGCTTTTGTTAAGAGATGCTATTGCTTATTTAATATTTAGTTATCCATGGATAGAGTTTTTATAGAAAACTAGCATTTATTTGTATTCTTTGCCTTTATTCCTTTCATTCTTTAAGAAAACCACCCTTTTTTCAATCTCCGGTACGGATTTAAAAAAAAAAAAAAAACAACCCACCCTTTTTTTGAGACGGGTCTCCTGGTGCAGTTCAGGCTGGCCTCGCGCGCATTTTGTAACTCAATGATGTCAAACTTGCAACAATCCTCCTGCCTCAGCCTCCCAAGTGCTAGGATTACAGATGTACAATGCCATGTCCCGTTTTGCGGGGTGGGGGTGGGGGTGTTGGAACGTAGAGCTTCACAGAGAACCAACTATTTTTTAAAATGTGTACATGTCTATAGATAGTGAGCTCAGGGATTTAGGTGCGTTTGATGGAAATTGTCTTATCTTTGGCCCATTGGAGCTTCCTGAAATTGGCTGTTTAGTGCCTCATTTCTGGTAACATTTTGTGCATCCTTTCTACTTGATATGGCTGAGTATTCATTCTTATTGCCTACATTTCCTTCACCAGATTTGTAACTTACGGTTTTTCCACAATACCTTAATTTTGGAGAAGCTAATGGGGGCTATGGTGATGCTGCTGTGTTTAGGATGTGGTTTGTCCTCCAAAGATTCATGTACAATATTGAAAACTTGGTCCCCAAAGTGACAGTATTAAGACATGGTGGAACCTTTAAGAGGTGAAATTTAATAAAAGGTAATTAACTTATCAGAGGCATTGATCCCAAAGGAATTAAAACAGTTTTTGTGGGACCCTGGTTCCTTATTCTGAGAGGGTTGTTAAGACCCTTTACCATTCTCTAACTTCCTGTCTCCATGTGATCTCTCTCATTTGTGATGGGAGAGTCACCATGAGATGCCAACCAGAACATGAGTTGATGCCACTGCCATGCCCTTTAACCTCCAGGACTATGAGCCAAATTGACTTTTTTTATACCTACTGTCCAGCCTCAGATATTTTGTTAATGGCAATAGAAAATGGACTGATACAAATAATGTGCTTTGAGTTACTATTCTTAGGACAGAATAAGGGGTGAATATAAAAATACAAACACAAATAGACTTTTGGTGGGAGGTTAATCTCCTATATTACTTCTGTGTCTTTTTCCCATTTCAAAATTTAAGGACAGGGCATAGTGTAATAATTAGAATAATTATAATAGCATAATAATTAGAATGTCTTCATTAGTAGTGACTTTCATTTGTTTTTTGGGGGGTTGCGTATTTGTGAGTTGTACTCACGACCTTGTAACTTACCAGACAGGCACTTAGGCCGTTGAACTATGTCCCCAGCCCATTTTTTTTTCCCTTCCATTATACAATATCTCAATAACCTAATATTATTTGCTAATATGATTACTGAGAAGTTACATAAACTGATTTGCTTATAATGTCCCCATTCTTTCTTTACATTAGATCTGTATTGTTAGATTACATCATGCTATTTTGTTTGCTTTTTAGTTTAGTTTAGTTAGGTTTAGTTATGTTTTGCAGTGCTGGAAATTGAATCCAGGGCCTCATTCACACTAGGCAACTGCTTTAACTCAGGTTACATCCTCATATCCTTTTTTATGTTTTATTTCGTTTTGTTTGTTGTTTCTCACTATATAAGCCAGACTTGCATATGATTTTAGATTCTTCTGCCTCTGCCTCCTGAGTAGTGGTGTGTACCCCCATACCTGGCTCTTCTATTTTGTGTGTTTTTTTTTTGGGGGGGTGGTGTCACTGTATATTTCAATCTGTCTTCAACTCACTGTGTAGCCCAGGCTAGTCTTGAATTTAGGCAGTTTTCCTGCCACAGCCTCCTGAGTGTTGGGATCATAGGCATCTGCTGCCATACTTGGCTCTTGTACTTTGTCTTGTTTTTTTTTTTTTTGTTATCAGGAATTGATACCATACTTTGTCTTAAGGAGACTAGATGCAGATCTTTTAGGCTTTGTGGGTCAAGAAACAAAATGGAAGATAATATTTAGTTATTTATATTACAATGAGAAAACAAATTTCTGTTAAGTCTTTATGGACAAATTCAGTATAAACAATAGTTTTTTGTAATGTTGGTTTGTTGAGAAGAGTGGAATTAATTTTGAGGGGATTGATAATGTTTCGTGTTAACTAATAAAGCTACTATTCATTTTCATCAAAATGTATTGCTAATGTTGATCTCTAATGAGATTTCCTCTTTGGAAATTTCTTTTCACACGGATTGTACTACCAAATACAGGCATCTGACTCTATTTTATTTTATTTTATTTTATTTTTTGTCTCTGAGACAGGGTTTCAGTATGCAGCTCAGGCCGACCCTCAGCTCACTTTGTAGCCATGCTGACCTCAAACTCACAGAGATCCTCCTCCTGCCTTAGGCTCCTGAGTGCTAGGGTTACAGGCATGTGCCACTGTGCCTGGCCTGGCATCTGATTTTAACTGAGATTTTTATTGTTTGGAAGGCACTTGTAGAGTTATAGAATTCTGTTAGATACCTCTTGAAATTTGCCTTTTAGTGGGTCATTATAGTGCAAATTGACCACTTTTGGTTGGAGGTTAGATGATAGGTCCTCAGTTGTATGGTTAGCTGGGTTTCAGCTTACGTAAATTTCCTTTGCACTTAGCTGAAGATCCAAAAAACAGTGCTGTAACTAACTACAGGTTGAACTCAGTTTGATTATGGTGACACACACCCATAATCTCAACACTTGGGAAACTGAGGCAGGAGGATTGCTGTGAGTTTGAGGCCAGCCTGATCTGGCAAGGCCCTGTCTCAAAAATCCAAAACCAAAAGTATAGGTTGATCTCAGGAAATAACATCCCTAGCAAATTAGGATGGCAATACCTCACATCCCGTTTTTTTTTTTTTTTTTTTGAACTGCGCGGTATTTGAAACAGTTTGACATTAGGCATTTCCAAAATAGTTTAGGTCTAACTGCAGTGTGTTTTGCATAAATGCTATTTGCTTCATAATTTTAGTAAGAAATACCAATTTGTCCTTGGTGTGGGAGCACACATCTGTAACCCCAGTACTCTAGGAGGCTGAGTCAGAAGGATGGCAAGTTTAACACCAGTTTGGACAACTCAGTAGCTTAGTGTGAAGGCCCTAGGTACAGTCCTCAGCACTGGGGTGAAAGTCTGAAAAAGCTACTTTCCAAAGCCATTTAGCATTCTGTAATAGACTTAAAGAGTCTCCAGAGAAATTTGTCTTTGCTCTGAGCTCAGAAAATTAAAGCCAGGCATTGTGGTGCTTATCTGTAAAGCAGCTCTCTGGAGACTGAGGCAGGAGGATCGGTGTTTAGGGCCAATCTTGGATACATGGTGAGTTCACGGCCAGCCTATAATACATAGTGAGACTGTCTCAGAAAAAAAAAAAAAAAAAAAAAAAAAGAAAGAAAGAAAGAAACAGCAACAAAACATTACTATCAGGCTATTGAGCTGCTGTATATAAGGGGGACATTGTCAGGTTATTCAGCTTCTAGTTGGGAACTACTAATGGTTTAATACACCGAATAAATGAAATTCACCTTTTGTTTCTGCTAGTTACTTACAGATGATAAATTCAAATATTTTCTGTGAAGTATCTACTGATGAATAATACAACAACAAACTATAAGCTTGAAATACTCACTGTTTTTATATTTTCACAGATTTTCTTAATTTGTCCAACTAATTTTTTCTCTTCCACACGTTTTTATGATGATCGCTTGTAATGCTGCTTAGTAGATTTCACTTTAGGTTGTACTGAATTGTATTGTTAAATTTGAAAATATTCTAGTACAGCATGAATGAACATAAAGAATAAAATGTGTTTTGTGAAATAACCTAAGCACAAAAATAAAAACTATTGCATGATTTGAAAAAAAAATTCTAGCCTGTAGTTGTTTTAGACAAACATTCATAGAGGGTAATTCTTCAGTCATTTCAAACTCTGTATTGACTGCTCAAATAAACAGCAACTGAGCAGTATCAGTAACATATGCTGACTCATCTAGAGCCAAGGAAAACCACTCAACATCATTTGCTTTGTTTTTAAATTGACTACTGGTGTTGCTTCCAATATTCTCAGTGTGCTGTGCCACTGTTTTCACCAAGATAGTAATCTTAAACACGTTTATTTTCTCCAGACTCATTTCTTTACTACTGTAATGAAACAGTTTAGTTAACTCAACCTTAGTAAATACTCTCCATGCTAGGCTAACAAGCCACTCATTAACCTAGTTGAGTATAGTTTCACTTTCTTTTCATTTCTTTCTTTTTTTTTCCTTTTTTTTTTTTTTTTTTTTTTTTGAGACAGGGTCTCACTATGTAATGAGGGCTGGCCTTAAACTCACTGTATAACCTAGCGTGGTCTCATTTGTGGTGCTTCCCTTCTGTTTTCCTTTAATTTGCTAATCATAGTCTCTCAATCTCTTTTCTTTTTTCTCTTCTCTCTTATCTCTTCTTTTTTTCTTATTGGTACTGGGAATCAAACTCACGACCGCTTGCTTGCAAGGCAGGTGCTTATGCCACTGAGCTAAATCCCCAGCTCCTCTCTTCTTTTTTTGAGACAGAGTCTTGCTCCGTAGCCCAGGCCAGTCTTAAATTTAGTGTGTAGCCCAGGTCTCAAACTTCCTACTTCAGCTTCGAGTGTTAGGGTTACAGGTATGTCCCACCACACCCAGCTATAGTCCCATTTTAAAGTTCTTGTCACCTAGTTCCAGTAGCTAAATAATCTATGGATTGTTTTCTGTACTTTTTTTTCTTGATTTTCATTTTGCTGCATTTCATAGTTTTATTTAGGTTTTTAGTTTTGGGATTTAACCTGGGACTTTCAGCCACTGTGCTACATTCTTAACCCTGGCTATTTTTATGGTACTAGAGATTGAACTCATTTTTCACTGAGCTACATCCCCAGCCCCTGCTTTTTTATTCTTTATTTTTTTTGAGATAAGTCTTACTATGTAGCCCAGGCTGGCCTCAAACTCATGGCAGTCCTCCTGTCTTAGCCTCCTGAGTGCTGGGCTGGCACACATGTATTACCACGCCGGGCCTGAACCTCTCTCTCTCTCTCTCTTTTTTTTTTTTTTTTTGGAGATAGGGTTTCAATATGCAGTTCAGGTTCTAGGGTTTCAATATGCAGTTCAGGTTCTAGGGTTTCAATATGCAGTTCAGGTTCTAGGGTTTCAATATGCAGTTCAGGTTCACTTCGTAATCCAGTCTGGCCTCAAAGTCTGTCATCCTCCTGCCTCAGCCTCCCAAGTGTAGAAAGCCACCATGGATGGCTTTCTACCTCTGGTGTTTTTTTTTTGGGGGGGGGGGTCTTTTTCGTTTTTATCAGTACCAGGGATCGAACCCACGACTGCCTGCTTGCAAGGCAGGTGCTTATGCCGCTGAGCTAAATTCCCAGCCCCTCTACCTCTGTTTTTTAAGACAGAATCTCACCAAGTTGCTAAGATTGCCCAGGCTAGGGTTGAATTTATCCCTCCTGCCTCAGCATTCCAAGTAACTGAGAGAGTATAGGTATACATTTCTGCACCTGATAAAGTTTAGCTTTTTAGGGACTGAACACTGTGTTAAAAATCTTTGTTTTTTAATTGTCTTTTTGTTGCTGTTGAGACAGTGTCTTGGTATGTAATCCAGGCTGCTTGGTATGTAGTCCGGGCTGGCATTGAACACACTGTGTAGGCAAGGCTGGCCATGAATGCAGTGTTTCTCTTGCCTCAGCTTCCCGAGTGCTGGGAGTACAGCGGCATACCACCTGACTGGCTCTTGTTGTTTGCTTTTTGTTTGAGACAGGCTTTGCTATGTAGTTCAGACAGGCCTTGAACTCACTATGTGTACAGACCAAGCTGACCTCAAAACTCACTAAATCTCCTGGGTAGCTGGGATTACAGGCATGTCACAAAGGTGTGGCTATATTCTGTAAATTTTGTTTGTTTGTTCGTTTTATACTGGGGATCGAACTTACAACAAGCTTGCCAAGCAGGTACCTGGTGCCACCGAGCTAAATCTCCAAGACCTATTCTGTAAGGGCATTTGTGTGTTTTTTATGTCAGTGCTGTAAGCCTGAGGAAAATTGTTTATGGTGTTTCAAGATGGGGGATTGGGATTGAACCCAGGGCCTTTACACACAGCTTCATCTCCAGCCCCTTGTTCTTTATTTTTGAGCATGGTCTCACTAAATTGCCAGACTGGGCTCAAATTCATGATCCTTTGCCTCATTCTTCTAAAATGCTGGGATTACAGGCAACGTGCTGCCTGGTTTGTCCTCTTTTTAAGTACTTAAAGGCATTCATGGCCGGCGTGGTAGGGCATGATCAGGTCACCCTGAGTTTGAAGCCATTTTGAGCTACATATTTCAAGGTCAGTCAGGAATACAAAGCCAGACCCTGTCTCAGCCACACCCCTCAAAGTAAAACAAAGGCCTTCATTCCAGTCCCACAGTTGTGCAGATTTTCTTTATATTGTTTTTTTTGTATTCTTTTCTTACTAGAATCTGCCTAGCCTGCCCCCCAAGTTGATAAGTGCTCTCCAGAAAAGGAATGTGATCCTCAGCTTCTGGATCACTAAAGAGCTCTTTCTGCAGTTTTAGTTGAAATACTTGTTACTTTCTTTTTTGTGTGTCTGTTTTTTATTTTGGTACATTTTAGGTATAATAATCATCAAGGGAGTTTGTACTTGTCCATGATACATCTTGCTGCTGCCATTTTCCCCATTCCCCTCCCTTCCCTTCCACTTATTTTTAAAAGCTTTGTTTCTATTTTTTCTTTTTATTGATTTTTTCTTTCTTCTTTCTTCTTTTTTTTTGTATTGGGAATTGAACTCAGAACCTTACACTTGTCAGGCAAGTGCTTAAACTGTTGAGCTGTATCCCTGACCTATTCTAAAAGGCCAGGTATGGTGGTGTTCGCCTATAATCTGCCTATAATCCCAGCATATTAAGAGCCTGAGACAAGAGGATTGTAGGAATTTGAGGCCAGCCTGAACTACTTAAAGATTCTATCTCAGCTCCATCTCCCAAAAAGTTTTTAAACTGTGAGTGTGTGCGTGCATGTGTTTGTGTGTGTGTGCGTGTGTGCATTTAATTGAGGTGGTGTCTCCCTATGCAGTCCAGGTTAGCCTTTAAACAGCACTGTGTAGCCCAAACTGGCCTTAACCTTGCTGTGGTCCTCTTGCCTTGTCCTCCCCAGTGCTGCGGCATGTACCACCACATCTGATTCAAAGATCTTTTTACTGCCTTCATAGCTAAGCTTTTTCCTCCATGTTTGGAAACATGTAGTATGTAGCTTTTCAAGTTGGCACTTGGTAACATGCATTTAAGGCTTTTCCCTATCTTTTAGTGGCTTGATAGATTATTTCATTTATTTATTTGTTTTTGTGGTTCTGGGGATTGAACCCAGGACCTTGCACTGAGGAACATCCTAATCCTTTAAAAAAAATTTTTTTTCCAGTCTTATTATAATTGCCTAGGCTGGATCCAAACTTGTGATCCTCAAGCCACAGCTTCCCATTTACAGTTGTATACCACCACTCCTGGTGAGATCCTTCTCCTTAGTCTTCCCTTTCCCCTCCTCTCCTCCCCTTTCTCTTCATCTTTCTCTCCCCCAGTACCACATTCTTCAATCCTTGTTCTGAAATGGCCTCTCTAATTTGTTACTTTGCCACTCAGGTTGGACTGGAATTTGGATTCTCCTGTCTCAGCCTCCCAGAGTTCTGCGATTATAGGCATGCACCATCATACCAACCTTCACACTAGTATTTAACTTTGTCTATTTTGGATTTTAAACTTTTTTTTTTTGCTTTTTAAGACAGGGTCTTGCTTGTAATAACTCAGACCCCGGTATAAAATCTAAGGAAGCAAGAGACTGAAATTTGGGGAGCAAAGGCTTTAGACCAGGCCTGGTGTCGAGTCCCCGGGAGCCAATTTGGAGACTGTGTGCCAGAGACTGAAGGGAGGACTTTAAAAAGAGGCTGGAGGAAAAGGTCGGGGGGGGCACGACAAAGAAACCTGCAGAGCCATCAAACTTGTTGACCCGAATCTGGAAACTGTATAGCTGTCCACTTAGTTCTGACAACCTCGGGAGCCTTTGGCGCCTTTTGAGTTACTTCCATCCTGCAGATAAGAATTATCTGCAATAACATTTGGAGAAGAAAGTAGAAAGCTAATTATCTCAGGACAGCTCCTTAACACTAACAGGTGGGAAGGGGTTGAAAGTTACAAGAAGCTGAAACTTAAGCCTTCACAAGGATTTGGAACTTAAGCCTTTTGGTGCATTAGGGTTAAGCAACAACATTTTCCTGTAATTTCTTTGAAGCTAAGGCACGTTTTATGACAGATCACCACCGGGTCAGGAAGAGGTCACCAGAAACCCAAAATTTTTATGGCCTACCCTAGATAGATAAGAGAGGGGAGAGGGGAGGCAATAAAGTGCAATACAGAGCAGAAAAGGCCGTTATGTTTTTCTTTCTTTCTGGGGAGGGGGATCAAGGTCATGTAAAGGGTTATGCTAATAAGCAAATCTCCCTGCACTCAAGCAAGTTACTTCAAACAAGTGTAAATTAGAGGGCCATCCTAGATTTCTTTAGCTCTTTAGTGGAGAATACAGGTGCCTAACAGTGATTAACAACCCTTGTTAGCTTGTTTTAGCACAACTTCTGTTGTTTGTAGAGGGCAACAATGGTTAACATATCAATTAGGTAAGGTTCTACAATTCTTTACAGAGGAGAGCATTGCTTAACATATCAATTAGGTCATCGAAAGGGAAAAGGAAAACACATACATAAGCCGTGTTTCAGGTTTTGTTATAATACACATATAACGAAGCTATTTTCTTAAGAGTACCATTGCTAATTTAGGGTGGCCTTGAACTCTGTAACCCAGGCTGGCCTCAAACTTGCAACAATCCACCTGCCTCAGCCTCCTGCTGGGATGGTAGGTGTGTGCTGCCATGCCTGGCTAAGCATTTTAATAGATATGCCTTGATAATCTTTTCAGATGTTTTATAGCTGTTTGCTTTGTTGTTGCCTTTCTCTCTCTTTTTCTTTCCTTTTGAGGCAAGGTCTTGCTGTGTAGCTCAGAGTGACCTTGAACCACACAGGCTGGTGAACTCAGCTTTCACAGGGCTGGGACTATAGGTGTGTACCACATTGCCTGCCTGATTGTTCCTTTTTTTTTTTTTTTTTTTTTTTTTTTGTCTTTTTCCTTTTTTATTGGTACCGAGGATCGAACTCACGACTGCCTGCTTGCAAGGCAGGTGCTTATGCCATTGAGCTAAATCCCCAGCCCCGATTGTTCCTTTTTAAAGAGTTTTTTTATATATATTTTTCTTTTCTTTTTCCTCTTTCCAATCTATTTTATTCAAGAATAAAAAGAAAGAAAACAAATTATATTTTGGATTAATCTTTTATTGTCTTTTAAAAAATTTGTATCTTTATTGAAGTTTGATTGATTGATTGATTAATGTACATGTGCTAGTGGAGATTGAAACTAGGGTCTGATGCATGCTAGGCAAGCACACTACCACTGCTTACATGCCAGCGCCTCAGTTACCTCCTTTGCAAATATTTTCTGCCAGTTGGTGGCTTTGCGCTGGCTTGCTCGCTTTCTAGACAACAGAGTCTCATCATGTAGCCCAGGTTGGCTTCAAACTCATGGTTATCTTTTTGCCTCAGCCTTCTAAGTGCTGGAATCACAGGTGTGTGCCTCCACGCCGAGCCTTATCTTTTCTTTCTTTTGTTACTGTCTTCCTTGGAGCATGTTTTTAATTCTAGTAAATTCCAAATTGCCTGTTTTTTTCTTTTCTGCCTTTGGCAGTATATCTAGAAAGTCAACCAAATTCAAGGTTATCCTGATTTTTCTTCTGTAGTCTTCTGGAAATATTACAGCTTCATGTTTTACATTAGGTCCATGATAATTTTGAGTTAATGTTTGTCAAGAATATGTGATCTGGGTCAAAGCAGGTTTGAGGAGGGACACTGTATGACTGAGCTACACATTTAGTCCTTTTTCTCTTTCTTTGTTTGTCTTTTTAATACAGGGTCTTGCTGTGTGGTTCATGTTGGCCTTGAGCTCATTGTGTACCAGGCTGGTCTCCTGAGTGCTAGGATTACAAATAAACTGCATAATAAAGGGAACCCCATCTCCACCCCGACCTACCCCCCCAAAAAAGACTGCCATGAGAAGGTCACAGAAATAATCATTTTTGTGATAACTCCATGTGTGATGCATAGCCTGAGTCTAGTTGTTAGGAAACATCAGGGAACGTCAGGTCTGAATGAAAAAGTCTACAGAATGACTGACCAGTAATTTTCAAAAATGTCAAAGTTAGGAGAGTCAAAGACAGACTAAGGAAGTGCTCCAGAGTGATACCGACATGAAATTACCTACGTGGTAAAGGCAACCATAAATCCTTTTTTTCTGTAAATGATAATATTGTAACATTTGATGAAAAGTGGATAAGATCTGAGAACTAGAGACCAATAATATATTGATGACAATTTCCTAATACTGTTGGGTATAGAATCTCCAGCATTTATCTTGTGCTTTCTCCTATATTGGGGTAAAGAGATAGATAGAAGATGGAAAAAGACAGATGACTCTCCATTAGACAAATGTAGAGTCCAGTAACTAGATTATTCAGGATTGGAATTGGCTGGAGACTGAAGTCCATCCTAGGCTATAAAAATCAAGCCAGAATTGCTCCAGGGGGTGAGAAGTGCACTGAATTTGATAGTGTTATTTATTCATTTAGCACTGGGAATCGAACTCATGACCTTGTGCTTGCCAGGCAGGTGCTTATGCCACTGAGCTAAATTTCTAGCTTCATGGTGTTTTTAAAGTGACAATAGCTGCAAAGGTTGCTGCAGAGACTGGGAACAAGGGTGTAATTAGTTGCTTCATTTCGTCTTATAATACTAAATCAGCTATATGCTGATTACCTGTTGAACTCATGAGCTACTGAACTCATGGTTTACATCTCCTTTGCAATACTAGATTTCAGCTATGTCTTGATGACTGATGAGCTAACTAACCTGCCTATCTGGATTCTTGACCTAGCCTTTTAACCGTGTCCTTCCAAATGCTGTCAACCTAGATTCTTTACGCTAGCCTTTTAACATTTGCGTGTCCTTCCAAATGCTGTCAGCCTAGATTCTTTACAGCCTTCACATTTTTATCACAATCATCCCCCCCCAAAATTTATTTATTTATTTATTTATTTATTTAGATAACGTCTTACTCTAATGTTCAGGCTGACCTCAAACTCATGGCAGCCTTATTGCTACAGGCCTCCTGAGGGCTGGGATTAGAGGAGTGTACCACCATGCCCAGCAGCTTTCACATTACCATCTTGGTACTTGCTTCTTTAGGTTTTTAAATTTTTTTTTTTTTTTCTTTGTCTTTTCCAGACAGAGTTTCACAGTTCAGCTGACCTTGAACTCACTTTGTAGCCCAGGCTGACCTCAAACTCCCAGCAATCCTCCTGCCTCAGCCTCCCAAGTGCTGGGATTATAGGTGTGTGCCACCATGCCAAACTTCTCCTTTAGTTTATATTTGTAAAAGTAATTCAAGCAAATAGTTTTAAAAGTCAGATGTACTGTATGATATAGAAGGGACAATAGTTCCCTACTATAGTTCTTTCAGAAATCAGTCTTTGGTTATCTCCTTTGATTACTGCCAGCATAAAGCCACCTGAAGCAGGTGTTATCCCTAGACAGAGTCATACTTGTTAAAATATACTAATAGTTCATTATTTTTGCCTAGAATTGAGTTACTAATGATCCTTCTAAGTTCATGTCTGTGTGTGTGTTTTGCTAGGGATCAAACCAAGGACCACAGTCTTCTAGGCAAGCCTTCTACCACTGAGCCACGTCTCCAGCCCCAGTTCATGATTCTGTATCATTATTTTGGCTATTCTAGACTTTGTTTGCTGGTATCTATAGATCTAGTCATTTCTTTCCTTTCTCCTTCTTACTCTTTAATCATTTTTAATGTTTATATCCTAATTTTAAAAATAAGAGTTTGTAGGAGAATTAGATGTTAAGCTACAAATTCAGGAAATTTTTTTCTTATTCTATTAGAGGTGAGTTGTCAGTCTTTGACATCTCTTTCTCTAAATATTTTAAAATGCAGTATTTAAAAATAGCAAGTCTATTTTATATAATCACAAATTACCATCAGCAATTAGGAAATTAAAGTTGGAACATTAGATCTCATTCAGTTTTACCAATTATCTTATTGGTCTTGGTAGCAAAAGGATTCAGTTGAAAGTCATTGCTTTTTGTGTGTCTGTAGTCCCTTTCCTAATCATTCCTAGTTTTGTTCTAGACTTTCATGGTCTTAGATAGTTTGAGCAATTAATGTCATTTTGTAGAATGTTCTTCTACTAGAGTTTGTACAGTTTTCTCATTTTTCCTGCATTCCTTTCAGGTGGCATATAGTTTTAATGTCTCACTACTGATAATCTCCACTTTGGTTCTTTATCACTGTAAAGTTACTCTTTCCCTTTGCAATTGATAAATATTTTTTAGGGATTTACCTTGGAACTGTGTAAACATTCTGTATCTATTGAACTTTTTTTTTTTTTTTTTTTAATCGGTACCAGGGATCGAACTCACCACCGCCTGCTTGCAAGGCAGGTAGGTGCTTATGCTGCTGAGTTAAATCCCCACCCCCTATCTATTCAACTTTTAACTTATTTATATTCTTGTGAGCTAATTGTCTATCTTATTAAATGGGTAATGATGATATTCACGTAAAATATGTATTATTGTATATGTATACATATACCTTAGCATAAAGGGTATTTAATTTTATTTCAGTATTTAGTATGCAAGTATGTAAAATATGTAAGTCCAGGTCATCATGGAGAATGTTCAGGATGAATATAAATGACTGGTGCTAAAACTTTACAGTAGTAAGATAGGTTGGATTTAAAAATCTCATCACACAAAATACGAGATGATGTTCCTTTTTGTTTGCTTGTATTATTTTTTGTTTTGCTTTGTTTTCTTGAGACAGGGTCTTGCTATATAATTCAGGCTGGCCTTGACCTTGTGGCGACCCTCCTGCTTCAGCCTCACACATGCTGGGATTTCAGATGTACACCACTATGCCCAGCCTGAGATATTATTTCTACCTGTCTTTTTAAGTCAGAAATCAAGTTGCTTGATTCTAATCTGACCTGGTCTTAGCTGTCGTTTGCTGCCACCTGGTGGTAGTTGTTGAACATACCTGTATCAATGGGGACAAACATGACTGGTTGGGACTTCTAGGCATTGGCAGTAATTTCAGGCAAGGCTAGTTGATGCATTTGGCATTGTCCTGACAGACTGACCCAGCAGAATACTAGGAATGAAATACGCTTTTCTCTGCCTTCTTGCTTTCTATGACAGTAGCCTGCTTTTTTACTTCCAAGCGTTGCCTTTGTGACGGTGGAACGGAATGGTGAATGGATGTTGTTAACTGTTCTATTGATGAGTATTGTTTATTCTTTAAACATCTTTACTGAGGCCCTTTATGGTGCTTCATACCTGTAATCTCAGCACTTGGGAGGCCTGGGCAGGGAGATCTCAAACTCAAAGCCAGTCTAGACCTTGTTTTAACAAATTATATTTTGGTGGGTGTGGTGACACACATATGTAATTCCAGCTTCTTGAAAGATTGAGGCAGGAAGATTGCAAATTTGAGATCAGCCTGGGCAATTTGGTAAGACATTCTCTCAAAAAGGAATGGGGATGTAGCTGAATGGTAGAATGCTTGCCTAGCATGGACAAGGTCCTGGGACCAGTCCCCAGTTATAGAAAACTGAAAATTTTCTTTTACTTCAAATTAGTGTGTATGAATGAAGTATTAAGATTAACTTTTATCAGAAAAAAAAATTTAAAGGGTAATGCTCAGCTGTCTCAGTAGTAAAGGAAGCAATGTTAAGTAGGTGATTGATGTAAGAAATACTTTCCAGGACTAAAAATAAAATTTTTGCCCCACTAACTATGTATGTAAGGCCCACTATCAAAACTTATTCTGACTATGTAAAAGGGTTCTTTCTTTCCGGATGTGGTGGTACACACTTGTGATCCCAGCTGTGTGAAGAGATTGAGATGAGAGGGTGACAGGTTTGAGGCAGCCTCAGCAAATTAGGCAGACCCTGAGATGAGTGGCCCTTCTCAGTTTAATACGTATTAAGGAAAAAAATTTCTAGAGCAGTACTTGTCTGCCTTTATATTTTCTATATTTTAATTCTGCTATGTGTTCCCACCATTTTCAAATTCTTGCTCATTTACATGTCTATCCACAAACTTTTCTTTTTAGATCTCAGAAACAAAGAGTTAATGACAGTTTTCAGTTTATGACCTGTATTATTGATCTGTACAGACTATTTCATGTTACTTCCTTTTATCCACTTTCATTTCTTTCTTTCTCTTTTTGGTACTTTCATTTCTTTCCTCTTATCATAGTCAGACATTCTAATGTGTCTTTTAAGCTCACTTTGTAGTCCAGGCAGGTCTTGAATTTGTAGTGATCCTGCTGCCTCAGCCTCTAGTTTATGCTTATGTAATTAGGTTTTTGTTTTTGTTTTAGTTTTGGAGGCAGGGTCTTGCCTTTTTGTTTAGGCTGTCTTTGAACTCACTGTGTAGTCCAGGCTGGCCTCAAGCTTTTTACCTGCCATATAGTCATTCATAGTAACCTTTTACATTTTTTCTATTGTTTTTATATTGCCTAGTTATTTCCTACTGATTGATTGATACTGAGATTGAATCCAGGGTTTTTGCAATCTTTTCTCATTAAGTTGCTAAGTTGACCAGGCTAAGGCTTCAACTTGTGATCCTTTTACGACAGCTTCCCTGAGTAGCTGGAACTACAAAAGTGTGTCACCATACCTGGCTCTTCTTAATTTTTAAATGTTTTTTGCTGGAGAGCAACATGGTATAAATTGTATAGTCTTAACTTTAGACTGTTTATTTGGTTTCTTTTCAAACCATTTCTTGGTTTTATTGCTGTTCTTTGTTAATTTTTGTTGGTCTGTCATTGAGTTCTGCTTTTTTTTTTTTTTTTTAGATAGACACTCACTGTGTAGTGTAGGCTGGCCTTCAGCTCACAGCAGTTCTCCTGCATCAGCCCTGAGTGCTGAGATTACAGATGTGTGCCATGACTCCCAGTACTTTTTTTTTTCTTAGATGCTAGCTATCCAACCTGTGACCTCACAAATGCTAGGGATGCACTTTTACCACTGAGCTATACCTTTAGCACTTACTTTCTTCCCTTTATATTCTTGCAATTTTGTATATGTTAGCCTTCTTGAATTTAACACTTAACTCTTTAATTTTTTGAGAAATGTACTTAAAGCTGTGACTTTTCTATATATGTTGTTTTAACCATGCCTCACAAAAATTTCAGTGCCACTAGTGTTTTGTCATTCTAAACATTTCTTAATTTCCCATTTCTTTTTAGCATAGGAGTCTAGCATGTTTATTTTCTAAGAATATAACTTTTTAAAAAAAGAAACATTTAGTACCTGTTTTTTATATTATGTTTAAAGAACATAATTTTGGATATTGATTCTTTGGAATTTATTGGTGCTTGCTTTTTGGCTCTGAACGTGTACATTTGAAAGTACTTCATTACCTCTCTAGTATAATGTCTAACTCGTTAATTTTATTGTCTAGGTTTTATTTATTTATTTTTTTTGGAGACAGGTTCTTGCTGTGTAGTGCAGGCTGGCCTTGAACTCACTTATGTGTGCCTTTTTTTTTTTTTTCCTTTTTCCTTTTTATCGGTACCGGGGATCAAGCTCACGACTGCCTGCTTGCAAGGCAGGCGCTTATGCCGCCTAGCTAAATCCCCAGCCCCTTGAACTCACTTACGTAGCCAGGGCTGGCCTCAAACTCAAGGGGATTCTCCTGGCTCAGCCTCCCAAGTGTTGGGATTATAGGTGTGTGCTAACACACCTGGCATTTATCCTGTTTTTATCTACATGTGATACCAGTTTCTGAGAAGTTATAAAAATCCAGATTTAATTGTAAACTTGTATATTTTTCCATTTCTCTCATTTGTTGATATATTTGTATAGTCATACTTTTATTATATATTTGTGATAGTTGCAGCTTAATGTTATTCCTTTTTACCAGATACATGCTGCTTTCTACTGTTCTTTGTGTACTTTGTATTAAAAATATTAGTTTTTATGTCAGAATACTAATGAATGGCTATTTTCTTAAAAAACAGATATGTTTTTTGATGCTGGGAATTGAACTCAGGGCCTCATGCTTGCCAGGCAGGCATTGTGTTCTGAGCTATATCCCTGGCCAGAGTTTTGTTTTGGTTTGGCTTGTTTTCTGTTTTTTTGAGACAAAATCTCACTCTGCAGTGAAAGGCTGGCCTTGAACTATGTAGTCCAGGCTGGCTTCAAACTCATGGCAGTCCTCCTGCTTCAGCCTATTTCTAACACTTCTAGAGACTGTGAAGTCTTGTTTTTGTTTTTTGAGGGGGTGCTGTGAATTGAACTCAAGACCTTGCACTTGTCAGGCAGATGCTTATGCTGCTGAGCTATATCCCCAAGACCTGAGCAGTCTGAAGGCCCTAGGGAAGGCCTTTCTCCCTTATTTGGTGGAAGACAGATAAGCAGTGGAACATGATGTGTGGTGGTGCATACAGGGACAAGGGAATGAACACTTGATTTTATCAGAAATCCATTCCCTTGAAAATGATAATTCATTCATGAAGACATAGCTGTTGTGACCATCTGTCACTATTGGTGCATTGAGTTTCCAGCACATGAAGTTTGGGGGGCACATTTAAACCATAATATCCTTTATGGAATGATGATGATTATCTTGAATTCCATTTTATATTGCTTCTCTGGATTTTTGTTTTGAGGTTCTTTTTTTTTTAAAGTTTTCTATCCTTAAGTCTAGTTTGTACCTTGGAGATAACATACCGTTGGATTTCAGAACAGATGAACCATGAATTTAAAATAAACACAATACTATATTTAAGGCAACAAGGGTTTCAAAATGGTATATGTTGTCTGGTTCTTGTATGCCACTTATTTAATGTACTCTTTAGAGATAAATTTTGTTTCATGTATTTCATTTTCCTTCTTTTTATTTTAAAAATGTTTTGCAGTACTAGAGGTCAAACCCAGGCCCTCATCTGTACTACCATGCCTTTTACCACTGAGATACCCTATTTCCTTGAAAGTAAGACCTAGTCAGAAAATAAATCAATCTTGAAAATTAGAGATTAACAGTGCCAGCCATAGTCTGCCTTGTCTTGCCTTACCTCCATCACTTCGTGAGAGTGGGGCCATGCACGTGCCATCTCTGTTCTCTGGCTTCTGTAAGGCAGTTAAGGAAAGGAAGACTGAATGGGACTGTGCAACTGTAACCCCTTCTTGGGATTTTAGCTGTTACAGTGGTAATATGAATTGGGAAAATAATGGGGAACTAGGTACAATATTGTTCTTGTTTTTGTTTTTTGGTTCTAGGAATCGGACTTGGGACCTTGTGCTTGCCAGGCAAGTGCTTGTGCTGCCGGCCCAGGTTCAAATTTTTGTTTATTTCAAGGAAAGGATGATTCTCAGGCACCACATAGTAAGTGTTCATCTTTGTTAGCTGGTACTTCATGCAGCACACTGGATATTTGACTTTGAAACTTACCGGTAGTAATAGAAAGGAGCCTTTTTCTTAGATTATATAGCCTACCTGCACTTGTTTACATAAATCCTTTACAGGAGCAGGTGCAATAATACGTGAACTGCAATGCGACTCTTGGTAAATCTGGTGAAAGGAACAGGCAAGGGTATTTGCAAAGCATTAAAGGGCAAGAACAAAGGACAGAATGCAAAAGGTCCTTTAGAAAATAATGCTTTACTATGGTTTTTTGTTTTACTTTTAAGTATTATGTATGTATAATTTTAAAATTTAAAAGAAATTATAGACCTAACATGTTTAACTAGTTCCCTACTGCTCTTTCCATTCTTTTCCATGTTGCGTTAAGTTTTGTTTGTAATAGTATTTATTTTTACATTTCTTTTTTTTTTACATTTTTTTTTCTTTTCTATTTTTTATTGGTACCAGGGATTGAACTCACGACCGCCAGCTTGCAAGGCAGATGCTTATGCCGCTGAGCTAAATCCCCAGTCCCTATTTTTACATTTCTTTATACACATACATACACACACACACACACACACACACACACACACACACACATTTTTGGTCTTTTTGAGACAGGATCTCACTGTGCAGTTCAGGCTGGCCTTGAGCCCACTTTGTAAACTGGTCTTGAACTTGAACTTGTAATGATTCTCCTGCTTCAGTCTGCTAGGAGTACAATTTTTTTTTTTTTTTTTTTTTGAGATAGTGTTTCACTATGTACTTCAGGCTTGCCTTGAACTCATGGTTCTCATGCCTCAGTTTCCCAAGTGCTAAGATTACAAGTGTGTGCCACCACGTCGAGCTACATTTCTTTTTTTTTTTTTTTTTCCTTTGTTTTTCCCTACTTTGTTTTATGAGACAAAGGTCATGCTGTGTAGCCCACACTGGTTTTGAACTCACCATATAGCCCAGGTTGGTCTTGAACTCATAGCATCCTCAGCACTATTTTTATTTTTTATTTTGAGATAGGTTCTCACTAAATTGTCTAGACTGAGCTTGAATTTGTGATATCTTCTTATCTCATCCTCCCAGAGGGCTGGGGTTATAGGTGTGCACCTCAGTGCACATACGATACTACTGCTGCTGCTGATTTTTTTTTAAAATGATGATTTTTTTAAAGATCTTGCTGAGTTACCCAGGTAGGACTTGAACCTTCAAACCTGCTTCTTTAGCTTTCCTAATTTCTGGGGATTATAGGCATATGTCAGTGTGTCCAGCCTATTTATTTATTTAGAGGCAAAGTCTTGCTAAATTATTAGCTCAGGTTAATCTCAAAAGTTACCATCCTCCAGCTTCCATTTCCCAGGAAACTAGGATTACATTTGTACCACCATGTCCACTGTATTGCCACTGAGGCCCGTCTTACTGCTATTTCTCATTTTTCCATTTTAGTTTGTTATTATTGAATTTGTACTATATAAGTTAAGAATTTATTTTATGATAATACCCTATGCCATGGTTACTATTTTGTGAATATAAAAGTAATAGTTCTAGTTTACTTATATTATTACCCTTGCTTTCACAAATAGTCATTCTTGGGCTGGGGATTTAGCTCAGCGGCATAAGCGCCTGCCTTGCAAGCAGGCAGTCGTGATTTTGATGCCTGGTACCAATAAAAACGAAAAAGACAAAAAACAAAAACAAATAGTCATTCCTTTTTGCTGGATTTGATTAACCTTGCCATCTCTCACTTATTTAGTTTTTAAGTTTACCTCATAGTTTATCCCTGCAGGAGTGTAAATATTTTCTTTTTCTTCTTCTCCTCCTCCTTCTTTCTTCCTCCTTTTTTTTTTTTTTTTTTAGACAGGGTATCTATGCAGTTCAGTTCAGGCTGGTCTTGAACTCACTTTGTTGCCCAGGCTGGCCTCAAATTTACAGCACTCCTCCTGCCTCAGCCTCCCAATCTTTGTGTTGGGATTACAAGCATGTACCACTATGCCAGGCTTGGTAAATGTTTTCTTAAAATGTTCCTAGATACAAGATTGTTGTATTTTAACTACAATGTAAGTATTTTTAATTTTATAAAAAATAAACATAGAAAGGTATACAAAGCCAGATGTGTTAGAACACATCTACAATCTCACTTCTCTGAGAGGCTAAAGCAGGTAGATCCCAAATTCAGGCATAGTGTAGGCATCTTAATGACTCAGGAAGACAATCTCAAAATGAAAAAGTGCCGAGACATAGCTCATTGTGAAGGCTTTAATCCTCTGTATCACAGACAAAACTGTCTTTTGTCTATTTTGGTATCCTGGAGAGTTTATTTTTGTGGTCAAATATTCATAGCAAAGTTTACCCTATAACCATTTGTAAGTGTATGGTTTTCTGCTATTAAGTACATTCAGGATGTTGTGCAGTGCTTACCACATTCATCTTTAGAAAAAGTTTTGTCTTTCAATCTCAACCCTTTGCCACCACAATGTCTTTGTCTCTATGAATTTGACTATTTTAGGTCTGTCATTTAAGTGACAGCATACAGTATTTGGCTTTTTGAGCTTGACTAACTTCACTTAGCATAATATATTCAGGTTTCATCCATGTTATATGTAGAATGTATCAGAATTTTCTTATAAAGCCTAAGCAATATCTCATTGTACATGCATATATCACATTTTCTTTTTCCACTCATCAGTAGATATTTGAGTTGTTTCTACCTTTTGGCTATAGTGGATAAGTTGTTATGATCATGTGTATGCAAATATTTCTTCAAGTACTTCCCACTTTTTTCGGTGTATGCACAAGGAATTTCTGGGTAATACAGTAATTACATGTCATTCATTCATTTAGAAACTGGAGAGTGAACCCAGGGGTATATACTGAGCTACATCCCAGCCCTTTTTTATTTTATTTTTTAAAATTTCGCAACTGCGTTTGCTATCTTGTTTAGGCTGGGTTTGAATTTTCAGTCCTTTTGTGACAGTCTCTTAAGTGTCGGGATTACAGGCGTGTGCCAAAGTACCCCTGCCTCAGATGGGTATTTTTCACTGTTGCTCACACTATAAGGGGTCAATATTTAGAGTACTTGAGGGATTATAACAACAGAGCAACCTGATTTAAAATTAAAGAATAAAAATTAATAGTAAATGACAGGTACCAGAGTTCATTTGTGACTAAGAGTAAACCTCTAGTTAATGTGATGTGGATCAGGCACTGACTGGCATGAGGAAGAGGTTGTGGGGATCTGACTACATACTCTTTCTATTGTTTTTGTTTTTTGAGAGAGGTCTCACTGTGTAGTACAAGCTGGCCCTGAAATTGATAGTAGCCCAGGCTGGCTTCTAACTTGCTATTCTCCTACCTCAGTCTCACCTTGACTACTCTTTATATTTATTGATACTTGACCAATCCTTTTTATACCATTCCTTGCTGTGCTGATACCTCTGGTTTCTTTTTCTCTTGTCTATCTCTGCCTGTGTGTCTTTCCTCTGCAGTTCTGTAGAGTAATAAACGTATTCCTTTGTTTCCTGACCACCAGACTAGTTTTTATCTTTCTTTGCTCATCTGAATCATTTACCACTTATCTTTTGACTTCCAGCTTTTACAATTTGTTTTGTGCACTCCCATGTGTCCTTAAGATTTTTGGACCTTAAAAAATAAAGGTCCTGGGCCAAGGATATAACTCAGCAGCACAGCGCCTGCTTGGCAAGCGTAAGGCCCAGAGTATATTCCTTGATACAAAAAAAAAAAAAAAAAAAGGAAGAAATAAAGATCCTTTTTTATGTAAGCTTTGTAGTTTGTGAAGAAGTGGTAGTACATATACATGGTTAAACATTTTATTTTTTTATTTTTGGCCTTTTCCCTTTTTAGTGGTACCAGGGATCGAACTCACGACTGCCTGCTTCCAGGACAGGCGCTTATGCCGCTGAGCTAAATCTCCAGCCCCTATGGTTAAAAATTTTTTTTTGTGTGTGTGTCTTTTTCCTTTTTATCGGTACCAGGGATCGAACTCACGACTGCCTGCTTGCAAGGCAGGTGCTTATGCCGCTGAGCTAAATCCCCAGCCCCAGGTTAAACATTTTTAACCAAAAATTCAATGTCTTTTATATTCCATAATCTTCTGATGATGTTTCTGTACCATTTATTATTGAGGAGAAATGGTTTACTTCTCAAGCTGAAAGAAACACTTTTATTACAGTACTAAAAAATTACTAATGATATAGCAGAAGAGCTTAGCAGTGGGAGGTGTTCTCAGGTCACAGTAAATGTGGGCACTGGTCCAAATAGAAAAAGCAAATATTCTCTACTTGCTGTCAACTGAGTTATTATCAAGGACTGTGTAAGCTGGGTTTAGGACTAGGAAACTTTTTCTTAACCTGATTAAAGCTATGTTAAGCAAATAGGAAAAATTGTGATAACTTATGTAATATTTTGAAGTCATTGCTGAAACTTCATAAGAAAATAATAGTGAGATGCCAGTTACTTTAATACTGTTCATTGGGATTATCAAAAGGTTTTTATAAACTCTAGATTTGGCTTTACATAATTACACATTAATGTTTGCAAATTACTTTTACTGTAAGTACATTTTACATTACATCTTTTTCACCTTTTTTTTTTTTTGTACCGGGGATCCAACTCACAACTGCGTACTTGGAAGGCAGGCACTAATGCTACTGAGCTAAATCCCCAGCTCCTATATTACAGCTTTGCCCTGAAATGTTTGGTTTTTATTATTTGTTTATCTATCTATCTATCTATCTATCTATCTATCTATCTATCTATTTGATACTGGGGATTGAACTCACAACCTCGTACTTGCCAGGCAGGTGTTTGTGCCAATATTTGGTTTTTATATTATGTCATGTTTGGCAAGAATAGGAAAGTAAGAGTTACAGTGAAAGTACATTAAACTTTAAAAAAGATCTTTGAAGAATCTAAGGAGTATGAGAAAGACTGGACAGAAAAGTTACAACATGGAGACAGTGAAATTGCAGAAACCCAGGAAATAAAGTGGTTCAAGAAGACAGAATGAGGGGCTGAGAATATAGCTCAGTGAGTGGCACAGTGCCTGCCTGGCAAATGCAAGGTCATGAGTTCGATTCCTGTTACCAAAAACAAAACAAAACAGACAAAATGGGGAATGGTAGAACTCCTCAAAGACGAGGACTTCTTGTGCAGGGTACATTTGTGTTTTACTTTCTTTTTTTTTTTTTTTTTTGTCTTTTTCGTTTTTATCGGTACCAGGGATCGAACCCACGACTGCCTGCTTGCAAGGCAGGCGTTTATGCCGCTGAGCTAAATCCCCAGCCCCTGTGTTTTACTTTCTTACCTGTTAATTTCTTAAGAAATGAAGTGATACATCTAGCCCAATGCCTGACACTTTGCATTTAATTACAGTGGTACCTTGGTTTACAAGCTGAATTCTCTCTACAGTTTTGGTCCCAAACTGGAAGAGATCCAAATCAAATTTCCCTACAAGGTCAGTATTGAACCTAAGCATTGAATTTGACTTGATTCTCATCAACTCCGTTTGCCACCAGAATTATGGAAAAAAGTACATGAACCAAGGCACCAGTGTGTTTATCACCACTTCCATCTGTCATTGCTCATGTATTTTTCCTCAATAAAGAAAATTGAAAGATGTATGCATCTTAATAAGTCTCATCGCTTCTATTTCCTAGATGCCTCAAAATACATCTTGTAGTTGGACTGGGTGCCACACAACTATAATCCTCAGCACTTGGGGGAGTCTAAGGTAGCCAGTGAGCTCCAGGCCTGCCTGTACAACAGAGTGAGACTCTTATCTCAAAAAACAAAATAATTTTCTATTCATTCCCAGTGTCTTTGCTTTTGCTCACATGTCTGAGCTTTTTCTGTATTCTTTTTGCTTTGTCTGTATGGTTTCTTCTCAACTTGGCCCCTATATGTTCCTTGACCACTTACTGGAGCAGGCATTTTTTTTTTCCCCAATAAGCATTTCTTTCTCAGTGCTGTCTTAGCGTCTACTAGGTATCTTGCTTAAGGCATGTTAATTTATAATCTTTTATTTCCATGTTTGTCTTTTTAGTTAGACTACAGCCATTCAGGGATGGAGATAATGTTCCAGATATCCTTGTTTTCAACTCTCACATTGGTACATGAAAATGTGATTGTTTTTAGTAATATTTTGCATTTATTCATATAAATCAACATTCATTTATTCATGTGAATTTATTTACATAAATGCTTATTGTCTGTATAACTAAAAACAAATGTCTGATGAGTTCAGTGTTCGTTTGTTTGTTTAATAGCACTGGGCTTTGAACCCAACACTTAGCCATATTCTCAGCCTTTTTTTATTTTTGAGATAGGATCTTGCTAAGTCACCCAAGCTGGGCCCAAACTTGCATTCCTTCTGCCTTAGTATCCTAAAATGATATGATTATAGGATGTGCCACCAAGTCCAGCTTTGTTTTACTGAGATTACATTTAGTAGTACTGTGAGCATTTTAGGAATGTGTAGTAGTCTTACACACACTATTTTGGAGTTACTAGCCTTACAAATTGGCAAATTAGAAATTTAAGGAATTACTTGAGAAAGAGTCTAAGGGCCTAATTATTTCTGTAACAAATGTGTCTTCAGGTGAGACTTAGAATCACTTTCTGTATTTCTTGATATAGCTATGCAGATAAAATTTAAAAAACATTTAAATATCCATCCCTTTTTATTTTAAGACAATATCTCACTTGATAAGGTGCCCATGCTAACCTAAAATATGTGATCTTCTGGCCTCAGCATCCCAGGTAGCTGAGAATAATTTTTAAATGGTAACTTTCCTCTCCTCTCCTCTCCTCACCCTTCTTCTTTCTCCTTTCTCTCTTTACGTCCTTCCTTCCTTTCATTCATTTGTTTGTTCTTTGGCACCGGGAATCGAACTGAGGTCATCATGCTTACCAGGAAGAAGCTGTTCCATTGTAACTATATCTCCAGCCCTTAAATGGTGAATTTTTAATACTTAAAATTTTTATTTTAGTCAGGCATAGTGATACACATCTGTGAGTGCAGCACTCAGGAGGATGAGGCAGGAAGATTGTCATGAGCTCAGGGCCAGCCTAGCCTGCTTAGCAAGTTCAAGACCAGCCTGAGTGTTCTTTTTTTTTTTTTTAAAGTGTATGTGAATTTGGTTACTACTTAGATGATAGTACATTTACTGACAGTTTTGGAAATAAGTAAATAAGTTCTAAGGGCCAGGATATAGCTCAGCAAGTAGGACAGCACCTGCCTGGCAAGTGCAAGGTCCTGAGTTCGATTGCTGGTACCAAAAAGAAATAATTGATAAATTTTTAACATAAGTTGACTCAGATAAATGAAAATAGTTTATCTTTTTAATTGTACCTTGTTTTTTTCCCCATCTGTTAGCACAGCAGTGATGAGCTATTTCCTATGGGATGTAGAACTGGACAACCAATTCTAGCTACCAGATATAATTATAAGCTGTTACTAACCTATATTTGTAATTTAATTCATAGACTTAGATAGCATATGTAATCAAAAGCTTTTTTTTTTTTTTTTTCTTTTCCTGTTACAGGATCTTGTAGTATAATTTAGGCTGGTCTTAAACTCACTGTATAGCTGCCCAGACTGGTCTTGAGCTTGTGATGATCCTCCTACCTCAGCCTCTAAAGTGCTGGTATTAAAGGCATGCATTACCAGACCTGGTAGAAAGCTTATCGTATTGAAATGAAACATTACTTCAGAAGAACCCGTGCTTGTGTATAATGAGTGTGTAATTGCAATGTGTGATTCCACATGTGATCCACACATATAAGACTCCATAAGGACATCAGATCTGCTGAGAAACTATTATAATTCATAGATTTCATGTGTATACAATTTCAAATTTTTAATAATGATCAAGTTCACAACCTTGCGCTGCCAGGCACGTGCTTGTGCCACTGAGCTAAATCCCTAGCCCTTACAATTTGGAATTTAAAATATATTGTGTTATAGTACAGTAAAAATTTAATGTGTAAAAAATTGTTTGCTACTTCAGTACTATTTTAATCACTGTATCTCAGTCATTTGAACCTAAATATTTTGTATATTAATTTGTGTAGTTGAAGTCCTGTGAGTTTTAGTTTGTTTGTTTTTCAGATAGAGTCTTTGGATCTGTAGGCTTGTATCACTGTAGCTGCCAGTAATCTCCACCTTACCCTCTACCCTATTAGGGATTGAACCTGGCTTCACTCATGTTAAGCAAACACTACCACTAGCTCAATACATTTTCTGGTTTGGTTTGGGTTTTTGAGACAGGGTCTCACTGTGTAGTTCAGGGTAGCCTTGAACTTACTATATAGCCCAGGCTGGCCTAGAACAAATAGTGATCCTCCTGCCTCAGCCTCCCAAGTGTTCAGATTACAGGCATACACCACCATGCGCAGCAGTACTATTTTTTTTTCCCAGAAAAAAGGAGTAGAAATGATACAGAATTTCAAAAAAAAAATAACATATCATCACTAGTTGATATAGTACACTAGTTGATATGTTACACATTGTCATCTTAGCAGTAGTTGTTCAGGTTACAAAATCAAAGCTTAAAAAAATTAACCGGCAAACAATGACGGCACAAACTGTGATGAATTAACAAAAACTTGATATGGTTATGTATCTTGCACACTTATACATACAATTATATGTGTTACTACAAATTGTTCTTTCCTTTCAAGCACTTTCCCTTTCATTATTACAATATCTATTATACATTTTGGATCTTACTACTCTTTCAGTTTTTTATTATTATTTTTTACACTAGAGACACCATGATATTTACAAATGTTGAGTATGATTTATTTCACTTATAAGGATAGTCTCAAGTTGCCTCCATTTACTTATAAAAGCCACAAGATCATCCCTTTTATAGCTGAGTAATACTCCATTATATAAAAAAAGTTATTTTCTTTTTTGGTACAAGGGATCAAACTGATGACCTCAGCATTTGCCAAGCAAGTGCTTGTGCTATTCAGCTAAATCCCCAGTCCAAAACCTTTTCTTTTAATGCCCCATCATCATTTTTGTTAACACCAAGTACATTTGTTAGAAAAGAAGAAAGTTATGAAATACACTCTTTCCTTAAGAAATTAAAAATAAAAGACAAAACCAAAAATGAATCAAAGAAGGTAATAAAGATCAGAATACATAATCCTTTTTCAAAATGCCAACATCTTTTTTCATAAAGACTAACATTTTGGAGCCAGGCATTTAGCTCAGTGGCACAAGTGCCTGCCTAGCAAGTGTGAGGTCATGAGTTTGATCCCTGGAACAAAAAAAAAATTTTTTTTTTGATTCTTACATTTCTGTAGAAATACAAGACTTAGGATAGTCTAAACAACTTTGATAAAGGAACAAAATTAGAGCGCCAGCCCTCCCCAATTCTCATGACTGAGCACAGAATTATACTTATCATGACAAAACGGCATTGCTCATCATCATTCTTTTTTTATTTTTATTTACTTATTTTTTTAAGACTAGTCAAGTGCAGTAGGGAGAAGAGGGGGCGGAGAGAAGAACAAGGAGTTCAATCTGTACTGACTGTGAACAGTCAATTGAGATAACTCACTACCTTCGGACCAGCCTCATCATCATTCTTAACATTATGCCTCCTACTATTCTCTCCCCCAAAGATAATCAATCATTATTAATGGTCAGGAATGTATTTTTCTTTTTTTCTGTATATTATATTACATACAATGTTTATGAAAAAGCAAAATATATATACACTATTTTATGAAAAGTTAAAATAGTACCAACTTTTGTACTGCTTTGTCTTTTTCATTTAACATGTTTTAGATATATTTTGGTGTTGGTGTATATATTGGTCTGTAACATCTTTTATAAAGACTACAGTGAGCTCCACGTGATGGTACACGAATATAATCCCAGCACTTTGTAAGACTGGGGCAAGAAGATTGCAAATTTGACTTGTTTTAGAAATTCAGTGATCTGGCAAGATCTTGTCTGAAAATTTTTAAAAATTTAAAAGGGGGCTGCTGAGGATATAGCTCAGTGTGAATAAAGCACAGCTTCAGTGATTGATGATACAGGCATGATTCCTTGGTGAAACAGTTATTGAGGGGTTGTTACTCAGGTATATGTTCATTCTGAAAGCCCATTGATTGGCTCTCAGAAACCTGGGGCTGTTACTGATAAGCTTGCTTACAAAAACATGGTACTGAGGCAGTGTGTTGTTTTTGGCTTGAGTGAGTCTCTCTGTCCTATGTTGGAGATCAAACCCCAAACCTAAGGCTTCAAGCACGATAGTAAGTTTGTTAAGTGATTTAAAATTGGCTCTTTTGCTTCTGTTGTTAAACTGTCAAGTATTGATTAAGAAATTTAAAAGCAGTTCTGGTGACTTTCTTACTATGGCTACAGAACAGTTAATTCTTTTGCTACTAACCTGAACCCTTGACTACTTGGAGAGAATTGAGATTGTAGCTTAAATGGTAGTGCTGATTGATAAGGTCCAGAGGTGTCTTCAGCAATTTAACAGAAGAAAAGATTTGTAAAAGGTGTTCACTGCCTCCTGGTTGCTGATTTTTCTTAAAAATGAAGTTTGATCTTTTTCTTCTTAAATTTGAAGTCAAGTTTTCAATTCATATGTCCATCAACATTCTCATCCAAAGTATTAATTGAATCGTGGTTCTATTTGAAATTCCACTTTTATTTTCTGCATAAATATATTCAGTTTCTGTTTAGTGTCACTGATCTGCCTGTGTGTCGTTTCCTTTTGGGGGGGGGTTAGTTTTGGGTTTTTTTGAGACAGAGTTTGGTTTTATAGTCCAGTCTGGCCTTGAATTTGTGGCAGTTCTCCTGCCTCAGCCTCCCAAATACATGCATTACTTTGCCCAGCCTTCATTTCCTTTTTTAGTTATCACAGTATTATAGGTTGCTTTGTCTCCAGTGAGACATATCTCCTCACTTACTGTTTCTTAATTAGAAATGTCATTACATATGGTGGGGCATATCTGTAATCCTGGCACTAGCACTTCAGAGCCAGACGCATGAGGATTGCCAGGAATACTGCAGTGAGTTTTGAGGCTAGCCTGGGCTGCGTAGTATGACCTTGTCTCAAAAACAGAAAAAAGAGTTATCTATATTTTTGTTTTGCTGTTTTTGGCAGTACTGAGGATTTAACCCAGGGGCACCTACTACTGAGCTACAGCTTTACCCCTTTTTATTATGAGACATTGTCTTTTAATAAAATTGTTCAAATGAAAAGGAGAAAAATGGAAAAAAAGATTTTGTAAATGAGGATGGGAAGAAGGGTTTAAGGGAGGGGAAGGGAAAGGGAAAATAAGAATCAATATACATTGTATATGTACAGATTCTCTCTGATTGTGATCATTGCAGTAAACATATACCAATGAAAAAATAAAAATGATTAAAAAAATTAAGTTGCCCAGGCTGCCCTTAAACTTCTTTAACTTGTTTTATTAGTATTATTGTTTTTTATTTTTATTTTTTATTTTTGAGGCAGGATCTCACTACATAATCCAGGCTGGCCTTAAACTGACTGTGTGTTATAGGTAATCTTCATTCAGACTCACAGAGATCATCCTGCCTCAGCTACCTGAGTGCTAACATTACAGATGTGCACCACCATGTTCAGCCTACCCTTAAACTTGTGACCCTCCTGTCTTGGCCTCTGAGAGTACCAGGATTACAGGCACATATTACCACACATGTCTGCATTTGCTCTTTTATGTAAACTTTTTAATCTCCTTGCCAAGTTCCATCAAGTTCACTTGGTTAGTAGTGGTGCATTTGTGTTAATATGATTATGTAAAACACATTAAAACATTTTTTAAAAGCTTTATATTAAGTCACTTTCTTTTTTTAGTTTTATATGTTTAAAATTCTCTAATACAAAAGTAAAAGTAAACTTTTGAGATTGTAGCTTAAATGCTAGTGCTGATTGATGAGGTCCTGAGGTGTCTTCAGCACTCTAACAGAAGAAAACTGTGTAGTAAACTATGTATCTGTCATAGAGCTTCCATAATTAACTGAATGGCAAATCTTGTTTTTCGTATACCCATAGATCCTCACATTATATTGTAACATCTTTTGTCATTTCATTTGTGAATTTGTCTTTTGTTTGTTTATTTGTTTTAGTTTGGTTTGGTTTTGGGTTTTTGTTTTTGTTTTTTGGGGGGTGGTCTTGAGGCAAAAAATTAATTTGTAAATATTTTAGAATGTATTTCTAAGATAGGACTTTTTTTGTATTTGTGTCTCGATATGATAGCCTGAGCTGGCCTCATTTGTGATGTCTAGTGCAGTCCTTAAGCCTTTGTCTCCAGTGCTGGTGTTACAGGAATGTCATTAGGTGAAAGAATTCCTTGATATCTAGTAAATGTTTACCTTTTTGTTCTAAGTTTGTAGTCTGTTCAGATGACTTGCTGTATTCCTAGAATTGAAAATGGGTGAGAGCAAGTGTTCCAATTGATTAAGCTCCCCTACTCTTCTTTTGGAAAATAATAATGGTCCTGAATACAATGAAAATGATTTAACCTTTGATAATTTCAGATTATGTACCTTGGGATTCATTTTTTTAGATTCTTTTAAAATTTGTGTGATTCTCATGAGAACTCTGTAGGCAGTATTCTTCGTCATTGCATATGGAAAGAAAATCAACGCCTAGAGATTTAAATGATTTGCCTAAGATTAGAGGGGTAGCAAAATGTGCCAGTGCCAGCCTCCAAAGCTACTAATTGATTTATTGTTTAGTTGTTTTTTCACCTCTTCTTTCCCCTCCCCCTTCCTGTATGAGACACTTACACTATCCTTTAGGCCTTTTTTTTTTTTTTAAAAAAACCAGTACCAGGGATTGAACTCACGACTGCCTGCTTGCAAGGCAGGTGCTTATGCCGCTGAGCTAAATCCCCAGCCCCCTTTAGGCTTTTTAAATGACCAGCTTAAAGTCTTCTTGCTTATGCTCTTGTTGCTTTCACTCTCTCTGTTTCTGTCTCTCTGCCCCCCTCCCCCTTTCTCACCTCTCTCTCTCTCTCTCTCTCTCTCTCTCTCTCTCTCTCTCTCTCTCTCTCTCTCTCGACTTGCTGTATAGTTCAGATTGGCCTTAACTTCACGTCAGTGCTCCTGCCACAGCCACTGTTGGCAGGCTGCAGGCATGTACCACCAAGCTTGGTTCTAAAGCCTTTGTTGAGTAAATTAAACATCTGGGCTTCAACTTTTCTACTGATTTCCTTTTCCACTAGGGGTTTATGGACCATGTTTTTTTTTTTTTTTTTTTTTTATGGTTTGTAGTAATTTTCTTTTGGATATACTTTAGCAGTTGTAAAAATTGGACTCCCCAAGTTAATGTTGTTGCTGTTTGTTGTAATTTTTGTTTGCTTGCTCAGCGAGCGACTTTAACCTAATTTTGTAATGTCTATATTCTTCGTTCCTTGTAGCTAGTGAATTACTCAGTTTGTAAGCTTCATGGTTAACTAATGGTTGGGTAGAGATTTCCTTACTGTCTTGTAGTCAGTTAGTTTCCTGGGTTTTGTGGATGGTGTGTGTGTTCATCATACCCTTTATATTCAGCCAGTGGGGCTGGGGGTGTAGCTCAGCAGTATAAGCACCTGCATGGCAAGCACAAGGTCCTGCGTTCAATCCTGGTTACAAAAAAAAAAAAAAAAAAAAAAAAGGAAGTCACAGTATATATTGAGCCAGACAGTTGCAAACTCTGCCTTAGCCTTCATTTTTTGCTTGCACATTAAGTTAAGTCAGTGTGAGTTTAGGACCTTCTTAGGTCTTTTTGATTTAGCAAATAGCCCAGGCATGTCCACTACCCTGCATACTGACATGGTTTCTAGTTTTTCATGTTTTTGTTTTTGTTTTGACAGGGTCTTGCTTTGTAGTCTAGGGTGGACTTGAACTTGCTGTGTAGCTAAGATGTCCTGGAATTTATGGCAATCTTCTGTGTCTGTCTCCCAGATGCTGGCTTGGCATGGTCTTCTGGATCCATAGGATTTTGCCAGAACTTCTCAAAGCCGTAACCGTCTGATATCAAATTTTTTTGAGTTAGTGTGTTACCTGTTTTCCTCTGTATCAGCCAGTTTGAAGTTGAATAGTTGTCTATTACTGTTTTCAGCACATGCCACATTGGCCAAACTCTAAATCAGATCAAATAGCCTTGCACAAGTGGATCTTTGGAAACCACTCAGAATGCCAACTAAGGACAGTTATCTGGGCATAGGAGGGTTTGAAGAAGTTCCAGAGCATCTGTCTTCTCTATTGCCTGCCAGATTACTGTTTGGAGACATTTGATTTAAAGCCACTGCAGAGGTAGAGGGCACAGGATTTAAATAGGATGTTAAACCTAAAAAGCTTGCTCTCTGTAAGGTTCAATTGTTTGCTTGAATAATGCATCTTGAATCGCTGCAAGTTTTTAGATATTTTCTAGCATTTTGAAAATACTGATCCTTAAAAATTGTTTAGTAACTTGCTCATTACTTTTATGAGAGGACTTGATAGTCCTTTTTTTGTGTTACTTACAATAATAAACAACATAAATGCCCCAAAATAAGAATGTAGTGTTTTTTAAAAGGTCTTCTATATATACATATGGTAGGATAATATGTTAATAGTAATAGCCATACAAGTACTTGTAGAAAATACTTTATGATGCGAGAAAATGATGTGATGGTAGAGGTGAAAACAGAGCACAAAATTTAGGGCATGCAGACTGGCCACGGTGGTGCACTAGTAATCCCCACAGTTGGGAGGCTGAAGCACAAGGATTGTTGTGCATTCGAGGCCAGCCTGAACTAGTAAGTTAATGAGACCCCTGCCTCAAAACCAGTCAGTTGATTAATCAAAAAATATGGTGTGTTCAAATTTGTAAAAGAAATTTGGGGGAGGGAATAAGCAATTATGAACTGAAATTGCAGAAATAAACATCAGAATATTAGCATTTACTATTTCTAGGTGAGGAAATAATGTTTAAATTATTTGAGTAGAAAAATATTTGTGTATGTTGTACTATATAAGTCTACACATGTAAAGATAAAATAATAGCATAACTGGTTTTCACTCCTGTTGTTAAAAGTTAAAATAGCTGTGAGTTTTGGTGATTTAACATAACCTTTCATAAATACTTGAAGAGATGCTTTTGAGAGCATGCTAATAACTAGCACTGAAGATGACAAAGTGTACTTTGTTCTTGGGTGTCTACTCTAGAAAGGAACTTTTTTTACGGGATGAAATAGAGTGAATTACTAGGCAGATGGCTAATTTACAGTATCATTTATTAGCATTTTTTTTCTTTCCAGGCACATATTAAATTTCCTATTGACTACCCATATTCACCACCTACCTTCAGATTCTTGACCAAAATGTGGCACCCCAACATTTATGAGGTAAGAGATGTCCATCATAAATTTCTCTGCAGATTTATTTCACAGATCATTATGTTAAAAAGTCAGTTGGGCTGGGATTGTAAGTTAGTGGTAACGCACATTTTATCAGACCTGAGCCCCTGGATTCCATCCCTGACAATACACACATACACCACACACACACACACACACACACACACACACACGCACACGCACACACACACTTAAAAAAAAAAATAGCCTGTATATCTCCGTATGTTAAAGTTGGAGATATATTCACAATTTTCCATTTTTAGTTAGCAGTCTCAGGTTTAATTATTTAAAATTGAGGGTGGTTTTATAATAAATACTATATACTTCTAATTGAAGATTAAGGCTTTAAACCTAGTTCATTGTTAAAGACTAATGCACTGTGTCAACACTGACATTTTAAAATTTTAATAGATAAAATCAGAAATTTGTGTCCCTAACCTCTAACTTCATAGCAGGGTCACATGTTACTATGATCAGTGATTCAGCTTTTTAGGGGATTTGTCGTCCTACATTTGGACTGTCCTCCTTTCAGGGGTTGCTGCCCTGAGCATTTGAGAGCCTCTTGGAATAAATCCAAGGTGAAGTTCTTCTGTTGGACAGGTCAACATGCCTGCAGGAAGCATTTCTAGTTTGGTTAGTTGGAACATATTTTTGCTTTGGGCTAATTCATGAGGATGCTACAATAATGCAATAGTATGTTGGAGCAGCTTTTTTATTTTCTACAATATGCTATTTTTAGTAAGACATTTTCATTTCTCTTTCCTGTTTTCTAACAGGACATGTGGGTGCTGAAAAGCTGATACGTAGTTTCCTCCTCAGAAATAAGCTTTCAGAAAACTGTTTTGGTTTTTTAAAACATTTGACATAGTATCAATAAAAAACAGTAAATATTCTATTCTGTACAACAAAATTAACACACCTTGTAGAGAGGATCAGTTCATAAAGTTTGAACTAAATTTAGTATTTACAGTAGTAATTCAGTTTCTGTCTTAGTTCATTTGGCTGCTGCAACAAAATAATTATGCTGAATAATTTATAAATAGCAGAAATGTATTACAGTACTGGTAACTAGGGAAGTCTAAAAGTAAGAAGGCAGCAGATTTGGTGTCCTGTGAGGAATTGTTTCATGGAGATGATTTCTTCCTGCTGTGTTACCATGTGACCAAAGATGCAGGGCACCTCGCTTGTTCACTTTATTGATTGATTGATTTTGGAAACAGGCTCTCAGTATGTAGCTCAGGTTTGTCTTGAACTTGTGATAGTCTTCCCGTTTCAGTCTCTTGAGTGCTGAAATTACAGGTGTGGGCTAGTATGTCCCGCTACCATACTTTTATTGGGACACTGACAGATTTGTTAGTGTATTGTCCAAAGGCATCACCTCTTAATATTGTCATCTTGGGTATTAAAATTTCAAAATATTAATTTTAGAGGACCCAAATAATCAGCCTATAACAGTATCCTTGTTGGAGGGGGGGGCAGGCATCAAACTCACTACCATGCAGTTGTCAGGCAGGCGCTTACGCTTCTGAGCTAAATCCCTGGCTCTAATTAAAGGTTCTGCTTTTAAAATAATGTAGTATATATAGTTTTGGTTTTTTTTTTTTTTTTTTTTTTTTTGTCTTTTTACCGGTACGAGGGATCGAACTCACGACTGCCTGCTTGCAAGGCAGGCGCTTAGGCCTCTGAGCTAAATCCCCATCCCCATATATATAGATTTTAAATAGAAAAATGAGGAGAACCAACTTTTTGTCTAATAAACCCCTAAAGACATGTATGTACCTGTTTCCATTTCAGTTATTTAATTCTCATGCCCCTGTCAGAAAAAGAAACATTAGTAACAGCAACAAAAGCAGGATAAAGGAGTTCTAACCCTAAAGAGAATAATACATAGTAGGTAAATTCATTCTGTTCTGTTTCAGTACTTTGGCTGTTCTTTCAAGATTTAGAAACCGGGCAAGTTGGCGCATGCCTACAATTCCAGGACTTTAGGATACTGAGGCAGGAGGATTGCAAGTTCAAATCCAACCTGGGCAACCTAGCAACTCTGCCAGACCCTGTCTTAAAAAGCAAACAGGATGGGAGGTTGGAGTTTTAGCTCAGTGGCATAGGCACCAGCCTGGCAAGCACAAGGTCATGAGTTCAATCCCCAGTACAAAAAAAAAAAAAAAAAAAAAGGATGGAATACAGTTTAGAGCCTGGTCCATGGTTCAGTCCCTAACACTGGGGGTACAGGGTGAGGGTTTATTAGCATTAGATTTAACATTGTGCTTAATTTATTTATTTATTTTTTTGAGTCAGGGTCTCACTAGTAGTTGAGTATGGCCTTGAACTTACTATGTAGCCCAGGCTGGCCTTGAACTCGTAGTGATCCTCCTGCCTCGGTCTCCAGAGGCTGGGATTACAGGCTTGTGCCACCACACATGGCAGCACTGGTATTATGAAATGTTTTTATATTCATGATAATGCATGGATGTTCATATGTTTCTGCAGAATTGATCGTGGTAGTTAGGAATTAAATTTAATCTAGTCAAAGTAAACCTAACAGATACTTTTCATGTGCTTCTTTATTTTGGTAACACTGTGAAAGTGATATCAGAATGAACTTTTTTAGGACCTGTTTCAATATTTTTGATTCTAGAAATCCGGGACCAATGTTTCTTGGTTAAGGGGATGCTCTTGGGAAATTGAATCTTGGTATCAGTGGCTAATGTCATTCAGATTGTTTGCTTCAGGCTTATTTATGAATAACTGAAGAGGGAGAGGCAAACAGTGTCAACAACAAAACAAATACAAAAGTATAACTGGGCTCAACAAAATTACTTTTTTTCCTCACAACACACAAAAAAGTTATATTTCTCAGTAACTTGTGATGGTTGTGGGCCAGTTTTTCCTACTAATTCTTTTCTACCCAGCCCAAGGTAGAAAAACAGATACTACTAAGGACATTTTTCTTCCTATTTACTGAATGTAAAAATAAAATGACAAAATAGCTTAAAATTTCACCTGAGATGCATCTTACTTTATTCCTCCCATTCCATTAGTCAAAACAAGTAACAAAAGCAAGTAACAAAAAAAGTTTCACAACAAAGAATAATTTGGTTGAGTTTGTATATGATTAATTGAGATAAGTAAGATAATATACCAGAATCCATCCATTGGTTACAAATTTTTACTATCTCTTGATCCTGCTAATATATACTCTTTCTTAAGGATGACACATAAGGAATTCTGTCCCACCTATTTAATTCACAATGTTGGAGAGGTAATGAAATGATTACAGTTAATTTTCTACTTTGAAAAGGAGTGTAGTGGGAGACCATGCCATTAACTCTTCCATAATGATCTTGGTATCTTTTCAAATGTCTTGTTGATATTGCAGTTCAGTAGTCTCAAAATCACCTCCGTAAGACCATAGTTCTGCTACTGGGAGAAGCTCTACTTCTGGGGGTTTTGTGCCCGTCTCTTGATGGTACTTCTTTTTTCATTATCTTAAGTGTCCTCATCTGAAAATCATCATGGCGGATATGGTGATCTATGGATGATATAGATAAGACCTCCAAATAATATAAGGGTAGCGTCATAACTCCCAACCTGCTAGATTTCCAAAATGCTGAATTTATGTTCTCTAAAATCAAGGAATGAAATTTAGAAACAGTAGAGTTTAAAAGTAGGAAGAATTTATTGAGAGAAAGGTAGCTTCTGTCTGAGAGACAGAAGTGGGCCTGGAACATGGGTTGCTCCACAATAAATATATTAATGAAGGAATACTTGTCCTTTCATTCCTCCCTCCTTCTCATTACCTGGCATCACACCTCCCCTTCCCTTTCTCTCTGTCTCTCTTCTCTTCTCTTCTCTTCTCTTCTCTTCTCTTCTCTTCTCTTCTCTTCTCTTCTCTCATGTATTCATTGATTCATTCTTTAAGACAGGGTCTCATTATGTAGTTCATGTTGGCCTTAAACCTATTATGTATCCCAGGCTGGCCTCAAGCTCTCAGTGATCTCTGGCCTTGTCTCCTGAGTGCTAGGATTATAGGCATATGCCACCATGCCTGGCTGTGGAGGAACCTCACACTTGCCAAGCAGACACTTCTACCACTGAGCTAAACCCCTGGCCTCTAAGTGTGGAGGAATGTTGGATAAATTGACTTTATGACCAAATTTATGGACATTGTCAATAGAAAATAATTTATTACAGCTTTAAAAATTGACAGAAATGTTAGTTACAATTTATTAAATACTATATCCTAAAAAGTTGTGAAACCTGTTGTGCTGTGAGTGAATGTGGTTATCAAAAATTTGGGGCCCGGGGGTTTATTTATTCTTAAATTTATAGTATTATTTTATAACGGTCATCTAAAGTGTCAAATACAAAAAAAGGAGTGCAGGAAATCTGTCCACAAACTAAGACCCAAGGAATCTAGCTGAACGCCTGGATCCTATGTTAATGTCCTGTATGAGTCCAGCTGAAGACCTGTCTCATGCAGGTCTGTTTCACAGATCAGTGCTGGGAAGGTCAGCAGTGGAAGCTAGAAAGTCGTCCAGTGGATGAAAGATAATTGTGGGGCTGGGGATTTAGCTTCATGGAAAGCACCTCTTAGGCAAGTGTAAGGTCCTGAGTTCAGTTCCCTGTACCTACTCCCCCCAAGACATCATTACCATATGAATTTTATAATGATCAAGGGGAAACATGGAGAATAAATGGAATTTTATATGAATTTGTCACCAATGATTATACTGCCCAGGTTATTCTATTCTCCTTGAGTAAGCTTGATTGTGTTATTGTGTGCTTGGAAGTAAAGAACCAGTGATTCTTGTTTATTTTACAAACTGTTAAAGTGATATGCTTGGGTTGAGGCTACAACTCAGCAGCACCCCACTTAACTGGAAGGTAGGTGCAAGGTTGTGAGTTTGATTCCTGGTTCCAAAAATAAAATAACATAAAATGATATTCTCATACGCAGTTTGTTTACTACAAGCCTCACATAAATGGAACAATTTAATTTAAATAACATCTCACTGCGCATTATTAAAAACTTTTTTTTTGCGGGGTGCAGTGTGCCAGCTTAGGAGACTGAGGTAAGAAGATCTTGTGGAGTTCCGAGGCCAGCCTGAACTACCCAGTGAGACTCTGTTCCAAAAAACCAAAACAAACAAAAGCCTTAAATTTTCAGAGCAGTTTTAGTTTCAGTTTAAAATTGTGAAGTACACAAAAATGTTGAATGATTATTTTATAGTGTTCATGTGTTGTCCATTTTCCCTTTAATCAGCCTGCCAGAGTACTTAAGTTTTTATGAGTTCTTGGTTTCCAGGAGTCTTTGGGGTCTGATCTACTCTTCCTTTCTGGAAAATTGAGGCTGCCAAGTGGAATGGAAGTGCTGTTTTATTCTTAAAAGCCTTTGCCCTTCCCTGAATTATTTGAAAAGTAAAAGGTTGATTGCCACTCTGAGAGACTTCTTTTTTGGGGGGGAGGTACCAGGGATCAAGTTCATGACCTTGTGCTTGACAGGCAGGTGCTTATGCCACTGAGCTAAATGCTCGGCCCCTTCTTATAGCATTTTCTGAATGGGTACGAAAGGTTTCAGCCCAGCCTATAAAGGTGTCAGGACCAACATTTTAAATCTTTCACACAGTGGCATATGTATGTATGGTTGTCAGTCCTCCCTAGGGTAGTCCCTGTCCTCTATGCAGGTTCTAATAAAAGATGTGCCTGGGTTATCATATGCACAGAGTGAGCAAACTTTACAGATCTGTCAGGTGGTCACTGCTAACCCTAGTACTGCAAAATCATGAGTGGCCATTTCCATTGTAGCATCTCTTCCTATGTGGAAGGAATCATTACACACTTTGACAGCTTTTTACTGTGTCTCAGTTTGTTTCTAAATATGCCAGAGTCTCTCTTTCTTCCCCCAGTCCTGAGGCCCATTTGTCTTCCTGGGGAATAGAGATTGGTTTTAATCGTTGTTTAGGAACTGGGAATGAGCCCAAGGTTTTAGGGGCTAGTAGGTTGCCCTTTTTGCTTCCCCATCCAGTCTTTTGATTTCCCAAAAAGACTTGGGATATGTCTCCTTGATGCCCTGTAGAGGGCATGATAGGAATCTGCCTGTAGAGTTACAGAGTTTTCTGCCTATGTTTTACAGATGATTGACAAAGCTACTTCCATCAGTGACCCATACCGCCGTAGGGCTTTTGAGGGATAGGTCACTGCCTGCTTGCATAGGTCTGGGAAATCAGTGGTTCACAAGAGCTTGTGGGATCACAGAAACAGAGTTAATAGTAATGCATGTTTTTATAATAACCTCCAAGGCATGTATAAGCTATTCCCCTGTTAACCACAAGTAACCTGCTGTCTGCCGAATAGCTCTGACTTGATGAGGAGTCAGAACTTCTAGTCTCTATCTCAAAGTTAACTTTGCAGCTCCTTCTGTTAGTAAACCTGCAAAGAACCACTGATTAGGAGTCTTCTCAACTCCAGCTATGTGTAGATCCAAGGAGCGTTTTCTAGAGAAGTCAAAACAGAATGAAGTAATTGAATTAGCTCACCCATGATATCTAAGATTGCTCAGGATTCCTCAGAGATGGTGATTATCTGTGGACAGGGACATTGCAAGTTCTGCTGGACCTCTTCATCATCAGAGCAGCAAATAAGGGTTCTGGATGGCCTAGCCCCCCTCCAGGAGTGGGTACGGTCAAACCTCAAGGCACATTAGCAGTCTCACATACAGAGCAGAGCCCAGGTGGAAGCTCACTGAGATTGAATGCCTCGTTTCTTACACTTGAAACAGAACCCCAGTTGTCCTTAGATTTTCCCTTAGATGATTTGGGTGAGTTTAAAGCATTTGCAATTGCAAGAGCTATAATCTTAGCTTTTTTCTTTTCTCTCCTCTGGGTCCCAATTATTGAACACAGAAAAGGCCGTGTTCATCAATTGGGTTATAGGTGTCTGTGGGCATCTGGAACTTTTTTGTAGTCTGTATTAAATGTCTAGGGCTGATTGACAGATGAAATAATGTCCCATGAGTGCTTCTCCCTAGAAGCCAGCTTTTTTTTTTTTTTTTTTTAATTTTATTTAAGGAGAAAAAAGAAAAAACAGAAAAAGGATACAAGTTATACAGAATTTCAGAAAAAATAAACAGTAGGAAATCACTAGTTAATTACATTAGAAGTCAGCTTTTACGTTAGTATGTTTGTGAAAGATTTTTACTAATTGGAATGGAGTTCTTGAGTCATTTGTAAGGGATAGGTCTGATATATTGGTCTTGATATAGGAGAATGAAACTCCGGACCTGCTATATTTGGTACAAGTTCGTGTTCTCTAAAATTGAACAATGAATTTTAGGAACAATAGAGGTTATGAGTAGAATATATTATTGAGAGAAAGAAAGCTTCTGTCTGAGAGAGACAGAAGGGGTCCTGAGTGGGTTGCCAAAGCCTTGTGTTCCAGGGATGTTTATAGAGTAAAATCATGGGATGAGACGGGTTTAAGCTGGAGAAAACTGGGAACTGACAAGGCAGATGAGCATAAGGTGGGACAGAACTATGGTTAACCAATAAGATTACTAGTTTAGGTAAAATTGATTATATTAGGGGCAAATGAGGAAACCAGTCATGTAGAAAGTGGGTGTTCTGACTTCCGGGAGAACATGGCGGATAGATAACAGCAGCTATGGAGGTTCTCTGAGTTAGCCAGCTTAGAATCCAGGAATGGTGTGGTGTGAGGAGTCCTAAGCAAGGGGGGATATTCCCTGCCAACGCAGGAGCGAACTAAGCTGAGAGAAACCAACTGGAAATGCAATCCCGGTGCTATAACCGGAACAGACAAAATCTCAGCACTGAAGCTGGAACCCGCGCCTCTGGATGCAGCGATTTGAATTTGCTGCCACCACTGCTGCATCTGAATCAGCACAGCAGGGACAGATAGGCGAAACCCCTGAGAGCAGGAATCGGTGAACAGAATTGAGAGTGGCACTGGTGGGGACCTGCATCAGCCTGCGATGAGTGAGAGGAACGGGGACCCTTTCATAGATTAGGAGGCTTCAACAGAGGACGTTCTGGGACCAGGCAGACTAGCTGGAACAGGACGCTGCAGTGACTTTAGTCGCATATTCCCCTCTCAAGCGGGACTGGTAGGGAGCGCTTGGCCTGGGTGATGCCGCTGACTAAGACCCAGTGGGCTAGCCCAAACCAGATCTCACCGCCTGGCGGAGCACCCTAACAGTAAAGCCTTCAGTAGGTTGACCTGAAGGGGCGGGCCCAACAGAGGCTGCCCAGGTCTGTGTCTCCCTACTACACTGCAGTGGCCGCAGACACCTAGCCGGCGCAATTCAAACAATCTGTAACCCACAAAGAAAGAAACTGGGCCTGCTATATACACCTATATGGAAGGAACAAAAAATATGAGAAGAGGAGGCAACAAGAAAGGGTCCTCGGCCCCCAATCCTGACAACACTGATCCAGGAAAGGTAAATGCAAAGGACAATGAGGACAGAAAACATGCAGTATCAGACACAGCACCAATAGACATACAACGGTATCTCCGGAGCCTCATAGACGAGTTCAAAAGTGTAGTATTTAACGAAGTAAAGCAAGATATAAGTAGAATAGTTAGAGAAATGCTAAGCACCGCCCAAGAAAAAACAGATGGTAGAATGGAAGAACAGGAAAAAAAGGGAGAATTGTTTGATGGAGAAAATAGAGAAAACATAGAATACATGAAGCAGGTTCAAAGAGATTACCAGGAAACTAAAAACTATTGAAAGCTGGCATAACAGCTTGAAAGAAACTAAGGATAGGTTATCTGAACTGGAGGACAGATTTGTAATATGGGAGCATGAAATGAAAAACTTCTTAAAAATAACAAGGAAACAAACAGCAATATTACAAAGGCTGGAAGATGTTAAGAGGATCTATAACTTAAGAATTAAGAACGTAAAAGAAGTAGGTACACAAACAAATAACTACAAAGGCTATTCACAGAAATAATCCAGGAGAATTTCCCTAATTTAGCAAAAGGTAAAGATATTCAGATGTATGAGGCATACAGGACCCCTGCCACCTACAACCCAAACAGAACAACACCCAGGCATATAATAATCAAAATTCCAGGAATCCAATATAAGAACAGAATGTTAAAAGCCGTCAGAGACAAGAAACAGATCACTTACAAGGGAACACCCATCAGAATTACAGACTTCTCAGCACAAACCATCAAATCATGAAGAGCGTGGGGGGAAATAATTCAAGCTTTGAAATATAATAACCTCTAGCCAAGACTGATATATCCTGCACAACTGTCCCTAGAAATTGATGGAAAAACAAGGTGCTTCCAGGATAAAGAGGAACTAGGGGAATTTGCAACCACCAATTCAACTCCACAGAGAATACTGCAGGACATTCTAAAAAAAGAAAAATACCAAGATTCTAGAGACAGTGGCAGAGAGGCCACAATGAATGGAGCAGAAAGAGAAAAGAAGACAAACTGACAACAAACAACAGAAAAAGAGCTCAACAGAAACGAGGCAGAGAAGGTTGGATGGTAGGAACAGCTGTTTTGGAGAAAACAAGACATCATAATAGCTAGTGCTGATTTAATATCTTGTTTTGAAGTCCCATCAAGCTTTTGTTCTTCTATCTCCATTGGTCTTAACATGTTGTATCTTTTTGGATTTTATTATATATGATAATATAAACAAAAACTTTTATAGACAAGGAGATTATACAGAAACCATTGTTCATTTTCTGTTAGTTGGTTCTAAATACCCTATAATACTGTCATTCTCTTGAATGGTTTTACATTGTCTGGGGATTGAACTCATGACCGCCTTCTTGCAAGGCAGGTGCTTATGCCGCTGAGCTAAATCCCCAGGCCTTGTCTTGATATGTTTGATGCTACAGTATATGAAATTATACTCAAAGATTTCAAGAAAAGAGACACATGGTAACTACTTTTGTGTCGGGATATCTGGTGGTGAAACACTATTTTGCTTAAATGGTTATGTTTTGACCTGTGCTGTTTTGTTGTTATGTTGTCTTTTATCTCAATCTCCTTTTTTTATTATTTACTTTTTTATTTTTATCTTTTTAATTAAGGGAAAATTTTTTAAAAAGCAGGATATATTTTAGTAACCCACTTTGATTTCCTATTAACTTGATTTGAAACCCTGTATTGCTCTCACCATCTTGTTTTGACTGATTTTCCTCTATTCTGTTTTACTTGATAGTACCAAGTTCGAGAGTATAGGCAACAACTGTGAAGACAATAAGATTCATTATGACGCCCATTCTGGTTTGACTATTACCTTCTTTTGAAGTCCTGTAATGTCTCCAGTGTTTTGGTTTTATTGGTTTTGTTCTTTACTGTTTTGTTCAATTTTATTATAACTGATGATATAGGCAGTTCTTTTTAAGACAGCAAGAGGCATTATGGTAACCATTGTTGATCACCTTGTATTTTGTTTTTACATTCTGTATTATGTCCTTCCTTTTGATTTGACTTACTCTGTTATGTCACATTTGGTTTTATTCTCTTCAAAAAAAAATAATAAGAACTGTGGGAGTAATAAAACCCAAAGTGTGTAATTGTCATTGTACAAAAGAGAGGAAAAGAAAGTGCTCTAAAGGATATAACTGCATGTATATTTAAGTGTATAAGATAGATAACCATATTACTGAGTTTTGTTGGCTCATTGAACAGAACTGTTTGCAGTCTCACTGTTTGAATGTCCACTTTATATGCTTTAATTTTGTAACTTGAACAACTATTTCTAAGATGACAATATGTAATCTATTAACTAGTGATTTCCTACTGTTTATTTTTTCTGAAATTCTGTATAACTTGTACCCTTTTTCTGTGTTTTTTTTCTTTTTCTTTTTCTTTTTTTCCCTAAATTAAAAAAAAAAAAAGTGAGCATTCTTAGAGAGCAGTGACTTTTTCTAGGGGGTTGGGAGGGTGACACTGGCTTCCTTTGGGTGATAGAGAGCTATTTAGAATTTCAGTCTTTAGGATATGGATACATTTGTCAGATCTTTTGTCTTGATGCCTGGCTCACAGTAGGAAGTGTCTGTTTCTCCCACAGTTGCAAAGTATCTGGGCTTCTGCCCTTGCTCCTTAGAGGACCTAGCCCTGTCTCACTGCCTATAGTATTCTATCTAACTCAGCTGCCTGCTGAGTCTGGGGACTATAAGGTCAAAGGGACCTCCCACTCATATCAAAATGATCAGAGAGACCCACATCCCCCTAAGAAACCAGTGGCTTCTCTAGGACTGGCCTTTCTAGGACTGTTGTTTAGTCTTTCCGGTTTCAAAAGCCTGAATGTAAAGAATTTCATTGCACCTTTTACATATTAGGCAGAAACACTATAATTGGAGAATAGTCTCCAAGGTAAAAGTATCTTCCCATATCCATCTCTTGCCACCTCCCATTTTCATACTGAACCTAGATTGTATTATAGTAGGAGATAAACTGTTCCTGCTTTAAATTGTCAGGATCAGACTTTTCCTACTCATCAAGAATATCACCTAACCCAGCCTGGTGGTGCACTCAGGAACTGCGGCAGGAGGATTGCCACTATTTAGAGACTAGCTTGGTCTACATAGTGATTTCATGACCAACCAGAACTACACAGCGAGTCCTTCACTTTTCTTTTATTGTCTTTTTTTTTTTTTTTTGTCTTTTCCCTTTTTTATCAGTACCGGGGATTGAACTCACTTGCCTGCTTGCAAGGCAGGTGCTTATGCCGCTGAGCTAAATCTCCAGCGCTTCTTTTATTGTCTTTTTGAGACAGGATCTCCCTAAGCAGATCAGGATGGCCTTGAACTCACTTTGTAGCCCATGCTGGCCTCTAACTTGCAGCAGATCTCCTGCCTCAGCCTCCTGAGTGCTGGGGTTACAGGCATGCGCCACCACACCGTCCTTGAGAGCTTGTTTTTAAAAATACATACATACAAATAAACCCCACGTACATACTGTTAGAGTATTCTGGTGCAATAGAGAAGCAAAAAGTACAAAATAAACAAGTTTATTGAGTTGAGAACGAGGGAAAGAGCACACAACCCATGGCAGCTGGGCTGTCTCCTTCGACCAGATACAAAGAGGCAGAGAGATACATGACCTCTGGTTGGGCGGATATTGATGAGGAGTGAGGAAACATTTGGAATTCTCTGTGCCTGCAAACAGGAAGAGGAGTTGCAATTGGGGCTGAAGAAAAAGCAGGAAGCGGGAAGCATTCCCACTTTGGCCCTCCTCCACGTTAGACCACCACCATAATTGTACAGTAATTTATACTAGGGCAAGAACCTTTCACATGCTAGTATTGAAGTCCATGAAATATGCATGGTGGCAAGGTCCAAGAAGTTTCGTGTTGGCTCATTTTGGGGCTTTTAAAGAGAAGGAAACAATAAGGTTTTGCTCTTAAAATGGTGTTCCATTCAGGAGGAGGAGACTCCAGAGTTCCACAGACTGTCCCATGTGAGACTCTAACAGACTAGACAGACTGTCTGAACCTTCAAATAATGTGGGCATCATTTACAGAAGCACAGGACAAAGTCCCCCAGGAGTTTTTGTCTCTTTATGGGAAGGCAGAAGGAAGCTAAAAAGACTCTTGCTGGCTTTACCTAGTCCTTAATCCCCATGAGAGATGGGTGAACTGTTTCCCCAAGCAAAGTTGAAATCCGTGATGACCAAATTTGCACTTCAAGCTCCTTGATGATTCCACTTCGTATTTTCAGCCCCTAGATTACTGCTTAACCAGAATGGAGCCAGTTGGAAAAATTCTCTTGCATTTATTCCAGTAGTAAAAAGACTAAAAACAGGGAAAGTTCTGCTTTTGTATAATTACAGTCCCTTTAATTAAATTCTAAATGCTGCTTATTTGTTCTGCTCAGGTCTGTCAGGCTTAGGGTTTTAAATTACTTACATTCAAACAAGCAAGGGATCCAACCATGAAGCTCTAGCCTCAGGTGGGATTTAAGACTATGAGGAAGCAAGTCAGCCAAAGATGGAAATTCAAGAAGCTACAGCTCCAGGAGAGAGTTAAGAAGAGGCCTGGAGGTGGAGGATTTAGGGAGGAGGTGTCCACCCAAACCTGTTTGAATAGGGCTTCCTGGCCATTGCCCTGCCTCAGGAAAAAGCTGCAGGCATTTCCTTTTAAAACAAATTTTTCTCTTCATTCTCCAAAAACAGAGGCTTATAGCTATAATGTTGAGTACCCTTTCATATGCTTATTGCTTTTTGTATATTCTCTGGAGAAATGTCTGTCCTTGGCTTTCTGTGAAATGAAGTCTCACTATGTTGCTCAGTACTGTGTTCCCTAGGCTGGCTTAAACACTTGGGAGTCTAGTGAGTCTCCTGCCTAGTCTGCTGAGTTTTGAGACTGCAGGTGTATATTGCTATGCCAGCTTTGCTGTTTTGTCTTTTTGGGTTTTTGTTTTGTTTTGTTTTTTGTTTTGAGACAGAATCTCTCTGTAGTCCAGGCTAGCCTTTAACTCACTTTGTAGCACAGGCCAACCTCAAATGCTGCCTCAGCCTCCTGGACGCTAGGATTATAGGTGTGGGCCACCATGCCTGGCTTGAATGTTTTTAAACTGTGTTGGTTGTTACTGAATTTTCAGAATTCCTTATATTATAGATAATAAACCCTTACCAAATAGATGATTTGCAAAAATTTTCTTCCTTTGTAAAAGGATTACCTCTTAACTTTGTTGGTAATATGCTTTGAATGTACAAAATTTTAATGAAGTGTCCAGTTTATATTTTGTGTCTGTTGCTCATATGAAAATCTGTTTCTAAGGCAGAGGTCATGAAAAGTTATACCCTGTTTTCTTTTTTATACCCTATTTTCTTTTAAGGATTTATGATGTTAGCTCTTAGAGCTCTGATCCATTTTAAGTTAATTTTGTATATGATATGCATTTCATTCTTTTGTTAGTGAAAATCCACTTGTCCTAGCATCACTCCTTGAATGGACTTGGTGTTCTTCTCAAAAAATCTGTTGACTGGAGCCAGGGATTATTTAGCTCAGTGGCTTAAAGCGCTTGCCTGGTAAGCACAAGGTTGTGAGTTCAAGTCCATGTCAGAACCCAACCCCACCCCCATCTGTTGACTACAAATACATAGAATTATTATTAGATCTCAGTTCTGTTCAAATTGTCTGCTTATCATTGTGGCAGTACTAAGTTGTCTTGATAAACGTTGCTTTGTAGTAAGTGTTGAAATTGGGAAGTGAGTCCTACAATTTTGTTCAGTTTTCAAAATTGTTATGGCTGTCTGGGCCACTTAATTTCTATAAAAATTTTAGGATCAGCCTGTTGTTTCCAAAAACAAAGATGTTTGGGTTTTTTTTTTTTTGTTGTTGTTGTTGTTGTTTTTTGCTAGAGATTATGTTGAATTTCTAGGTCAAATATGGAATAATGCCATCTTAACATTAAATCTTTATATGTATTTAGAATTTTAAAATGTGTCATTTCCTCCCACCCCCAACACCTTTGTGGTAGTGGCAGTTGACTCGGGCACTGTATCATTGGTCCCCTCCCTAGGCATTTACCTTTTTATCTCTTTTCATACTGAAGATTGAATTCTGGACCTTCACACTGAGGTAATCTCTAGCTTTTTTTTTTTTTTTTAAATAGATAGTGTCTTGCTGCTATGCCAGGATTCGGAGGCAGATTTATTTAATATCAGTCAGGCACTAACAAAGAACCAATCTTTAGAAAAATGTCTCTGGTCTCTGGTGCTCTAGGGTTTATGTGGGATAAGCAAGCAGGAAGTACAGAGGCAGAATGGCTTGTCAGTTGGGGATTGGTTCTTATAATACGCATCACAGTGACCAGCTATTTCTTAGAAACAAAAGATCTATTACCTGGGTAACAAACTGAAGTATTCTGGGGTGGAGGGAATCTTCTACCATGCCACTATATAGTCTAGTTTGGCCTCAAATTTGGGTCCTCTTGCCTCAGTCTCTTGCATGCTGGATTTTTTTTTTTTTCAATGTCTTATTGCAGATAGTCTTTCTTTCTTTCTCTCTCTCTCTCTCTCTCTCTCTCTCTCTCTCTCTCTCTTCTTTGTTTCTTTCTTATTTAAAAGGAAAAAGAGAAAAAAAGCAGAACAAAACAAAACAGTGTAAGGGTACAAATAATTCAGAACTACAAAAAAAAAAAAAAAAAAAAAAACCCAGTAAGCGATCACCAGTTAATAGATTACTCGCTGTCATCTTACAAACGGTGTTTCAGGTCACAGGATCAAAGCATACAAAGTGAACATTCAAACAGTGAGACTGCAAATAGTTGTGTTCAGTAATTCAATCAAAAAAAATTTTTTTTTTCTTTTGGTCTTTTTCATTTTTACCGGTACCAGGGATCGAACTCAGCAACTGCCTGCTTGCAAGGCAGGCGCTTATGCCACTGAGCTAAATCCCCAGCCCCTCAATCAAAAATATTAATATGGTCTTCTATTTAACACACCTAATCACCCTTGCTGTTGTATCCTTCAGGGCACTTTTCTTTCCCCCTCTTTATTACAACAAAATTTACACATTTTGGGTTTTATTGCTCCCTTAGATGTTATTACTTTTTTTTTTGTAAGAGAATAAAATCAAGCATGATAAAACAAAGTTGTCAGTCAAAAACAAGGATAGACATAGCACATGATGTAAAAACACAGTTCAAGGTTATCAACAATGGTTACCATAATGCCTCTTGCTTTCTTAAGAAGAATTGTCTATCTCATTAGGTATTATAAAGTTAAACAAAACAGTAGAGAACAAGACCAATAAAACCTAAACATTATAAATCTTACAGAACCTCAAAAGAGGATAATAGTCAAACCAGAATGGGCATCATAGTGAATCTTATTGCCTTCAAAGTAGTTGCCTATACTGTGATACTTGATACTTTCATACAGAGCAGAATAGAGTCTAATCAGTCAAAACAAGATAACGGGGGTATTACAGGACTTCAAGTTAATAGGAAATCAAAAAAGTTACTATAATATATCCTGCTAGTTTTTTAAATTTTTTTTCCCTTAGTTTAAAAAAGAAATTTATTCCAGATAGTCTTGTTGAGTTGTCTAAACTAGCTTTGAATTTGTAATCCTACTGTTACAGCTTCCTAAGTAGCTGGGATTACAGGGTGGGTCTTTTAAAATTTCTTTGAGCAATGTTTTCAGTGTAGGGGATTTTTACTTTCTTGATTAGACTTTTATAGATGCCAGTTATAAATGACATTTTTAAAAAATAAAATGGATTATATATGGCTGATACATAATGATATAGGGGAATGAAACACCCAACTTACTATGTCCAGTATGAGCTCCTGTTCTCTAAAATTGAAGAATGAATTTTAGAAACAAATATATTTATTGAGAGAAAGAAACCTTCTGTGTGCGAGAGACACAAGGGGACCAAAGCAGGTTGCCCAGGATTCTGTCTTTTCCATGTACTTTTATAGAGTAAAACCTTGGGTTCTAGGTGGGGGAGTGGGGAGACTGGGAACTCACAAAGTAAATGGGGCATAAGTGGGACCTAACTATGGTTAGCCAATAAGATCAATAGTTTAGGTAAAATTGATGCCATTAGGGACAAATGGGAAAGCAAATTGTGTAGGAAGGGGGCATTCTTGAGAGTTGTGACCTTTCCCCTAGGGGGATAGGTAGGTATGTAGTGACTTCAGAGTGATAGGAAACTATTTAAGGTATCAATCCCATGATATGGGTGCCTTTGTATGGTCTTTGTCTTGAAGCCTAGCCCACAACAGAAGGCCTCAGCTTCCCTGGTAGGTGCCAGGTGTCTGCACTGGCTACACTGAGGACCTAGCTCTATCTCACTGCCTGTATTTCTAACTAGCTCAGCTGCCTACAACAATAGGAATAAGCCTGAGCTTGCTTAGGGTTTCTTTGGAGTTTTCCATATGTAGAATCATATCATCTGTGAATAAAGCTAAATGCTTTTCTTCCTCAATTCATATTTTTATTTATTGCCTAATTGTGACTTCCATTACAGTGTTAGATAATAATGGTGAAAGTGTCCTTGTCTTGTTCCTGATCTTAGGAAAAAACTTTTAGTCTGTCCGTTGAGTGTGATGTTATGAGTTTTTCATAAATGCTTTTTATCATGTTAAAAGTTTCCTTCTATTCACGGTTCTCTGAGATTGATTGATTTAGATCGTGAAATCTGTTGAAGGCCAGAGTACAGCTCAGCTGCATGGCAATTGCCTCATAAGCGCAAGGTCCAGAGTTCGATTGCCAGTATTGAAAAAGAAAAAAAAATGTTGGAATTTGTCAAAAGTACTGTATCAAGTAAAATTTCCTTTTCTCCTCCTGCTCTTCGTGGTCTTCACTAGAAATCAAACTCAGGACCTTGTGCTTGCATGGCAAGCACTTAAGCCGCTGAGTTATATCCCTGGCTTTAAAATTTCATTTCTAGTGCTAGGGGTTTAGCTCAGCGGCATAAGCTGAGTAGCACACACCTACAATCCCAGCACACAGGAGGCTGAGACAGGAGGATTGTTGTGAGTTCAACACCAGTTTGTGATAGAATTTTTGGCACAGCTAGAAAGATAGAAATATGAAATAAAAGTGGCCTTTATTTTAAGAACGTGGAGAGAAAACCTCCCTACCTTTGGGGTCTGGCTTTTCTCTTGCCAGGTACTGGTGTGGGGGGCATACATATAGTTTAGGTTTTGGGGTAGTGCCTAAGGGGCATTACTGATGGACAAGTAGCCCATTGGAATTCATTTCGCACCACAGGTAAATTGCCTCGGTATGGGGAAGATGACCTCAAGATAGAGCCCCTTAGTTTTGCCTCCTAGCCTCCCACCGCTGCAGCGTCCCATTTAGGGCAAAATCCTTTCAGTTTGGGCTACAAAGAGCTCAAAAAGACACACCCCCCACCCATAAATAAATAGATATTTATATACATGTTAAACTCTGAACCAAGTAATATACTTTTGAGGGGAACTCATTTTTATGCTCACTCTAGAAAAACTTACTGCTCACTACTAAGAGTACATAAAATAATGGATCCCACAAAGTGTCCATATCCTACTCCCTAAAACCTGTAAGTATGTTAGGTTGTATTTGGGTGCATGTCAAAGAGCAATTAGGTTGCCAGTCAGCTAACCTTGAAACAGTAAGATTGTTTAGGATTATCTGGGTGAGCCAGAGAAATCACAAGGATCTTTACAAGTAAAGAAGACAGAAAATGAGTGAGAAAGTATAGCTTTTCTGGAAAAACTTAGCAAAATGAAACATTACTTTGAAGATAGGCAAAGGATTGTCTTTTTCAGGAGTAAGGGTGCTGAGAAGCGAATGCATGGACTCGTGCATATTTGGTAAATATTTTAGTGCGGAGCCACATCTGTGGCCCAGCTTTTGTTTTGTTTTGTTGTTTGTCTTTGTCTTTTTGAGGCAGTGGCTTGTTACGCAGTTCTGACTGGCCTTGAGCCCACTCAGTTTGCATCAGTCTTCTTGCCTCAATCTCCTGAGTGCTGAGATTACAGCCGTGCACCACCAAGCCCAGGTCCATGACTCCATTTTAAAATTTTAGAAAGGGTCTTGCTAGGCTTTTCCTTCATCAACCTTGTGAATAGCTGGGATTACAGATGTGGCACTTAGCAGAGGTAGTTTTTAGTAACACAGGGAAAGGAATCTTCCCTAGAGCCTCCAGAAGTGAGTGCAGCACTGCCAACACATGTGATTTTGAATTTATTAGATTTATATCTATAGAAATGCAAAATAATAGATTTGTGTTGTTTTATACCATGAAGTTTTTGGTAATTTGTTCCAGTAGCAATAGAAGATAAATACAGTTACTCAAGCATGTTTTATTCTACCATTTATTGTAGTGTTTGTTTTCTCCAAACAAACTAAAGTTCTAGATTGTTAAAACTGTATTCGTTATTAAATAAAAACCTATCTCAAAGCTTCTATACCCACAAAACTTTTTCCTCTGCTTCATCTACCCTGAATCCACTACCCAAATTTTTCTACTTTGTCTCTTCTGTTAGACTTTTAATCTTCTTTTGGTTTCTGATACGGTGTTTGTTTGTTTGCTGTATTGAGACAGGGTTTCGCCATGTAGTTCAAACTGGCCTTGAACTGGAGGCAGTCCTGCTGCATCAGCTCCTCAATGCTGGGATTACAGATGTACACAACCATGCCCGGCTAATAAAGTTTCAAAATACAATATTTGATGTTTATTATTTTATTCTTTTAAGAATTCTGTTTCACATATATATATTTGTATGTATCTTAATTAGGTTGTATATGTAAGATTTTTGTACTCCATATTGTAATACATTTAATTTTTTAAAAATTGCCTTTATCTTCCATTTTAGACTGTCAAGTTGACTCTATTTTACTCATCGTGTGTTTTCTATTGTAGCTCATCTTGGATATTGGTCTAAATGAATGTTTAAAGTGTTTAAAAAATGTTTTTAGAACTTCACATTTAAGCCTGAATAAAATGAATTGTTTTCTCCCTTAATGAAAACTAAACAAGATTTAGGAACAAAAGAAACCTAAGGAGAACTAGTGTTTTGTATGTCACCTTTTGGATATTTTAGTGAATGTGATATTTGTTTTGTAGAATGGAGATGTATGCATTTCGATTCTTCATCCACCCGTAGATGACCCACAGAGTGGAGAGCTGCCTTCTGAAAGGTGGAATCCTACTCAGAATGTGAGGTAAGGTGTTTTGAGGAATACATGCTTTTTTATTTTTGTTTTCAGTGTTTTGAGGAATACATGCTTTTTTATTTTTGTTTTGTCTTTTCAGGGGAGGGTCTGATAGTTCTCTAGTACTATAATCTAACCTCAAATTCCTGGGGTCCAGAAATTCTTCTGCCTCGACCTCCTCCTCCCCAAGTACCTAGGAACCTACAAGAACAAACTCCTGAATAATTTTTTGTGTATGTCCTAGAATCTCATTACTTCTAGTAAAGTACAGTTATACATTATTTCTTAACTGAAGCAAAAGAATCATTTCTCTGTTTGGTGGTTATGGTAAAGGTATGTATGCATCACTTGGAAGCTGTTGTGTTTCTGAGCAGTAATGCATGTGATTCTCATTTTTCTGTGGTCACTACTGTGGAAATCTTCAAGTCTTTGTTATTCCTCCTACATTATCTTAAATTTGGCTTTGCCTCTTTGAATCCCATGACTTCTGTGTTTAATTTTTTTAACTTGGTATTCCTTTTACTTTTGAAAGAAAGTCTTAGGCTCTACAAACTCAAAATTGGTTTATATGTTGTTTTGAAAAGAGCTTTAGTGCTTTATGTTTATTGTGTGGGTATGTAGGTATGTGTGAGATGGTTTGGTTTGGAAGGCTTAATCGTACTTGCTTTTTGACTATCCACTGATTGATTAAATCTATGGACTTATCTTGATAGGTTTGAATCATTTTTGTTTAGTGTTCTATGTGTGTAGTAAGTAGATGATCATATACTTCTTAAAAGAATTTTTCGGGGCTGGGGATTTAGCTCAGCGGCATAAGCGCCTGCTTCGCAAGCAGGCAGTCATAAGTTCAATCCCTGGTACTGATAAAAAATGAAAAAGACCAAAAAAAAAAAAAAAACAACAGAATTTTTCAAAAAACTATTTATACTGTTTCATGTTTTTAAGTACAGTTTTTTATCTTAAATTTAAATAATTAAAAATAGTCTTATGGTCACATACCATGTATGAGGCCCTGGATTCAATCTATAGTATTAAAAAAATTCCTTTCTTGCACTCAAATTTGCATTTTATTCTCCCTACTGAATTTTACCCTAATACTTGAAATTTTTATGCTTGATACCTTGTACTATTTATCTGTCCTGTAATATATTTCTGTGAACATCTTTACGTATTTATTTGAGTGACAAACTAAAATTCTGTTGACTTATATTACTGATAATCAGTTCATTAAAAACTGTGTATTAGAATTCCTGTGCATTTTTAATCACTGGAAATACCTTCTCTTTCATTCCTTTCCTTTCCATTGTGGTACTGGGGATAAATTCGGGGCCTCATGAATGCTGGGTGAGTGCTCCACCACTATAAACTGTAGCCCCGGGAAATCCACCCTCCCGTGCTCCTCCCACTTTCACCTCTCTTATCTCCCTTCTCTCCCCTCCCATCCCTTCCTTCCTTCCTTCTTTTTTGTAGTGCTGGGGTTTGAACCAGGGCTTCATACATGCTAGAAAGCACTGTAGTGCTGTTAAATCCCTAGCTCTTTTTTCCCCCTTATTTTTAATTTCAACATAGAGTCTTGCCCAGATTTGCCTTAAATTTGTATTCCTCCTGCCTTAGTCTCCCAAGTACCTGAATTACAGGTGTGTACCACTGACCTGGTGGAAATAGATTTCTTAATAGATAGACATTTATTTTCTGTTAGTTCATGTATCCATGAATAATTGCAGTATTGCTAGAATGATGCAGAGTTCAGCTTCAGTTTTATTTATATAAACATGCATATAAAATACATAAATACATGTATATTTATAAAATAATTAATAGATATTAGACTGAAAGACTAAGAAATCCTATTTACATATAGTAATAGAATAATTTAATGTATTTTGAAGGGATTGTTTTGTTATATTTCAGTTTTGTTTTGTTTTTATCGATACTGGGGATCGAACTCATGACTGCATGCTTGCAAGGCAGGTGGTTATGCCGCCGAGCTAAATCCCCAGCCCTATGTTTCAGTTTTTTAAGACAGGCCTCACTATATACCTCAGGCTGGCATTGAACTCACTATGTAGCCCAGGGTAGCCCTTGAACTTGTGGTCCTTCTGCCTCAACCTCATGAGTGCTGAGATTATAGGTATGCACTCCAACACCTGGCTTGAAACTATGAATTATTTGTCAAAAAAATTTGTAGTGTTCTGTTGTCATTTTTGTTTATAAAAAAGCTCTGTTGCTGGCACAGCACCTGCCTGGCAAGTGCAAGGTCCTGAGTTCAATTCCCAGTACTGGGTGAGGGGGAAGGCTTGATTATCATTTGATTATCACTTTATTAACACTTCTTTTTTTTTTTTTTGGTCTTTTTTCATTTTTATCGGTACCAGGGATCGAACTCACGACTGCCTGCTTGCAAGGCAGGTGCTTAGGCCAAGCACGCTGAGCTAAATCCCCAGCCCCTCATTAACACTTCTTATTGTCTGTGGTTTTTATTGTAGTTGTTCTTGCTGGATAGAGATATATCTTTGTAATTTTCTTATCAGTGTCTTTTCTTAACTAATCTTATTTTAAATAGTTCAATAGTTTTAAGAATAGTACTGGAAATTACTTAGAAAATAAAGAATTCCAATTTATCCTACTGTTTTGCTCTACTTGTTAAATGATAGTAGGGATTGAATGCATGGTTTTTGCACTGAGCTATATCTGCAGAACTTTTTAGTTTTGAAACAGGGTCTGAATAAATCGTCAAGGCAGAGTTTAAATTTACATTCTTCTGCCTTCATCTTCCATGGTGCTGGGATTACACATGTGCACTACACACCCCATTGTTAAGTGTCTCTTGACTGTGGCACAGTTTCTTAGACTGCTCTTGTTTTTGATGCCCTAGATAGTTGTTGTTATTGTTGTTTGGTACTGGGGATCAAACTCATGACTTAGTACTTGCCAGGCAGGCATTTACACCACTGAGCTAAATCTCAGCCCATGGCCTTGATAGTTTGGAAGTTTACTGAATAGGTAGTCTGTAGAATGACCCTCAGCTGGAGATTAAACAAGAATATTGAAGTAGAGTGCCATTTTCATCACTTTACCTATGGAATATTTACTGTCAGCATAAAGGGCACTGTTTCAGTCACTTCTCTCTCTGTACTCCTTAGAAGGGAGTTCATGTGCACAACTCACACTTGAATCAAAAACCGTCTTTCCTCGAGGATATAAATAGGCATTAGTTTTTAGAGCACTTTTTTTTTTTGTTATCTTTTTCCTTTTCATCGGTACGGAGGATCGAACTCATGACTGCCTGCTTGCAAGGCAGGCACTTATGCTGCTGAGCTAAATCCCCAGCCCTAGGCATTATTTTTTGTGCTAATTGTTGGTGCAGAAAATTTTTGCTATGCTATATTCTGTTCCTTTTACTTTATGTAGGACCCCACATTTGTGGAATTGATTTTTCTTTAGATCCTTTCTACTTTCTTTCACTGTTATGGGTTAAATTATTTCCCTCACAAAAGTGTTAAGGTCCTTAAGCTTCATTGTGACCTTACTTGGAAATAAGACGATTACAGATGAAATTTTTTTAAATAAAAATGAGGTGGTGTAGTAGTAAGGTGGACTGTTAATCCAGTGTTACTGGAGTTCATTAAGAAGAAAAGAGGCACGCAGAGTAGAAAAGTTTCATGTGGCAATAGAGGCATAGCTGAAAGTGATACTTCTGTAAGCCAGTGAATGTTACAGATGGCTGACAAACAACAGAAACTGGGAGAAACAAGAACTCCCTCCTTTCTCCCTCTGTGGTTTTAGTGTTCCCTAACATCCATGTTCCCTAACATCCATGGAAGACAAATAACATCCAGGGAAGATAATCAAATTTTTGAGGAATTTTGTACCAGTAGATATACTGTCAGTCTGGAATAAAAGAAACAGAGACAGGATGATATGAAAGAAAACTTAACTATGAGGGCAGGGTAATGAATACAGAATCCAGAGAAGGCATAAGAGGAGATAGGTGCCCTCCATGGTTCCAGAGAGCAGAGACACGGCCCAAGACCAAGAGAGTGGACTCGTGCTGTGGGCTCTTAGGACAGCATGGAGCCACCTCTGGCCCTGGCTGGTCTCAAGCCCCGAAAGGCAGTTGAATTTGTCATATTAGGTTTGGACTTCTTTGGAACCTGTAATCTCTTTTTCCCTTCCAATTCTGGTTTGTTTGTTTGTTTGTTTTGTAATGAGAATGTCTGTTCTATGCTTAGAAGCAAATTAATTCATTGATTGATTTCACAAGGTCCCAGATGGAGAAGAGTTTTGCCTTGTGGTTTTTTGTTTGTTTTCTGTTTTTTGGTACTGGGAATCTACTCAGTTCTGAGCAATATCCCCAGCCCTTTGCCTCATGTTGAATCCATACCCAGGTCTTACCCATAACTGTTTCATTTTGTGAGATTTGGGACCTTGAGCTTTGGTATTTAGTTGGAGATTGGTATTAAAGTTTATGCCCAAAGGATTAGAATTTTGAGGATGTTAGTACCCTAAATATATTTAGCATATGGAAAGGACATGTCTTTTGGCAGACCAGCAGGTAGGTTGTTAAGGTTTGAATTGTGTCCTCAGAACATTATAGATGAAGTCTTTTTTTTTTTTTGTACCAGGGATCAAACTCACGACCTTATGCTTGCCAGGCAGGCGCTTATGCCCCGGCTTTATAGTTGAAGTCTTAATCTGTAGTACTTTAGAACATTTTATTTGGTAATAGGCCAATTGTGGAAGTAATTATTTAAAAAGAGGACATACTGGAATAGAGTAGACTCTTAATCCAAAATGACTGGTGTCCTTTTAAAGAAGAGAATTCAGGAGTGTGGCTGTAACAATGTTAGAGCACTTCCTAGCATGTGCAAGGCCCAGGGGAGGGCAGGGACACGCAGGATAACAGATACACAAAGATGTGATAAAGGCATTGCAGTGTTGGTTTTTGCTTTGAAAAGTTTGGCTACCATATTTCCCATCCCTTTCATTTAGCATAGTTGACTTGATTTTCTCCAAGATCTTGTTTCATTTTCCAAGAGCTTTTGCTGAACTAACTTGGTTTTTCACCAGATCCTTTCTGCCCTCTGCCACTGCTAGGGTTTCAATGTACTCTCCCAAGATGTTTGTTGCAGTCTTAATTCTCAATACCTTGGAGTGCAAAGATGAAAGCAGTGCATTTATAAACCAAGGAATATTAAGTAATGCTAACTGACATAGGCCAGAAGCTAGAAAACAGAAGGGCTTTTTCCTACAGGTTTCATTGGAGAGCATGACTCTGCTAACACTTTGAATTTTTGACTTTCGTTTTCTAGAACTAAGGCAAATTACTGTTGTTTTAGCCACCTAGTTTGAGCAGGAGTTTACTTTTTACCTTGTTGACTTGAACAAACCCTGGTCCTTGTTCTTAACTCATTTTGGACCAAATCATTAGGGCCTTACTAAATCCCTTGTGTGTGTGTGTGTGTGAGTCTGTCTTTTTTTTTTTTTTTTAAATTGGTACCGGGGATCGAACTCTCCTACTGCCTGCTTGCAAGGCAGGTGCTTATGCCACTGAGCTAAATCCCCATCCCCGAGTCTGTCTTTTTGAGACATGGTCTCTCTGTGTAGTTCAGGCTGGCCTTGAACTCACTTTGTAGCCCTAGGCAGGCCTCCAACTTGAAGTAATCCTCCTGCCTCAGCCTCCCGAGTGTGCCACTACACTGGCTTAGTAAACTCTTGATGAACATCAGCTGGAATATACTTTTCTGGTTTTGAGTAATCTGTTTCTAGCACCCTGTCTTAGAGTTCAGTTGTGTTAAATAGATAGTAAGCTCTCTATATTTATGAATCCTACATGTGTAGATTCAACCAACTGGGGCTCAAAAATATTGGGCAAGGGAACCAGTAACATAGACTTTTAACTCCCTAAATGTAGTATAGCAATCATTTACAAAGCATTGACATTGCATTAAAATCTAGAGATGGTTTAAAGTAATATACAAGAGGGTGTGTGTATATGATATGCAGAGTATACTATGCTACGTTGTATAACAGATTTCAGCATTGGATTTCCATACCTTTACAGAGATCCTGGGACCATGGATGCTGAAGAACACTGTAATTTTAAAATATAAACCAGCATCAGTCCACTAACCCTGCTTTTAATGTCCAGTTTCCCCAACTCACTTTTTGGGTTTGTTTGTTTGTTTGTTTAATTGTGTGTGTGTGTGTGTGTGTGTGTGTGTGTGTGTGTGTGTGTGTGTTTGGTCTTTTTGAGACAGGGTCTCTCTATGCAGTTCAGGCTGGCCTTGAGCTCACTTTACAACCCAGGCTGGTCTCAAACTTAAAACAATTCTCCTGCCTCAGCGTCCTAAGGACTGGGATTATAAGCGTGAGCCACCATGCCCCACTCAGTTTTTGGTTCTTTTGATGCAGTAGTTTGTGTTCTACAATTTGGGTTAAGGCACATCGTAATGCTTTGTTAATTTGCTGTTTGGAAGAACGCAATACTGAGGATAGAACCCAGGGCCCTATCTGCCGAGCAAGCTCTCTACCACTGACCCATATATCCAGTCTCTGCTTTGTTAATTTGTGATGCCTTATAAAAATCACTGACTTCATTTTTCTCTGAATCACAATTTCTTTAGATTATTGGCAACAACATATATGTAGCTGGATTTTGCTTTCTGGGGGTCCACATTTCTCAAAGGATGATACTAAAGTCCAGTGCAGTCATATAGTATAAATATAAATACCGCAAGAGGCAGGGAGAAGCCAGCTCAGCCCCGTGTGCATGCAGGCTGCCATTAGCCACTATTGGGGACTCTCCCTTTAGGTAATCGGCATGGGTGGGGAGAAGCAGCAGCCTTGCCTTGGAGAAGCCTGCCCTGTATCCCACTATGTCTACTTGACCCATTCCTCATACCATGGGTGGTAGCCAGTGCACAAAGTGCCTGGAACCCTACAAGCTGCTTGTCGAGGGAAACCCAGGAAAATGTCAAGATGAACTAGCAAAAGGTGATCTCTGGCCTCCAGCCCAAACGGAACAAGTCCAGAAGACATGGATGTGGAAGAAAGTGGAAGTCACACACCAGAAATTCCTGAGATGATGACAACCGAAGTAAAGAAATTGATCTCATAAGGCTGTAAAAAAAAAAAAAATCAGGTCAGAAATAACATCTCAGGTAAGAGAAGAAGTGACAGTAAAAGGATTGCTGAGCGTGTTTAAAGAATATACAGATAAAAACAAAAAGTGTAGGAGAACGAGGGAAACCTTGAATGAACAATATAGGGAAAAACTGTAAATGCATGAAACAGACTCAAAGTGATACCCAGGAAATGAAAAACTATTGAATACTGGCAAAACTACTAGAAAGAAACTCAGGATACTTGACTTTCAGACCTTGAAGAGAGAATCACAGCTAGTGATTGTGAAAGGAAAGATCTCTTAGAAATAATAAGGAATCAGGAAATAACAGTTCAATGACAGCAAGACAATGCGAAGAAAAATAATTTAATAGTGATAGATATCAGCAAAAAGCAGGCATCAACATGAACATCAACATAAATGATGTAAAGAGACCATTTACAAAATAATAGCAGAGAACTTCACGAGCATGAAAAAAGGACCTGACACACAGATAAACGAGGCAGATAGATTACAGCTAGCTATAACCAAAATAAATTGCACCCTGATATATAATAATCAAGATCTCAGAAATTCAGCACAAGAATAGAATATTAAAGACTGTTAGAGAAAAGAAACAGACAACCGAAAATCCTTCAGCATCACGACAGACTTCTCAACCCAAACTATCAACTCAAGAAGAGCTTGAAGTATTTCAAGTCCTAAAAGAAAACAACTTCCAGCCCAGATTGATGTACCGTGCAAAACTAAAAAATTAATGGAGAAATAAGATACTTGCAAGACAAAGAACCACTGAAGAAATTCATGATGACCAAACAAACCCTACAAAGAGAACTGAAGGATATTTGAGAGAGAGAGAGACCACTGTTCCTGGAACAGCAGCAGAGTAGGATCACTGAGCAGGGCAGGCAGTTGAATAGAGGGGGAATGTCAGGAGCCAATGGCAGGAAAAAAGCATGGAAGACACAAACCAGTGCATGTTGGCTGTAACCACTTAACCTAGATGGTCTCAATTCACCAATCAAAAGAAAACACAGGCAGAGGGGATCAAGAAACAAGATCCATCAATATGCAGTATACAACAAACACATTAATATGAAAGGATATTCATAGATTGAAAGTCAAAGTTCAGAAAACAGTGCTTCATGTGACAGGGAACCAGAAAAAAAAAAACAGGTAGCTTGCCCATCAACCACAGAATGGATAAGAAAGATATGACATCTCTATATAATGGAAAGCTGCTCAGCTGTAGAGCATAATCACGAGGCTCTTGTTGGTAAATGAATACAACTTGTGGTCACGCACTCAGGTAAAATTGTTCTAACTTTCATGGGTGAACATCCTGTTGTTTCCCTGGTATTAAAAAGCTGAAGGAGTCAGTGGATTCCAAAATGTACAGGAGATACCGTTAGTGTGAAAGGAGAGGAAAAGTCTAAAACGGGAAGATGGTAGCCATTGTTAATTCCCTATTACCTGTTTTAAAGCCCTGTATCATTTTTATTGTTTTGATTGGTTTTCTTCTGTTTTGTTTGGTTTGATTTTATTGTATTTGGTGGAAAAGGCAGCTATTTTGAAGATAATAAGATATATTGTTATCTATTATAAGCCATTGTTGATTTCCTGTTACCTTCTTTTGAAGTCCTATATCACTTTCTTTTTTTTGTTTTTTTTTTTGTTTTTTTTTTTGTCTTTTTCATTTTTTATTTATTTTATTTTATTTTATTTTATTTTATTTATTTATTTATTTAATTTATTTATTTTTTATAAGGACTGGAGAGCGCCCGCGGGTCTCGAACCACCGGACCAATTGGCCCGGGCGGTTGGGAAGCCAGACTGGAAGGAACCGCTGGGCTAAAGCCGGCCCTGTCTTTTTCATTTTTATTGGTACTTGGGGATCGAACTCACGACTGCCTGCTTGCAAGGCAGGTGCTTATGCTGCTGAGCTAAATCCTCAGCCCCAAAGTCCTATATCACTTTCATTGTTTTGTTTTAAAAATTTTATTTAGAGAGCAAAAGAAAAAAAAAAAACAGAAAAAGGGTACAAGTTAAACAGAATTTCAGAAAAAATAAACAGTAGAAAATCACTAGTTAATAGATTACTCTTGGGGAAGAGTTTATTCTTAACATCATAGAAAAGGCGTGCACATGCGCGTGTGTGTGTGTGTGTGTGTGTATGTATGCATAAGACAGATGGATTCTGAAAGATCACATAACAGAAGCTCTACCTTTTTAGAGAAAGTTTCAATCAAATCAGACCTCTGATTGCTTCATTCTTTCTCTTTAAGTGCTTGCAAGGGCCAGGAGCAAAAGACTTTGACAACAATAATCTATAACCACCAACCAAAAAGTAGATAAATCACATTTTTTTTCTCCTCACAGACATGTACAGAGGATTTAGAACTGACTGGAAACATTTTAGAGTCTTACGCTTCCTTGGTTAACAAATTTTATGTTCTGTGGCTGATTGGAATGTCAGATTGTTGTATTTGGATTAAAAGCATATATTTATATCAGATTTGTAAGCCTAGAGATCAGTAGTGTCTAAATTACTCTCCATTGTACTTAACATCTCACTCATTGCCTCTGTTATACAGTAAAAAAAAAAAAATTTTTTTTCGTCTTTTTGAGACAGGGTCTCACTATGTAGTTCAGGCTGGCCTTGATCTCCCTTCATAGTACAGGCTGGTCTCGAACTCGCAGTGATCCTCCTGTCTCAGCCTCCTGAGAGCTGGGATTACAGGCATGTACCACTATGCCCCATTGTATAGTAAATATATTTTTGAGTCAAGAGTTCTGTTATCTAGGCACTAGCTAGTTTTTCCATGTCAGTGCTTTGATTTTCCTCCAGTCGCTGTGTAACTCTTACCTTCCTTAGCAGTACAAAGACATGTGTGCGATACTATTTACAGATTTTCTAAGTGGCCACAATAAAGATGGAATATACAATAATAGCATTTTTACCCTGTCCCATGAAAAACTTGTCTCAAAGAAAATGTTTTAGATTTTCCTTTTTCCTGCTACATTTAAGTAATTCTTTAGGCAGCCAGTTGAGACAGTGACGTCTGTAGAGTTCACTTAATGTCCCACAATATACATGACCTGCATGCTGGACTCTGCTTTGTTCCCTTAGTGAGAAGTCTGCTAGACTAGCCAGCTAAGTACTGAAAACAAAATTTCATGATGATCGATTTTCCTAGGCCTACATTCCATAGTAAGAGAAGGGAAACTTAGAATTTTATTGTGTGATCATTATGTATATCTAAAATGTACCAATAAAGTCTAATTTTTAAAGATCTGATTGTATTTTCTTAAAAAGCAAAATACTTTTGAGTACTGTGAACATGGGCATTTATAAGTGACTTTTTCTGTTTTCAGGACTATCCTGTTAAGTGTAATCTCACTGCTTAATGAGCCCAACACCTTCTCCCCAGCCAATGTGGATGCTTCAGTTATGTTCAGGAAATGGAGGGATAGTAAAGGAAAAGACAAAGAATATGCTGAAATCATTAGGTAAGGTACTTTTGTATTTGTTTTGTTACTTTATACAACCCCAAATTGATCTGGAACCCAGGGTTTAACTCAAACTGAAACATGTTTCCTGTTTACTCAGGTTAATGCCTCTTTATTAGGTTACAGTGTGGGAAGAGCTTTCTGCCTGAATTTAATAAACTTGGCTAATGAGATAGGAACCTATTAGAAGAGGATCCACTTTCCCAGTAACCAAAATTTTTGGATTCTTAATTTTGCAGATTTCCTTTTCTAGCCATTTTAAGCACATTGTTCTAAATTTTTAGCATGTCCATTAAACATAATGAATATATTTACCTAAAAGATGCCAGATATTCTAGGCATAAGAAAGATACCTTTTTTTTTTGGAGATAGGCTCTCTCTATGCAGATCAGGCTGGTCTCCAGCTCACAACGATCCTCCTGCCTCAGCCTCCAGAATGCTAGGATTACAGGCGTGAGCCACCATGCCCAGCTTTGATTTTAAATAAATGGAGTACTATGGTTTATTGGCAGTTTTTGACTGTAGTATGAAGTATGTCCTTTTTTTTTTGGTTGGTTTTTTTTTTTTTTTTTTTTTTTTGGTATCGCGGATCAAACTCATGACTGCTGCTTGCCAGGCAGGCATTTAATGCCGGTGAGCTAAATTCCCAGCCCCTGAAGTATGTCTTTTTGATATCCTCATTATTTAACAACACTCAAAGATGATATAACCAAGAAAAAAGGCCAGAAGACATGGAATCTGAGGCTGCCACTCTTTGTATGACCATTTTATTAGTTAACTTTTTGAGTCTTTAGTTTCTCCATCAGTGTAAAAATGAAAAAAAAAGGTATCAGGCTCCATCTTTTCATTTCCTAATCACCCTAAGGTTTTTATAATAATTTCACAAGATATTTAACTCCTCTTAATAATACATTTTTATACCTTAAAGTGGAGCCTTAAGTACAGTTCCAGAATGCATACAAATTGTTATCACCAGAATTTAAAGTCTCTTGCTGTACAAATAGCCTATCCATAAATCTGGTTGGCGAAAATACTAAGTAATGTGAGAAAACAAAACAGTACAGAGAAATCCTTTGTGATTGCTGAGTGATATGAATCAGGACTTCCGTTTCCTACCCATTGGGCCTGCCTTTAGACCTTGCCTGACCCACAGCTATTTAATGAGATTATAAAGATAGAATTTGGGCCCCTGCACGTTTCAACACCCCAGTGTCTGATGTGTGCCAAACACTGAAGGCAGTTAGTGTGCGTACAAGAGAACCTGTAGAAATTTAGAAGAGCAGGAGTCAGCGGAGTTTTGAAGGACAGGCATGCTGCATGAAACAGGATCAGCGTCTTTGTTCAAGGAAAGGTAGGCTTCAGGCTTTCTCGGTGCTTCTGTTTATATTTAGTAATTTATTTAAAGATTTCTTGTCTGATTTTTTTTTTCCCCAACAGTTATATGCATGTTTTGTATCAGATACTCTCCTAAGTCATTAAGGCAGCCCTTTGTCCTTAGGGATTTCATACTTAGCATCTGTAAAGAGAAAAATGACCATTTATTGTAAGTGCAACTGTAAAAGACCAAACATTAGATTTCCAAGGGACAGATAATGCCTCCTAACTAAACATTTTTCAGGTTCAATTAAAAAAAAAAAAAGACGCTGAGCTGGGGATTTAGCTCAGAGGCATAAGTGCCTGTCTTGCAAGTGCAAGGTCCTGAGTTTGATACTCTTACCAAAAAAGAAGAAAAAGACTCTTGGAGTGCGGGTGGGGTCTTACAAAGGAAACAAACACATTTGTACGTCAAGAGTGATGTAAGCACTTTTTCAGTGCTTGAATGTAAATTCTGATTTGGAAAGTGATGGGAAATTAAGTAAGGAGCAGCAGGTTTTAAGAATGGAAATCTTGTTAAATGAAGTTTTAGAACTGAGTTCTAAAAGGGTTCTAAAAGGGAAGGGTTGCTCTGAATGAAAACAGCTGACCAGCGGAGCAGTGGGGATGACTACAGATCTGAGGATTTTGGATGAGATTTATGATTTAGTACCAGTGCTTATATGAAGAAAGAAAAATGGAAGAAGCTGGCTGTAAATGTAATCTTACCAAGTTAATAGCAGCAGCATGGAGACATTTGAAAGGTACTTGTTTATGTGTCTGCAGTTCAGAGGAACGTGTGAGCTGGAGGCTTGAGAGCTATCAGCATAATAAAAGGAGTTACATGTAAAACCATGGGAATGCGTATGATATTTCAGGTGGAGTACAGAGCTTGAAGCTTCAAAGAGTGACTTTGAAAGAGAGGTTTTGGGTACCAGAATGGATTGTATGCACGAGGGTGCCAGAAGTAGCTAAGGACAAGGCGTCTGCTTTAGCAACGTTCACATTCTGATGAGGGAAGAGAGAGGAGTGAACATTCAAAAACGTGTCATGAAAGAGGGGTAAATAGACTAGCAGTAGGTAGGGTAGACGTGAATGATGACATATGTGAGTGGCCAGGTGGCTACTTTAAGTGAGGTGGTCCTTGAAGTGCTTGCTTTTAGGGATGGACACCAGACCCTGCTTTTCATTCCCAGCACTGTGGAATTTTTTTTTTTTTTTTTTAAAGTTCTGGGGCCGGGGATTTAGCTCAGCACAAGTGCCTACCTGGTAAGCACAAGGTCATGAGTTCAATCCCCAGTACCAAAAAAAAAAAAGCTTTGATAAGTTCAGTAGTCCAAGCAAACCTGCCTTAAACTGATGCTGGAGATGTGAGTGACTAGCACTAGGAGTCAGATCAGGGCAAGGACAACCAACCAGTCCAGAAGAGGCTGCCACCGAGTGTAGTTACGGTGCACAGAGAAGACCTGGAGCCCAAAAGTGCTGGGATTGAAGAAAGCAGTGGGTGGTAAGAACCAAGAGAGGAGCACCGATTTTGGAATATGGTATAAAGCATTTGGATTTTACCTTGAAAATAAACAAGGAGATACTGAAAGTTGTTAGGGGACCTTGAAAATAAACCAGGAAAGTTGTTAGGGGTTACCTAGTGAGATGGGGAGTGAGAAGACTAGGAGGAAAGCAGTTCATTTGGCTAATGTGTGAGAGGCACTGCCTTAAACTCCTTTTATGTTAGTTTATTTTGAAACCTTTGCTATTAAAACTTCGAAAAATGGTACCTGATGGGCTGAAAGCCTTTGGATATGATACATCTGTTAGATGCTTCAGGCAGGTACTTAATGACAAAGAATCTTGATTGAAGCAAAGTATAACTATCTTTATGTCTTAGCGCCAACTATTTCTGTTATGCTCCATGTCTTCAGGAAACAGGTTTCAGCTACTAAGGCTGAAGCAGAAAAGGATGGAGTGAAGGTCCCTACAACCCTGGCGGAATATTGCATCAAAACTAAAGTGCCTTCCAATGACAACAGCTCAGATTTGCTTTATGACGACTTGTATGATGACGACATTGATGATGAAGATGAAGAAGAGGAAGATGCCGACTGTTACGACGATGACGATTCTGGGAATGAGGAGTCGTGACGTGCTCCTTCAGTGCCCCTGCACTGCCCTGCCGTCTCAGGCCAAAGGGAGGGGAGCGAGTGGGGACCTAGCAGTGGCCCCTCAGCAAAACCTATTCAACAGGGGGTGGGGAAACAAACACAGCTCCTGCTGACTCCCCTTATGGATCTCAGTTTGCTCCTTTTTATGGACCTTTAATGGAGAGAAAGTAACCCTCGACAGAATGTCTGAATTCTTGCATTCTTTACCCTTCCATCACTGTATTGATTTTTTTTTTTTTTAAACCCAAACTCCAGCATCACTTTGTCTTTACAAAATGTTCACGGCAAAACACACACGTTCGTTTAAGGTTCCTAAAGAATTAAATAGTCTTTTTAAGACATTTAATGTGTTTTAAAGCCGGGAACCCATTGGGAGTTCACAAGTGCTGCATATGCTGAGTAGCAAGAGAAAATACAAAAATGACCCACAAACTTTAAAAAACTTTTGCCAAGGTTTAGCTGCTCATTTACATTAGTGTGTGCACATCTGTTCAGCCCTTGATGGCAAATTCTGTTTCTTTCTCTTCAGGCTGGGATACGGTGGGCATCAGGGACTGGCTTCTCGCTAAGCCTGATGTGATGTGTTCTGTCAGCCTCCACAGCAGGGAGGTCTTAGCTACTCTGAGCAGAGAAATCAGATTTTGATTTTTGATGTTTTTTTTAATTGATTGGGATCTAAACTCTGAAATAAATATTCATACTTTCCATAGAACCGAGCACTTGGTTACTATTTATTTTAAAGGCAAGTTTTTTTCCTCCCACCAAGCAGTGGGGCAAATGGGGAAGAAACAAACTGATGTGTGGGTTTTTAGTGACGAGAACAAATGGTTTAAAAACATCAACTTTGGTTGATGCTGCTGAGGGAAAAAAAGTCAGAACTGCTGGTAGCCACTGTTGGGAGAGGAAACATCTGTTTTATGTATGTAACATGGCCTTCCCCTCAAAGATACACTCTTAACATGAGGTTTGGTTTGGTTTTTAATTTAAATAGCCACTTTCAATTACTCAGTATTAATCCTAGGTGCATGTGTTAAGATTTTGTCAATGAGCTGCTTACACTGATAGTGAAAAATGTGGACGTGTGAGACTTGAGTGAATGGTTCTTACTTGCTTTCACTGGATGTGATCTGGACTTTGTTTTTCCTTTCAGCGTGTTTGGAGCCTTTCCTGGGCTTGTCTCTTCTGGCAGCCAAGAGTTTTGATGATAGGCAGTTTCCAGGCCAGGTCAGAACTGTTGGCTGTGCAGTTGCTGCAGGTTTGATTCCCAGGTCTCAGTCATACGTTGTCTCCCATCACAATTGAGATTCCAGCAGCCTTTACCATACAGGGACTACAGAATTGAAGGTGATTTTTTTATTGTTGTTGTTAATGGGGTGCAGAAACTCGTAGTGTTGAGTGGGAAAAGCCTCTATAATATAAAGTCAGATTTCAGAAAGAAAATAAGCAAAGACTGACGACAGTCCTACTTAAGATCCCTGTACCCAGTGTCATCTTCAAGTCACAGCTCAGAAAGAACCAAAGGGCAGATTAAGGGCAGATTGGGGACAGGGGTAGGACAGGCCCTAGGACAGACCAGAGTAGCCGATGCTTACTTCCTTAGCGCCTCCTTCCTTTCTGATCTCAGGGTTTTCATTTGCTCTTCTAATGCTCCCAAACTTAAGCTATTTTCCAGCAGCCAACTCTGGCCTATAAGGCTTGGTCTATTGTTCGGTGGGAATATTTAACATGTTAAGGTTAATATGGGACATTGCTGAGCCTGGTCCCAGGATCTCTGTGACTCTCCACAGGGCCAGAGCTGCTGTTACACCTTCGATTTCACAGATTCAGGAAACAGCAGCTCTGTGTAGAGATACACTATTAATTTTCCCGAGTATAAATTCTTGCAGAATTTTGAAATGAGCTGTTTGCTCCCCACACTTAAGTACTGCTTTCAGATAACCTGCAAAACTTCTGGAGCCAAAGTCTTTGCCAGTGCTCTCAGATTTACCTCCCACTCAGCGCCCCCAATCACAAGTTTACAGCCAGTAGCTTGATTTTACTGTCTCAGAGCCCTAAAATGAAGCCTTTTATTCTCTTTCTGCTAAAGCATCTCACTCACTTCCCAAGGCACCTTGGCGCTATGGGAGGAGCTGTGCTGTTCAGCTCTGTCCCATTAGGCCCTGCTGGCCTCTGTTGCATGACTCAGGGAGCCAGAGAGCCCAGTGCAGGTCCTACTTCTTAGCCATTCCTTCAGCATGGCACTGCTGTAGGTGGGTTTTGCCTCTGATGGGAATACAATCTAGTTCCAGAAGCCAGGGGTATTTTGACGGCGACAGGTATTCTGATAGTTTAGCCTCACTAACAAAACCCAGATGCTGGTTCCAGTCCTTGTCTGTCCCTCAAATATCCTGTGGAAAAATACTTGAGTAAGGTCCCACCCCCCTTTGCTTTTGCCCCCCTTTGCTTTTTTTGAGAGTGGATGGAGGTCTCAGGCTCATGCCAGAAGCTTGTGAGTATAGTTATGATTATCTGGTATGAAACAAACAAAATTCTGCATTTTTAAGATTCCTTGATTTGAACTGAAGCCTCACAGAGTTGGTCTGTGTGTACTGAGAGGCAGAATGTAGACAGTAAAGCACCGCGTTCTGGTTCTGGTGTTGCCCCTCGGTCTCCCGGCCCCATCCCCTTTTCTTACCATTCCAGAGTTCTTTTCTACTAGCCAAACTTTTTTGTAGTCCTCTCCTGACAATTACTTGCTGGTTTATGTTTGGGGCATATATAGTAGGAGATTGGAAGGGGAAAATGTGTAGTCTCTGCTGGAAATTAATTCTCAACCCTCCCCATCCTGACGAAAAAAGGTTTACATTTATAACTAAGATTCAGATGCAATTTTCAACTATTTTGAAACCAGCAGGACACACCTGACTTTAATAGCTTTCTTAGCTGAAATTGTAGATGTTTTTCTTCAGTTTAACTTATAAAAGATTATCTGATGCATTTTGTGTTGACATCCCCTTTAGTGTTTTATTTTGTCTTTTTCTGCCCATCTGTCTACTAATAAAATGTGAAATAAAATATACCTGTATTGCTACTTCCCCATGGGATGACCCTCTTTTTTTCTTTGTGTTAAAAAGTAAAAGGTGGTATCAGTGTCTTCATTACCTTAGAAATCATGCTCAGTACTGAAGAAAAGTAAAACCACCCCCAAAGCCTGGCTAGTGTGCCTTTTTGACCTGCCCCACCCATCTCCCCAGAGGATCACCATTCCCAAACCACTTTCAAGGCATGTTTAACTTAATTCTAAAATAGGACAGTCTTGGAGGGGTACTTTGCTGCTCAAATACTTTGCCATCTGGGTACCCAGCTTCCTGGTGGTAACACCAGGAATGAAGCAAGAGGTTACATTAGTAAAACCCTGTGTGTTTAGCTTTATTTGTAGACACTGGCCCCTTTTTTCTAGCTGTGATTCCAACCTGTGAGTTAACAGCTTTACGTGTCACATCTGAAGTCACCACAGCTCACAATTCCAGAGGAATAAAAGTATTGAAGATGGACCCTGTGACCCTTGGCTGGTTTTGAGCCAATAACGGAACCAGTACAGGTTATAAATCTCCAATCTGAAATGCTCTGAAACTGGTGTGTAGAACTCTGGTCCCAGGCATTTGGATGCTCAGCACGTACCTGACACCAGAGTCATGTTATTAGCGCGACTGAAGTATGACATAGTGATGCAGACACTGAAATTAGAGGCTGAAACACATTGGGAAACATTTGCAAGAAATGCCAGACTCATAACCTGACTCAACTTTCATCTGTCCCAGCTCAGCCCTGACTGCTGGTCAAGGTTCTATGTGGCCGATGGAAAGCACAGGCAGGTGTGTCTTTCCACCTGGATCCAAGTTTTCGGCTTTGCTTGAGTTAGGAGACACTCTCCTGCCTTAGCGTTCCTTCTGCCAGGGCTCAGAGACTGCCCCTCTCAACAGCTGGAAAGAAGTCACTTTAGCCTTGTAACACAGGATGGCCCTGGCAGGAGGGTCTCAGCTGTCTTCCCAGCCACATCATTGGGCCAAGAGGAGGCCAGCAAAGACCACCACCACAATCTGAAGCCCAACAGCCTGCTGCCAGATGCCCCTGGCCAGAAGTCTGTTCCAGCTGTGAGGTCCAGGATGCCTCCATGGGGACCTCTGCCGAGCCACACCACTGATATCACGAAGTGCTCTCAGAATTTTTATTAGGTGGAGTCTGGGCAAGAGAAACCCCTGGGACAGCTGCCCACTCCGTCCGGGGCACCGGGAGTAGAGGACCCTTTTTGGAGATGGGCTTACACTGAAGTGGAGGCAGATCTTTGATTTTTAAAGGGGAGCTCACTGGCGTATTTTTCTGAGACCTGGTTCAGATTGTCGCCCTTTCACCAACCATTTAAACCAATCTCTAAGGACAGGACCAGATGCAGAAGCCCTGGCTCTCTGAGGACAAACATCAGCCCAGATTCTTGTTGGGCAGGTGATCATCTGCTATTCTCAGATCAAGATTTGGAAGGGGAACCATGACATACCAAAAGGACCAGTTTCTCAAAAACAGATATAAAATAGTTACAAAGGAAAGAGGACAAATCGGTTGGGAGTCTTCATTGGTACCTGACCCCGAAGCCCAAACTGCCTTGCCAAGGGAGATCCAAGGCCAAAGGGCACGGGCTTATTTGGCTACAGTGAGAGAGGTCTGGGTGGGGAGAGCAGACTTGGCTCATCTCATTTACAGTACATACATAAATACACTACATACACAGCAGGCTCCGGGTCCCAGAAGGAGGCTCCCCACAGAGCCTCAGGATCTAGGAACAGCCCTAGGCTCCCAGAAACGCACTCCCCGTGCTCGCTCTCCTGCCCAAGGTGAGCCCTGCTCAGAGCCCACCCCTCGCTCTGCAGTCTAGTTTGTCCAGTATGGAGAGTTGCCGTAGGTGGGTTTGGAGGCTTGAGCCTTGGGCTGTAGGGAGCTGGGCTGGCTGCGCTGTCCTGCGCCGCTCTGAGAAGGAAGGTAAAAAAGCTGTCAGGGCAGGAGGAAACCCACGCCCGGGGGCAGGCCGGGTCACCGCGTCCACTGAACTCACTGGAGTGTCCTGTGGGAGGTGGTGGTGCAGCAGCTGTGAATGGGGCTGCTGGTGGGCTGGCAGGATGTGCAGGAAAGGTGCAGGTGCGTAGCCAGGGGCTGCTCCAGGGGCTAAGGGGCCAGCAGAGCCCAGGGCTGAGGGCAGGCTGAAAGGTGGTGGAGTCCCTGCAGGAAATCCCTGCTTGTCAAAAGCCTGCAGGGCAGAGGTGACATTGGTGAAGGTCAGGCAGGGCTTCACCGCCTACCTACCTGTCCACCTTTGTTCTCCCTCACCTGTGTCTTGCTGTAGACAGCAGCAGTCATGTCCGGGAGGCCCGTGGCACCTGAAGACACGGATGCTCCTAGGAGGAAAAGCAATTAAGTGTTCCCCACAGCATTTGGTCCCAGCTCCAGAAGCAGTGAGGTGGCCCTGCCTGCGAGGATCAAGGAGGAGACAATCCCACATTTGATGCCAGAAGGATGGGTGGACACTACCTTTGACAGGCCCAGAGCCAGCAGACTTGCTTGGTGCCTGTGATGATCCAGCATAGCCACCCTTCGTGTAGTCACCCGCTGCTGTCCCCTGGGTCAGGTCATCATAACCTAGCATGGCAGCACACAGGAGACACGTGTGAGCTAACAAGCCTGCCCTGCCCTATCTCTGTCTCTGTCCATGGTGGGAGCACCCCTCACCTGTGCTGTAGCTTTGCTGGCCATAGCCACTGGCCTGCTGAAAGGGGGTGGTGGGGGTGCTGAGGCTCACACCATGCTGTTTGGCTGAGGCTGGAGGGACCTGGTGGGGCAAGTGGATAAGCACTAGTCTGTGAGCAGTGCAAGGCGACATGAGGTGACATCCACGACCAGAGAGAACCTGTGGTGTCTTTACCACAACACACCATAGAGCTAAAAGCAGGCGGGGAATGTTAACTTCACCCTCAGCCTAAACTGTTCTGGCGGCAAGGTGAGACTGCTCCGGGCGATGATGACCTGCCCCCACACCCTGCTTCTGCTCCCAGCTCTCACCCTTTCAGGACCTAAGGCCGGGGGAAGGACTGCAGCCCCCACAGGTACTCACAAACATGGTGGGCCCATACTGGAAGGCACTGGGTACACCCGTGTAATAGGGAAGGCCTGTGTAGCTGTAGCCAGGTGGCAGCGCGGGATTCAAAAAGGGCTGCTGAGCTGTGTGGTGGGTCTGGGATTGGCTCTGCGGGGGCTGAGCTAGGGTGGTGGGAGGAGCAGGAGACGCAGAATCACCTCTGCCAAACTTTGTGACATCACCTAGCAGAAAAACACAGAACCTTACACACCCAAGGTAAAGGCCAGATCGGCTCCTGCACACAGTAACCGGTCTGCCTGGCAGCTCAAATATGAGCAGCAACAAAAGCCTCCCGACCCTCCCACCTGCTCCCACCCTCCTGGGATCAGCCACAGGGCAGTACCCACCTCTCCCCTGCACCCACTGAGCCAACCCACCTGAATATGGATTGTTAGCCAAGCTCCCATCTCGGCTGGCCAGGGCTGTGGGTGCAGCAAAAGGAATTCCGTAGTAGTCCTGTGAAAGACCGGGGGACTCCTTCAGCACATGTCTCAGCCATTTCAGCAGCATGGGCACCAGGCACTCTGGGTGACAGCACGCTTCCCACACAGGTAACACGCCTGCAGACAGTCTGGGGAAGCGGCATCGCCGGGGTGTGCAACACAGGAGCCCTATCAACCCCAGGGGCTTTGCCAGGCCAGGCTCTAGAAGACCAGCCACACACGTCTGCCCCACACCACAGCTGTGCCTGACAGCTGCCTTGAGCTACCCCAACTTCCTGGCTTTTCCTACGTGAGGCTAGAGAGCAGCCAGGAAAGCTGGGGAAGAAAGGACACCTGGAAAAGCAGTCTGCAGTAGGAAAGGAAGAAACCAGGTAGACACAGGAGCCCAGACCTGAGCCTCAAGGCCTCCACCTACTCTCTCCGCATGGGCAGCAGCAACCCCACAGAGGACCCTGGCAAAGCATGGCAGTTGAACACAATGTGGAGACACAGCAGCGGTATGCCACAGAGCTCAGGACAGGGCATCCCTGGCCTGCCTGACTCCCCATCCTGGGCTTCGGCAGTACACCCACCTGGGGACTAACAAAGTGCAAGCAAGCCTGTGGTCACGGGGAAGCCACCCTGTTGTCTTCTGGCCACACCTCCAGGTGCCCTCCAGGGAACCCACATATCCTTAAGCCTGGAACCTTGAGAAGCAGCAGGACTAGATAACCTGCTCAGGAATTCTGTGGGAGGGTAATATGAACCCACGAAGGGAGTCCATGCACAGATGCTGAGAATTCTAAAGGCAGGAATTGTGCACAAAAGCTGAAAATGCTAGCAAATAACCCACTGGAACACTAAAAGCAACTTATCCCAAATGTGGGCTTGGAGGGTTTTCTCTAACGCATAAATTAAGAAAAAGGAAATCACATAAAGGTGAGTGGGGGGGGGGGGGACCAGCACTGGACCCTGCTCTGTACAGCTGCTGCCCGGAGACTCCTGCGAGACCCAGTGGCCTGGCCAACTGCCCCCTCAGCCTGGGCCACGACTCTGCAGGTGAAGAGCTCTGGCCCGAGTGAGCTGCTGTGTGACGCATGGGGGACCCTGACCCCACACCAATCATTTAAGCACAGGATGACCGAGTATCACCTAAAATGTATCAAATTTATCCAACAAAAGAACTGACTGGCTGAAAGGACACCTGCCTGAGTGACACTCAGGACAATACGTAAACAGAAGTGCTGCCCAGGCGACATGTGGGGTTAGGGTTAAGGTTGAAGAGGGGCAGGAGAGAGAACACAAGGAAAACCACAACCAGGGTCTGAGGATCTCAACAGACACCCCAGGAGGCATCAGGTTGAGAGAGTAGCCACCCCAAAGAGGCTGGCAGGGCAGGAAGCCAAGACACTTTGCGCCCCAGCCCACTCTTCCCTTGCTCCTGAGGCTCCCATGGGAAGGCCCAGGGTCCTCTTGCCCAGGGTCAGGATGAGGAAGTTGCCCGACCTGCAGAGAGCAGGGAGATGCAGCAAGGAGGAGAGGTCAGGCTCTGACGCTGCCCTCCCAGACAGCAGCATCACCGCTCTAGAGAGGGCAGGAGAGCAGTGCTGCCATCGCAGGCATGAACATTGGACGACACAGATCAAAAGAGCCATACAGGCGCTGAGGGAGATTTCATACACCTCAGGGCTGAGTGAGGGCCACATGCCTTGTCACATAGGGTTTTTAAGGGTCTCCCAGAGACTCAGGTCCAAAAGAACTTCAGCTTCCCTACGGCATTCATTCACCCAAGGTAAGGCCACAACAAGCACCATCACCAAACGGAAACTGCCTTCTCAGCAGTGGCATTGAGGAGCTACACAAGCCGAGGACCCTGAGGGTGGCAGTCAAAGTCAAAGGAGGAAGGACAGATCGGGACTCAGAACTGCCATGGCTTCCAACAGTTCACTTCCCACTTACCATAGGCAGCCGTGACTGCAGCATCTGAAGCTCATCATAGCCATAAATCTGCATGAGAACCCAGAAAAGGCATGTAAGGGACCACAGGCCATCTCATGGGCAGCACAAGCCCATCTGGGGCCAAGACACGTCCAGCAATAGTACCCAGATCAGCTGCTGTGAGAACCAACCGTCCCTGGGAGGCATCTAGATGGTGGAAGACATATGAGGAATTACCGGGCAGAGACGGGTGCAGAGAGAGAAAAGCAGTCCAAGCTGGGCACCACGATCCAAGCCCACATCCCCCTCACTAGGTCCTGTCTAGCGCCAGCTCCAAAAGCCAGGGGAGCTGGGGCTGGCCAGGAGTTCCACCATGCACTCACCGGGTAGGCAGGAAGCAATCCTCCAGGGCCCACGAGGTACTGGTTGTGCAGCAGAGGAGGTACCCCTTGAGGCAGGTTTGGAGGTGCTTTGCCTATAGAGTGAAAAATCAAATGCAGTAGAGCAGACACCTCAAAGAGTAAGATTCCTCAGCTGCTTTAGGAAGCACAGGTCACTGGCTCAGCTGGCCACAGTGCTGCCACGGTGGGTCTGTGGCCAGCAACCTAGAGAGGATCATGCTAGAAAGTAGCTTACAGAAGACAGACAGAAACGGTGTCACAATCACAATGTTTTAACACTAGAAAATTCTAGACCAGAGAAGTGCCTGTGGCCCACTAAACCAAAGGTGACAGTGCCCTGAGCAAATCTGAACATGAACAACAAGCCTCCTCCAAACAGTAGAAGCTGTTAGGTTAGATCTGGGAAGTTCCACCACACTAATGTGCTGAAGGCTTGCTCTCTAGTTGGTGGTGACACTGCCAGTGGTGGCCCTCTAGGAGCTGGGCCTTGCTGGAGGATGGCAAGAGGCCCGGAGAAGGGTGTGCTGGCCTGGGGCCTGTCTGAGGCCTAAGGCATGCAGCTTTCCCCCACCGTGTCTTCCGTGTCATGGTGCTGTCACGCCATAGCACAAACATGAGAGTCACTATGGACTAAAACCTCTGAGACCATGAGTGAAAATAAGCAGTTCCTTCTCCGGGCTATTTCCCTCTCTGAGCTCAGGTGTTTTGTCACATTCATAGAAAGCTGACACAGAAGCCAAAAGTGCCAAGAAAGAGACAGGCTGTGTTAAAGGCAGGTTTTGGGAGTTTCCACTTCTGCTAAGCCATTAAGACAGCCTGGATTTAGCTGGCAGTCACAGAAAATGGCCAGGAGAAGGCCAGGACAGGTCATGCCAGACCCCTCCAAGTCACCACACCAATTCAGCTCCAGGGATGAACAGGGCAGAAAATAATGGAGAGCCAGAACCACAGAGGCCTCCAAGAATACCCCACAGATTTTCACCTGGCAGATGGATGCCATACTTCCCTCACAAAGGCTGGAAGCGTCAGCCTCACGAGGTCAGTACATGCCATGCCAGTGGCCAGGTGACACAGAACCAATGTGCTGGTCCTTGTGGCTACCCATCACACCCCCGTTTTGGGAGGCCAAATGTACAAATGTGAGGGGGTGAAGATGGGCATGAAAAGCCCCAGGGTACCTACCTGACGTCACCAAAGGTGCAGTCCTGCCAGTGCTGCTGGGTGCGCTCACAGTGGTCCCACCCACGCAGAGGCTGCTTGAGGTGCTCACGTTGCCAGGTGGGGTGACGCTTGAGGAAGGGGCGCTCGAAGAGGAGGGTGCTGCCGTGGAAAAGGTCGCTGAGGACTGGATGGAAGAGGGGCTCTCCACATTGGCATGCTACCAAAACAAAAGCCAGGATACATAATCTGGAGGCAGAGAAGGTGGGGCTAGGGAGAGCCTGGCTGCCCTTTGTGCTTGTGCTTCATGGCTGAACAGACAGGTGACAGTGCCAGCACCTGGGGGCTCTCCGGAGGTGAACTCTGCCCTCAGTGGTCACCATGGTCTCTCATACTGCAAACAGATTCAGCCATCAGGACTTAAATGTCATTGAAATCATTAAAATTAAGCTCTATAACCAAAGTATACTTTAAAACCCTTCAAGATGCTTGTGTTTTGCTATCTAAAATAAGACATGGAAGCACCAAACTACAGATAACACATGAAGAAAGAGTGTTGGAATACAAGATAAGAAAAGCAGAATAGTCTCAGAACTTCTGACCACAGGGGAACTCGAGCCCCGCCCAAGTCAGAGTCTCTCTTTCTACTGGTCTTAGCTACTCTGGTCTGGAAGCCACAGGAGACCATGGCAGTCCTTTAATCCAAAACCTGGTAAGACCATGCAGTCTATCAGTGCCTTACCAGGGCATGCGTTCCTGAAAACGCAAGGCCTGCCACTAGGCTTGCTCACAGATATCCACCAGGAAGGAAGATGAAACACAGCAGAAAACTCATCTTAGCTCCAGAAATCTGCCGAGCAGTGCAATGCTAGTAAAAAGACACCATGAAGCACTCAAACACTGGTAGGGGCAGGGGGCTGGGCAAACAAGTAGGAAAAAGGTCAGTAAGACTGATACCAGGGGCTGGGGATACAGCTCAGTGGCACAAGCACCTGCCTGGCAAGTACAAGGTCCTTTGATTCCTGATACCAAACAAACAAACAAACATAAAACCCACAAATGTATAACTGTTATCAGTGTTCACATGAGAAAAAGTGCAAAAGCTACTAGAAGAGGGGGTTCCCAGGATAAAGACAACTATGACCTTCGAATTTTCTGTGACATCTCATTCATGTCAGACTTCCTTCCTCACCAGATTAACAGCTAGCAGCATTTGCCACAGTTACTGCATCTGAAAACATGTTCTCTTAGGATATCAGGGAGCCTGCTCCAGCACAGAACAGGGTGCAGATGGCCCCAGCAGAAGGAGGCTAAGGAAGCACAACCTGCCCAGCACCAAAGCCAGCGGCCTCGCCAAGAGACTCCACTTCAGCCCAGCACCACCAGCCACAGGACTCAGAACAGCTCTGATCAAGGTTCCCAAATGTTACTAGTCACACAAATTCCACAGGAGTAAAAACAAACAGGAGACATGCTTGGGAGAGAACCAGGTCCCAGCATGTTGAAAGAACTCAATGAAATCATCCAGAAGGCTTCTCCTTCCATTCCACTGTCGCTAGCAGAGCCCATCTGTGTCCCTCTGCCGCCCAGCACTGTGAGATGTCAAACTGTGGGCCTCATAGGCTCACACCACGTGTATATGGCCTCACTCAGGCCAGTCAGTGTCCTGGGTGGGCAGTTCCCCACAGATGGGCCCAGAAAAGCAAGGAAAGGAAAAACACTGGGATTTCCCTCATAATGCTGTTTTTAAAAAAATTATTATATGTTATGAGAAAAAAAGACATTGTGTGTGTGTCTGTGTGAGCATGTGCTTCTTTATGAGCCAAGTGTAGTCCAGGATGGCCTTGAATTTGTGGCAATCCTCCAGCCTCAGCCTCTGGAGTACTAGGTCTACAGTACTGGCACCTGGCCAATGTCCAAATATATTTTATATACATTTTGGTATCAGGACTCAAGCTCATGACCTCATGCTTGCCAGGTAGGCACTATGCCACTAAGCTATATCCCAGGCCCAATGTGTGTATATTTTTTAAAACCAAAACTAAATAAAATTTTTTTTTGAGGCAGTGTCTCCCTTTGTGGCCCAGGTGGCCTCAAAATCACAGTGATCCTCCTGTCTCAGCTTCCACACTTATAAATCAAAGTATCTGCCAGGCACAGTAACACATTCCTGTAATCCTAGGATTTCAGAGGCCAAGGCAGGAGGATCACTGTGAGTTCAGGGCCAGCCTGGGCTGAACAGTGACTTCAATGCCAGCCTGAAATACACAGAGAGGCCCTGTCTCAAAACAAACACTCTGCACCTCCTACCACAAACTGCTACTAAGTCTCCCTCATACAGAGGGTGCCTGCAAGAGAACAAGGACCAAACAAGAAAATGAACAGCTCAAAAAAAAGTAAATTCAATGTCTTTCAAATATATATACAAAAGTCCAATCTCATTCCATTAAATCATATACCAAAAGGCTATTTTTTCTTAATACATTAGAAATGTATGCAAAAATGCCATTCTGAGGAGCTGTGGGAAATAAGTCATTTCGTTTTCTGCCAGTAAGAGATGAAAACTAAGAATGGCAACTGGTGTGAGCCATGTGCCTCACATTCTACATCTGGACTTTACCCTCCAGACAGCTGTGAACCAATATAATGCAGAGGTTATGCAACGTAACACTGCCAAGACAGAAGAAAGGTCCTGAAGGGAGACAGAAAGTAACACAGTGCAACAGTACAAGAACAAACGTCCATATGTCCAAGATGCGGCAAGGGGCACTGAGTACAAAGTACTCCATTAATGTGACTGGAAAAAAGAAAACATTAAGGGAAAATTACTATGTTTAGGCATTTTCTTTCCTTATGGATTTCTGGTTAGTCTTTCAACACAGGGTCTTGTGTTGTAGCCCAGGCTGGCCTCAAACTCACAACCTCCTGCCTCAGACTTTCCAGTGCCAACACTGAAGACCTGCGCCACCAGGCCTGGCTTTTTTTTTTTTGGGGGGGGGGGCAGGGGAGGTGGGGAATGGGTCTTTTTGAGACAGGGTCTCACTATGCATTTCAGGTAGACATGGAGCTCACTTTGTAGCCCAGGCTGGCTGGTCTTGAACTTGCAATGATCCTCCTGCCTCAGTCTCCGGCTTATAGGCGTGAGCCACCACACCCTGCTTTTTTTTTTTTTCCATGCCTGTCTTTTTATGGATATTTTTAAAGCCTATATCGAGAAAACAAGCAGTTCAGGCAAAGCCAAGAGACAGGAAAATTTTTCAGTATGTACCTTTTCACATCTTTTAGTATTATTTTCACTATCTCAATGACGGAACCACTATGTCACACTGAGTGTGGCGCTCCCCAGATGAGCATTTCTGGACAATCTCCCCACTCCAATTCCTGGGGCTTGGCAGCTGCTCCTCAGTGCTTGTCTCAAGGGGAGCCAGGGACGCCACAGTTGGAAGACAGGGGAAGGTGTGCAAAGAGTCCACACCACACTTCTCTTTGATGAGGGCAGCCCACGTGTTTGTGACAAAGGATCTCGTGTAAAATTTCACTTGGAAAACAAGTCTGAAAGTCACTGGGCTTGACAGGTATTAGGAGGACAGACAGCAGAACTGTCCCTTTCTACCTCCTCACCTGCAGCTGGGCTGATGCTTTCTGCAAAGGAAACCATTTCACCCATTTTCTGCATCTTCCAGTCAACTCCATCCAAAGTCTCACTACTGTGAACCTGCCTCTTCATTCTTGCTAAGACCCTGCTGCCCCAGAGTATGGACACTCTCTGTCTAGGCACCTTTCCATCCATCAAACCCTAGGTTCCAGTGTATCCCTGTTGCTCAACGCCCCCTAAAACTGTGTACTCCCATTTTATCACCTCTCCTCTCTTACCCTGTCACCCATCTGGTCTGACACTTCTTAAAGCCAGGCTCCCAGCCTCCCAGCTAGCCAAGCCACCACCAATAAGCCACACCATCTAGGGTACCCCGGGACCCTCTCAGCTGGTGCCTCCACTCTTTATCTCTCTGCTCTGCCTTCCTCAACAGCACAATTCTGCTTTCACCTATGCTCTTATACCCTTCAGACTGCCTTTCTCCAAGTGCCTGCCTGTGAGATGAGAAAGACAACATGGACACAGACCAAACAGGACCCGATGACAGCCACTATGACCACCAACGGGATGGATTATAACCACACTCACTGTACCCAGAACCAGAACCATCAGTCTCAGACAGACATGTGCATGGAGGCCCATGGCGGGAGCTCCTCACCCACATTCTCCCTTTGTCGTGTAAGTATTTTTCTGCACAAGTAACAGAATTATTACAACACCACAGTCAGGCCAAGGATTTAGCTCAGCAGCATAAGCTGAGCTGCCTGGTAAGCACAAGGTTGTCAGTTTGATCCCTTGTACCAAAAAAAAAAAAAAAAAAAAAAAAAAGAAAGAAAGAAAGAAAAGAAAAGAAAAGAAAAGAAAAGAAAAAGAAACGATGCTCTTGATTACAAGTTTTTAGTGGAGCCTAAGCTGGAGTCAGCAGCAAACATATTTTTCTCCAGAAAGCTTTCAAAATCTCAATGTGACAATACCTTCCATGCTGACAGGAAAAACTCTAAATGAAAAGAGTATGGGAGCAAGGTGACTGCTCGGCCCTCCTTGTAATACCACACTTCTCCCATGGAGCCATGCTTCACACCCTCGGTGTCCGCAGAGCCCAGAAAAACAAGGGCTTCAACCACATAGCAAGATCAAAGTACTCTGGCCAGGCACAACTGCAGATTGTCCCAGCTCCTACACATTAACACACTAGAGCCCAGCTGCTTAGCACAAAGCTCCCACAGACTCACCAGGCGGCAGGGAAGAAGCCCTTGGGTACTTACTGTGTGTGGTGTGCTTGAGGGGACTGCTGCATGTGCAGAGGAGAGGCTGCTCTGGTGGCCGGACAGTGAACTAGAAGAAAAAACAAAGCACCTGTATCCGTCCAGACGTTGATCCACAGGAGCGAAGCCCACAGCCACGGCAGGTGGAGCCTGTCTGTGGCAGGCCTCCGTATCAGACTCTGTAGCCTCGGAACCAGGATAGGGTCATGGTGAGAAATGACCTAAAGAGTCACTTGTGATGAGATTGATACATCCTGGCCTGGAAAAACCTCCAGAAGCAAAGTCAGTAAACTGTAACTCTTTAGGCTGCCGAAGAGCTAGAAAAAACAGGTCTGTGCTATAAATACTGCTATGCTTGGCGAGCACATGACATCTGTGGTGAGATATATCCAACCCCATATACTCAGTCGGAGCCCACATTCCCATCAGATCTACAGTGTTAATCAATTAATTTTGCTGAAGAGGTCAAGAAGCTATCTGGAACCATGTCAATTTTTAAGTCAAATATTTACTCAGAAATCCAACATCACTCATACTTGAGGTACATGATGGGTAAGGCAAGTCCAGAGCTAAGGACAGGCTAGATGCAGGGTACCACATGAGGTCCAAGAGGAGTGGCAGAGAATCCCTGGTGCCATCCACTTCCTGGAAGGCCCAGTGCTCTGTGCCAGCAGAGGCAAGGTTTTCTTTCACATATTTGGCAGTTTTTAGCCCGCATGTGGCCAAAACCTAAGCTCAAGTATTAAGGGAAACTCCGGAGAAGTCCCGGTGGATGCAACAAGTACAAAGTGTACTTGTGGGGCATGCAAACCTCTACTGGGACTTCAGCGGCCTTCTCACCTTGGGCCCACATTTCCCCCATACCTGCTAAGCTGAGAGAGGGGGCTGCTGGACAGGTCACCAGGCTGAGACAAGGAGGGCAAAGCAGCAGTATGCTGGGACACAGAGGGCAGAAGCGCAGTGCAGGAGGTGGTGCTGGGCAGGGAGCCCACAGATGGGAGGGCGGAGGGAGGGTCTGTCATCTTTGGAGCTGGAGCAGATGAAGCAGCTGTAAGAAACACATCTGTTTAGCCCAGACCAGTCTTGAGGATCTTGTGGCATCATCAAGCTCAGGTGAAGCACACACAAAGGTACTTTCCCTGGGTGATGCCCATCACCGGGTGGCCAATCTCCGTCAGCACAACTAGCAAGATGTTTGACATCTCCAAGTGCGGCAGATTAGAACGAAGGGTAGGAAGTGGCATGGTTATAACATTAAAATGTCCTCAGACACAGACATAATTCTCTACCTATGGAAACCTGACCCTCAGCACCTAGAAAAGAACAGAGGTGCCGAGACTGATAAACACAATTACCAAGTGAGGTGTTTCCCTCCAAAACCGCAGTGAGGCTTGAGTAAAAGGTAAACAGACAAGACCACCCCAGAGTACTCTAGCCATTCAGTACCTGCATCACTGCCAGCTCTAGGCAGGGAGCCGAGAACCCAGTGCATACACCATGGAGTGGAGATGCTTCTATTTCTACTCATGGGAAAAACAGTAAAACAACTGCTGGGCCACACCTGCTTTCAGATGCCCAGTGAGAATTTCACTGGGACATGCCTGACAGATTCATCTCAACACACATGAACAGACAGCAGGCTGCAGAGAGGAGGCCAGATGAGCAAACCTGGCCTATGGAAAAGACTCAGGTTAGTGCTGTCCACACACTCACTTCAGATATGTGCTTGATAGTACATCATTGTCTTTTCCAGACAGGAAGAGAAGCCAGCAAACAGGAAGGGCAACTGTGTCTAAAAACACACACAGGCTGGGACAGGTCAACCCTTAGAGGCCTTTCTTTTCCTGAGCCCTCCTCCTCCTCCTCGGCAGCCTGTGCCAGAGATGAAACTGCCCTTATGGAAAACCAGATGAAGACAAAACTAAGGCCTGAAAAGGTGCCTCCCTAGCCATGGATGACACTGAGAACATGCTCACAGCAAGCTACGCTCTCAAACAACATGCAATGGAGATGGAGGGCAGGAAAATAAAAATAAAAACCTGTTTTCAATGGGTGCTGTGCTTTCCAAATACCTATTATCTCATTTAAAATTAAAATCTCCAACCCCACCAGGACTCCTATATGTGTTTTCAACCCCATGACTGGACAAAAGAAACTGGACTTGATGCTACCACATGAGACTCCAATGGCACCCAATAAACTCACAGAGTTGTGACATTTCTCAAAACAGCCCTGGCAGCCCAGCACTACCATCAGTACTGAAACCAAATTCCAGTACCTCAATTCTCATTAATCCAACAGAGGCTCACTCACCTTGTCTGCTAACATTCCATATCCACACTCTCAAAAAAAAAAAAAAAAAAAAAAAAAAAAAAAAAAAAAAAAAAATCCTCTTAAAAAAGTCCTGCTGGCTTCTGGACTCAATAGTGGATAATCCATCTGCTTTACTAAATGATGAAGGAAAACCAACAGCCACAAAAGAAACAACTAACAAGGATTTACCTTCATCATCTCCAGTGATCACCAAGGAGGCTTTTTTTTTTTTTTTTTTGGTGGGGGGTCTTTTTCGTTTTTATCGGTACTCTCACGACTGCCTGCTTTCAAGGCAGGCGCTTATGCCGCTGAACTAAATCTTTAGCCCACGGAGGCATTTTTTTTACAGGGAACATTTTATCTTCTGCTCTCTTCCTAGAAATTCATTCTTCAAATTCTAAAAGCAATGAGTGTATCTTTGCTAAACTAGGACAGCTGTTTTGGTTTGTTGTTTTAAAAGTCTCTTAAGCTACTCAGGAGGCTGAAGCAGGATTGTAAGTTTGAGGTCAGCAATCGTGTGCACCACAGTAAGACTCTATCTCTAATGAAGAGAGAGACAGACAGATTGAGACAGAGAAAAGGCAAAAAGAGAGGGAGCACAAGAAACGGGAGGGAAGGGGAGGAAGCAGGAGGAGCTGCTGTTCCTGTCAGATGGCAATCTCTTCACTAACATGGAACCATGTCTTTGAACAGATCTAAATGAACGCTATGCTCTGCATCTGGCATCAAGTCTAATTAGGGCAGAAGAATATCAGACAATATCTCTTCTCGCCATGTCTGTCACATTTCTATAATACTAGTAGCTACTACCTAATCAAATGGGAACCTCTAATGATCTTCACTAACTCTGCCACAGAAAGAGAACTTCCTTTCTCTTAACCACTGAAGGACCAGAAACCATTTTCAGAAAAATTATCCAAGGGCTGCTCTGGAGAATTAGTCACTGGCTGCTTTGTGTTTTCCCATCATGTCAACCACACTTTATCTGTCCTCCACCAATCAGGACAGGAATACAGTTAGGTGACATACTTACTATCCAGCGTCTGCTGATTTCGACCACCACCATGTCCATTCTACAAGAAACAGAAAAATAAGTAATCACACCTTCCTCTCAAATCATTATCCAGATAACTTTCTATTGAGATTTAGTAACAACCATAGAAAGTACAGATTAATGAAGAACAATAGTCTGTTTTATTCTTTTGCTCTCACTATGTAGTTCAGGCTGGTCTGCTCCTCCTACTTGTCTGCAACCAGCAGGATTCTTTTTTTGTTTTCCAACAAATGGAGAGATGGTACAAAAAACTCGTATCCCATAGGGCTTACAGTTTTGAAAGAAAACAAGCTTTGCTATTTTAGGAAACAACAAATATGGTACACAGAAAGCAGCAAAACAGTCCTAAAATAATTCTTTAAAATGTTTAACTGGTGGTGCACACCTGTAATGCCAGCGCTTACGGAGGCAGAGGTAGAAGAATCTCAAATTCAAGACCAGGTAGCCAACTTCATGGCTTAGTGAGATCATGCCTTCAGATAAAAGGGCTGGAGATGTGGCTCAGTGTGAAGGCCCTGGGTTTGATCTCTACTACTACAAAAATTAAATTTGGAGTGGCCTACCTTACTACCTCCATCTCTCTCTCCTTTCCCTCCCACTCCCCCAAGTTTCCTTCTAAGATTTCCAGTAGATAACATTTCTATATCTCAACTTGAGAAAGACTCTAACCACAGCCATAACAAACAAATACACAGCTGGTAAAGGACAAGCCTTTTAAAATATGATAAAAGAGATGTGATTTCTTTATCTGGGACAAAAGCTGATAACAGACTATATATAATTACAGCATAATAAATTCTGCTAATAGTAATTCAGAATCACATGTTGTGAAGGTAAAAGAATAGTAAGGAAGAAGGAATAAAATATTCAAAGGCAGACTACAGACCATGTGGAAGAGCACAGTACCAAAGCCAAAATGGTTACACTTGTTAGAGGCTTGGTGTTTTGCCACCAAGTATGTATGTCCATAGCTTCACGCATTGAGCCTTAGAGATGCCTGCTATAAGCGAACTCAAACTATAAGAACTGTATTCAAACGGTAGCCAAGTTTCAAAATAAAATCTTACCTATAGCATACTATATCAAACTACATACTAACTTCCAAGTAGATTTCCTACAGAAGAAAAAGCCCTAAAACATCACTCACCATGACGGTCCCTGCAGCCGATGCTGGTGGACTCATGGAGCTTTGGTATGTGAGCCTGCTGTGCACAGAACTCTGGTCATAACAGGAAGGTGTTGCCACAGGGCTAGCAGAGCTCAGGGATGGACTGCTCATACTGGAGGAGGTAATGGTTGGAGCTGTACAGCTGGAGTTCTGTACAGCACTGGTCATTGGTAGAGAGTTACTCGAAGGATCACTAAAAACAGTGAAAGATATTAGACATAAATAGATGTTGCCTGACATAGCTTCCTTAAATAAAGCCATTTCACCTCACTGCCAGATTCTAGGTTCAATAAAAATGTAACTATAAATTTATACTACCATGTCCTTTAATTCTACTAAATAAAGTTCAATAATCCTTCACATACCCATGAGACTCACCAAATTTAACTGACATGCAAGGGGACATTTTTAAGAATCCTCAAAATGGTTTAAGGAGTCCAGGCTTCTAGCATGGTGTTTCAAAATGGAAACCCAAAATAAATACCTGATTTTGTCTCTGGACATGGAAAAAGTTTAACCAACAAAATCTTAAATACAGGATTTCTAATCTATAAAACATTCCACTGAACGAAACTAGTGTTTCAAAAATGCAGAGTAACTGAGCTGTTTCTAGATTCTGAGTAGGTATGTAAAATACTGTAACTACTGTGGATAGTGTCTGCCCGTTTTTCGAATGGTTAAATACACCAATTACCATAAGACTCAATAATTCTACTCTTAAGTATGTATCCAAAGAACTGAAAGCAGCATACAAAACCTCCAATTAAATGCCCTCAATATGATTCATTATGAAGAAAAACAGCCAGGGATTTTGCTCAGCAGCTTAAGTGCTTGCCTGGCAAGTAAGTATGAGGTTGTGCTTCAATCCCCAGTTTAAAAAAAAAAAGAAAGAAAAAAACCTAATCTGCACCAACTAATGAATAAATGCACAATGTAATAACTTTCACAATGAAACCTCTGGCAATACAAAGTATACATAAACATAAATGACTCCTACAAACCTTATGCTAAGTCAAAAAAAAAATACCACGTTGTTGTATGCAATGGTCAGGGGAAGCAAATCCTGAGATAGATTACTGATGTCAAGTGACAGCAGGGAGAAAAACTGAGTGTATACTCTCACAGGGTTTCTCTTGGGAAAGAAGAAAAGTTCTAGAAATAAACATTGTGGACAGATGCAAAGCCCATTACTATAGGATGATTTCCTATATTTTGCAAAGAAAGAAACCAGAGAGTGGAAGTTTTATACCTTAAAGTCTTCGAATACAAGCTGATGGGAATCTGATTACTATTTTCACCACCTGGAACTGATCCAAACTCAGAAAGAAAGGATTCTGATCCAAACTCGAGGGCTCCAAACTGAACATTTAATCCTATGACATCTGCTGAACCAGGCATTTCCACTGCAGAAGCTGGAATCTGAAAAAGCAATGTAATCATATCAGAACAGAGGCCAGGGACTCATATCTTAAAGGGTTACAACCGAGTCAAATGAGCAGTTGTGTTCCCTAGGCTCTCCTAGCAGAAACCCAGAGAAGGAAGGAAAGAAAAAGGAGTTGGAACTATTTTTTAAAAAGATGAAAAGCTGTGCATTACCTGTAATCCCAGCATTTAGGAGGCTGACACAGCAGGATCACCTCAAGTTTGAGCCAGCCCCATCTCAAAAAATTAAACAAAACATAATAATAGCAATAATAAATGGAATGAAAACAGATTAAAAGGAGGGCTGAGTATTTAGCTCAGCAGCATAAGCACTTGCCTGGCAAGCACAAGGTTGTCGAGTTCAATCCCTGGTACCAGAAAAAAGAAAAAAAAAACAAAAAACCCCAACAGATTAAAACAGATTGGTTTTTTTTGAGACAGGGTCTTCTGGGTCTGCAGTTCAGGCTGGCCTTGAGCTCACTTCATAGCCTATGAACTCGCAATGATCCTCCTGCCTCTGCCCCCCAAGTGCTGGAATTACAGGCATGTGCCACACCAGGCTTAAAAAGTAAATTTTTTTTTCTTTTTTCTTTTTTTTTTTTTTTTTTTTTTCTTTTTATCGGTACCAGGGATCGAACTCATGACCGCCTGCTTATAAGGCAGGTGTTTATGCCGCTGAGCTAAATCCCCAGCCCCTAAAAAGGAAAATATTAAAAGGTAACAGGGAATGTGTTACTGCCACCAACTGCTCCTAGGAGTATGACAGTCTCAGAGGTAAGCTGGTGAGTAAATGAGGGGGAAAGTGAGCACTGACTATGTTCAGGAACACATCAAGTCAGAAAGCATTACCCGTTCAGGGAACCGCTCACATCCCAATTACAGTATGCAGCAAAAGTAAAGAACAACAGACACTTTAAGCCACATCCTCAATCTGTATTTGAATTAAGGGCCTCTGGCTCTCAGCACAAATCTGTCCCTTAATTTTAAACCAATCTCTATAAATGGCCAAATCCTCACAAAGCAGTGCTTGAAAACACTGCATTCACAGTTTGGGAGATTTTAGTGCCTTACTACTTGAGCAGACATTAAATAAACCCTTTGGGATTGAGACTGCATGATGGACTGCCTACCTTAGACGCTGGAGGTATCCGCCGCTTAGGGAGTTTGATGTGTTTGTGTTGTGGTTGGTGGGCAGATACAGCGCTATTTTCAACAGCCATGTTGGGAAGCTGCAAAAGTTTGTCCATAGTGGAAGCACTGTCCCTGGGTGCTGATTCTCGGTGCTGTGCTTGGGAAGGAAAGGCCTCTGAGCCAGGAAGAGGAACTCTGGCTGCTTGGGTCTGGTGCTGCTGACGCTGACTCAACTGGCTAAGAACAGTGGACGGCTCAGGCTGAGGTTTGAAGTCTATGAAATATGTGAAGAAAGTAAGAGGGAACAATTATTTGCATTAAGGGCTTAAGCCCCTTCTTTACCATCACCAACCACAAGGGTTTAGATCACTACCAGATTCCCTGAATCATCTAATTGAAACTCATGTGTGTATGCATGTGCACACACACACAAATACTTAAAATCTGGAGAGGAATACCTGAGTAGGTTAATAGCTTAACTTCTGTCCAGAGAACACACACAGTTTAGGCTTAACACAGACAGAGATCTCTAAGAACAGTGCCAAAGTGCTGCTATATACACTTGGCCATTAGCTAACAGAGTTATTTTATTATTTTATTATGGATTTTGTACGTAACTTTATTTTTTATTTGGTTTGATTTTTGTTTTTTTGGCTAGAACTTGGGATTGAACCTAGGCCCTATGCATGCTAGGCAAGTGCTTTACCCACTAAGCTACCTCCCCAGTCTATGTAATTTTAAAAAATTACTTTATTACTTTTACTTGTATGTAATGTTAAAAATGGGAGCAATTCTGCCTTGCAAGCAGGCAGTTGTGAGTTCGATCCCTGGTACCGATAAAAAGGAAAAAGACAAAAAAAAAAAAAAAACTGCCTCCTCAATATTGCATGATCAAGACAGGGAGAAGCCAAAGAGAAAAACCAAAGAGACCCCCCCCAAAAGCAGCTGCCTTTGTTTCAGACTTAAAAACCCTAAATGTACTTCTCCAGGCTCTAAGAAGAGCTCAGCGACTAAGCTTATCCGCTACAGAACTGTGGAGGCCAGGCCACCTTCTGAGGGATGGGACGGCCTTAGGAGGCCCTGCACCACTTTTTGCCTGCAAAGGCGGTCCCCCAATGGCAGCAACTGCACTGAGGCGAAGGCTCCAGAAGCGCAGACCCTGTCTCTCCAGGGGCCTAACAAAACTAAGGGGCCCCAGTCCACTCTGCCCCTGCCCTTTCCCTCTGGCCCAACTATTACCTCTACAGAGGAGCCCTAAGTGACCGTGACTATTTGAAAACAAAACAAACGAAAAAACCAGCCTATTGCTGGACACGGCACATTTCTTGGTCCTTCTCTTCAAACGCCTTTCTTCCAGCCACTGCACCTCAATAAAGAAAGTCACCAGAGAAAAGAAAAAGCTGTAACTGGGATGGCTTTTTCTTCACTCATTCATTTTAATTCTGCCTAAAGGCTAGTTCCCTCTGATGTCCAAGGTTCTATAATACGTTGCCTTACATCAACACACCAAGTGAACCCTAAATGAGACCTCAACTGGTCTCTTTCTTTCTTAAATAAAAAATAATAGTAAAATTAATAAGGCAAGTTGCCCTCTGAAATAAAATGGCTTTAGACATCCAGCAGCACAGGGAGACACTTGTACAATTACAGAAGTTAAATGTTATATACACATTCCTATCCTTGTTAATATTTCCATAGCAGTTCAAGATACTAGACAACAGATTAATGACATCATGTCAGATTCTGAAATTCACTGGATCTTCTTAGTCTCTATTTGCTTTATTTATTTATTTTTTTGGGCAGTGGAGTACCAGGAATTGACTGAGGACCCCGTGCTTCCCAGGCAAGTGCTTATACCACTGAGTTATATCTCCACCCTCCACCTTTTTTTTTTTTTTTTTTTTTTTGATGCAGGGTCTCACTACGTATCCCAGGCTGGCCTCAAACTCACAGTGACCCTCCTGTTCAGCCTTCCCAGTGATGGGAGGACAGGTATGTGCCACCACACTGGGCTTCCTCACCCTCTTTATAGAAACCTATTACTGTCTCTTACTAGTGAAAATCTTTGCTGACTGTATCATCCTATTGGTCTTATCATTTGGCCTATGCCATACTTAACTGTTTCTTTGGCCTTGTCTCTTCCAGATTAAAACTATGCCTACCCACAATGAGAATGCCTGGCATCTGTCAAGGCCTCCGATAGACCTCTGTGGGGTGACTCTGACTGCCAGCCCCAAGTGTGACCCTCACAGCCTGAAGGACCCCTACAGGACAGTAAGATGACTTCTTCAGAGGGGATACCACAGACAGCTGTTAGGTAGAAAAACTGTATGTAGTCAGACCAGAAGAGGCCCTCAAAAGTCAGTGTGAAAGGTGAGAATTCACTTCAGCCGTGGGGGAGGTGCGTTCGTTAAGAGTGCAGACCTCCATCTGAAAGAGTGACCACAGCGCCACACTCCTGCAGGGATGAACAGCAGTGACTGACACTGGAGACACAGGCATCACCTTGGGTGGGAAGCAAGGAAGGGCCACTAATCCACCCGCTGCGGGAGAAGTCCCTGTTCCATCTGCCTATGCTATGTGACTGCTTCCTTGTGTGCTCTCCATTTAATCAAAACTACCGAAGCGACTATACTTACAATCTCAATGGCTCGCCATAGGTTTGTCCCACCCCATGCACACCCATGTAATTTCCCACTGGATCAATGCTGCCTAAGAAATTAGACTTGTAATCTTAGTAACTGATTACAGTTTACCCCACCTTAGACCTGCCTCGCCTGGTAGTTTTGCTGCTCTATAAAATTCCCTTGAAAAGCAAGGTCCTCAGCAACCCACAGGGAACCCCTTCTGTCTTAGATAGCTTTCTTTCCCCAATAAACATAGCTTTGTTTCCCAAATAAATGGATTCTGCTCTTTAAAAAAAAAATGGGTACAATGAATATAAATCTTACTTCTACCTTCATACTTGGTCTACAGAGGCTAACACTTTACTCAGTTTGACTATCTTCATAGATACTATATCAAAACACAGAGTCATAAACATACATACATGTTCACACACACCCCCAATATCTCACAAACATTTACTCTTTAGAGACTGCTTCACATTAACATGCAGAGTCACTGTGCTCATTTTGTGACTACCTAGAAACCCAATGTACAACTACTGTATTTATATGTAAGGCACTTTGCTCAAATATACCTGCAAGATAACTAGAATGCAACTACCTATACAAATGTTTTAATTTGGCAAACACTTCTAAAGCTGCTACCCATAAACAGGATACACCCAGTTTACTTTTCATTTTTTTCTCAGAAAGAGTCTCTCTATGCACCCCAGGCTGGCCTCAAATTTGTGTGCCATCATGCCTGGCACAAAAATGGCAAAAAGATTGTACAGTATGGCTGGGAATGTAGCTCAGTGGTAGTCCTCTTGCTTAGTACATACAAGGCCTGTTTTGAACCTAGGACAGAAAAAAAAAAAAAATACAAAAACAAAACAAAACCAAATAATAATAAAGAAAAACCTGGGTATGGTAGCAAAAGAGGCTAAGACAGAAAGATCAAAAGCTTAACCCCAGTCTGGGTAACTGAGCAATAGTCTGCCTCAAAATAAAAAATAAAAGAGCTGGGAATGCAGCTCAGTGCAAAGGCCCTTGACTCCAAACTCAGTCTTATAAAAAAGATGGAAGGGTAAAGACAGGGCAAATGGGGAGGAAATCGGAGGAGGGCAAGGGAAAGAGGAGGCAGAAAAAAAGAAGAGCAAAGTGTGACTTCATTTCACGTACTTAAGTGTTCTTTTTCCTGTGGACACTAGACATTTGGGCAGGTGGGAGCAATTTTTAACCTAGTTTTTTTATCTTTATTTTTCATTCTCTCTCTCTCTCTTTTTTTTTTTTCCTTTTTATCGGTACCGGGGATCAAACTCACAACTGCCTGCTTGCAAGGCAGGCGCTTATCCCTGCTGAGCTAAATCCCCAGCCCCTGATTCTCTCTTGTAACAGCAAAATCATGTGGCATGACTGAGATTTTTTTTTTCAATCTGCCTGCCTTTTGATTTGGTTGTTATTTTCTTTCATTCCCATGGAAGGCTCTCCTGTTACCTGTATTACACAGGGATCCACCTATGGTTTTTCTATAGATAGTCTAGATTCACCATTTACACTTAAATACTTAAACTTGTTTGGCACTTTGGTGCGGAAATCCAATTTTATTTTCAAACCAGTTAACTGCAATAAGCCATGGCTTCACCAAAGGTTTGACATGCCACCTTTGTCACACAGGATAAAGGTAGGAAATCTTTTTCTGTGAAGAGGATAGATAACATACACTTTAAAATCTGGTGGCTGCCTTTAGCAGCTACTTAATTCCACTTTGGTGGGCTGAAAGTAGCCAGTTTGGCTAGTTGGCTGATTTCTAAACTAAGCAATTCACAAATCCTAAGTTCCAAATTCAGTTTAGTTGATTCTTTTTCTTTGAGGAATTTAAGGATTATACCCAGAGCCTCATGCATGCTAGGAAAGCACTCTGTCACTGAACTGTATTCCCAGTCCTTTTATATTATTTTTTGAATTTTGAGAGAGAACTTGCCAAATTGATAAGGCTCGCCTCAAATTTGCAGTCCTCCTGCCTCAGCCTCTTGAGTATTGGGCACTTTTTTAACCTAGAATATAAATAGGTGGCACCATGACCACTAACAACTCCAATTTTTAATTTGATACTAGAGGCATATACCAAAAACATAGGCAACATTATATAGGAATTACATGCTTGTACCTAAGAACTATCACTTGTTACTAAGTATGCCGGAAAACTAACACAGGAGACCTATAACTGTTATTAGAAAGATTCATTTGAAGGTTTCCCCTTGCCTGTCATCTGAGAACATGGAATGGTGGCAGGTGCAGGCAAAGAATGACCAAGACACTAACTGCTAAGTTCACCATGTTCAGAACGTGTATACAAACAATGTGGTTCAGGCTCAACATCTGTTACCCTTCACGGAATCTCTGCTTCTGTTACCTGACAGGCAGAAAGTGCCCACATTCTCAGCCTCCAGTGGGATCTCTTAAGAATTTTCCTTGGTAAACATTACTTCGAGTCCAGTAGTCACCCAAGAACGTCCAACACGCTAAGCCCTTTTACTGTGCGTCCCTGTCTTTCACTGCTCCTTGCCAGAAATCAGTCTGGACAACCAACTTTTATCATTAAAATGACCATGCTAGCTGGGTGCGGTTGCACACACTTGTAACCTTAGCACTCTTGGGGCTGAGGCAGACCACCATAAACTGAAGGCCAGCCTGAATTTTATAATAAGACCTGTCTCAAAAAAAATGAATATGTGTTGTCCCTTATAGTGTAGCAAATGAGCATGGGTGGTGAAAATGGACTAAAAGAAAATGGACTGAGGACACAATTTCTGTAGGAGTTTTGTTTTTAAAAATCCAGCTTACACATGCTGTGTTTACAGTATGAAACACAAAAAGTAAGACTTGACCAAATTATGATAGATACATGCAAAATGCCAGAATGAGAAAACACAGAGAGTGTAATTTATTTGTTTTGGTTTGATTTTGTTTTGCAGTATTGAGAATAAAGCCAAGGACCTTGGTCACGCTAAGCAAACACTCTGCCTACTCACAGCCGCAAATAGGGTATTATTAAAAATGTCAACATTCCACCTTCTGTCAACTTTACTCTAATAGAGCTCAGAAAATTCTGCTTAGGGATTTACTAAAGAGTTGTTGCATTCTCCTGCACATCTCTGTCAGGTAGGTGCTATTACTGCTGCTACTAATAACGAATAAATGCAGATATTACACAATACAAAAAAGACTGATCTAACAACTGAAACATCTCAAGATGAGATCCACTTAAGTATTCAAAAGTTGGAGGTGGAGGGAAAAGAGGAAAAAAAAGAATTGAGATGTACATAAACTAATTCCCCACAAAGAAAATAATCTTTATGTACTGCGAATATGTACTAATTTTTTAAAAATGCAAATGGTTTTAAAAAAAAAAAAAAAGTCAACATACTGCCAATGATTTAGCATGTCCTCAGGAGCAAACCAGCACAGAAAATGTGTACTTACCAAAGTGACTGAGGACTGCAGGTTGGGGTGTTGAGGGCTTGAGGTCCCAAGCAGTAGTAGTTGTTGAGGAACTATTCTGCTGTGAGGCTGGGGAGGTGGAAAACTGGCCCAAACTTGGAGCTTTTAGGTCCAAAACCTGGGAGCTGGGAATATTTGCCAATTTTGATGGTGTAAGCTCTCCAAATCCTGAGCCAAGGACAGATGACTTTAAAGAGAAGTGAGAAGACTACTCAGATGTTGATCTCTCCTTCCTCTTAGGCTACACAACCTTTACATCAGTTTGTTTTATCAAATGCATTATTTTGTGGGCTTTAAAATACAATGAACTCACTAACTCAAGCTGCCTTGCCCTAGATAACACTTAGGATAGGGCCTCTCAATACCATCTCACTAGGGCAATGGGAGAGACTCTAAAAATGTGTGTATTAATATGGACACGTGTATGGATACATACACAACACACTGCCCAAGTTCCAACCTTACATATATTACAATTTGTTTTGTGGAGGCACAATCTTACTGTTATCATTTTTTTTCATAATAGTTGTCATATATTACTTTCCCCAAAGCAGTAGATAGGAACCACTGCTTTCACATAATTGTGTTGATCATGACATAAAACATAGCCAGGTGACTGAAAACTCAAGCTCTACCTATGAACTCAGTGACCAAGTCAAGATTCTGGCAAGAACAGCCTTAACTGTACCCTGCTAAATGGAACTGCAGAGAGAAAAGGACACCGGTCCAGACATGGAAGTATGCATAAGGAATGCCAGATACTTGAGAACAGGAAGCTTTCAAGCTCAAGGCCAACCGGGGAAACTCAGACCCTGCTTCAAACATAAAAAGGGCTGAGACTTAGTTAAGCATGTGTGAGATTTGTGGTTTAATCTCCAATGCTGCCCCAAAATTAACTCTTTCCTTTTTTTCTTCTTTGTAAAAGACAAGGTCTCACTATATAGTCCAGGCTGGCCTCAAAGCGATCCTCATGCTTCAGTTTCCCAAATGCTGGGAGTACAGACACATGCCACCACGCCCAGCCAAAATCAACATTTTAGATACCCGGAAACTTCAAAACAAAATCCAAGAAAAAATTACTAATAAGGATGCTTTCAATCTGATTACTAGTTGAAAGTAATTGTTATAATAAAGAAATATTTTCATCTTCATCCAGGAAACTCAGTAGTTAAATTCCACACAGAATCATCAGATATGTGCTTGGAAATTATCACATCATTGTTCTCTGGACTCAGATCTACTGTACAGATGTCAGCATTATTTGTGAGAAAATAATGGTAAGGCACGTGTCATCTTCTACACTACCACTACTAATGAGCATAATATTTTTGTTTGTTTGTTTGGTTTTTTGTGCCAGGAATTGAACTCACAACCTCACGCTTGCCAGCCAGGTGCTGTGCCAATGAGCTATACTGCTGACTCAAGAGTATGCCTTAAAATCCCACATGAAGTGAAAATGAGTTACCAGGCGTTGAGGAGAGTACGAATTGGGAGCAGGGGAGCTGCTGGGCCCCGGCGCCATCTGACTATTGTGTTGAGAATTTGTAAAGACAAGGGCCTGGCCAAAGCCCTGCTGTTGGCAGGTTTCAAAGGAGCTGACTTCTGACACTTGACTTGGAGGAACAGGCTTCTGTAGCAAGGATACTAGGTCAATGCTAGGTAAACAAAAAGCAAATGAAAGAACAAGTCATAAGCAAATTTTGCCAACAAACAAATTTAAGAAGGGGGCCAATACAAATTGAAACTAGAAATTATCTAAGTAGCAGAACACAGACACTGAATGAGTGATTCTGATTTTTGAGACAAGGTCTCACTGTGTAGTTCAGGTTGGCCTCCCATTCTTGGCAATCCTCCTGCAGCACTCAGCCTCCCGACTAGTGGGATTACAGGTTTACATCACCATACCTGACTTGAACATGGAGTTTTAAAGGTTCTAAAGTCAAGAGTTGAAAGCATGGCTTTCAAGAAAAGATAAACAAAAAATATATGGAGAAATATTCACAGATATGACATGATGACTGGTGGGGGAAAAAACTGGAGATTTAATCTTCTGAAATTAAATGAAAAAAATGAAAATGTCCCTAGAAAAATCACGGAGTCAAAAAAACTATGAACAGTCTAGCATGGTGGCCCATCCCTGTAATCCCAGCTCTCAAGAAGGCTGAGGCAGGAGGATAGCTTCAGGTTTGAAGCCAACCTGGACTATACTGTCTCAAACAAACAAAAAAAGAACCAGGAATTTAGTGCCCCATCCAACCCAGAAGACAAACAGTGGAAGATGAGTGGTACCTTCAAAGAAAGGTAAATAGGGCAGATGCCTCCTCCAAAAAAAAGTGAGGAAAAAGAGATGTGCAGTGAACAAGAAATTCCGCACAATACACACAATATACTGTGAGATAAAACTGCTAAGCCTATTTCCCTGAAATAAAGTTCTATAATTCTCATACAGCATGCAGTGGGCTCTTCTAACAGGCTTTCATCATTCAGGTCATGACATTTTGAAGTCACTTACAAGTGTTTAGAATCACTGTGAAAACTACGTAAATAAAGTCCTTCAGGAATTCAGTTCAGTATACACTATAAGAACATTACCCCTTGCTTTTCTGTAATCTAGGAGGTTAAACTAAAGACTTCTCACCTAAAATAAGAAGTCTGTGTGGAACTGGAAAAGATCTAAACAAATACTACTATATGAAGGAAGCAAAGGATGACTAATATTCAGTCAAAAAGTAATAGATTTACAGAAACAGAACCATATAATAGGTTACCATAACCTTTGCCACAACTGCTGACAATCACTGTTATTTTAATTCATCAGTGGATACAATTAGATTAGTTCACAAGGCAGAGGTTAAAGTGTTTTAAATGAAGAGAGAAAAATAGACACAATCCAAAAATGAAAACAGGTGTCCTAAACCCAAGGTTTCAAGTATGCTCTGAAAAAGAAAGAAAAGAAGGCCAAAGTGTTTACCTTTGCCTAGGCGTGACATCATTCTCTGCTGGAACACATGAGGCAGTAAAGACTTTTGTTTCAGAAAGCTGCAGGGCAAGTTTTTAAAAAACAGTTTCAATCTTGTTCTGTATAATTTAAAACCAAATACTGAATATTCTTGATGATTTTTAGCCATTGGTCTTTTCTCACCTAAAGCAGTGATGATGAACATTTTGGAGCTTTCAAGGATAACAGAAACGTGGTAATGCACACCTATAATTCCAGCACTCAGGAGGCTGAGGCAGGAAGATCAGTTTAAGCGCAACCTGGACACTACATAGTGAGACCAGGCCAGCCTGAATTACACAGCAAGACCCTGTCTCAAGGAACAGAGGGACGGAGGGAGGGAAAGAGGGAGGCAGCCAGTTGCAGTATGCATGCCACAGATTCGCCACCCCTAGCTAAAGACTGTTCAATCACTTAAGTTTATCCTGGTGTCACTTGGGCAGCATATTTGTTTACATACTGATTATCCCAAGGATCATCAGGTAAGTGTCATTTCAGCCAATTAACTCTTTTGTTTAATTGGATAAAATTATCATTTTATACTTCCTGTTGCGTTATCCTATAAAATAATGAAAAATATGCAATTTTTGAACTGGACTGATAAGTAGTTAAAGGAAAGGAAATAAACAAGAAACCATGACAAGTAATTTTCTTCAACTGAAGGTAATCTTCAATCAATAAGCCTTACAAATTACTTCACTTCAGGAAATGAAAAAAAAAAAAAAAAAAAAGAAAAAACGATGGGAGGTTACGTGGCTCAGTGATAAGAGTTCTGGCTTTGCATGCACAAGGCCCAGGGTTCAATCCCCAGCACCACCAAAAAAAAAAAAAGAAAGAAAGAAATGACACAATGTGATAGATAAAGTCCAACTAGCTTCAAATTCAGCCTCGCTGCTCGCTAGCTATCACTTGTGTGGTGACTCTTTAGGCTATCACATGAAATATAAAATATAAAATGTCAGTATTACCAAAAGAAGTCAAGAAAGAATAAAGAAGTTTGAAAAATGAAATAGTTGATGTTTCCTTTCCCTAAAATACAATAAGTATTTTGTACTTGATTAATTTGTATTTTGCTAAGTCACAGGCTTCCTTTTTAAAGAAAAATTAATTTCACTGAGGTATAGCATATACAATAGACCAAATATTCAAAAATAAGTTTTGGTATATGCAAGACTCCCATGAAACCGTCACCATAACCAGGACAATAAACACCTTCCTTGCTGCAGAGTCCCCTGGCCCTGACTCCTGCTTGCATCCAAAGGCAATCACTGACTTGTAGGCCTTCTTTATCCTGTCCTTTTTTGGCCCGGAAGATTGAATTCAGGGCCTTCACAGTGAGCTACGTTCATGGCTGTGTTTTTCTTTAATTCTGAGACACAGTTCAGCTAACAGACACCCTCAGGCTGTTTTTATTTTCTGACCCTTCTGACTCAGCCTCGAAGCATGCACCACCAGACCTGGCTCTGACCTAACACTCCAGATTAGGATGCATTTTCTAGTTTTAGATGAAAAACAATTTTTAAGAGCCGGGCGTGGTAGCTCATGACTGTAATCCCAGCACTAGGGAGGCTGAGGTGGGAGGATCCTTGCGAGTTGGAGGCCACCCTGGGCTACAAAGTGAGCTCAAGGCCAGCCTGAACTGTATAGGGAGACCCCATCTCAAAAAAGACAAAAAAATTTTTTCAACAAAACTAACTACTGAAATTAAAACTTTTGTGCCTCTAAACCAAGAAAATGAAGACAAGCTACAGACTCAATAAAATATTGGCAAATTACAACTCTGATGAGATATATCTAGAATATGCAAAAATACTTCTAATTGAGTAATAAAAATACAACTCAATGTTGAAAAGGCAAAAGATCAATAGACATTTCTCTAAGGAAGATATACAAATGATTAATAAACAGATACAAAGAGGCCTAATATTATTAGTAAGAACTCAGGAAAAATATAGTCATTATCACAATGAGGTACTATTTCACACTCAGTATGACTAGGTGGGGGGCTCTCCCTCATCTCCTCTTACCCCTCCCCACCTTGACTGCTGCTTTTGCTGTTTTCCACCCCTATGAACAATTAGTTGCCCCTCTGCCATATGCCACTCTGCCTTGGAGCCAGCAAATTATGGACTGAAACCTTTACAAACTGTGAGCTACATAAACCTTTACCCCATTAAAAAAAAAAAAAAAGATTGTAACAAGTGCCACACAGATGTGTAGGTGAGAATGTACATGGCGAGTCGCTTTGATAAGAGCTGGCAGTTACTCCAAAAAGATAAATACAGAGATATAGCATGACCCAGCAATTTCACTCAAAGATATATATCCAAGATAAATGAGAAAAAAATGCCCATAAAGAAACTTGTACACAAGGGGCTGGGGTTTAGCTCAGTGACATAAGCACCTGTCTGGGACATGTGAGGTTGAGTTCGATTTCCGGTACCCCCCACAAAAAAAGAGAATAAAAAAAGGAAAAAAAAACCTTATATACAAATGTTTACATATATATTTTTTGATACAGTATTTTTAAATTTATGATTTAAAATTTATAGTTTTATTTATAATTTAATATTTTAATTTTAACGGTACATTTTAGGTATACATAATGATCAGATTTATTATATGGAATTTGTACCTGTACATGATATATCTTGATGCTTTCTTCTCCAATCCCCTCCTCACCCTTTAACCACTCTTCCCCTCCTTATTTACAAACATTTTGTTCCCATTTTTTTCCTTCTCTTTTTCTAGATGAAATTTTTTTGTTTTTTGTTTTTTTGGTACTGTGAACTGAACTTACAACCTCACCTGCCAGGCAGGTGCTATGGTACTGAGATATATCCCCAGCTCTAGATAAAAAAAAATATTAAAGTTTATACCTTTTTACCTGGATTCTCTCACTCAGTGTAATTATTTCAAGATTTGTGCATATTTTTAACTCAATTTTAGGGAACTCAGAATAAATGTTTTGAAACCTTATCTGACAATAATGAAAACTACACTTTTTAATATTTGCAATGTAAGAGTGGGCTTGGAAAAAAAGCTAGATAATGTTCTAATGAAAAACATGGAAAACTGATAAAAGTAGTATTCAAAGATTCCTTAATTCTGATTAACCCTAAACATCTCAGAATGCTGAAACACCCTATGAAGGCTTGCTGAGACATTAACACACAGCCAGAGCCACATAAGGAAACAAGTGCTAAATTAACTACCAATTCAACAAGTCTCTACACTGCACCCTGTTCCAAGGTATTACTTATGAAGAGTCCCAATGAATCCATTTTTGCCTTAAAGAAACTTCCCAATTTAATAAAGACAAAATGAAATGAAAAGGAGGAAGAGAATATATTTAAAGCTTTATTTACATAAGAAGCTTGAGTAAACAGGATAGAAACTGGCTAGGGTAGGAGAGAATGTCTCACACTTTCCCCCAAGCACTGGCGGCAATATAAACACTAACGGATCTGACTCAACGGGAGACACTTACATCTTCCGTCCAGTCTTCTGTTGTCCACTCCTCCACAGAATTTTTCCAGGCACCTGTTTGGAAGACCATAATCAAACTGTATAGCAGAAAATCAAACATCATGTTATTCCTAAATTCCCTATTATTTACTATGCAGTACAAAATATACAAAATGCTTTTAAAATGAAACAAAATAGAGCAAATCAATGTCTCAAAATGATTTTAACTCAAAGTTACTATCTAAGCACTTAAAATATAGACACACTACAAATTAACAGGTAACGATGGGCTAATCCTTTATGATATGTATTATTTTAACTGGAAAATACTAATTTTAAGAAAACTGTGCCCTAAACCTTTTTTTCTAGTGGATTATTGAATTATCAAATTTAGAGAGGCACGGCTGGGGCATTAGCTCAGTGACACACACACAAGTGTCTGCCTTGCAAGCACAAGGTCGTAAATTTAGTCTCTGAAACCGAAAAAAATTTAGAGGCAACCTTCTTATGAAATATCCACTCCACTAAGTAGTTTGCTCTTAGGTCTCCAACATAATTGACATTACTCCTCCTTCTCACATCAAATCTCCTTACTGTATGTTCAGAGCAGCAGCAGAGTTAAGTATTCAAGTGTAATTCAATTAGTCTATCACCCATACAACATCTAACTGTGTTGAAAAAAAAAAATGCTGGTGTTCAAATAATGTTAACAGTTCTTGCAGATCATGTGTAACAATGGCCCTTTGTATTAAAAGTACCCTGGAGAGGCCAGCGTGGTAGCTCATACCTGTCATCCCAACACTCGGGAGGTGGGATGATCCTTGCGAGTTTGAGACCAGCCTGGGCTACAAAGTGAGCTCAAGGCCAGCCTGAACTGCATAGCGAAATCCTGCCTCAAAAAAGACAAAAAAAAAAGTACCCTGGAAACTGATACTCGGAGACAATGCTTTTGAAGGCTTACTGGGGTATTAAATATAATCATCCCAGAGAGTGGTACTGTGCAAGTTTTCAGTTCCTTTATGGTAAGAAAGGAGTTAAGCCTCTGACATGAAATATCTCTTTTATAAAAAGCTTCTATGTGGGGAATAAAAACAATCTGGGGGATAAGGGGAAGCAAGCAGATGACCAGGTCTAACTTCCATGGAATCAGGCAAATAATCTAACAGCCAATCTAATAAATTAAATTATTGCTGTTTCCTAGGAATACCTATGGAATACTTCTAACAGACTGAGGACTGATGATATCAAACAATCACAGAATTCATGCTTTTGTGGTGCACAGTTCCCTATAAAATGTTACTTTATGAATATAAAATGGAAATGATTCAAAATCAAGAACATTTCCCAGTATGGAGAAACCTACAAGTATAACTTAGAAACCTCATCATTAGTTGGGTGCAGTGGTTCACACCTGCAATACTAATACCTGGGAGTGAGTCTGAATCAGAAGGACCACAAGTTAGATCTCAACATGGGCAATTTAGGAAGACTCTAATGTCAAAGTAAAACAATTTTAAAAAGCCAGGTACACTCATGCGCACCTATAATCCCAACACTCAGCAGGCTGAGGCAGGAGTCACTGCTAAGTTTGAAGCCTGGCTGAACTACAGAGCAAGATTCTGCATCAAATAACCAAAAATTGTTGAGGAGGCTATAGGGAAAATGGGACACTGTGGAAATCAGTATGGAAATTCCTCAAAAAACTAGTATTGGAAGTTCCATTCAATTCAACTATTCACCTCCTGCGTATTTTCCCAGAAAAATTGAAAACGTCATGTCACAGTGACCTACGTGCACCCATGTTCATAGCAGCACAATTTGTAATAGCTAAATCTTGGAAACAATAAAAATGCCCAGCAACTGTAGAATGAATGAAAAAGATGTGGTATTTCATACAATGGAATATTATTCAACTATAAAAACGATGATCTTGAGGTTTTTAAAGGTAAAAGGAGGCAACTTGAGACTACCCTCATAAGTGAAATAAATCAGACTCAGATGTGTAAATATCATATTATCTCTCTAGTATAAAAAATAATAAACTGAAAGAGTATAAGATGCAAAATGTACAATAGATATTGTAATAATCAAAGGGAAAGAAAGTGTTCTAAAGTATACAAGTGTGAAAGATAACCATACTACTTTTTGTTAGTTCAAACAGAATGGTCTGTACTGCCATTAAGTCCATTTTTTATGCTTTGATTTTGTAACATGAATTCTAGGTATGTACATTATGTAATTTATCAACTAGTGATTTCTTACTTTTAGACTAGTAATTTCTTATTTTTTTTTAAATTCTGTATTATTTGTACCCTTTTTTTATTTTGCAGTTTTTCGCTAAAAAAAAAAAAAAAAAAACCAAAGTATTTTCTTATTTTTCATTTTACAGTGGTAGGGACTAAGACCAACCAGGGTCTTTGCACACTATTACCCTTCACCTTTCATAGTTTTCTCAATTTTGAGATCAGGGTCTCTCTCTTTTTTGTTTTTTAAGACAGGTCCTCACTATGTGGTTCAGGCTGGCCTTAGAATTGTGATGATTCTCTTGCCTCAGTCTCCCCAATATTAGGTTTACCCCATGCCCAGCTAGGATTTTAAAGGCATAAGTAAAGTGGCAGTTTAAATGAAAAATACAAAATGCAACTATCCTGGTAGGAAGTCAGTAAGTCAGTAGTGGATGCTCTGTTCTCTTGGCTCTGCACAAGCCTCTGAACACATACTGTGCCAAGAAGTCAAATGAATCTGAGATGAGCCACCCACCACCCAGACTTCACTCGCATCCTTTTACAATAGAACTGTAAGCACCAAAACAGAACCTGCAGCCATTTTTTTTTTTTTTTTAACAGTACTGAGGACTGAACTCACAACCTTGCACTGAACTACATTCCCAGGCCTTTTTACTGTGAAAGAAGTTCTCAAGTTGCTAATACGCTCAGGCTAACCTCAGCTTGTGATCCTTCTACTCAAGACTCTCAGAGTGTGGTTACAACACATGCATGCACTACCATAACTGGGCTCAGACAACTGAGGGGCTGGGTTGGATGCTCTCTCAAAAACTAAACAGATTGGGGCTGGGGATTTAGCTCAGCGGCATAAGCACCTGGTGTGCAAGCAGGTGGTTGTGAATTCGATCCCCGGTTCTGATAAAAAGGAAAAAGACAAAAAAAAACTAAACAGATGCTGGGGGTCAATCCCCAGCTTTGCGGCGAGAGGGAGAACAAAAGAGGAAAGGAGAAAACGAGGAAGGTGGATAGAATAGAGGAGGCGGGAAAAGTGGGGTGGGGGAAGAGACAGAGCAAAAGGGCATTTCAAAAGATTCTTTTAAAATTGTCTGTGTTGAGGTTGTTTGTTTGTTTGTTTGTTTGTTTTGTGGTGCTGGGGATCAAAAACAGGACCTCACACACAGTAGAAAAAGTGTCTGATTCACACTGTTACAGACTCAAGCCTGAAAGACTTTTTTGTTTTTTAGAGACAGGGTCTCGCAGTTAAGGCTGGCCTTAAGTTCACTTTGTAGCCCAGGCTGGTCTCAAACTTGCCACGATCCTCCTACCTCAGCCTCCCTAGTGCTGGGATTACAGGCATGTGCCACCACACCTGGCTATAAAATTTCTAAGTAAATTTTTAAAAGAAACATTTCATACCTTTAACTCCATAGGAACTTTTGTTTGGCAGATCTGGGGTTGTGTTGTGACCATGTATTGCCAGTTCTGTGGATCAATATAAAATGGAAATTTTTAACATAACAAAACAATGAAAGCAATCATAAGAGCAACTGAATTGCACATAAAAGAAAGTGTCAAAACTAAGTACAGTAGACCCCATCTGTAGTTTCAATTTCTGTGGTCAAACAAATTCTAAAAATATTAAATGGAAAATTCCACAGCCGGGCGAGGTGGCTCACACATGTAAACCCAGCACTCAGGAGGCTGAGGCAGAAGGATTGTTGCAAGTTCGAGATCAGCCTGGACTACAAAATGACCTTAAGGCCAGCCTGAACTGTACAGTAAGACCCTGTCTTAAAAAGACAAAAAAAGAAAAAGAAAAAAGAAAGAAAGAAAATTCAACATAAACAAGTAGAATCTACATATTCACATAACTGGATTTTTTGTTTCTGGGTGGGGGGAGGGTTGGACTTTTTGAGATGGGCTTCACGTTGGCTTGAAACTCAGTGGTCTTCTTGCCTTTTTTTTTTTTTGGTGGTACTGCGATTGAACTCACAACCTTGCACTTGTCAGGCAGGCGCTTATGTGCTGAGCTAAATCCCCAGCCCCGGTCCTCTTGCTTTAGCCTCCTGAATGCTGGGATTACAGGAATGTGCCACCACCACCAGCTCACTTAACTTGTTAAATGGCATACTAACTTATTATTAGCTGTCATTATCAATCCTTTATTGTATCTAGTTTGTAAATTAAATTTCATCATAGGTATATACGAGCAAAAGCTATGCATGTGTGCACACGTGCATGCGCGCGCGCGCGCGCACACACACACACACACACACACACACACACACACACACACACAAACACACACATGACAAGATTTGATACTCTCTGCAGATCTCCAGTTTCAGGCCTTCACTGAAAGTCTTGGAACACATCCCTCACAGACAAGGTGGTGTCCGACTGTGGTGCTGACAAACTGTTGAAGGATAGAGAAACTTGCTACAGTCTACACTGTGATAGGACACCATGGCTCTAGCAATGCTGCCTTGTGCTGATGTCTCCTGACCACGCAAGTTACACCATCTATCACTGTTCTCAATGACCATATGAACCAGACTTCCTTCCTGTCTGAGTTTTCCAATCATGCAGGGCATCTTTTTGAGACAGGGTCTCACTATGCAGTTCAGGCTGGCCATGAGCTCATTTTGTAGCCCAGGCTGGTCTCAAATACATAATGATCTTCCTGCCTCAGCCTCCTAAGTGCTGGGATTATAAGCGTGAGCCACCACGCCAGGGATGTTTTCCAATTTTCTGACAGGTTTTTTGTTTTTGTTTTTTAGCAAGTTTAGATATTCACATTTATAAATTAAGATTACATACCGGTTTTTCCAGCTTGATTAATGTTTTCCTTGTAGCAATAACAGATTCCTGATTATTCTACTGTCAAAAGTCAGATTTCTGAGCCTATATACAGGGCTAGGTAAGGACTGATCTCAGAAATCCACCTCATAAACAAGACAGTATTGAGACCTCTGAAGAAACAGCCAGTACTCCACCCACTAAGACATACCCTTCAACTGTGTTTAAAACAAATTCATTTTGTTAAATAAAAGTTACTCACCAAAAAATCTATTCTAACAAGACCAAGGCAAAGGAGTGGAATAAATTGAAAAGAAGAAAAAAGAGGAAAAGCATGAGCGGGCACAGCTAAACTGCTAAGTAACTAAACATTCTATTCCAGCACCCTTTTCTCTTTTCTTTTTCTTTCTTTCAGATAGGGTCTTGCTGTGTAGTTCAAGCTGTTCTTAAACTCATTATGTATCCCAGATTGGGCTCAAGCTCATGGCAATCTTCCTGCCTCAGCTTCCTGAGTACAGGGACTACAGATGTATGCCGCCTCACCTGGTTTCCTTAATTCTGTCATATCAGGGAGGAAAAAGCCACTATAAATATCGCATATGGGCCAGCTGTGATGGTACAAACCAGCCTGAACTACATAGCAAGACCTGGTCTCGAAAGGAGAGAGGGGAGGGAAACAGGAGAGAGAAGAGATCAAACGTGTTTTCATTCCATTTTCATTAAAACCTAGGGCTAGGAGTATAAGGATGTAAGATGAAGGTGCATTTTCCCCTCAGACACAGAGATAGGGGGATGGAAGGATGGATGGATGGATGGATGGATGGATAGATGGATAGAGATCCAGTTATTCCACAGTCTTCACTAGCAACTTGATATTTCTTTTAAAGCTATTTTAATACAAGAATGAGAGTAACTTATTCCTTGTATTTCCCTGATGAGTACTTGTATTTGTCTGATAACTGATGAATATGTTTTTGGGGGCTCATTTACCATTTTAAGTGTATAACTCAGCTGTGTATTCACAATGCTGGTTGAAAACCATTACCACTATCAATTTCCAAAAATTTTTCCCTTTTTTGCTCATTTTTAACTCTTCTTTGGGGGGGATTTTATTAATTACTACGTTGGGCTATTTCTTTATTTCCAAATTCATTCATTATCAAGTATGGACTTTGTAAATATCTTCTCACTGACCACAGCTTGCCCCTTCACTTAATTATTCTTACTCCCTCCCTCTGCCCTCTCCCTCTCTTTTTCTTTACAAATTAGAGTTTATATTGGAAATAAGAATAGCTCCTGGATTTTCAGGAGGGATCCCAAACAGAGTAAGCACATGGTCCCCTGATCCAGAACTAATTATAGATAAACAGAGCACAGGAATTACATGTGTAGTGGCCACCTAATCAGAGGTGGCTGTTTTATTTTCTTTAGAAGAACATAATTTTAAATGTTTGATAAAATCCAGTGTGTCAAAATTTTCATCATGACTCAAGTTTATTGACATCTAAATTAAAAAAAGTCTTTGTCAAAGCTCAAATCATTAAGATTTCCACTGTATGAAAGGGAAAAAGAAAAGTTAAATACATAAATACACACACACACACACACACACAAAGATAGTTACACTACTGCTATTAGTTCATTGTTTGATCAATTTTTCATGCCTGTATAAGTACTTTGAAGATAACAATACACAATGTACTAACTATTGTTAGTACCCTCCTACAATCTCATTTGAAATTTTGTGCCATTGTTTTTTGTTGTTGTTCTTGTTTTTCCAGTACAGGAATCAAACTCACGACTGCACACTTGCAAGGTAAGTACTTATGCCGCTGAGCTAAATTCCCTGCCCCTGTACCATTGTTTTTATTGGGGTTTTTTTCCTTTAAAACAAAACAAAAAAAAAAAAAAAAAAAGACTTGCAATGTATTTCCATTGTGAGTTTCATATTTAGGTCTATTATGTACTTAAGAGTTAATTCTTTTATACATAATATAGCACCAAATTGCCTTAAAACTTCTGCTAAAATCAATTAGACATACATGAGTATGTTTGCTTCTGGACTCAGTTGTTGATCTGTATGTCTCTATTTTAGCAATTGCATAATGTTCTGATTAACTTTTAGAGTAGGTTCTTAAGACCAAGAAATATGAATTTGAACTTTGTTATTTTTACAGTTATTTTGGTTAGCCAAATGTGGTGGTCCATCCCTATAATCCTCACAGTATTCAGAAGGCTGAGGCAAGAGGACTTCTTCATGTCTGATGCCAGCCTGGGCTACATATTTCAAAGCCAAACCAGACTACATGATTGAGACGCTGTCTCAAAAAACGAAAAAATTGTATTCATAATCACAAAATCTTGGCTATTACAGTACCCTCCCTTTTCAAAAAAATTTTAGAATTTTGATTGGAATTATGCTCAAGGTATAGATAAATCTGAGGAGAAACAAAATTTCAACAATACTGACTACTTCAATGAATAACAAAGAACATATCCCACTTTTGGGGGGTTTTCTTTGATTTTTCTAGCGATGCCATTAATTTTTAATACATAAATCTTAGACAGATATTAACAGATTTTGTCTCTCTTTTGCAAGACTGGGGTTAAACCCAGAGCCTCATATAAACAAAGCATTCACCCTACCACTGAACTACAGTCCAAACCCAACATGTTTTTTGTACTACCATAAAAGATTCTATTTTTTTAATTCATTATTTGAATTTGCAAATATTTACTGATGATATAAAATAACATTTCAATTTGAAAGGTGGCTATGGTTCTTTCTTTTGTAATAATGGGGATGGAACCCAAGGTATCTCACTGAGCTACATTCCCCCATCCTTTCATTTGATAGGGTGGGATCTACACTTGCAATCCTCCTGCCTCACCTTCCCAAAGAGATGAGATTACAGGCATGCAGCATTGTGTCTAGCTGGTGGTTACAATTCTATATACATTTAATACATATACTTGTGTTTCTAAGAAAGAGTAAATTCCATCATATGTAAGTTAGCCAACAAATTTTTAAAAAGACATCAGTGGAGAGACTTTTCACATGACAGACCATTAGAGATTAATAAATTCAAAGACACTTAGTTTAGACTAAAGTTTACAGGGGCTAAGGATATAGCTCAGTAACAGAATCCTTACACAGCATGCATAAGGCCCTGGTTTCAATCCCCATCACTAAGGTTTACAATAATGAGACTTGGCATGCCTGTAATCCCAGCGACTTAACATGCTGAGGAAAATTTCAAGGTCTGTTTGGACAACTTAGTGAGATCCTTTTTTAAAATAAAAATGAAAAGCCAATGGCAGTGCACACACCTGTACTCCCAGCACTTTGGAGGCTGAGGCAGGAGGATCACAAGTACAAGTCCCACCTGAGCAACATGGCCAGACCCTGTCTCAAAATAAAAAACAAAAATAAGGGTTGATGATGATCTCAGTGGTAGAGTGCTTCACTAGTATGTGCGGGCCCTGCCACGCCCTCCCCACCAAAATAAACTAAAATCCCTTTGCTAATACTGTCTTACATTTTTTCTAGGCAAAGTCTGTTGATCTTACATATATTCAGGTTCACTTGTTTTATGAAGTCATTATCAATTTTGTTTACCATTTTCTGTTTGATGAGTTACAGAAATACATCTGGCTGAGCATAGTAGGTACACACTTGTAATCCCGGCACTCAGGAAGCTGAAGCAGAAAGATTTCAAGATCGAGTCCGGCCTGGGCTACATAAGCAAGTTAAGGACAGCCTGCACTACATAGTGAGACCCTGCCTCAAAACAAAACAGGTATGCACCAGTGCTGCCCCCGACTGACGCATTTTGAAATTTTGTTGTAGCATTCTTTCTTTATATCCTAGAATAAAATGGACTTGAAAAAACAAAACAACACAAACCAGTTGTGGTACTTCATACTTCGTACCATGTTTACTCCCTCACTATTCTATCATCAGTATACAGAGCAATGAAAGGCTTTTTTCCCTATGCCTTCTCATCGCTACTTGCACTTTTGCAGTCTAAACCTATTACGGCTTATATTTGAAGTGTACCCCAAAGTCCCACACACTCAAGTAGGGCTTTTAAGAGTTGGCTGGATCAGCCTGTGATAACTGGACCAGACCACTGACTAACTTAGTTATAGACAGTAGGATTACTAAAGAGGGAAGCCACACCCTGGGTGTGGGTAGTACCAACCAAATATTGGCTTATAGACCTGATGAAATATAAAAACAAAGGAGCTGGGCATGGTGGCACACACCTGTGATCCCTGTAGGGAGGCTGACACATGAGGACTGCTGCAAGTTTCAAGCCAGCCTAGGCTCCATTAGTGAGTTCAAGGTCAACTGGAACATAGAGTCTCAGAAAACCAAAAACAAACAAACAAAAAACAATAAACAGAAGGAAAGAATAAAGGCAGGCTTGTGCTTCCTGTTTGCCATCCCATGAACTGTTTTTCCTTTCCTACGCCACCCTACCTTAGAGCCAGCCTGCTGTGGACTGAAACTTCTACAAACCGTGAACTAAAATAAAACCTTTCATCTTTTACTTGTGGGTGTTGGGTATTTTGTCTCAGCAACAAAAAAGTAATCAAAATAAAACAGAGCTCCAATACAGTAACATTCAAAAGCAGTAAAATCAAACACTTCTTTCTCCTCCTGAGTACTCAAGATTTAACTGGGGGGGGGCCTTCACAATAAAATACATACCCATTCCTTTTCATTTTCTATTTTAAGGCAGGTCACACTAAGTCACGAAACTCTAACTAGATTTGAACTTTCAATGCTTTTGCCACAGCCTCCCAGAGTGCTTGATTATTCTGGGTTAAGACTGGGTAGGTCTCACTGTGTAGGTCTGGTTGGCTTTGAAGTCACTACATAGTCCAGGCTAACCTTGAACTCATCTTCCTGCCTCACCTTCCCAAGTGCTGGGATTTCAGGCATGTGCCACCATGCCCAGCTAGAGTGCTAGAATTGTAGGTATACACCACCACACCCTGCTAAGACAAAGAACTTTTATTTTGTTCTGGAAGGAAAACATTCAACATAACTCCATTAACAGTAATAAATGGCCAAATTTAGTAGATATGCTTTATCTGCTTATGAAAATTTCCGTGCACTGCAGGAAACTTTCTTTTTAAAAATTCATGAATGGATGTTTAATTTTGCCAAATGCTTTTCCTTAGTAAAATGCTAAGATGAATTTTCTTCTTAATTCTGTCAAGTGGGCCGGGTGTAGTGGGGTCACACCTATAATCCCAGCACTCAGGAAGCTGAGATACTAGGATTGCTATAAATTCAAGGCCAGCCTGGGGTACACAGTCAGTTCAAGACCAACCTGAACTACACAGTGAGGCGCTATCTGGAAAAAAGAAATAGCTGTCAAGGAGATAAAAATAGTCATGTGTTTCTACTCACAGTATCTGTAACTGTGTGTACATGTGCATGTGTGTGTGTGATACTGGATGGTGAGCCAGAGCCTTTACATTGAGTCACATCCCCAATCCGTTTTTAGTTTATACTATGAGGCAGAGCCTTCCTAAACTGTCGAGGCGAGACTCAAATTCAGAGAGTACACATATGTATTTGAACCATACCCAGCTCAAATTCCACTTTTAGAAGTATAAAACTAAATAGTTTTTAGTATAATGGCAATATTTTTAAACATCAGAACAGTCTCCTCACTCTTAAAATAAATTTGAATCTGGGCATGGTGGTACACAACTGTAATTCCAACACTAGGAGGCTGACACAGGAGGATCACTATAAATTAGAGGCCAGCCCGGGCTACAAGGTGAGGTCAAGGCCAGTCTGAACTGTATCATGGGACCCTATCTCAAAAAGACTAAATAAACACACCAATACATTACTTCCTATTATCATCAAGTTTTCCCCACCCGAGGTAGCTGAGAATCTATTTTCTGTTTTTACGGGTTTGCCCAATCTGAACATTCAAACTCACTGAGTCACAAAATACAAAATGTGATCTTTTGTAACTGACAGCAAATTATTTTATTTAGCACATGTGATCTATGGTTGATTCATAACGTAAGATACAGCCTTCATTTTTTAATGATTAAACAATATCCTTTTAAATAATCCTTCTTTCAATTACTAATCCACTGTCAATGGATTATTCTTACTTTTTGATAATTATAAATTGTACTGCTGTAAACATTTCTATATAATGTTTTAATAGAACCTATGCCCTTCCAGTCTCTTGGGTTTGTATCTATAAATTGACAGATTTTTAAAGCCTAAATAAATTTGAATATCAAGAATAAATTTAGTATGGCCATGATATATTAGAATTTTTCCATCTTACTAGACTCTATTTTGTAATATTTTAGTTTAAGATTTTACCAAGAGTGAGATAAGACTAACCTCAAAGTGGCTGTTACAAATCATGCATGGTGGTGCACATCTATAATCCCAGCACTTAGACAAGCCTGGGCTGCAAAGTGAACTCAAGGCAGCCTGAACAACATAGTGAGACCTTGTATCAAAAAGACAAACAAACAACAACAGAAACAAATTTGTTGTCACACATAGTATACTGCTTTTTTCTGGGGGCCTGCAGGAGGATTTGCTGGGGATGACACCCAAGGCCTTCCATGTTAGGCAAATGCTAACCTGGATAACAAAATTTATTGATAAAGTATATTCTTATAATCTTCTAATATCTACCCACCTCTATATCAAAGATTTATTTTCTCACTCCTAAACCACTTTTATTTTGTTGTTTTGTACTGGGAATTGAACCCAGGGCTTCATATGGAATTGCATTCCTAGACCTTCTTATTTTGAGACAGTCCTAAACCACTAAATTGCCCAGGCTAGGCTGAAATTTGCCTCATGCCTCAGCCCCTCAGAATGCTGGGATTATATACCCATGCACTACAGTGGGTATAATACTATGGGTTTGGGCTTCCTAAAACCAATTACTTAAGCTTCTTCACTTTCCGGTTACAAATCTCACAAAAAAAATCGATTTTATTAGTGTCTTCAAACAATTACATATTTTTATTAATGCTCTGTATAGTATATCTATTTCTAGTACAATAATTGTACACCTGGGATAGTGGCTCTGTTTTACTTTTGGGCCAAAATTTATGTTACAGATGTTTAGTTTTTGACAATTTATTGAGCTACATTTTTGTAGCCTGGGTTATAGTTCATTTTTGTTTTATTTTTTGAGACAGTTTTTGTTTTGTTTTTTGAGATAGTTCATGCTGGCCTCAAACTAAATCTTCTAGCCTTGACCTCCCAAATGCTGGGATTACAGGTGGCCACTACCATGCCTAGCTTATATTTCATTTATTAAATGCTAAATACATTATAAATACAATCTCAGTACTATATGTATATTATCATGAATCAATCCTCTGAAAAGTTTTATGTAATAAAGTATCAACAATGAATTTCCCATGAATTTCCAAAAATAATCTGGTAACAGGAAGATACAGAAAAAATTGCCAAAGTAGTAATATCCTAATACTATTTATCATCTAACACTTTATCTGGCAAAATTTTGGTGTCCAACAGTAAGAATGCTAAGCACTTTCAATAAAATACCTCATACAAAATTCTATGTACTGTATCTTTGACACACTGCAATAGCAGTATGGCTTTGCACTGATTTGTGCAGATTACAGTTTCTCACAGTATGACAGGAAAAGTCTAATTTTTCACTATCAATGAGATTTTCTCGAAAGGGGGAGGTTCATTACAGATCCCAAGTGTGCCTGAATTTAATGATCCTCTTCCCTAAGCCACCTGAGTGCTGGAATTACAGGCATGTGCCACCATATTCAGCTATCAATGAGATGTTTAAGTGAGAGACTTTGAAGCTAAGAAACAAAATAGGAGAGTAGTGTGCATTAGCACACTTAGGCTTCACCTTTGCATGATAATGTAAGACTCCTAATATCTCCAATATTTAAAACCCACCTCTGAATTGGTGGTCCAGCTCTGTGGTAGATCATTTTACCTAGGATGCCTAAGACCCTGAGTTTGATCCTCAGTACTACAAGAAAGAAAGAAAATAAATACCCTTCTGAAAAGAAGATAGTAATACTTACCTGATCCTTCATTTGCACCATTCTGAGCAGCTTCCCAAACTACTACTTTTGTAGAATCTGAATAGTCTGCAGGATTAAATGTGCTGGAGTTTGAAATACAGAAAAAAATAAAAGCAAATGAAGCCAGCTGCAAGTAATTGAAAATGATTTTCCCCACCAAGCAAGCTTAATCTAACAACCATTGTAAAAGGCTTATCCTCTCCTTCCATTATGGCTAATTCTTTTAATCACCAGGATGCAGAGCCTCTAAAAAGGTGAGGGTGCCTAGGAATCTACTATATAATCCGGCATAACGGCCTTATTTTCCACAATGTGGCCCTCTGCATTGTAAGGCAGTCCTAAAATTTGCAGTCTTTTCAAGACAAAATAGGGCCATGGATGCAGATCAGCGGCTCAGCACCTGCCTGACAAGCGCATGGTCCAGGGTCTGATTTCCGGAACAAAACATGCACTAATGGAAAGTTCCACTGACTACTAAGACCACTAGTAAACAAGACTTTTCTTCACAAGTCAGAATCCAAGTCTGGCTTTAAAATTTTTATAACAGAATTGTATCTCCCTTTATAGATAGAAGAAAATGGATATGGATTTTTTTTCCACCTCTCCGTTATGGCATAATGTGAAACATCTCCTCAAAGTCTCGTGTTCAAAGGTGTAGGCTTTTGAAAAATGATTGGAACTAGACATGATGGCGCACTCTTATAATCCCAGTACTCAGGAGGCTGAGGCAGGAGGATCATTGGGAGTTCAATACCAGCCTGGATTACAAAGTGAGCTCAAGGTCAGCCTGAACTACATAGTGAGACCCTGGCTCAAATAGACCAAAAAAAAAAAAAGTGTTTAGATTACGGGGTTGCTATTCTTATTAGTGGATTAATCTACTGATGAATTCATAGCTGAATGTGCCGTTATGAAGTAGGGCAGGAGTTACAAGGGAATGACCTGGAATGGTATATTTTTAACCCTGGTTCCTCCCTTTGATCTTAGCTTCCTGACTGCCATGGGTCAAACAGCTTTTCTCTGCCATGCCTTTTCAACCACACCAATTCTGCCACAGCTTTCCAACATGCCCCTCCACCGTGCCATTTCTGCCTTGGAGCCAGCCAATGATGGACTAAATCCACTGAAATCATGAACCCAAATAACTCTTTCCCTTACGTTGAGAGTGTTGGATATTCTGTCCCAACAATAAGAATGACTAAAATGGCTCTCCCTGGTTTTCGGTTTATTTGTTTGTTTGTTTTCCTGTAAGGTAGAATCTCACTTTTGCTGTTCAGGCTGACCCTGAACACACAGCAATCCTCCAGTCTCAGCACACCACTATGCTCAGCTAACCCTTTTTATTTTCATTAAAACCCTAAATTAGAAAACTGGACACCTATAAGGAATTTAGATTCAGAGGTCTCACATTGGCTAAAGTAGATACAACCTAAACTCTTCACAAACACAAAATAAACTGAAAAATTCATAAACTAGTTTAACAACAGGGTCGGTATATCCTTGAACTGGCTTAGGTAGCCGAGGCTGGCCTTGAGCTGACAGCAATCCTCTTGCCTCAGCCTCCTCAGTGCTGGAATTACAGGCATTTCCCAACAAGCCCAGTTCTCCCTTTATTTTCATTCCTCCTTTTTCCTCAGATAGCTCCGTTGAAAAACAGAAATGGCAGGTGGCACTATCACTTCTAGTAGGCATTGCTTCCCAGAGTGCTTCCCTAAAAGTTATGGAAACGACAGCCTCTTTATGGCATTAATGTACTTCCGTAAGATTTTTGTTGTTTTGATGTTGTACTAACGAACAAACTCAGGAATGCTCTACCATTGAGCTGTATCCCCACCCCCCCTTTAACTTTTATTTTGAAACAGTGTCTTGCTAAATTGCCTGCCCTACTCTCAGAATTGCAATCCTCCTGCCCCTGTCCTCTGCAAGTTGGGCTTGCATGCATGTATCACTACATCTGCCCACAAATAAATAAAATAGAAAGACTGATTGGGGGGCTGGGGATTTAGCTCAGCGGCATAAGCGCCTGCCTTGCAAGCAGGCAGTCGTGAGTTCGATCCCTAGTACCGATAAATACGAAAAAAGACAAAAAAAAAAAAAAAAAGAAAGAAAGAAAGAAAGACTGATTGATTGACTGATTTTGGATACAGGGTCTCACTGCAGTTCAGGTTGGCCTTGAGCTTATTTTGTAACCCAGGCTGGTCTCAAAGTACCAACGATCCTCCTGCCTCAGCCTTCCAAGTGCTGGGATTACAGGCATGCACCGTAAGATTTAAGCTTGCCCATAAGATTTTTATTTTTTTTTTTTGGTACTGGGGATCCAACTCACAACTTCATGATTGCCAGGCAGGCCCTTAAGCCACTAAGCTAAATCCTCAGCCCTGCCCATAAGATTTTTAGAAACAACTTTTTTCTAAGAATCCAGTAAGAGCTAAAGTTTTAGAAGCAACAAGATGGGACAGAAAACAGAAACAATAAGCCATTAATTTTAGCACATGTTTAGTATACTCATTCTTTACTTCTGTAATTCAGGACAAAAATATCACTTTTACATGAATAAGCACTGCATGTAATTAACATTCAAAGACAAATGTTGGATTTACTAGCTCGTATGCAGTGGCTTTCAATTAGGTATAAAAATAATGCATACAAGCATATGTGCACAAACACACATACACCCCCAGGAACATGTAGCAATGTCTGTAGAGATTTTGATTGTCACATCAGGAGGAGTACAACTGGCATCGTAAGGAGAATAAAGGGTTGTTGCTAAACATCCTACAATACACAGAATAACCACTATTACAATGTACTAACCCAGCCCAAAATGCAAACAGTGCCAAGGCTAGAAGCCATGCTCTCATGCTTACTCAAATTTATTTATACTATTTTCACTTTTAACATTCTTTTCAAGTATAAAAAAATTTGATTCACAAAGGTAAACAGACTGGGGGCTGGGGATTTAGCTCAGCGGCATAAGAGCCTGCCTTGCAAGCAGGCAGTCGTGAGTTCGATCCCTGGTACCGATAAAAACGAAAAAGACCAAAAAAAAAAAAAAAAAAGGTAAACACACTGGGTACAGAACAGAGGACGGGAAACTATAATAAAGTAAGGGAGCTATAGTAAAGAAATAACTATGAAAATAGGATGGCTGTGACTTACCCCATGCTTTGGGCTGAGAACCTTCCTGTCCCTCTTCCTCTTCCTCGTCCAAAACCTTTTAAAAACAAAAACACAGGGTCAGGGGTTTAGCTCAGTGAAGTAAGCACCTGCTTGACAAGCGCAAGGTCATGAGTTTAATTCTTCAAAATAAAAAAAATTATAGTATACAATACTATGTATGTTCTACATAATCCTATCCTGTCTTCCTATACTCATCACACAAACATCGTGATTATTTCTATCCTGTTATTAACTTTAGAAGGAGTAAGGGAGGGGAGGAAAGAAAAACAGAGAAGGGAGAAAAGTAGAGGAAATTAGTGTGTGACTCCTCAAAAATTTTAAGCAGATTTTCTGAGAGCCAGAATGCAACACTTGCATATGACCCTTAAAAAAACAAAAAACAAAAAAGGCAACCAACGACCCACAGTAAGGCAGATCCCACCTGCAGACATTTCCCTGACTCCCAAAAATGTGCACCCCAAAGAGAATCAGACAAGCTACCTGAGTCTAACCTAGGAGGGTAGAATGCAATCCGTTTCTCTCTACACTAAGAAGAAAAAAAGGTTGGCTAACAGCCAGCTGTGCCAGAAACTATGTACACCTCCCAAGTTGTAACATGCAGATTAAAAGATACTGGCTAGTTCTAAAGTTTTTATACTGATGAAATTCTTTGATTTTTTTTTTTTTTCTTTTAGGTTTTTTGTGATAGAGTCTCACTCTATTTCGGCTGGCCTTGAACTTGCAATGATGCTCCTGCCTCAACTTCCCAAATGCTGGGATAACAGACATGCACCATCACACCTGGTGTTCAAATTCCTTCAATTCTGAAGGCTGTTTCAATGATATATAGATACTACTATCCAAGGACACCCTGAACTCCATAGCAAGACCCTGTCTCAAAAAAAACAAAGGTAGTGTTTTCCTGATTTTATTATTGTAATACAGTTCTACAACACAAGATCTATATTACACACTCATATGAATGTGAGGAATATGAATAAATGTCATTAGGTCTGCAATTTACAATAAATTTTTAAGGAAAAAATGGTACGGTAAATGTAATAAAATATTAAAACCCAGGACCTGAGTAAATGGAATGAATTATTGTAACCTTTTATTTCAAGATAGTATGTACTACACTGCAGAGCATTTCTGAACATATTTCTTAAGTAAATAAGTATTTCTTTTGTGAAAAAAATTAAGTTCCTTCCTATCTTGGACCCTTTACACTAGCTCTTCCTTTGACAGAGTATTGTTGCTTGATTTTCATTTACTTTCTCTTTCCTCAGCTTCCCAAAGCAACGCAAAAAACTTGAGGCATCAGGCTAACAGATGCTCCTTGAGAATATGCTGTTGCGTGAAATAAATCAGACACAAGGTTAAATATTGCACAATTTCTCTTACATGAGAAACTCCAAATATATGTATGTATACACAAAGGACAAAATAGAAGACAAAGGGCTGGGGATTTAGCTCAGTGGCATAAGCGCCTACCTTGTAGGCACACAGTCGTGAGTTCAATCCCCGGTACCAAAAAGAAAAAAAGTTAAAACAGAAGACAAATAGGCTTTGGGGAGGAAAAGGTATTAAAACGAGTTCCTTACCTTTAAGGAGTAAAAGTAACTTGGTAAATATCTTAATAAAAAAATAGTAGCCATGAGTTAAGAGAGAGACAGACAGACAAATAGGAAGGAAGTTTCAATACCTCCCTGTATTATCTACTCTGTTGTTTCAAAGTTATTTTAAGATAAATGATGATCTGTTATCCAAAAATGTAAAGGAGACCTAATGACACATGATCACATTATTGATTATTTTCTAAGCCAAATATTGCTCTTCAACAACAAAACATAAATTCAAACACTTAAAAGTACGATAATGTCACTATATAAGAAATAACTCAGCTGTTCAAAAATTTAAGCCAAACTCAAAGACAAATGTCATAGTTCTCCTCAATATATGGACTTTAAAAAAAGTCAAAACTGCAGGAAGACTTACCAGAGATGAAGAAGGAAATACACAGATGGGGCGGGGGCATAAAGACAGCTGATGGGGAATTAGATATATTTTGCCCACTGGAAAGCCCCAAAAGGTAAAACTGAGGAGGCCATGGTGGGGGACACATGTGAAAATGATCAAAGTAAGTTATGTGCATGTTTTGCAAAAATGAAATCTGTAGGGTCAGGGATTTAGCTCAGTGGTATATGCACCTGCCTGGCAAGCACAAGGTTATGAGTTTGATCCCTGGTATCCAAAACAAAACAAAACAAAAAAAAAGACTGAAATCCATTAACTTGTACAACCAATATTAATTAGTAAAAAAAGTTGTGGAAAGAAGTAAGTCTCACATAATCTAATATTTACACTGAGAATGTCATTTCCAATTCATAAACACATTGTGCTATACCACAGAAACAAGAGTGCTATGCCATGAATTCCATATGAAAAATGTTAATCTATTTATAAAGCACATGCAAAGTTACACAAAACAACAAATAAAAGTGGTGAGCTTCACTAAATTTTGGATTATCTTGGAGCCACTAAATATACCAAGACTATGCCACGTGTGGTGGCACACATTTGCAATTCCAGCACTGGGGAGTCTGAGGCAAGAGGATCAATGCAGGTTCGAGGCCAGCCTAGGCTACATAGTGAGTTCTATGCAAGACTGAATTACATAGGCCCTGTCTTAAAAAAAATAAATAAAATTAAAAGGCTGTGGGTGGGCTCAGTGGTAGAGCACTTAGCTAGCATCTAGCATGTGCAAGGTCCTAGAGTTTACTTCCCAGCACTATGAGAGGCAGGGTATTCCCTATGAAACAATACACTTCTAACTACGTTTCCTGCCACTGGTTGCAAGAACTCCAGTGCAGATTATTCCCTTGCCCATGACAATAATATGTGTAGGGAACCCTAACACAGACATACTCCTTGCTTGTAGTTATTTGTTTGTCTTTTTGGATGCAGAATTTCATTACATGGTTCAGGCTGACCTTGAATTCACTATGTAGCCCAGGCTGACTCCGAACTCACAGTGATCCTCTAGTCTCAACCTCCCGAGTGCTGGGATTACAAACTGTGTAGCACCACGCCCAGCTTTCCTTTAAGATTTTACAACCCTAGACCCATACACATCAGGAAGATCCTAGAAAAGCTCAGCAGGACTGCCCAGAACCTGTTACCACAGAGATACATAACTTTCTGGCAGCATACTAACCTGATATTTTAGTAATGTAGTCTTTTTTTTTTTTTTTTTTTTCAGACAGTCTTGCTATGTAGTCCAAACTGGCCTTGAACTCATTATGTAGCTCAGGCTTGCCTCAAATTTGTGTTGATCATCCTTCCTCAGTCTCCTGAGTGCTGGGATGATAGGCATGTACCACCATGCCTGGCTAAAGTCTACCAACTTATCAACGAGAGCCCCTGGCCCTTAGAGGTTCACACTCATAAAGTGGCCAGGCCCTGTGCTCTGCATCATTGGTTCAGATTTGATAACTCTTGGGGATGAATGTTAGAACAAGTCACCTCCCAATATATAGGTGTCTGATGATTGTCTCAGACAAAGATGACCACCCATGTTGTTATCTGTGAGACTTCATCAGTTTCACAACACAGCACCAACTTGGGATATTCATCTTTCCCCACAAACTAGGTTACCCCTACTTGAGCTTATGTAAGGTTTATCTTTGTTAGCCCTCTTTGAGACTACACCTCCCGTCTTACATATGGAATAAACTGCATAATGTTTTTCACCTGCGTAAGAAAAAAAGGCAAGACACAGGGCACAACTGCTGGAATCTGTAATCTCAGCTCCTTGGTAGACTGAGGCGAGACAAGAGGATCTCAAGATCAATGACAAACTGGGCAATTTAGCAATACCCTGACTCAAAATAAGTAAAGTGCTACATATGTACCATAGCACTCTCTCAGTTCCATCTCTAGTACCAGGGAGAAAAACAGGCTGGCAAGACCTTAGAGGGCAAAAGAGCAGTAATGCCAGATGCCATGGTGCAACTCTGCAGACTGAGGAGGATGAGAGGATCAAAAGATCAGGGCCATTCTAGGCAGTCAGCAAGACCCTACCTTAGAACAAAAAGTTAGAAAGGGCTGAGATACATAGTTCAGTGGCAGAGTGCCCCTGGGTACAATCCCCAGTAATGGGGGAGGCAGAAATGAAGAAAATCATCACAAAAGTAAGACATGACTTTTGTTTTGTTTTGTTTAGCTTATGTTTGTTCAAAGATAGTTTCTCGCTATGCACAGTGGCCTTGAACTCACTGTGTAGCCAAGGCTGGCCTTGAACTTGCAGTGATCTTTCTGCCTCGGCCTCCTCAGCACTGAGATTACAGGTGTACATGACCACACCAGGCAAGACATGATTTTAGGTCAAAATTTCAAGTTTTCTGGCCCTGAATCAAAGCCAGCAGCCATGCTGGGACCTGGAGCACCGGGAAACCAAGCAACCCTGCCGGTTTTGTTTTGTTGAACTTCACTATACATGAAAGTATGGACAGCTATTTTGAAGAGAACAAGAGACTCTGCGACAGGCATTAGTGACTTCCCTATTGTCTGGTCTTGAAGACCTAAAATGCCTTTCTCATTCTGTTCAGATCAGTTTTATACTGTGTTGTTTTGTATGAATTCTCTGTATGTGAAGACATGGACAACTATTTGGAAGAAAACAAGAAACAATATGATATTCAGTAGAGATCTTAGGTTGTCTAGCTTTGAAATTTGTATCTCTTACATTGCTTTCTTATGTCCTATTTTGTTCTGTTTTGTTGTGTTTAATTTTACCCCCTTTAAAATAAAAATAAATTTTTTTAAAAAATTCAAGTTTTAAACAATTCATAAAAAGAGCTTTCTTGACAGCATATGGTGGCATACAACTGTGATCCCAGCACTCAGGAGCCTGAAACAGAACTGCCCACATGAGCCATATAATAAACTCAAGGCTAACCCTGTACTATATTACAAGACCCTATCTCAAAAACAAACCGGAGATTTTCCCATTTCATCTGCAAACAACCAATAGGTTTCTTCAAAACTGCACAATCAAAATAGTTCATCCACAGTCATCAGTAAATGAATTTCAAGAAAAAGTACGCTGCCCTCCCTCCTTCCAGCTGCCCAGCAGCCTTGCCTTCTTCCGTCTGGTACCAAACATTTCCTTCCCAGCATTCCAGCTTACCTCGAACACGGGCTCGCTTGCCCAGGTCTGCAGTTTTGTCTCGCTGATTACAATCAAGTCCATTCTCTTCCCCTCTAACTAAAGAGGAAAAAACATAAAAATTTATTTTAAAAATTTTGTACATACTTTACCAGATACAATGCAAAAAGGGGGAAAAAAAGAGAGAGACAGACAGACATACTACAAGCCAAAGTTTAAACAAGTTCAGAAAACAGGAAAAATAAAGTGACACAAAAGTTGAATGGCAATATCTTGCACAATCCATAGGTGTAAATTCTGAAAAGAAAACACAGCAACTTGTCTTGCTTCTCCAGAGATTTACTCTAAAAGTAAGTTTGCTTTAAAAAAGAAAATCAATAAAAATTCAAAGTCAAAAAAAAAATTCAAATAGTCTCATTATGCAAGTACACAATATACCATAGAATTGGCTCGTTGGTTAAATTTAAAACTGTAAAGGCAATGAATAGCAAAATAACATATCAAGGCTGATGAGAGGGAGGGTAACGAAAATAAAAAGAAGCAAGATAAACCATATATAAGTACAAATTCCCTGTGATGAATACTATAATTATGTACATCTAAAATGTATTTTAAAATAAAACATTTTTAAGAAAACATACCAAGGAAAAACTGTGTCTTTGGAAAAACTGTTACAGACAGGCTTTTCCAGGATGGTGTCTAGTTTGTTTGACCAACATACCATATCTTCTTTGCCCACCTATACTGACACTGATGACTTTATATACAGGTATTTGATGAAAGATAATGGCATCAAGGCCCAGGGATCTAGCTCAGCGGCACAGCGCCTGCCAGGCAAGCACAAGGTCACAAATTCAATCCCTGGGACCAAAAAAAAGGCACTGGCACCACTTGCTCCTCTTTCCTTGTTCAGGGCTTCACTCACATGAGTCCCCAGTGAGGCATTCTTTGTAATGTATTTAATTTTGCCACACCCCTCTCTATAATCTTCAATCTTTCTGCCTTTGTCTTTAGATAATGCTGTTAAAATACGGCAGGTGAAAGTGCAACTCAAGTAAGTGGCTGAACATAAGCTCTGCATGAATAAGGCACTGAGTCCAACCCCTTCTGTCACCAAAAATGCTATGTAAAATATTTTATTTCACGTTTTCTATTTTCATATCCCACTCTACCTTCAGTAAGATAAAGTCTAGGGGGCAGTTTTCTGCTTCACTTATTTTGTTTCTCTCCCCCTTTTTTTTTTTTTTTTTTTTTTTTTAATACAGTCTCACTGGGTAATGTAGGCTGCCCTTGAGCTCCTGATCATCCTGCCTCAGGCTCCCAAGGGGTAGGACTGCTGGCCTATACCACCACGCTTTCCCTTTTATTCATATCTATATGTACATGACAGTATTCACTACATACTGAGTGCTCAATAAATATCTGTGGTATAAATGAGATAGCAAGTCTCTCGGACTACTGCCATGCCCAAACTTGGCTATAATCGATAGTATTGAGAAAATCCTGCACATTCAACAAGTTTCCTATCAATCCCTTGTATATACCAAGATTCATAAATGGATAAAAGAGCTTTATCTGCCAGCCAATCAACTTCCCTACATGTGTTTAAAATTAGAAAATGTACTTGATTCATACTGGAAGGCAATCTTAAGGCACCTGGTATAATAACCTACAGTCCAAGTCAGTGCTGATAAGCAATTGTATCACAGGTTCTAAGGAACTACTCAGGGGCAGCTCATTACTAGGGTGAACTATCAGATAAACAAGTTTCGCACTGAAAATGTGATTCTAAGAGCATTCTTTCAGCTTTTCAAAATGTATACAAAGTCTATACTTACTCTCTCTACCACGATTACTTCCTCTTCCTTTCCGGTTACCACGTCCACGAATTGCTTCTCTTTCGCTTCTCTTCTCTCTATTCTCTTTGTTTTCCGAACTTTCTTTTCCAAAGTTCTTTTTCTTCCCCCCGACAGTTTCCCACGAAGTCTATCAAAAAGAAGGGTTTTTTATTCAGTTATCATTTAATGTATACAATTATTGAGGATGTCACAGGAATCTTTAAAATTGCCCACAACTTGAAAAGTTGTTTGCCTTTTGTTTTTTTCCTCCACAGTTCTATCTTTTTATTTTAAAGGAAAAAAAAAATTATAGAATTTTATAATTCTAATTTCAAAATACAGAATTTCAAAACAATATAACAAGAGATTAGCAATGGTTCATATATTACATAATTATCTCCTAAGTAGTTACTCAGATTACAAGGTTTAGGCATGAAAAAATGATCAAACAATGAAAACACAAACAGTTCTGTTGGAAGAACTAACAGAGCTTAGTAGTATAATTATCCATCTTACATATGTATATATGTGTGCATATATATATATATATATATATATATTAATATCTTTCCCCTTCTTTCTTTTCTCCTTTCCCTCATCCCAGTTGTTTCCTTTTAAGCAGTTTCTTCCCCCTTCACTTTTATGTTATCTACCACTATATTTTGGATCCTATTCACTCTTTCAGTTTTTTACACGTGCAAGTCTGATTTATTTCATTGTGCTCTACTTCCTTGATAACACAGACAACAAACTTCTTCCTAAACCCATTATGCTATACAGTTCACAAATAATTACAGGTTATTAGCTGACCTGACAATAAATATACTGTATGTTTTCCCACCATAGTTTTCTTTGCTGACTTAAGTAAATGATGTTCAACATGGCACACATGCCTATAATCCTAGCACTCCAAGAGGCTGAAGCAAGAGGATCATAGCTTGGACAATTTAGCAAGGCCCTGTCTCAGAATGAAAAATAAAAAAGAAATTTGGGCTGAAGATTTAGCTCAGCAGCGTAGTGCTGGTCTAGTGAGGTCCTAATTTTGAATCCTGGTACCCAAACAAACAAAAAACACAGGGGCAAAGGATTTAGCTACATGGTGTAAGTGCCTGCCTGGCAAGCATGAGGTCATGAATTTGATCCTAGTACCAAAAAAAAAAAAGGGGGGGGGGGGACTGGACTGTAGCTCAGAGTAAAGTCCCCATATTGAGGGGAAAAAAGCTGACCAAATATTATATTCCCAAGCTCCTTCCCTATGCCACTTGTTATCGTTTGTGTCTAGGTGGCACTCCAAGCCTCATGCAGTCATGGAGGCAGCTGAATCTAGTGTTTGTGATTGGTTCATCGTCTAGCACTAGGACTGGAAGTGTGCGTGCTGTGCTTTCCAGGGGCAGGGAGCCAGCCTACAATGTAAGAGTGGGAAGGAGGTGTTCTTTTTTCCCTTTTTCACCCTTTTCATTCTTACTGTTTGCAGCCGCCCATGGCACCCTTCTTTGGAGCCATCTAAGTAAGGACAAAAACCACCAAACCTGTAAAATAAATAAACCTTTCCTTGCTTTACTTTTGGCATCCGGTATTGTGTCTCAACAATGAGAGAAAAGTAACCAAGACACCTACATCAGTAGTAACTTTACCAATATGTAGATAAATTTACAGAATACAAAATTACTTAGAATGATATCCTACAAGTTCTAGAAATCTTCAGGTTGTGAAGCACCAGCAAGGAAGCAATGCAGCCATGGTAGGGTAATCATTTCCTCTAATCCCAAACAAGGAAGCTGACTCCACCTCTTGCCCCTCCTCCCACTCCTCCCACCCTCCCCACCACCACCACATCCACCAAGTGAGAGGCTAATAGCTAAAATGGGGAAGTAACCTGATAGTTATGTTGTCTAAATTGACTTTGCAGGCCTGGGGCCCCTAGTCTGGGGAACTATTTAGAGGATGATAATATGCACAGTAAGGAACCTGGATGGATTTCCTATTGTCCTATCACTCTTTTGTTTCATTTTACTGTTCTGTTTTTCTCCATTTAAAATAATTTAAAAAGAAAAGTAAAGTTCTACGAATACAACTTTGCCATTCAGCTATCGGAGGGTGGGGCAATTAGATTCATCAAAGTCTACACTGGTTGTTTTTTCCTCATTACTGAAATGTAAAATCTACATCTTCAACCTCAAAGAACCATTCCAGTGAAAAGTCAAATGATTTATATAACCTCCTGCAATGGTAACATGAGATCTAATTATATATAAAAACTTCTGAGAAGACAAGGAAATACTACATTCTTAAATTCAAGAGTATCAAGCACAAAGCCAGTTATGGTGGCACAGACCTATAATGCCAGCTCTCAGGAGGCTGAAGCAGTAGCATCGCTGTGAGTCTAAAGTTAACCTGGGCCACATAGTGAGTTTAAAATCCAACCTGAACTTATAGTGAAATCCTGTCTCAAAAAACCCAACACGAAGTAGAATATGAAACACACACACACACACACACACGAATGAAGAATATTTACAATGGAGTTCTATTTAGAAAAAAAAAAAAAAAAGAATGAAGATTATCAAAGACAACTATACATGCTAATCATATCCTGTAATCCCAACAACCTGGGAGACTGTGGGAGGAGGATAATAAGCATGAGACCAACCTGGGCAATTCAGCAATACCTTGTCTCAGAATGTAAAAAAACAATTTTTTTGTACTGGAGATTTAACTCATGACCTCACACTTGCCAGGCAGGTGCTTGTGCCACTGAGCTAAACACCTAGCCCCCAGAATTTTGAAATTTAAAAAGAGCTATCTTCGATGCCACGGGGAAAAAATGTATCAAGCAAACTGTACATGCCTATAATCCCAGCATTTAGGAGATTAAGACATTGTAAGCTTTCAGAAATATTAAGAAAAACACTAACATTACCCAAATAAACTAAAATTCAAATGATACAGCTGAATTATTTGCAAAATGAATACAGCTTCAAAACGTACAAACTTCTTTGGCCTTCTACAAATATCTGATTAATTCATATACTTAATTAGACATACAATGACTGGCAGTTTAAAAAAAAAACCACACAAATAATCTTTCTACCTTTAAACTTTTTTTTTTCCTGCCCTGTTGTATTTGAACTACCCTTAAACTTTGTAAGACTAAAACTATTGGCACTTGCTGTTACCCATCAACATACTCCTAGACAGTTCAGGGAGCAGGCCTCTGTAACCTTTTTACCAAGATATCTAGTGACAGTTTGCAAGTTTTAATTGATAAACAATTTTAGATCTAGCAACTCTACATTTATGCCTCTATTCAAATATTCTGATAATTATCCAACCATTTATCTACAGACAAGGGTTAACAGAATGAGAGGAAGTGAACAGTTCCAAAACATAATTTAGAACACTATCTAGCACATTCATAAAAGGAGTACTATGCAGATAATTATACAGATACACAAAGAGGCCCTTGTTATAAATAAATAAGCTATCAACAAACAATATATAATTATATATACTGTTAAAGGTCAAATAGGAGCCTCTGTGTGTATACTGAAGGACGTGCTAGTAATTAGTTACCTAAGTAAAGACAATCTATCTTTCTGTGCTGCTTTTCTGATTAAAGAATAGCTTATTTATTCCAGATTTTAAAATTTCATGGTATAAAAACTCAATTTAAGGGCTAGGGATTTAGCTCAGTGGCATAAGCACCTGCCTTGCAAGCAGGCAGTCATGAGTTCGATCCCTAGTACCAATAAAAAGACCAAAAAAAAAAAAAACTCAATTTAGGGCGAGGAATGGTGTTGCACACCTATAATCCCAGCACTTGGAAGGCTACAGTAGGAGGATCACTGTGAGTATGAAGTCAGCCTGAACTACATAAGCAAGTTCAAGGCCAGCCTGCACTACATAATGAGACACTGTCTCAAAGGAAGGGAAGAGAAGACAAGACAAGACAGAAGGAAAGAGAGGAGAGAAAGCTGTACAGTACATAATTGTTTAAGATAGAATCCTCTTCTCAGAGGTAAACAATAAAAAACTCAAAGAGGCATTAGAAAAGCTACACAAATTACAGTTAGCACAATATGAATGCATGTGTGTGTGTAATGTATGTTTTTACACAGCCAGACCTACAGGAGCCAATTTTCTACATAAAAAGAGAGACACATCTTATCCTATTTCATTTAACAAAAAGAATATACCCGCCTCAAGCACACCTCGGCTTATGAACTCTACAGAGTAATAAGAAATCATTTATGGGGAAAAAAAATTATTGAGGCAACCTTGTTCAAAATTATGGCCCTTCAGCTTTGACATGATCAACACAATTTAGTAAAAACAGGTAAATATATAGATGCAAGGGACTGATACTTACATTTTGTCATCCAAACAAAACATCAAAAAGCAAATATTTCAGTAATGATGATCATGTGCAATATTCTCCTTTGAGACAGTTACCCTTTAACTCATTCACAACAGGGCCATAATTCATACATCTTGCCACCAGGCAGCTTAGACCAACCATGGCAGACGCATGATTGTCCCATCAGGCGGCTTTTAATTAATTAAAATAAAAATCATGGATTGAGGGCTGGGGATATAACTCAGCACAGTGCTTTCCTGACAAACACAAAGCTGTGAATTCAATCTCCAATACTTCAAAAAAAAAAACAATGGATCTGTTTGTACCACCAGTGGTTCAAACCAGCAGGACTGTGTTAAGGAGAAAAATTCATCCTGACAAATAGGACAACAGCCAGGCACAGTGGTGTATGCCTGTAATCTTATATATTCAGGAGGCTGAGGCAGGAGGATCACAAATTCAAAGTCAGCCTGGTAAATTCAGTCCCAAAATTTAAAAAAAAAAAAAAAAAAAAAAGGAGCTAAGGATATGGGTCTGTACTTTAATACCACAGGGCAAGGGACAGTGTCAAGGACACCCTACAAACACCTTTGCAAACTAGGAGATTTATTTCAAAAGAACAAAGTTGGCCAACAAAACAAGATGTTTGCCTTGATGACTTAGGAAACACTGTTGGCTCTCCTAGCAACTCTACAGTGTTTACACTCAAACACCCCCACTCCAGTTAACTGCAGGAGTCAAGGGAAAACAGTTACTATCGCTGAGTTAAGGTACTAGCTGCAGACATCAACCAAGTCAAAAACAAGGCAAACAAGAGTGAATAAAAGGCTGGCACAGGAGGATCATGTCTAAAGACAGCCTGAGCTACACAGAGAAGAATCCATGGCTCAAAAAACTAACAGGGAGACTGCTGAAGCAAGAGGACCGTCACAAGTTTGAGCCCAACGTACATGACATAATGAGTGCCAAGCCAACCTGAACTGCATAGTGAGACCTTGCCTTAAAAGGGGCAGAGAGAGGGGAAGTGAATGCCTCATAGAATACCCTAAGTAAACCAGGAATTCAAAAGGACTATCTGTTTCTCCATTATCCCGTTAGACCTCACCTGCAAATAAGCGTACCTTTTTAAGGCTGGCCTGGAATACAAAGCCATAACTGTCTCAAAATATAAATAAAGAGAATGAAATGGCATTCAATTTCTACACAGAAATGAGGTTAGGCTACCAAGAGTCTGATGTGGCTTTAGCTGCATCCTTCCTAAAAATCCAAGAGCTAAGGGCTACCAATTTTTTTTTTTTTTTTTTTTGCTTTTAAGGTTAAAAACAAAAGGCTGGGGCTGGGGATTTAGCCCAGCGGCATAAGCGCCTGCCTTGCAAGCAGGCAGTCGTGAGTTCAATCCCTGGTACCGATAAAAAGGAAAAAGACCAAAAAAAAAAAAAAAAAAAACGCTGTCAGACTTGGTAGCACACACCTGTAATCTCAACACTCAGGACACTAAGGGAGGAGTACTGCCATGAATTTTGAGGCCAGCCCAGACTACACAGCAAGAATGTCTCAAAAAAGTAAATAAATGAATATACATATACATATATTCATACATACAACAAAAAACAAAAGGCTAAGGCCAGACATAATGATGCAAGCCTATACCCTGTACTCAAGAGACTTGGGTAGGTAGATTAGAAGTTTGAGGCCAGTGAGTTTAAGGCTAGCCTAGACTACTGCAGTGACTGTGTCTACAAAAAACACAAAATCAAACAAAAAGACAAAATTGACCAGGGATATAGCTCAGTGGCATAGTGCCTGTCTGGCAATTATGAGGTCCTGAATTCAATTCCCAATACCAAAAAAGACAAAAACTTACTTCCCTACTACTTAAGTGGATGTGGGAGTGTATGTGTGTGATATTGAGCTATCACTAGAATGCATCCATAGAGCACATGAACAGAGACACCAACAAATCTTGGTGTCCTGTCAGACCAGAGGTCTAATGCCTAGACAAAATAAATGAAATGAAGAAATATGATCAGGGTATAGCCAAAACAAGATTTTAAGGTGGTAAAATGTCCACAGGCCCAGACAATTTCAGAAACTATATAAAGCTAGAACACACATCAGCAAATCTTTCAACTATTCAAGTTCTATTACTTTTAAAGAAACTGTAACAGTCATTTCAAGTTAATGTTCTTTTCTTTAACTTAAAACAAATACAAAACAGAATCCAAAATCATTTCCATCCCTACTCCCATTCACACTGAAGCTCAAAATATAAAACTGCAAACAATACTGAGCACCACAAATCAATTAAGAATACTTACTGTGTCTGAACTCCCTTCCAGTAATATATTAATAGCTTTGTTGATGTCTCCATTACAGTCATGTAGGGCCACGATGCATTCATCCTGATTTTTCCCCGTCACTTCCATAAGCTATTCAAGGTTTGGCAAATAGTTAGGAAAAGCCAAAATAGGCAGTTAATATTAATTCTGAGATTCCTCGGTTACATGCCCAAATTATGCAATGCTGCTATATGAAGACAGCCTTTTTCTGTGATCACCCTACATTCTCTAATAGTAGTAGAATCAAAGTATACAAATCGCCCCTCCTTCAAGCTGACCAAGCATCGAATTTTAATCACCCTCACATACATATATATGTATACATGGGATCAGTTTTCTGCTGTCTCAAACTCTCCCAAATCCTGAACTACTACCACATTAAGTAATATTATTTAAGTACAGAGGCCCCATTTGCAGAATGTCTAATGTTCTGCACATGTACAACATTCCATGTACTAGCTATACTGCACAATCTGTACATGGTAGTTGCCTGTCCCTAATCCCAGCACTCGGGAGACTGAAGTAAGAAAAATGCTGGGACTTTGAGCCTAGTCTGGACAATAAGTAATTTAGTAAAAGCCTGTCTCAAAATTTAAAAGTAAGCCAGACATAGTGACACATACCTGTGATCCCAGCACTCAGGAGGCTGAGGCAGGAAGATTGTTTTGATTTCGAGACCAGCCTGGACTACAAAGTATGTTCATGGCCAGCCTAAACTGCATAATGAGACCCAGTCTAAAAACAAACTTAAAAATAAAAAAAGGGCTGGGAATTCGGCTTGGTGATAAGGCCCTGAATTCAGCAGAGGTGGCGGTGAGACACAACACAACACTCTATGCACAAAGTTAAAACCCAAAGTTTAACAAGTTGAATTTTGTTGCTGTCACACACACTATACTCCTAAACATGCTACATTCTAAACAAACTAACAAGGCACTGTGTATAAAGTAACAAAGAAGTCTCAGCTCATTTTCTTTAATAATGGAGAATATTAGTTCTTCATTAAAATGGTCACTAATGAGGTACAAGTTTCTCAAGTGTCAGTGAACAAATTCACTAAGTATCTATTGTATTTTTTTTTGTCTTTTTCCTTTTTATCGGTACCGGGGATCAAACTCACGACTGCCTGTTTGCCATGCAGGTGCTTATGCCGCTGAGCTAAATCCCCAGCCCCTGTCTATTGTATTTTCATTACATTTATTTTATTGTGTACTAGCTAAAGTTTAAAACAGCTTGATCCTAACATTTCAAAAGATTTGTCTATGATCACAGGCTAACTGATTACAGACAGTCTAGAACATGGGAACCTCGATCTCATCCTCAGTTTTTGAACTACAGGGTTGGGCCTCCATTTTCCTCTTCTCATTTTATCTGCCTACTCTACAGTTTTCCAGTGCATCCATGTTTGGATATCTACTAATAATACATAAATTATCTGTACAACCTACCACATGAAATTATTAAAAAGGAGCAATCAGCAAGATTTCCCCACTGACCGCGTAAGAAAAAATAGTCAGAACTTCACTCTGAAACTCTATAGACCAAACCAAATGTAAAAAAGAATTCTAAACCAATGTTCCATTTTGTATACTGCTCTGCTATTCAGACAAAAATACCATATAGTAAGAACAACCATGAAGCTGGGCATAGTGGCTCACGCCTGTAATCCCAGCACTCAGGAAGCTGAGGTGGGAGGATCTTTGCGAGTTCAAGACCAGCCTGAGCTACAAAGTGAGCTCAAGGCCAGCCTGAACTGCATAGCGAGACCCTGTCTCAAAAAAGATTAAAAAAAGAAAACCATGAGCCTAAGATGTCCCTAGAGAACGAGTTCTATGGTGGGGTGGCATAACAGGGAAGGACAAGGTCCCAGGCTGGCCTCAAACATTTAGATTGAAACAATATTCTCCCCTTCATCTTCCAACTAGCTAGGACCACAGAAGCATGTGCTTTTACAAGGAGCCATGACTGTTAATAAATTGTTTCTATGACTTTGAAAGAAAATTACTCCTAGCATATTGTCAGAAACTGTAAGAAAGAAACTGAATACTGAAATAGTACTATGGGACACTGGATCCAACAACTACTAGGAGAGAACTACTAAGAAGTGGAATACCTGACACTGAGGAAAGGGTATACCTCTGTTTCTGAAGTCAGTAAAGGAGCGTTTGAAATTAAGATTAATTTATCAAAATGACCACTCATTAAAGTTCAAAATGAAGATAAAAAGTACAATTGATACTTTTTCAAGTACAGTTTGAAATCACATTCATATTTGACGTAATTCAGCTCTTCCCTAGCATTAAAAACATTTCCCAAGAATATGTCAAACATTATACTTTCTATATACAATTATACAAAGTATGAGTGGGCTTTCACCAATGTCTACCTCAGTGTTTACATGTAAACATACACTAGTAACTCAAAGATTCTGTCAAGAAGATGAACACACATCTTCACCTGGCTGCCAAAAAAAGTATTTAGCCATGAGTACAAAATCTAGCACAGAGGGCTGGGTATGGTGGTGCGCACCTGTAATTCCAGCACTCAGGAAGCTGAGGCAGGAGGATCACCATGAAATTGAGGCCATCCTGGGCCACATAGTGAGTTCAAGGCTACCCCGAAATACATAGTGAGACCCTATCTCAAAAAAACAAACAAAAACCCTAGCTCAGAGGTATGAGTTGAAAGTAAGCAAGAAACATACACTGGGGCTGGGGATTTAGCTCAGTGGCATAAGCATCTGCCTGGCAAGTGTGAGGTTGTGAGTTCAATCCTCAGTACAAAAAAAAAAAAAAAACATGCATTTATATTAAAATCTCTAATGAAATTATCTTGTTAAGCACAATAACAATACAATACAAAAATCATAGTATTGTTTGTCAGAAACATACCTGTTTTACTTTAGCTTCAAAATCGGAATCATTCTTATCAAAGATCACTTGAGCAAGACGCATCTGTTCAGCTGTGGCCTGGAAAGCACATATAACTGGTAAAGATTTGAGCAATACATTAGATACTAAACTCTGGGTCAAGCAGACAAAGCACTCAAGCACTAAAGTAATACAAACAATGATTAACAAAAATGGGGCGGGAGGGGATCTCAGGTCTCTCAGATGCTTACAACTTGTTCCATAAGATCAGTAAGCACAAAGTGAAATAGTAAAAAGCACCCAGCCCTTTGGTTAAATAACTAAAAGTTCTTTTTCATTATCACTGGCCATGTAGTTTATTTGATCTTCTTTGCCCCCCCCGGGGGGGGGGGGCCAGCATGAGATAAATCAGAAAACAATTAATGGGGCTAGGCATGGTGGCACACTCTTGAAATCATGACTACTTGGGAGGCCATTCAAGAGAAACACAAGTTTGAAGCCAGCCGGGGCAACTGATCAAGGTTCTGTTGAAAAATTAAACCAAAGAAAGGCTAAAAATGTAGCTGAGTGGTAGAATATTTGCATAGTACCACAAGAAAAAATAAAGAAGCCCTCAAAACAATTGCCAAGACATAGGCTTAATAACACTGGTATCAAAAAAGCTCTGCTGTCCTGTCTAAAAAGGTATCCTGGTCAATGTTGACAAGAAAAGCCTGTATTAACTGAAAAAAACTTTTTTTTTTCCTGGCAATTACTGCTTTTAGTAAGCAATTTCAGAAATTTTTAATTTAAAGAAAATTCCTGGGCCAGGATATAGCTCAGCAGCACAATTGTTTGCCTGGCAAGCACAAGGTTCCGAGTTCAATTCCTGGTACCAAAAGATAAATTCAAAAACAAACTAAATGCTAAAATTAATCACCACAATAGAAAATACATTTCCAAGCCAAGCCACATGTGGTGGCACACACCTGTAATTCCAGCACTTGGGAGGCTGAGGCAGGAGGACTGTTTAAAGTTTTGAGATCAAAGTGAGCTCCAGGCTAGCCTGAACTACATAGTGAGACCCTGTCTCAAAAAGACAATAAATAAACAGGAAAAAGAAAATACTTTCCAGTTATTTTCTTCATTCAAAATATTTTGTTTTTCTAAATCAAATTACTAGCTGTGCATAGTGTTACACACCTATAATCTCACCACTTAAGAGGTTTAAGTAGGACTGAGAAGAGTAAGCCAAACTGGGTTAGGCCTGGACTACAGAAAGAGATTCTATCTCAAAAAAAAGCAAAATTTCTAATTTAAAACCACTGAATGTCAAGGTTTGTCTGTGATAATTTTAGCAATAAAAGAACTGTTATTACTCTTTCATGCAATAACTTAATACAATATATACCTATTTTGTATTTCAGTTTTGACCAAGATACCATGATTATTTTGTGACAAAAGGAAAATTAGGTGAGGGGCATACATCAACTCCCTGATCTAACTCTTGGACAATTTTCTTTTCTTTTTTTTTTTTCCTTTTCTCTTTTTTGGGTCTCATACTTGCCGGGTGGTGCTGTACTAACGAGCTACTTCCCTGGCCCAGTACAATTTCCTAGTAAATCTAAAATTACTAGCTCATTTTTTAGCCAAACATGGAGGTACACACCTGTAATCCCAGTACTCTGGGAGCTAAAGCAAAGAAGGTCATAAATTAGAGCCCCATTAATCTACTTAAGAGACTTAAAAATAAAAAGGGAGATGGGGATTTGGTTCACTGTGAAGGCCCTGGGTTCAGTCCCCAAGACAGAAAAAAAAAATTAATTACAAGTTTGTTTTTTAAATTACCTTTCTTAATTGAAGCCTTCATTAACTAGTAACAAATGTATCTAAAACTCTGAACAGCTCACTGAGCAATTCTAAAGAAAGAGAAGCCACATACAAGGAACAAATGAATACCTGTTTTTGGATTTTAATATACACTGCACACATTTAAAGTAATCTCACAAAGCAGAGAGAGAGTTACTGTCATTTCTGCATTGCTTTAACACTTTTCACAAGGCTTTTCAGTCTATGTGGGTGGATAATTACACAAATTTCAGCATTTGTGACCTGTACTGGACTACTTAATGGCCAATTTTGTCATTCCAGTTTATGCCTGCTCTTATGGTCACTGCTAATTACACCCTGAATAATATTTCCTCATAAATAGTGTCCACACCTTAGCACCTCAGTATATAAGAGGGCCTTAAATGCACTTTCACAGTGGATACTGCATATGACACTTGGAAGTTCCATTATCGCTGCAAAAGGATCATTAGCATGATAAATAAATGCAGTAAAAGGAAAACAAGCTCTGAAAAGATGGTAGTCTCAGATTAGAATCTGAATGCTGGGTAACAGCAACTTTTTTTGAATCAAAGTATACCACTGGGGCCAGGCATAGCGGCACACATTTATAATTCCAGTACTCTGTGAGGCTGAGGCAGTAGGACCACAAGTTTAAGTCCTACCTGGGAAAGCTGATGACTTAGCAAGACCCTGTACTCAAAAGAAAACAAAAAGCTGGGGAGATGTAGTTCAATGTGAAGGCCCTGGTTCAATGTCAAATACTACAAAACAGGAATGAATGAATGACTACAGCCCATCAGTGGCCCTAAACTAAGCCTACATTAATAGTTAGCCTATTTTTTCCTAACATCAGTATCTTTCATTCCCTGAGACCCAGATCTAAAATAGTATACTCCACCCGCACTTTAAAATGCCCTGCAACTAGTCTGCAAATACGTAAAAACCGCCTCTGATAAATGAACAATCCTATCTTTCCCAAAACAAACACCTTGAAAATAAGGCCATTTTAATTAAAGAAATCGGTATTTAAGTGCTGGGGTGCAATTCATTAGTAGAATGTGTACCTAACATATCCAAGGCCTAGAAAAAGGTACCAAGCACCCCCAACCCTTAAAAATATAACAAATCCTGGGGTGAATACCAAGCAACCCCATCCAAAAAAGTACTTAGTTTTTATATCTTAGATGTCTAGTAAGGATAAACTTTTAAAAATACATTGATTCTGCGACTGGGGATTTAGCTCAGCAGCATAGGCACCTTCCTTGCAAGTGTGCGGTCGTGAGTTTGATCCTTGGTACTGATAAAAACAAAAAAGACAAAAAAAAAAAATACACTGATTCTGAGCTAAGATATAAACTGGCTGGCAGGACACTTACTTGCCTACTATGAAAGAGGACCCAAGTTCCACCTCCTGTACTGCCATCAACCAAGAAGAAGGAAGGCAAAAAGTAAAATATTTTCATTAACAAAGGGTATAACTGGGGCTGGGGATTTAGCTCAGCAGAATAAGTGCCTGCCTTGCAAGCAGGCAGTCGTGAGTTCAATCCCCGGTACCCATAAAAAAGAAAAAGACAAAAAAAAAGGGTAGAAGAGCAGGTACAGTGGTACATGCCTGTAATCACAGCAGTCAGGAGGCTGAGGCAAAAAGATTGTCATGAAGTTGTGGCCACCTAAGTTACATACTTGGCAAGACCCTGTCTCAAAAAAAAAAGGAGTTTGACAAAGAACATCTCCATTTTACAACTTCTATAGTAAAGGCTGGTTCAGGCCTGGGAATGTTGTTCACTGGTAACAGTGCTCACCAAGAACATGTGACACCATGGGTTCAATGCCCAGCACCATGCCGCGCGTGTGCACACACACACAAAGTAGATTGAGACAAGAATCATTAATGAAGCTGGGCATGGTGGCACACACCTATAATCTAAGCACTCAGAAGACTGAGGCAGGAACACTGACACAGGTTCAAGGTCTGCTACATAGTGAGTTCAAGGCAAGCCAAAACTACACAGTGAGATCCTATCTCAAAACAAACAAACAAAACAGAATCATTAATGAATGCTAATTCTAATGGAGAATATTTCACAAGGAACAAGCTATTTACTTGTAGTTTCAAAGTGCCTCCTCATAAAGGGAAACACTAGAAAACATGTAACAATAAATTAGCTAAGGTGGATAAAATCTAAACTGAATAATGAAAATCAATATCCTCAAAGTGCCACACACAGACATCATATGTCTCCATTTATGATGCTCCAAAAATACTACTAGTTACACTTTCTTTTTTTTTCTTTTGATACCCAGGATCCTTGTACTTGCCAGGCAGGAACTTACACCACTGAGCTAAAATCCCCCCACCCCTCAGTATCAGTTACATAATTTGCTCATCAGTTCTACAACCTGAATCTAATCATGAAAAACCAAACACAGTTGAATACTTTATACAAATATTCTGTATTTCTTTGCCAATATTACAGACACAAAGTGTCCAGACTATTCAACACTAAAGGAAACTTTAAAAATTTCAATTAACATGGGCAGCTATTTCAAAGATAACAAGAATGTATTATGGTAGCCATTTTTTATTTCATATTATCTTATTTTGAAGTCTTACACTGCTTTCATTATTTTGTTTTGATTGGTTTTACTCTGTTCTGTTTTCTTGATTTTCTTCTGTGTGGTCTTATGGGCAGATATTTTGAAGATAATAAGAGGCATTATGGTAACTACTGTTGATTTCCTATTATCTTGTATTGAAATCCTGTATCATTTTCACTGTTGTCTTCAATGGCTTTATTGTTTTATTTTGCTTGGTTTTACTGTCTTTAAAATAAAAATTAAATGCCAATTAAGTCAGGTTAGTGGTAATCTCACTTACTTGGAAGCCTGAAGTAGACAGAACTCAAGTGCTAGTCAGCTAGACAACACAGGGAGACACTGTCTCAAAATAAAATGAAGAAGGGCTGGGAGTGACGGAGATAATACCATGCTCACAGGCCATACAGTCCAGCCACAGCACAAAAGAAAGGGGAGAGAAGGGAAGGAAGATGGAGAAAGGGAAAGGAAAGAAGAAATACAAGTAAATGCAGTGACTCTATATTGGGGGTAAAAATATGCTAAAATGGGACACTACTAGAGTATTCCATCTCACTGGAAAAACTGATGCAGGTATCCTATGCTCTGAGTTATTAATTTAAAGACAATAATATGCAATGTATTAACCATTGTTATCCTCTAGTTATGTTTTAAAATTTCTCTTGAAATTAGAAAACTGAAAAATATTTTAAAAATACAAGAGACTGAAATATGAATTATAGTGAATATTGTAGCAACTCCAAATTTATTAAACTGGTAGCTGAACTGTATTTATTTATTGTGTCTTTTTTGAAACAGGGTCTTACTATGCAATTCAGGCTGGCCTTGAGCTCACTTTGTAGTCCAGGCTGGTCTTGAACTTACAATAACCTCAGCCTCAGCCTCCCAAGTGCTGGGGTTACAGATGTGCACCACCGGGGCTGGGGATTTAGCTCAGTGGCATAAGCGCCTGCCTTGCAAGCAGGCAGTCGTGAGTTCAATCCCTGGTACCGATTAAAAAAAAAAAAAAAAAAAAAAGTTCTACAGATGTGCACCACCATGGCCAACCTGAACTGTATTTATAAAAAAAAAAAAAATCCTTGCCAGGCACTACAGTTACTTTGGAGATAAGAGCAAAAGGATCATAAATTTGAGGCCAGTCTAGATTTCATGGTGAATATATTAAAACACCTCAAAGTAAAAATATAAAAAGGCTGAAGATGCAGCTCAGTGGTGAAGCCTCCCTGAGTTCCCTTCACCAGGACTGCAAAAAACAGAATGAAGTGAAGGAACATCTTTAGTCCTAAAAATTCAAACTTAAGTATTAAGGGGAATAAAAGGCAAAATGTATTAACTTATTCCCAAATAATTCAGAATAATGTATGTACATGTGTCAGATAAGTACATATAGACAAAAATAAATACACAAAGTTAAAATATGTCAAATGTGGCATAATTTTTTAAATTTACTAAAGGGTATATGGGAGTTCTTTATTCTTCCAGTTTTGCAACAATCAAAAAATAAATATGGGCAACAATACAAAACGTTATATAGAAAGGTAGCTCTTACTAAATTCTAAAATATAAACAGAAAAACCACCAAAAAATACAACATTCATGAGTCAAGGGGCTCAGTGGGCTAAGCACCTGCCCGGCAAGGGCAAGTCTTGTGTTTGATCCCCAGTACAAAAAAAAAAAAAAAAGATTCCCATGGTAACATTTTGTGACATATCACAAAAGCAAACACTGAAGTATCTAACTTGTCTAAGAACGAGAAAACCTCAAACAGCCAGGCAATACATAGTACTTGCAAAGGGCCAATTTGAGAACAGCTGAACTTACAGCATTTCTGCCATATAAGAGAAAGCTAACTGTACTGAAGGCAGAAAGATTTACAGAGCCAAGAAGAAAATCTGAAGAGTAGAATCAAAATTGAGCAACACATACATACAGAAAAAAAAAGGTTGGCACGGTGGTACATGCCTATAATCCTTGCACTCAAGGCTGAGGCAGGAGGACCTCAAGGGATAAATACAAAAATAGGGAAAAAAAGAAAATGAACAGCCAGAAATTTCAGAAACCAAGTCTGCCTACTGTAAGTACAAGAAAATTCATAAAAATGGACAATAAAAGATAGAAGTCTAATCTTACAGAGTTAATAGAGTAAGGAGTAGCCGAACAGGATGCTTGCTTATGATCCCAGCCACTCAAGAGGGTTGAGGCAAGAAGATCACTGTGAGTTCATGTCCAGGCTATGATACATAGTGAGTTCAAAGTCAGCCTGATCAGTAAAGTGATATCCTGTCTCAAAAAAAGAGAGAGCAGATTAATGGATTTACAAGACACTCAGCACCAAGGAAAAGAAGTCATTTATCAAGAAATCAACCAAATGACATGTGACAGAATACTATTTACTGAAGTTTTTCTAATTCTAACTTGAAGTTATAAAACTTACAAAGTAATTAGAAAAAATATACTCATATCTGAACTAAAAATCTGAACTAGGAACAATACAAAATTGAAATTTTAATAATGTTCCAAGAAAAATACAAGATGAAAGCAGAAAAATTTTGTTATTTTTAGATGGCAATTTGCTTGCTACATTGCCCAGCCTAGTCTCAAACTCCTGGGCTCAAGGAATTATTCCTCCTGAACTGAGTGATGACAGCTCTAAATCCAGCGAGTGGGGAAAATTTTTAAGGATGAAATTAACGTAAGGAAAAATAACATACTAGGTATAGCAGCACTTGCCTATTAATTCCAGCACTTGGGGAAGCTGAAGCAGGAGGGTCACAATTTCAAGCCTAGCCCTATCTCAAAATTTTTTAAAAAAATTTTTTTTGAGGGTTGAGAATAAAAACTCTCGGTTTAACCTTCAGTATAGTGAAAAGAGAAAGACAAACAGGCAGAAAAGACAGACAGACAGACAGAGAGAGAGAGTTATCAGAGAAAAGAAACCAAAGAGTCAAAAGCTGAAGACAGGCAAAAGATAATTCAACTTCAAACAGTGAATAACTAAAATTTCTGAGGAAAAAAAATAACACATACTTAAAAAATTAAACTCAAGAAAAAACCTGAAAATAAATGTTTAGATATGTGAAAGAAAACATGTAACACTTCAGAATATAAACTGATAATAACCTACATTAAGACCTATTTTACAGAAATGGACTCTACAAAGGAAGCATCCATCAGGCAAGCAGGCAAAAATAGCCAAAAACACACAGTAAAGAAACCATATCATTAAAAACCTTTCAAGGGCAGTGTCTCATGCAAAAAGAAAATACGCACATGAGCCTGAAATTCATAGTCAACAAAACAATTGACAGTCACTAAAACAAAACTATACATTCAAGTACAAAGGGTATAATAGTAAAATATGCTCTTAAGGACATTAATTGAACCCAGAAATGGCAGTGCACAGCAGTAATCCCAGCCACTCAGGATGCTGAGGCAGGAGCAACACGAGCCCAGCCTGAGCAAATTAGCTAGAGTCTGAAAATAAAAATATTTTTAAAGGACTGAGGATATAGCTCATTCCAGAGTGCTTTTCTAACTAAAAACAATGGTTGTATCATGTTGAGAATCATAGACAACAAGGTTCCCACATACAAAAAAATGAAGCAGCAAATTGTGTAAGTAACGCTGTGAGGCTTTACTTTACATGTGGCGGCTTACACCTACAGTTACAATACTTTGGGAGGCCAAGGTAGGAAGAAAAGTTCAAGTCCAATCTGGACAACTTAATGAAACACTGCTTCAGAAATAAAAGTAACAAGAGATAGAGATGTAGCTCAGCACCAAGGTCCAGGGTTTCAATCCCCAGTTCTAATGCGAGGGAGGTAAGATTCTGGCAACAGGACAGTAGACACAGATTGCCTCTGGCTATGCACTGATTTCCACTCCTACCCATAAAGATCAAAGTCCTTACCATGCAGTGACCCTGCTCCTGTGGAAAAGTCAGATTAATTTAATCAAATAGTTTCCTTGAAACATTCAGAAACTATTTGATCAGATATTTGTTCTATCAATTGACTTCAACCCATCTGAATCGAGCTGGAACACAGTTAAAATTTTTAAACTCAGGGGCTTGAGGGTCTAGCTTTGTGGTGTATCACTCAAGACCCTGGGTTCAAATCCTCAAAACCACTAGACAGATAGGTAGATAGATGTAAATTCAATAAAATTCTTATAGAAACAGAGAGTGATGCCTACCTTGTTGCTCCACAATGATAATCTAGACATTTACACCTAGTGTTCATACACCTAATGTCACTTTATAAAAATGAACCAACATTTATGGAGGTCTCTGGAATGAAGAGGGTACCAGCACCATTCCTCTGTAATTCAAAACACTAACAGAGAAAAGGCAGAGCTTGGACTAAATATAGAAAGCACACAGTGGTAGTATTAGCATTATTAGCACTGTGTTCTTTGAATGTTTGTGTGAAATACACACACACACACACACACACACACACACACACACACACAGAGTTTGTTGGAGTTGGAGGGACAACCGGGAATTCCACTCACAGCCTCGTGCTTCCCAGGAAGGTAATTGTGCCGCTCATCTAAATTGCTGGCCCCAAATGTTACATGTAGTGAGGCAAAGTGAGTAATTTGGGGATAGTCTTAATTCTAGCATCTCCCAGTTCTTAGAGAACAAGGATTCTCAATGTGGAAAATGATAAAGATGTAACCAAAAAAGTAGTTTAAAACTATCACCATTAATTCACAATATAACTTTCTGGAAAAAAAAATTTCTTCATAACCCTGTTCATTAAAGAGTAAAATGATTCAATGACCAAATCAATAATATTAATAAATATCTTCAGTTACCAGATTAAAATCACTAAACACTATTTCCTAATAAAACAAGAAGACTTTAGAGCCAGGATTCATTCTAGGTAAAAGCAGAAATCATACAAGTCTGGAATATTTTGTCTTAACACTTTATAAAGATAACTGTCAATGATTATTATGAGCATGTTCCAAAGCACTCAAGAGCAAACTTAAACCAACTTGGTCTAGCCAAAGACTGGCTAATAGGAACTTCAAAAACAGTTAACCAAAGCCTAGCGATTGTTTACATCATTAAGTTTTTAGTAACATTTCAAAACATTATTCACCTTTGAAGGATGATGGATAAAAAGCTATCTTAAAAACTGATAAACTGAGCCAGGTGAGGTGTTACACATGCAATCCCAGCAGCTGGAGATCAAAGGCCAGCCTGGGCTACATAGTAAGTCTGAACTCCATAGTGAGTTTCGGCCTCAAATAACCAATGGAACAAACAAATAAGTAAATCATGTACAGAGACTAAATAATAGCAATTAGGGATACATATGGATGATAAATTCTAAGTAGAATTTCAGCCCGGTGGGGTTTTTGCTTACTTGTTTATTTGTTTTTGAAACAAGAGACCACTATGTAGTTCAGACTGACCTTGAATTCACTAGGTAGCCTAGGCTGGTTTTGAACTGGCTGCAATCCTCCTGCCTCAGTTTCCTGAGTACTAGGAAAGGACTGGGATTACAGGCACACATCATCACACCCAGCTGTGATGTGAGACTTGTCATTAAAACTTTAAAAAAAAAAGGCTGGGGGTTTAGCTCAGCGGCAGAAGTGCCTGCTTGGCAAACGCGAAATCGTGAGTTCAATCTCCAGCCCCACAAAAAAAAAAAAGGCTGAAACTATAGCTCAGTGCAAAGCCTTAGGTTCAATAGACCTCCTTTAAAAAGTCATAAAAAGAAGCGGGGCGTGGTGGCTCACACCTGTAATCCCAGCACTTGGGAGGCTGAGGCAGAAGGATCATTCCAAGTTCAAGACCAGCGTGGGCTACGAAGTTAGCTCAAGGCCAGCCTGAACTGAGACCCTGACTCAAAAAAAAAACAAAAAAAAAAAAAAAAGTCATAAAAAGAGAGATCGTGTTTTACTGTTTAGAAAGGATCAGTTCTACTCCATACTGTCTCCTAAAGTACTTTACCAAAGCTTACAATGCTTGTCAGTGGTAAGATCTCTATTAGATCCAATGCTTATTACGCTGCCTTGCAGACAGGGGAAAAGCTATTTTAAGTCTAACAATGCTCCAATGGCAGATTTAGGCTGATTAAGCCACAAGACAGAAAGGAAGTAAAGGGGATGCTTCTTTTCAGCATTCAATAATTGAGACAGAAGAAAGCGACAGCCTATATTGCAAGGATTGGGATGCTAAGAGAACACAAGCCACATTAAAGACCTGGAAAATCTGTGGGTGTACGAAATGAAAAAAAGTTTCACAGAAAGATGTCATTTACCGGGAGGTAAAGTGGCACATCCTGCAATCCCAGCACTCTGAGAGGCTGAAGCAAAATGATCAAAGTTTAAAGCCGGCGGGGCTGGGGATTTAGCTCAGCGGCATAATCTCCTGCCTTGCAAGCAGGCAGTCATGAGTTCGATCCCCGGTACTGATAAAAATGAAAAAGACAAGTTTAAAGCCTGGGCAATTAGGGGGCTGGGGATTTAGCTGGGGGCTGGGGATTTAGCTCAGCGGCATAAGCGCCTGCCTTGCAAGCAGGCAGTCGTGAGTTCGATCCCCGGTACCGATAAAAATGAAAAAGACCAAAAAAAAAAAAAGCCTGGGCAATTTTGTGACTTAGTGAAACACTGTCTCAAAATAAGGAGGAGGGAGGGGCTAGCAATGTAGCTCAGTGCAAAGCACTAGGTTCAGTACACCTCCCCACCACAAAAGGAAAGATGGGAA